>NW_026526843.1:20605154-21205154 GCF_024362965.1 Panthera pardus
ACAGCATAATGGACAATGAAGGGTGAAAGCTTTCTCCTTCCCATGCCACCTCAGCCTGTCTAAGGCCTAGAAATCCCCTGTGATCTGTTGTCATTTTTTTCTAGGCACCTTGAGGACTTTTTTTTTTTTTTAAGTTAAAGAGGGCGCTATGTAACTAGAGGACCTGGGGAGGAGGTGGCATGTTAAGTCACTGTTAGCTTAACTCTTTACCTGTGTAGAGAGAATTACCTAAACTAGTACTTACCAATCTTTCAGATGGAGAGCAAGACTCTCCAAAAGAAACTAAGGGATGAGGGGAGAGGGGAGCATCAGTGAAGAGGGAAACTCCATTTGGCTGAGGACAGACCTTCTTGGCAGGTGACAGGGAAGACAATGGGCTTCAAAAGGAGAGGGTGGGGCAAGGAAGCAAAGACCAACATCTTTGTCTAGGTCACAGTTATTTTTCTTGGGGGCCTTGTGTACCCCTGTCTGCCCTCCTTCCTCCTCACTCTGGCCCCTCTCAATACTGTGAATCCCACCTGTCACCACACACAACAGGACAGAGACAAGCAAGAATGATCTAGAATACTCTTTACAGGACAGGTCTGTCTGGCTGGGGAAGGATGCCCAGGATGCTGTCAGGCTGGTCTTCACCTGCAAGGGCCAGCCTAACCCAGGCTTCTTAGGCAGATGTCAGGAGAGAAGTCCCCAGAATTCAGCAAACCTGGGAGAGGACAGTGATCTTTAAGGCTGGGGCTATTCCCAGGTTAAAGGGATGGCCTTGAAAGTTGGAATTAACCAACCAAAAGTATCCCTTTGCCAGTTATATTTGGGAGAGTGTGGGGACAGACACCAGGGTTCCCCCTGGGGGTCCTCGTTCACCTTTTATGGCTAATATCTAGCAACCATAAGTGATTTCTTTTTCATCTTTATTGCCGAGATTTTTTTTAATGTCTACCATTTGCTAGGTACTTTATTATTATCAATAATAGCTAACAGGTATTGGACACTTACAATGTGGCAGGCTCAGTACCAAGAACTTAGATTGTTAGTATCTCAGTTCATCCCCACAACAGCCCTATGATGTAGGTACTGCTATTGTCCCCACTGTACAGAATAAGAAACAGAAGGCCACACAGCTAACAAGTGGTGGAGGCAGGATTCAAACTCAGGTCTCATTGGCTCTAAAAGCCGCATACTGTGTGTTTCAGCTGCCTACTCCACAGTCTCCAGCATGCTTTGCTGCCTCACTCCTCACTAGCTCACAATTAGTAGATTAGTCATGTGTTGACACTTCTAGGCTCAGTCTAATGGCTTGTTTATTTAACTGATGGATGCTGATCCCCATTTGAGGCCATTAGCATTTAAACAAAACAAAACAAAACAAAACTGTTGAGCCTGGCAAAGTGACACTGTGTTTACTGGTTTTTTTCCCAGTGTTAATTGTGAGCATTTTCCAAATATGTATTTTGATGTGCTAACGGTCCCTAAAGAGAGCCACGGAGATTTTAGTAATCTTCTCCGGCAGCTCTAGTCCCACTCCCCTTAATCTCCTTGGTGAGGGGGACAAATGGCCCAGGGAGCTAGCCTTGACTAGGATGAGGAAGAGTAATGGTGACAGTCCTATTCTGAATAATTAGGAGGCAGAGAGGCTGGGCTGGGGCAGTCAACTCTGTTCTTGGGGACTAAACCCTGGAGCACCCCCCCCCTTTCCACGCTTGGGGAGGGAATTTCCTATTCCTTTCCAGGACAATAAGAACATCTGTGCCAAGGCAGAGGAGGAGGCCGGGCGCTCAGAGGCATCTCTGCCCGAGTCTCTTGACACTGTCCAATTGTTACTGTTTCAGTTTCTGCTTGGATCACTGACCATGTCCATTCAGAGCAGGCTGGCTTGGGTGAAGACAGTGTAGGGCCGAGGAAAGAGAGGACCTGTCTGTCTGGGGACAGGGTGTGAGGCGGGCAGGGAGCTGCACTGAATGAAGTGACCAGGTTACAAATGAGTCACTGGAAAGTACAGGCTGAATCTTGCATCCACAAACGGGAGGAAGGAGCACTTCCACTGTCCTTCCTCCCCTGCAGCGAAATGCTGTTGATCGTGTCCAGTTGTTTGCAGCCTTCTTCCTCTGGCAGACTGGGGTTCAGCTTGACCTTGCGGTAAATGGATGAAGAGCTACGGGTTTGATCCTTATATGAGACAGCTTCACACTGAGAAAAAACGCGCTCCTTTTTCCTCCCAGATCCAGTTGCAAACTGATGGGGGTTAAAGTGGAGACTTCATGGCTCCCTGAAAACTCATTCCTAAGTACTGGAAAGTCACATCACCTAGTGTGTTCTGACGGTGAGTGCAACCGGATCTGGCCCCAGCAAATCAGTCTCAGTTTGGGAATGAGGTAAGGAAGCTCCTTAGTTTCTTCCCTGCTCAGGACATCCAGCTCTGGAACTGGGAGTTCTGGGGACCAGGAGGAGGTAAGCATCTGCCTCCTGCATAATTAACTCCATCAGTCAAAAAACATTCATGGCCCATCTCTTTGGGCATCATGCTGTGCCTGGCACGAGCTAGTAATCCCTACCCGGTTCTGGCCCTCCCAAATTTACAACCTTAAGGCACACAATAATGACACAGATCCCAAAGGCGGGCGGGTTAACAAATACATACACTTGTCCGCCCATCACAAGGGATCCATTGATTGAGCCCCAGCCACTAACAGGGCCCCCTTCAAAGAGCTTCTAGTCTGGTGGGTAAATAGCTAAGAGTAAGTGAGGGCTGGGGAGAAGAGGCTCAGGCGAGAAAACATGGTCAACTAGGACATCATCGAACAGACATTTTTTAAAAGTGCCTATCGGCATATGGCTGGGTTTTCTGTGCACGTGAGCCGTGTCCCCGACCCCGTATTGAGGGTTTATTCCAGTCGTCCACGCACAGGTCAGTACAAAGGGCCAGAGGCAACGTCGCTCTGTGCGTCGTGGTGGGGAGACCGGGGCCAGGAGGCGAGGGCCGAGGCGCCCTTTCTGCCTGGGTGGCCTGGCGTGTCACTGGCCCTTGCCTCGCCGGGCCTCACAGCCCAAAGCTTGGGTGCCTCGTGGAATTTTCGGGGTGGCTTCCCCACCCCCGTCCCTCTAGCTTTGAGTCCCAGGTGAGCGTGCGGCGCGTGGGTGACACAGGTTTAGGGAGGGAGCCGGGAACAGGCTCGGGTAAGGCCATCCCGGGCGGTCCGGTCGTGGTGTCTCCCCTGGCGCTCCAGCCAGGCCTGGGCTACGGGAGGCGTCGCGGCCCGCCCGTCGCCCAAACACTTCCGACGGGCGCCTGCGTCCCTGGCGGCTTCCGAGGGCCGGGTTGGGCAGGGGCGACCCGGCCCGGGTCCGCACTCCCGGGTCATGCGCCTGCCCGTGAGGTGCCCGTGGCCCCGGAGCGCCAAGGCTCCCCCGAGGGCGGGCTGCGTGCAGCTCTGGGCCGGGGCCGCTGCACGGCCTGGGCGAGCGAGCGAGCGAGGCGGGGCGGGGCGGGGCGGGGCGGAGGGAGCGCGTGTGCGGGAGGGGGGGAGCGCGCGGGAGCGCGAGCCGCCGGCCCGGGAAGGGTGGGTCGGGGAGCGGCGGTGGCGGGAGGAGCGAGCCGGGAACCCGGGAGGTCGGCCGGGCTGGCGGGCCAGAGCCGCGGGGGGGAGGGCGGAGCGCGGAGGGCGGAGATGGGACCGCGGGAGGGAGGGGGCCGGCGGGGCGCGGCCAGGGGGCGGGGCGCTGGGACCTGGGGAAGATAAGAGCGTGCTCGCGGGGAGCGAGGGCGGGAGTGAGGGAGGGGCGGGGGACTTAGAGACCAAAGAGGAGACAAAAGGACGGGGAGGGTGGGAGGGGCATAGACAAGCGGGGATAGGGGAGGGGCGCCGGGGGACGCCTCACAGGGAGGGGTACGACTGTGGGGTGGGCATGGTGTGGGAGGGACTTAGAGGGGGACGTGAAGGGACAACATAAGAAGGCAGTGCGGGGGTACGGAGAAAGGGGGGTGGGCTGGGAGTGCTCCACCACGCTGGCCACGAAGGGGAGGGGAGGCCACGAAGGGGAGGCCGTTGGGAGGAACGGCCACACACAGGGAGGGGGATCCTGGGGATGGACAGTCCTCGAGGAAGGGGGGCCGTGTCTTCGGCAGGCTCAGGAGGGGAAGGGTGAGCAGACTCAGGGAAAGGGAGTGCTGCGAGAACCCGAGGGTGGAGGCGGATGGGCGTGTGTGGAGCGCGGAGGGCAGGGATTTAACGCTGCTGAAAGGGATGACCAAAAGACCACGGTGGGGACCCGCACAGACGGGACGGGGCTCCCAAGGCAGGACGAAAACTGCCCAGGGGAAAGTGGGACGTACGAGGGCAGGAGAAGGGTGGCGGGGGCGGCCTCGGGCTCGGCAGGAAGGCGCCACCACCGCCCTCTGCCCGTCCCCAGCGTGCCCCGCCCCGTCCGGGGGCCCTAAGGGCAGCGGCCTGGGCCGTGGGGGAGCCGAGCCAGGGCGGTACCATTCGGAACGGAGAGGGGGGCTTGGGGGGGAAAGGGAGGAGCCAGGGGTCAGAACCCTGTTGGGGGCGGGGGGGGGGCGCCACACCCTGGGAAAAAGGCTTGGGCACATCCAGAATGGACCAATCAGCGAACAAGGCCAGGGTGGCGTCAAGGGGCAGCTTTGGCCAATGGGAAGGGAGAACACTTCGGAGGTTCGGAGGAAGAAAAGAAAAAAAAAAAGCCCCACGAAACAACAATCGAATCCGTTTGGGGGCTTGAAAGGCTGGGAGTGGGCGTCGTTTATAGCACGTTCCAGCGCCTGCCGTCTCCTTTCAACGATGGGGTCGCTTGCATCACTCCCGGGCCGCGGGCCTTACACGGAGCTGAGGGTCCCGGGAAAGTAGATGAGGATTGGCCGTTTACTGGGGGGCACTTGATTGGGCGCTTCAATTTGGGGGGTGGCTGGGACAGAGGTGGTAGCTTTGTGTGCAAAAGAGTGAACGTAGGGTTATGGTCTCGTAAACGGAGGCAGGAGTGGGCACAGGTCCCTCATGCCCCCACTGGCTACTTAAGCGTCAACCAGCAAGTGGATCACAGATAATCTCAAACCAATGGATAACTTAAAAATATCCCCCTGGGCTCTAAACCCGATCGACGTATTCATTTCCCTTCCCAGCCCCAGGCTGGCCCTTGAGGGGATAAGCAATGGAAGTGACGGCCTACAGCTACCCTTGGACATTTCATAGAAATTTATGGTGTGGCTTTTGGCTAAGTTAGCCTAGGTTCCTACTGCCTACTCAGTCATTAATGTGAAACACCGGATACTCTGCATTCTTTCTTTCACACTATAAAATAAAGGCACTGGGATTAGTTACCTTTGAGGTCTAAACATTTTGGAACTGATCTGGAAAGTTGTGTGCTTGGACGACAGGGTCGTGTCGGTTTGGGGGAGGATTGTAAAACTGGTGGAGTTGTAGAACTATTAGCCCAGGGATTCCAAATGTCTGTCAAGTTCCTCAAACTGTACGTAAAATGGTATACATGTGTGTGCATTTTTCTGAGAGTTCATAACTCCCATCAAATTCTTGGAGGGGTCTGTAGACATGCAAAAATTCACCCCCATCTTGCTCTAAAAGGGCAGGGGAGACCCACATCCAAGCTGGGAGGTGTAGCACAGTAGTGGTTATGTCCTTTTGGAATCAGAGAAAGTTCCTCCAATTCCTTGTTAGCAATCTTGTTTGCAGGGACTCTTGCCATGTATGTATTTGTCAACTAAAGACAGGCAGCCTCCTCAGAGTTGAGAAGCCCATGTGAATTGCTATATAGCAGTTGCAGTGAGAGGTTGGTCTTAGGAAGTAAAAGGAATAGAGCTTTACTTCTGGAAGCTCATCTACCTCATCTGTAAGGTAAGGTAAAAACTCACCATCTTAAGAATGGCAAAATAGTGCCAACTACTCTAGACGCAACCTCTGCAAGCCTGGAGGCTCTTTCATGGAAAGAAACAATAGTAGTGACTAAAGTTGAAGCCAGCTTCAGCACCACCCTAGGGCCAGTGCAGGACACAATCCCATCGGACGGTTTGTGCATGCTGTATTTAGGTTTTTTTTTATTTTTTTTATTTTTTAATTTTTTTTAACGTTTATTTATTTTTGAGACAGAGAGAGACAGAGCATGAACGGGGGAGGGTCAGAGAGAGAGGGAGACACAGAATCTGAAACAGGCTCCAGGCTCTGAGCTGTCAGCACAGAGCTCGACGCGGGGCTCGAACTCACGGACCGCGAGATCATGACCTGAGCCGAAGTCGGCCGCCCAACCAACTGAGCCACCCAGGCGCCCCATGTGCATGCTGTATTTAGGTTCAGAGGCTAAGAGTATACAGTATTTACTATCCCTGACTCTTACACTCTTATAGTGGATTGTGTCTGATAATATATTTAAGATCATAGACTATGGTAACTTCTCTCCACTTTGTTTTAGGACTAACTATATAATCCTTGGTGAGAAAATGAGGCTTCCCTAACAAGTGTGGCTGGAAAAATGCAATGGGGAGCACCCAAAGGTGCCTTGTCTGACGTGTGACAATACAGAATACACTCCAGTTAAATAGATAAAAATGCATTTATTTCTAAAATACAGCTCAACTACACTCACAGTGTGCTAAGCCAGTCTTGGAATTGATCCTGCAGCTTGGGAGTAAAACTGGGATAATGGAGGAGCAGTTGGGGCTCCTAGTTCTGGGCACCAAGACATCATTCCTCCAGGAACTCAATCTACAGAGTTTTTCTTCAGCTGTTTTTTGTGACGTACAGTGAGTTGTTTTGGATTTCTCTGTACAACAGAGAGGTCCGACCTTGAGGAAGACCGGTAGCCCACATCCTCTGCTTTTATAGGCTTAATGATGTGCCCTGGCTTGGTGACAACTTTGGGTGTAGTCAGCTTTTGGAAGGCCCTCTGGGTGTTCCATGTAGATCCTATAGGGGTCTGGATGGTCCTTTCAAATTGCTGATGGTGGGTAAATGGATATGGAAGCACCCGCACCTGGAAAGGAAGGCAGAGTGACTTGTCACAAGCCAGACTTGGGGTGCAGTTGGTAAACTCTAATGGCAGGTAGTTTGGGGCACAGGCCACAGGTCTACATGGCTTCAGTGAGTGAAGCAACTGAGAGGTAAAGGCATCCCAATGTGCCCAATCTAACCTTAGAAGTCCCAATCTGCTTGAGGACATCTGGGAGTGGAGGGGACTAATTGGGATTAGACAACCCCCAAGGCTTACCCAACGATCTAGGAACTGAAAAACCACCCTGACCCCATTCCTGTAGTGTAGGAACGCTACACTAGCTCCAGGGCTGCTGTTCCTAAGTGGGTCTTCTTATACAATTCTGTGACTGCAAGAAGCATCTGGACGTTTGTGGGTCCCTGGGAATGTTGTGGCCCTCCTACCCTCTTCAAGCTCTCAATCTCTTTCTTCTCCTTGATAAACAGGATTTATGTTTTAAGGTTTGCCATGAATCCTGAACTATACCAGGCTGTGATGCTTAGTTAGCTTCATCCTCTTTTGGCATCACAGAACGTCAGAGCTGGAAGGGCCTAGATAATGGCAAAGGTCATCTTCCTTGGTCCCAGAATTTGGCTTAGAGAGGGGAAGTGACGTATGCAAGTAAATTGTGTACAATGAGCAGTGAATGAGAACAGAACCCAGGGTTCCTTTCCTTGCCTAGTACTATTCTCCATTCCAAACAGTGCTACTTTAGACATTTAAATAATCCTTAAACACTACCTCTGAGGGCTATAGAAGAGGGGAAAAAAACATAAGGAGAAAAATCAGGAAGTTACGAACAGTAGTCTCTGGAGATATTCAGTGAAACACTCAAGAGAAGCTGAGTACTGCCCGGGGGTCCTGATGGTGGTGAAGGACACAGATGGTCTCTAGGTTGAGGGAATGTCTTATTGGGGTAGATGACTAGATCTGTGCATGTCATGTAAATCAAGAGAAAAAAAAAACACGTAGGCAAAATATTCAGTCTTGGGAGGCTTTTCTTTTTTCCTTCAGCTTCAAGCACACTGTATTCTATTGCATGCTGGGACCTGAAGTCTATAGCTTATTAAAAAGATGAGGAAAATCAGGGAGATTCTTGGAAAACTGTCAGTTTCCTGTGACTGTATTTTTTTTTTTTTTTTTAAAGGCAAGGCTCCTAGCAGGGAGGGGTGATTTTACTGAGGTCCATGCTGCCCTTCCTGGCTTGGTGAAGCACGCTTTTTCTCTCTCATTTATCCCATAATTGCCTGTTCATTGCCTATTTTCTGGTTATAGATCTTCAAGTGGGATTACAGTGGTTACGATTCCATTTCTGCAGGGATTGGTTCGCAAAATAAGATCAGTAGAGTATTGCTGAAACGATAATTTCTTACCTCTCTTTTGTACTTATTAAACAGTTCCCCCTCTTTCTCAGAAGAAAAACTACAACTCATTTCAAGATTGTACTGGCTGGGGACAGATCTCAGGGTCACAGACTTTCAGAAGGAAACATAAAAGTCATGGAGTTCAATCGCATTCCTGAGTCCCCTCTACACATGTTCCCATTCTCCCTCTGGACCAGCAGAAAATTTTTTCCTTTTTTTTTTTAAAGTAGGCTCCTTGCCCAACATGGGGCTCAAACTCACGACCCCGACATCAAAAGCTGCATGCTCTACCGACTGAGCCAGCCAGGCACCCCACAAAGTTTCTCCTTGAACTGAATGCATTGCTTTTCCTCTAACTGCTACCTTATGTGACTGCACTCCACATGATGGCCTTCAACGTACTTGCAGACCATGATCATGCTCAAATTTGCTTCTCTTCGGTAAATATCCCTGGTTTGTCATAACACACAATTTTAATTCCATTCGCTGTCCTGAATGAGTACCGGTTTGTCTTCTTTTTCTTAAGATGCAGCTCAAACCTATAGCCTCTCAACATTATCCTGACTACAAAGACAAGTGTGAAGAACAGTAATTCTTAGTTTGGTGAGACCCAATTGCATCAGAATTATCTGGGGTACTAGCTGAAAACCCTGATTTGGGGGCCTCACCACTGCTGCAAAGATTACCATTTAAGCCTCAACCTCTTCCCAGTCAGAAATTAAAACAGCAGAAATCAATCTGGAATTATTCATCTCAGAGCCAGTCCGTGAAAAAGAGAACAGCTTTGATTCTGTGGTCAAGATCACACATCGCTCTTTACCACAGAGTGCTAGAATAATCCTCCCAAGCAAGAGAGCGAGGCAGCAAAGAATTTCTCTCTCCCTCACCTGATGAGCTGCTGCATGAACATTTCGCTTCTCATTGATAATCACATTTGGCAAATTCTTGTCTTTTCTTGGAGGACCCTCAGGGGTTTTAATGAGAAACCTGGAAAGCAGAACAGTGGGATGTCTGACTAAGAACATTAAAGACTTAGTCAAAAGGGCAGGGAGGACGCAGGAGGGTGAAGTGGGAGAACCTGGTGCACTTCTGACAGGCTTTCTTCCCTGTTCTTACCGGCGTCTTTTCTTGGCACTGGGCTTCAGGCCCACACCACCCCACTCGCCCCAGCCAGGCAGAGTCAGGTCCACGTCCTTTGGCTTACTCGCCTCCACAGCTTCCCTCTTCTCTTTTAAGAAGTCTCTGATGACATCATCTCCAGCAAAAGCTTCCTTTATCATCCGCTTTTGATCTCTCTCCTCTTCATCTTCCTGGGAAGAAATAAGAGTGAGAGCTACAGCTTGCCTGAAGAGCTATGGTTCCTGGCAAGAACGTTTAAATTTTGGGTCGTGACATTCTAGCGCCCCCTAGGGGAAAAGCGCTGAACAATGATGGTCTTGCAGTATAAGTGAATTGGTTAGCCAATCACACTTTGATTTTCTTCTCTCTAGGGTAAATCTCCCTAACTCATTGTCATAGACATAATTTTAAGTTTACAGTAAGGAAGCTGCAGCGTGGAGGAAGGAATGACCTGCGTTAGGAGGAGGAGCTCCAAGTGGCCTGGCTAGAACGTGGGTGTCCTCCGGCTCACATCCCTGAAAAGACGGGCACCAGGCACCAGGCTCCTCACTGAAGCAGTTTCAATTACTTAACCAGGGAGTCTTGGACCATTTCAGATCCCAGTGAATAAGAGCAAAACCTTGGCAATAGCTCAACAACTATACCTTTGAGTCATCCTGCCTGGGATCTGAGCAGAGCTTTGAGTGCCTCCCTCTTTCCTCTGAGGGCAGTTTTACAGTCACCCCACAGAGGGTTTGGTGGCTCAGGATTTAAGATGTGGGAATCTCAGCAGCACTCACATATTTGCATCTATTAAACTGTCACTGGGACTGGCCCGGCCCCATATTATTCTGGACCTTTCCACTACTGAAATGTGCCCCCAGCACAACACAACTTCACTGATTCTACTCCTTGTGCAAGGACACTTCCTGCCCCAGCGGTGATCCCCCACAATAGCCCATGCCCCTGGCTCTGCTCACCAGCTCCTCTATTGTCATGGGCACTGCCAAAGACTTCACAGAAGGAGATTTCGTGGTTAGGAGGTTCTGTAGATCAATCATTTGCTCCTTCTTTTTCTTTTCCTTGGGAGCACCAGGATGATTATTTGGGTTCCTCTCTAGCTGCTGCCCTTCTAACACAGACCTGGGAACCTCCTTATTTTGAAAACACCCCTCTTTGCCCAGCTCTTCTAGATCTTCCACAGTCTGTGCTCTCTCCGGCCTCTGCAGCAACAGGGGCTCCTCTTCTTCCTCAGTAGGGTCCTCTCTCTGGACTGCCCGAACTGTCCTCGCTGAACTCACTTTCTGCTTCCCAGACTGGTTTTCCTTGTTGAGTTTCTGAGACAGTGCCCTCAATTCGGACAGCACCTCCTGGCTGCTAGAATCTGAGGGAAGAAATGAAAGCTGTCAGAAAAGGAGGCTGGAAGTTGCCTTGTCAATGAGCATTTACTGAGCACACTTAACAATGAGCATTTAGGTGCTCCCATTCATGATGGGGAAGAGAGGATTCCATTCACTAGATCTCTTGGAGAGTTCACTAATCATTGCCTGTTAAGTAGCAGGCAATAGAGTTTAGTAGTTAAAGGTGGCACGTTGGGAAGCAGATGTCCTGGGTCCTATTCCCAGCTATGCCAGTGACTCACTGCATAACTGGAACTGTGGCTTCATTGCCGCACACAGTAAACCCTGCTTGGAGAGACGGCCCCAAGTTCAAAATTTTAAAAAAGTCATTTTAACAGGTAGTCTCGGAATGCAACTTCATTGCAATTTATAAAAATGTGACGATTTACTATTTGTAATTTACACTGTCATTTCCTATTTGTAAAAACCAAATCCAGCATTTTTTATCTTTATTTTGTTTTTTACTTTAGAGAGAGAAAGAGAGAGTGAGCACAGGAGTGGGGGAAAGGGGCAGAGGGACAGAGAGAATCCCAAGCAGGCTCCACACTCAGTGCAGAGCCCAACGTGGGGCTCAATCTTACAACTGTGAGATCATGACCTGAGCCGAAACCGAATCAGACCCTTAACTGACTAAGCCACCCAGGCACCCCCAGCACTGTTTATCTTAAAGCAGCATTTCACACTCTGCTGTGGCCAAGTCAAGTCGCTTGGCATTTTCCAGTCACAAGCAACATGTGAGCAATACCACTAGTTTCTGAGAGCTTGGAGGGAAATATGGCAGCGACACACTTCTAAACTCTTTTTTGCACTGACTCGAGTTGCCTCCATTCCCAAGTTCATCCTGCTCTCTAGCTTTGGCTTAAAGCCACTCTAAGAAGTTACTTAAATATGGCCTTTGGACACATGTATGTTTATTCCTCAAGGAGCAAGTGTCCTTGCTCATTTTATTTGGGGTCTACAACTTCCTACTATTTTAGGACATGGTTTCCCTGAACCTAAAGGTTTGGGAATGTTCTATTTATCTGTCATCCAAGGAAATCCAAATCCACCTTTCATACTACAAACAAGTGCTCAATACATTTAGCTAGATGACCATCTTTTGAGGCTTAGGACAACACAGCTGCTGTTCTGTGGTCCTATAAGGACTGCCGTACAATCTCAGCCTGCAGTGCGGCTTTCCAAAGTCCTCTTGGAAGTGACTGCTTGCAACTATTAATCCCAGAACTCTCTAGCTGAGAACCCAAACTAAAGGGCCTCCAACACACTCTAAATGACAGCTCTTTAGAAACAATTTTTTTTTCATGGAAAAACATTCTTGCCATCATCTGAATGCATTATTCTTACAGGAAATAAAATCAGACCCAAGAATCTGTCCAGAAAGCCAAGTGATTTCTGAATGCAGTTTCCTAAGCGGACTTTCTTGCCAAGACGGGAGCTTTCTGACCTGTCTCAAGGGTGTTAAGGTAAAATCTACTTAAGATAACACAAAATATAATATACAAATTGAATCTGAGCATTGGGTGACAATTCTAATTTACCATGTAGCTTGTGGAGTCATTCGTTCCTGTCAAGAAAGTCTCACCCCATATCGGCACATACCAACCAACATTATGAAGTGCTAAAACTGCCACTCCTACTTTACAAACAACAGAAAACCGTGGCAGTAATTTGAAGAAATTTCATAATGCCTCAAAATCCACCTGTGTCTGTGGGAATGAATGGCCTCTCAGACTTGCCATCCTACCACAGGCAGTTCTCTCGGGTTTGTTAACTCCTGCCCTTCAAGGATGGGGCAGTTTTTTCTGACGACTATAGGCTCTCAAGAGCAGAAAACATGTCCGGACACACATTGTACAGCCATGCAGATGACTGTGTGTTAAATGCCTTTGAATAAAAAGAGTTACTACGTATCAATCTTCTCTTCAGGGACCCATGGCATTCTGTGGAAGGTACCCAGGGCCTAATCACTGTGCAGCACGTGTGGGTGGACCCTTTTCCTCTCGCAGCCCGCCCACGGCACTAGCCCTGGGCAGTTCTCCATTCTAGTCCACCATAACTCACCTTTTGGCTCTTGTCTGCTCACCGGCTTGGTGTCCTGGTTGAGCTTAGCCTTTTTCCTAAGTGATCGCCTTTCCTTAAATTCGTTCAGCAAAATTTCTTCCTCTGCCCCTGGTCTTTCCTCTTCCTCACTTTCAGGAGTCTCATGGGCCACAGGCTCTGGAAGTTGCTCAGGGTCCTGGATTTTGGCCTCTTTTGTGCCGCTGGAGTGATTCCTGAGCATCCAGGGGTTCGGTCCATCTGCATCCATCTGGATCTCATTCACTGCATCAGGGACAAGGAGTTCACCCTCTTCCTCCACATCTCCCTTCTCTTCCTCACTCTCAGAGGCTGCCTGGAGTTTCTGCGTCAGTTCTTTGTTCCTGGCCAATTGTTCCTGCATAGCCTGGCGAGCCTGGAGGAAGGAGTCACAACACGAGTGCCTTGTCATTAGTGACTGCAACAACACCTCTCCTGGTCCATTTCTTAAAGCTGCCTCCTCTCAATTTGACTTAAGTGTTTCTTACCGATGCCTGTTTAAACTGCACATATACCACTGTGTTAATGGCTATGGAATCAAATGGGAGACAAAGTCTTTGTCCTCAAGGAAATCAACATATGAAACAAGGTAAAAAAACAAAACAAAACAAAACCACAACGCTCCTCTACCCTTTAACTGGACTTGCCTTCAATGCTGTTTCCCTTTCATCTCTCCTTTTCCACCTTGTTTCTGGTTCTTTTCCTCTCTGCCTTAGAGATTTTCTGATGCCTTTTTAGAATCCTGCTTTTCCATTCTTCCTCAGGGCTCTTCCCCAACTCTGCTTCTGCTAGCATCCTTATGGACTGATTTTCCTTTCTGTCCTCCAATTCCATTTCTTCTCTCACCCTGATGGTCTCTTACCTCCAGGTCATATTTGGCCATAATTGCCTTTGACTTTGCCCATTTCCCACTGTTCTGGTGCTTAAGGCTCATTCGCTCCTGGAAAGAAAGGGCACAGTGAGATCCTTACCACTTTTTGGGGAAAGCTGGTTCAAGGGGTAGGGGCAAGAGGCAGCCTCACCATCATTCTGGCCTTTTCGATTTTTTCCAATTCTTCCAGTGCTGCAGTAGGATTCTCCTTCTGCAGTTTCTCAAACTCTTTTAGGGCTTTCTTGGCCTTTCCTTTCTTCAGAACCTTACGATACCTACAGGGTAAGAGGGCAGAGACTCAGCTGAAACACTGATGCCACACACAGAAGTGTCCCCGCTCCCCAAGGAGTTTCCCTGTGCAGGGGCTAGAATGGACATCACAGAGCTGGCTGACTGTAGGGAACCAGTTTGGGACCTGAGAGGACTGGCAAGCCTCTCAGTCCGTGCAGCCCCCAGGGGCACACCTCTGCAGAGCAAAGAGTCCCCTCTGCTTCTAGAGCGCAAGGCAAGAGTAGAAGAAGTTCCAAAGAGGCAAAAAGGGAGGAAGGAAGCCCTACTGGCCTCAACAGCTGTAGAATTCAGAGCTCATTCTGTAGAACCACTCCGTGATGTCCTGGAAGGGAGAGAAAGTAATTGAACAGTCCTCTTTTTAGCAAAACCAAGACTGAAAGGCAAAGCCAGAGGAGAGGGCACTACCGAAGCAGGCAAAACTATGAGGTTCGACTGAGAAGAAAAAAAAAAAAAACCTAGTCATTCCTATTTGGGACCTCTTCTACATGACCCCAGTTACTAGGTCAAAGGTTCTTTTCTAAGGACTCATGATTAGCCGCTTTACTTTCTTTCAGGGAGTCCACGGCCAGTTCAATAAGGGCCTCCTTACTTTTTGCTCTTGATTTTCTTTTCTCTTCGAGCCCTGGCCTCATAGTAGGACTGCAGGGCCCGGGCCCTCTGAAGCTCTGCTCGGCGCATCTTAGCCTATAATGAATGACATTTACAGTGACTCCTGGGCTTGAGAGCAAATGCTGGAAGGAACAGAGCAAGTCTGGGCGTATAATAGGGCCTATTACACTTACCTCTTCCAGGCTCATGGCTTTGAGAGAGGCCTTTTCCACGGGAGTCAGTAAAGGGTCTGTCACTGGCTGCTTGTTCTTATGGAGGAGGTTAAAAACTTCCTGCTCCAGGGGAGTCCTTGCCTTAAGGAGGTAACATAACATTCGCAGTCTTAAACCATGCTCCTAGTCTCTCTGTTTACAATCCTACGACCATCCTACAATCCAACACATTAATATAATGGGAATCACTAACTGGAAAGGATTGGCTGTTACAGCAAGAGAAGGGGTTCCAGTCTCACTGTTCAGCTGTGTAGGATAAAGCCTTATTTTCTTCCAATTTAAGACAACTTCAGCAACTGGATTCTGAGGCTACTCTTTAATATTACTGAAGGGATCACTCTGTTCAGATTACCAAAATATGTAAAACAGAATACCATTCTCTTAAGCATCAAAGCAGGATGCCCTTAAGGTAAATACTGGTAGGACAGAAGAACATCAGTACCAAATTGTCAGTTTTGATAGTGGCAAAACAAAATGGTCCCTGTATCATGTATATTTGAAGCATGTGTGAGTATTACTGTATTGTTAGGAATCTAAGACTCCTATAAGCCTCCCTTAAAGAATATTTCTAGAAGAAAGGGGAGGTTAGGTCTTAGCTCCCTGACAGTTCAAATTTAACTCTAGCCATTTTCTAACTTTGGCTCCAATTCCTTAGTTTACAGTTAACTTTGCATGCTAGGTAGTCTCTACATATGAATGAATGGACTCTAAACCAGTTACTCCATATGTCAACAAAAGATGCTGTTTACTGCTTGACTGATACTGTGTAGGTGGCTAAAATGATCAGGGCAATTGTGCCACGGTCCACTTTGGCAAAGCACAAAGACAGCCGTACGCAACAGAGCCAGTTTCTAACCTTGTGCATATATTATATGTGGTTTTCTTCAACAGCCATATACATCATGGTCAGCATTAAACTTACAAATTTCTGGACAAATGCATAAACACACATCATCACACGTTACACGGTGCTATTGATTTAACCATAAACCTATTCTACTGAATAGTAAAGGTGCATGTTCTTTCATTTTTAGTATTTGCCAGTAGTGATCAATCACAGGCTACAAAGTGATTTATAATACACTGTTGTAATCTCCTTCCAATTCAATTTTGCAAACATTTATTGATTGGAGCTACATTCCGGGCACTTGTGCAGGGCACTAGGAATACACAAATAAGATCATTCCTGTCCTCACAGAGCTCACAGCCTTTCAGAGGGAAGAGACGCATGTACCATTAGCAATGTAATCGGTTACATGGTAGTTATATGATAGAAGTAATCACAAAGGAAGTGAAGAATTTATTTTGATTTGGAGGTGGGTTGGGCTTGGGGAAGGACTTTTTGAATTAGGCTTTGAGGCATTAAGTACAACTCTGTAAAGGTGGGGGATCAAATGGAGATGAGGGTAAATAAAAACATATCTATGGAAAAGAGAGATATGTAAGGGAAAATGTGTAGTCCAGGGTAACCAAGACGCTAGGTCCTTCTGTCTTGTTCTATAAATGGAGAGCCTTTTGAAGGACTTTAAGTGGGAGAGTGACACTCAGTTTTGTGTTTTGGAAAGAAAATTCTGGTGACTGTGTAAGGATTATGTGTGAAGTGCCCAATGATGGACGAAAATGAAAATCAGAGGAGGAACCAGGGGTCTGAGAGCCACTGCGGACAGAGTTTACAGGAGCAGCACACCATGTGGGCTGGGAAGGGGCAGCAGTTAAAGGGAGGAGGAGGAAGAGGAATCAAATGGCTGAGGTTTCCAACCCGAGGGACTGGGGTAGGGAGTTATGCCATTGACTGACTTACAGAATGAAGGTCGCGGCTCAGGGTTTGGGAGTCTGGGGAAGGAAAATGCCAAGATGACTTTGTTTTGTGTGAAGTTTAAGGTGCATATGGGAGACCCAGGTGAGGCTTACTGGTCACATGGAATATGGGACTGGAGCTCAGAAGGTGTTGAGAGTGACCTGCAGCATACACAGGTGACAGCCAAAAGCCATGGAATTTATAGAGCAATAAGAACTAACAGTCGGATACATAAAAAATAATCAGGAGTATGTCACCACAGGAGCCGAAGGAGGAGAGCTTTTTTTTTTTTTTTTTTTTTTTTTAACTAATGTGATGTGTCAACAGTGTCAAATAGGCTGAAGACTCAAAGGGCTTGGGATCTGGTGATTCAGAGGCCTCTCACTAATGCCCTCGAGAAGAGTCAGTGGGGTAGTCGGGAAAAAGGTGGGAGAACGGAGGAAGCAGTGGAGACCAGCTCTTCCCAAAGCATGTGCCTCACCAGCTAACAAGATTTATTTTTTTAAGGTGCAAAATGAAACTTATTTGATTTTTGTTTGTACACTCTGGACTAGAGTAGGTCAGAGGGGTTTCTTTAGTGTCTTCTCATAACCTTTAAAAGGCTAGTATATATCATGAGCTGCCAATCTCCAGCAGGGGCACGCAACATTTTCTAGCAATGGAACCCTACCTTTTTGAGGGCATACTGAAAAACTAAAGTTTTGAGAACACTTTGGGTAATGCTAGTATAGGCTGCTAGAGGGAGGGAAGTTACCTTACATCATTTCTAGCACTTCTCAGTTTACAAATGCTTTCTCATGCATTATCCCATTTAAATCTTCTTGGAGTGAAATGGAATTTTAGGAAGCTGGGCCAAATGATAGTGCAGACTTTTTGGATCCTTAATCTCCAGAGTCCTTGGTACTTTGCACTCTCTAAGCTATAAGAAGACAGCGCAGCTGCTAGCCAGAAAGCAACCTCTGACCAAGCGTTTCCTTATTGCTGTGTGCCATTCTGGCCTAATTTCTTCAAAACGAATCTTCCAATAAATGGTACAGTAGATTCACGTACACCATCTGGGGGCACTCCACTCAGTCTTGCACAGGGAGTTTCTGGAAAGCAGAGGCTGTGCCATTCTTAGTGCAAGCTACTCCTCCACCGTCTCATGTTTAATAACCAGCCAGGCATTTTCCAGCTATCTCTAAGATCACACTGTCATTGTCATTTGCAGAACAATGCATAGTTGTGCACTACTTTTGTGATTAAAAAAAAACAACAACAAAAAAAGCTAAGGTGGGGCACCTGGGTGGCTCGGTTGGTTAAGTGTCCAACTCTTGATTTCAACTTGATTTCAGGTCATGATCTCGCAGTTCTGGGTTCGAGCCCTGCATCAGGCTCTGCTCTGACAGTGTGGACCTGCTTGGGATCCTCTCTCTCTGCCCCTCTCTGCTTGCGCATGCGCGTGCACTCTCTCTCAAAATAGACATTGAAAAACGTGTGTGTGTGTGTATATAAATACAAATATATATATATATATATATATATAAATTTAAAAAACAAGGTAAACACGAATATAGCAAACTCTTAGGTTAACAACAAAAATCTTTGGTTACTTCTAAGTGAGTACAGGGGTAAAAAACCATGGATGGGGGACAAGGGTAGGGTTAGACTTTTCACTCTGTATCTTCTATACTTTTTATTTTTGAATCCTGAAAATTGTTATTACCTCTTATTTTTTTCCTAAAGTCTCCCTTCTATCCCGCAGCCACACTTTAAACCTGATCTCTTTTTCATGTGGAAAAGGAAGCATCCGAGAAAGAGAATGGTAGTGACTTCAACAACAATATGAGAAACAGAGCTTATCCCCGTAATAAGCAACAACTTGCTCAATGTTTAGCTATGGCAGCAAGCCATGTTTACTTTGATTAGCTTTAATTAGCTCAACTTCCCGACACATAGAACACTATTATTTCTGGATTCTTAGAAAGCAGAGAAGAAACATAAACAGGGCATCTATCCATGGTTTGGGCACTGCTGTTTTTGACTATTCCTACTTAAAACAAAATGCCCCATTATAGACTCCATAACCAACAGTGTATTGGAAAAGAAAGTAATTGTACTGAAGTTGTTCACAGAATAAAAGTTGAGACTTTGGGGACCAACATAGGATTACCAACGAGGCCATAACTACTGTTCCACCCCCAGTCCCATCATTAACTACTGCTATCATTTCATAAAGAAAAGCTATTTCAACACTATTAAAATGGAAAGGATAACCTCATAATAAAGAAGAGCTGCTAAACTTACATCTGCTACTCTCACCATTATTCTTTTGCTTCAGACGCATAAAAAATTTGCCAAAGATCAGTGTTTGGACAACCCAGCTCTAAGATACCTTTTTTATTTTCTGCAGCTTGATCATAATGAGTTATTTGCTAAGATTCTTGTCATTATTCACAATACGTTACATTTTAATGTGGGATTCCTTTACAAGCAAACTTTAGTTCTACTGCTCACACATAGTCCTACCAAGGCTCATTAATGCTGCTGAGCTCCTGATTTCCTGATTTGCCCCAGGTCAGAATGTGGTTTTAAAAGCTTTCTAGAGGCACCTGGGTGGCTCAGTTGGTTAAACGTCTGACTCTTGATCTTGGCTCAGGTCATGCTCTCATGGCTCATGAGTTCAAGCCCCGCATCAGGCTCTGCACTGACAATGTGGAGCCTGCTTGGGATTCTGTCTCTCTGCCCGTCACCCTGCACATGTGCTTGCTCTCACTCTCTGTCTCTCAAAATAAATAAATAAACTTAAAACATTTAAAAAAAAAGCTTTTTTAAAACTGGGGTGTGAAAAAGAAAACATCCATGTTCCCTCGCTACCGGCAATCACGTTTTCACACAAAAACATGAAAATAACCACATGTTGTGTGCTACAAATGGCTGACGGGTGACTACAGAGCTATTCTGACTCTTCCGTGACTGACAATGAGTCCTGCTACCCCCCTCCCCCTTCCTTGCTTGTGACACGAAGAGACCGCAGCTGAGATTTTGGCCTATGAGGCCCAGTCACATGGATGGCAGGCAGTGCACCCTCATCCGCCCAGGTGCAGCTCCTTGTGTGCGCTCACCTTCCAGCTGCTGAGCACATGTTCGATGGGAGCGAAGGCTGACTGCTCTTTCTTCAGGGGAAAAACCAGCTGCTCTGCTTGCCGGTTCTTCACAACGATGGGATCCCATTTGGAGAGAGCTTGTGAGGTTTTATTGAATGCCACTTCTCTGTGGATCTGAAGCAAAGTACACAAAAGGAAAGAGCCACGAAATTAAGCGTTGAACTCAAAGGACCA
Organism: Panthera pardus; assembly: GCF_024362965.1. Lineage (NCBI taxonomy): Eukaryota > Metazoa > Chordata > Mammalia > Carnivora > Felidae > Panthera > Panthera pardus. Next base: position 20,625,184 of record NW_026526843.1, read on the forward strand.
GCAGAGAATTAGGAGCCAATGTTTCTTAGCCCAAGAAACAGTCAGCATGCTAGAGACTAGCTCTTGCTTACTCCTGAGGATGCATTTCCCCCGAGATTTGTTTTAATCTCTTCTGTGGCAATCACGATTTGCCCTCCCCCCATTTGTCAGGCTTTTCCCCTCCTTCCCTTCTTACCCTATTTTTCCTTGTCAGTCCAATTTCTTCCCCTTAATGGATCATTTTCTCTATAACTCACCCGCTCAACTGCTTCTTTGTTAAGAGGTAACTCCACAGTCTTCTTTGATTTGACTCTATTCAGTTGCTTTTTCACAGCAGCCAATGAGGATGAAGTTTTAACAGGCCCAAGTAGATCTGAAAGGACTAGCTTTTCTCCTGATCCTGCAGAAAGGCCAAACTTTCTGGTCAGACCGAGAAAGGAGGCAAAATCTCAATATACCATAGGGAGATGCCTCCGTAGAAAATGCTGGTAGGCAGGCAGATGTGCAGGGAAGCAGGAATTCTCTTTAACTGCCAGCCATAGTGACACCATCATTCTCCTACATTCCCATATATGTTAGAGGATGGAAGAGAGGAGAAAATGATTTATTTTAAAGTCATTTGCTTTTTTCTTGGTCGTTCTGCTTCCACTTCTGCCTCACTGCCCTTCATTCTTCACACAGCAGCCAGTTAGATTTTCAAACTGTAAATCATGGCAGGTCAGGATTCTGCTGAAAATCCTCCAGTGGCTCCCTTTGATATTTAGAATTACATCATTCTAAAGGACACGGCCCAGCCAAACTGAAGCAGCCAGTCAGTTACTTCACCGTCTCCCCACTTGCTCTCCCCCCTAGCATGGTAAACCCCAGGAAGCGGGTCTCCTGTCTTATTCTTCGTAGTAGCCCCAGTATCTACACTGTCTTGAAACTAATACGTAGTAGAAGTATATTAAGTATTTGTTGAATGAATAAGATTGAAGAATACATTGTTATTTGTTCTGAGGGGTTACATTAGTGGTTACTAGAAGCACAGAACTCATTAGAGCTGCCTAAACTGTGGATATGGTGATAAGGCATCTAGACTTGGTATCAGGTTAAAATCCCAACTCTGCAATTTACCAGATCACTCATTCACATTAGGGGAGGTATTACTTGCCCACCCAAGGGATGAAAATTGGTTCTGGAGGCAGGGGAGTGGTGAAAAAAAAAATCTTAGATATTTTCAAGTTTTTTTTTTTTTAAATTTTGTTTTAACGTTTTATTTATTTTTGAGACAGGGAGAGACAGAGCATGAACGGGGGAGGGTCAGAGAGAGAGGGAGACACAGAATCTGAAACAGGCTCCAGGTTCTGAGCAGTAAGCACAGAGCCCGACTTGGGGCTCGAACTCACGGACAGTGAGATCGTGACCTGAGCCGAAGTCGTCGCTTAACCGACTGAGCCACCCAGGCGCCCCAGATATTTTCAAGTTTTGTGTTCCTCTAAAGCTCAACCCTATTCACCAAAATCTTATTCCTTAGTATTTGATTTCCCTGTTGTGGGAGTGGGGATGGGAGTGGGGAGGGAGGGAGGCAATCAAAAACAAATGTCCAAAAAAAGGTTTCTCAGGGAACAATAAAGGAAATGGGTTGAGGAACACTGCAGTAGGTGAAGGCCCTTGAGTAAGTAACTTGATTTCTCTGAACTCCGGCAGATTATCTGCCTGTCCCAACTCAAAGCGCTGTAAGAACTGAAATAAAAATGAAGCCATGAAGCAGCTGTCTTCATTCGTGTCCCTAGACCCTAGAAGTAGCTCATCAGTGGGAGACCTTGACTGTAGCCTTTAGGGCTTTCTCTAGAATTGGAAGAAACTCAAGGGGATCTGACTACCTATATTCACCCACTCACAGGTAAGTATTTATGGTATGATCCATTAACCACATCAAAAACAGTTCCAGGCGGTGGGGGTGAAGCGACCATGATGCTTTTGTAACTCTACAAGCTCCATATACTGATTACTTCCTTTGTTAACTTACCTTCAGAAGTGACATTGAACTCTGAAACCTTCAGACTAGCCTCAGATCTCTCAGCCAATTTCCACCTGAAATTAGGCAAAGCAGAATATAGTAGGAATGAACACATTTTTCTGGAGAACAAACACTTCTCTCTTCAAAGAAGGCTTTGGTTTCATGTATTTCTCTTTTAGAATCAGGTTTTGTCACAAAGAAACCAGGAAATCTGTTCCTATCCTGGACTACGTAGTCTAACCATCTCTCTCTTTTTTTTTTAACGTTTTATTTATTTTTGAGACAGGGAGAGCCAGAGCATGAACAGGGGAGGGTCAGAGAGAGGGAGACACAGAATCTGAAACAGGCTCCAGGCTCTGAGCTGTCAGCACAGATCCCGACGTGGGGCTCGAACTCACGGACCGCGAGATCATGACTTGAGCCGAAGTCGGCCGCTTAATCGACTGAGCCATCCAGGTGCCCCACCATCTCTTTTTTTAAGTAGGTTCCACGATCAATGTGGGACTTGAACTCATGACCCTGGAATCAAAAATCAGATGCCCTACCAACTGAGCCAGCCAGGTGCCCCTAACCATCTCTTAGTGTAGACTCAGCCCTTCAAAAACACAAGGCAATATTAGATAGGCATAATGGAAAAGGTACTGGGACTTGGATTCAAACACACCTGGATCTGAATCCTGGACCTGTCACTTATGAGCAAAGTGACTTTGGGGCAAGTCAATTACCTTCTCTAACGGCAATATGTAGTGCCTAGTCAATGCTTCAAAAGACTATAAGTTTGGACTAAGAATTAAAATGCACAAAGGCCTAACACAATAATAATTACATCACACTTACTGTATGCTGGGCATTGGCTTAAGATCTTTACATTTATTAACTCATTTAAATGTCATGATGGCCCTCTGATGTAGGTAATATTATTAATCTTATTTTCTATTTGAAGAGTTGAGGTGTAGAGAGGATAAAAATTTGCCTACACGGTCTGTCTTCAAAGTATGTGCTCTTAATAATGATACTGACACTTGTGTCTTCATTGTCTTAGGCACTCAATAAATGTTTTTTTTTTTTTAACTTTTTATGTAATCTCTACACCCAACATGGGGCTCAAACCTACAACCTTGAGATCAAGATTCACATGCTCTACTGACTGAGCTAGCGAGGCACCCCACCACTCAGTAAATGTTAGCTGCAGATCTGTCTCATGGAATCAGCTAGTTATAGCCTGTCCAAACAGATGGGAATGTTACCTATTCTTTCCATCAAGGGAACTGATTGCTTCCAGAAGCTTTTGATGCTTTCTCTCTCCATCAATGTCCCCCTAGAGACAGTAAAGGAAAAACCATCAGAACAATAATGAAAAGGAAAAGACAGCATGGAAATTGAGGCCCATATAAAATTTTTTGCTGTTTTGGTCAGTGAAGAACTGGGGAATCAGCTGAGGTCTAGTGTGCAGGCATTCAAGCTGAAACAGAACTGCTTCAAAAGCCAGACTCCCTCATTATGAGGACCACAGTGCCTAGTGATCTGTAGCTAATGTCATGCTTCTGTCTTAATCAGTCTTGAGAAGAAAAGTGCTATGAGAATGTTTCTGTATAGAATATATAGTACGATCTGACACAGAAACATTAATGTCAAAACCCCCCACAATGTAAGTAGTTTTGTCAAGAGAATAAACAGAATTCCTATAGCATCTGTTGGAGAGTCAGCCTAACTATGTGTATTTTAGTCAGACACAGTCTGTTACTTATGATGGTTTGTTTGACTTAGGATTTTTTGACGTTATGATGGTGAGAAAGTGACACACATTCAGTAGAAACTGTATTTCAAATTTAAATTTTGATCTTTTCCAGGCTAACAATATGTGATATGATTCTTGGGATGCTGGCTGGTGGCAGCGAGCTGCAGCTCCTGGTCAACCACATGATCATAGGGGTAAATAACTAATACACTTAGAACCATGCTGTACCCATACAACCATTCTACTTTTTATTTTCAGTAGTCAATGAATTACATAAGATATTCCACACATTTATTATAAAACAGACTTTGTGTTAGAGGATTTTGCCCAATTGTAGGTTAATGTAAGTGTTCAGAGCAAGTTTAAGGTAGACTAAACTAAGCTATGATGTTCAGTAGTTAGGTGCATTGAATGTATTTTCCACTTACGATATTTTCAATCTATGATGGGTTTATCAGGATGTAATCCCATCTTAAGTGGAGGAAGATTTGTAATTACGTAACTCTATAAAAATCCAAACTTGGGAAATACGGAAACCATATAATGAAGACCATGTGTTTTGTTCTTATACACTCAACTATACTTAGGCAACTTGGAAACAGTGTATCTTATAGTCTTTCAATTTCCATAGCACTTAATACAGTAACTTGTACATGAGATACTATATTACTTTGTAATTTATTTGCAACACCATAACAAATATAAACAATGTTGCCATAATTTTTCTTTCCAGGAAAGTGCTGTCTATCCTAATTGCCAGGCAGAAGGGGTACCAGAGAAGGCAGTGTAGCAGTTGCCACCCACCTCATCTTCACTGGGGCTCAAGGGGTAGTCTTTGGGCAAATCCTCTAGTTCTTCCTGTTGGCTTAAAGCCAGAAGGCTGTTAAAGGAGACAAAAGAGAAATATTATCAATTGAAATAACTTCTATTAAAACAATCTCCAAAACATAACTTCAGTTTTTAAGCACAGAACAGCCCTGTTCCCTGGAAGAGGCACAAACCAAACAGCATGGGCATCTTTGGAAATTTGTCAAGACATTAAATTTAGCCTGAAGTCAGGCATCAACCCCAAGGGGTGAGCACTGGGTGGTGATACCCCTATAGAAGTGCATGAAATGAAAAAGAGGTAACCCTTTTCAGTGATTGGTATTGCATTTTCCACGGGCATCCGGGAGGCTGTAAAAATGTCAGACTCTAGGTAAGGTGACAGAAGACACTGTTGCTGGCCCTTGAGGCAAGGCAGTTTCACCATTAATATTCCTAAGCATCCTCCACACGGAAGACACCTTTATAGGTACAACTTACTCAAAAGTGACAGAGTTGATCACTTGTTCCCAGAAATGGGGAAAGAGGGAATTGGACGAAAGCAGCCAAGTAAGCTATTTTTCCTGGGGCTTCCTCGGCAAAGTAGATGCTTAACTAAGGAGACTGGTACCCTGAACCAAATTACAGACTCTATTAGTACCTAACAGTATATATCAATCTTTACAAGGCAACCTTTACTAAACGGATTATATTTAGTGACACTATGGGGGGGAATGAAGCATCAGAGGAGAAAAGGACTCCTATCAGCAAAGGTTTCCAGAATAAGGGGTATTTATAACGCAGGCACTCCCCGTGCCCCAGCGGCAGCAGCAGAAAAAGGAGTCACGTGACAAGTAAAGTACAACAAATTAGCTGGACAGGGACAGGCCACATCAGGACCAAAAGGGATGAGGCTAAAAAGCTGCGGAGCGGAGGGAGCGAATTAAATGAAATTAAAAGGACTTTTCACGGATGCTATCGCGAAAATCGTAATGAATGGTGAGGTCTTGGAAGAGGAACAACTGTTGTCTGTTAAAAGACAGCTTCCACTTAGCAGAAGCCGGGAAACCCGGCCCCCAACGACACCCACAACCCCCGCTCCGGTCTTCACCCCTCACCTTTCCGCAACCCCGGCCGCGCTCATCTCGGTAGCCTGTCTCTCTCACATGGACCAGGAGCGGAAGCCGAAAGGAAAGCAATTTCCGTGCCGGCCGCAAAGCAATTTCTGCTTCCGCCAATCACGCGCTGCGCGTCGCGTCACTTCCGCTCCACCCCACGGCGTGCGGGGAACCGGAGACGCTTGGGGGGGGGGGGGCGCTGCGGGAAACGGGGAGGCTGGAGAGGAAAGCCTGTCAGCGGGCGGAGCTTTGCCTCCTCTCCTGTCCCCCGCCCGCCGTCCTCTCTGGCGAGCGTCGGTGTCCGCGCTCGGGTTCCTGCTTCCCGCACGGTCCAAGGTGGATGAGCTTAGGGCGAGGGCGCTGCGCTGCCTGGGACCGGCTGAGCCTTGGTTGTCGCCACCTGATCCGAAAGGAAAGGCTCCAGCGCCCATTCGTGTTCCGCAGCGTCCTGCGAGCCCGCCGCCGGGCAGCTCGAGGCTTTATCGAGGGCCCGTGAGGTCTCCAGCCTGTGGTAGGTCCCGGAGATTGAGCAGTGGACGGAGCAAGTTTCCTCCCCTGCTAAGGAAAAACGCCCTTTCGTCTCGTGCCCCCTTGTAATTGCAGCTCCAGGTTCCTCCTTTCCTGCGTAACGAAGGTTCCTCCAAGAATCTGCTGGACCGGTGGCTGCAACTTCCTGACCTCCTGTCAACTATTAAGAATTTTTTAAATAAAAAAGTAGAAAAGTCGTATACGAAAACATTCTTGCTATTTTAAGCCACTTCCATTTTGCTTTCGCCCCACTAGTACACTGAAACCGCTCTGAACAAGATTGTCACACCCTAGGTTGCTAAATAAAATGCTGACTTCTCAGTCTTTGTCTTCCCAGAACTTTGTGTGGTATTTGGTACTGTTGGTTTCTTTTCTTACTCATATTCAGTTCATGTTTTTGACCATTTACCATGTGCCAGGCCTCTAGGCTCGAGGGTACATTGGTGCACAAAACAGACGTGTTCCATGGCTTCACAGGACTGACTTTCTAGTGGCATTAAAGTTAAATTTGTCGTTGTTGAAATTCCTTCCTGGGATTGCATGACACAGCTCTCTCCTAGCATCTTAGCTTTATGGACACCTCTGTCAGTCTTCTCTGCTGGATACTTTTTCTGTACTTATTCCCTAAATGATGATGTTCCCCAGGCTCTGCTCTCAGCCTGTCTATTCTGCATGCTCTCCTTAAGCCTTTAACACTTGTATGAGAACTCTAAAATCTCTACCTCTAGCTCAGATCTCATTCTTGCTCCAGTCTAGCTCCAGACTACTATCTCTGATTGCCTCCTGGCAGTCCTTTTGTCCCACAGACACATCAAACATGAGGTGTCCAATAATTTCTATCTTTTCCACCAGAGTTCCATATTTGGCACCATCCCTTACTAGTTGGTCAAGTTAGAACTCAGAGTCACCTTTGATTCCTCTCTATGCTTCATAGCTGCTCCTCACATTGTTGGATTTACATTCCCAATCTCCCTCTTGAACCTTTCCATCATCATCCATTAGACCCTTGCAATTTCAAGCCTGTGGTACTGCCATAAACTGCTAAAGGGGAGCATTATAGCATATTGATGAAGAGCATGAGCTATGAACTGGACTCTCTGGGTTTTCTTTGAGTTTATTTGTTTGAGAGACACGCAGCATGCGTGGGGGAGGGGCAGAGAGAGAGGGAGAGCTAGAGACTCCCAAGCAGAATCCCAAGCAGATTCTGTGCTGCCTGTGCAGAGCCCGATCCCAGGAACCTCAAGATCATGACCTGAGCCACAACGAACTGCTGGACGCCTAACTGGCTGAGCCACCTAGGCGCCCCTGGACTCTCTGGGTTTTAATCTTATCTCTACCACTTACTAGCTTTGTAATTCTTGAATGAGTCACTTCTCTGTGCCTTTGTTTCCTCATCTTTAAAGTGGGTATGACAGTACATTGGGTAGTTGTGAGGACTAAGTGAATTAATATACATAAAGCACTAAAATGGAAAGCCCTTAGAATAATACCTGTCACACATTAAATGTTCAATAAATGTTAGCTATAGTAATTATTTTGTACTGACTTTTCAGTCTTTAGTTTCTCCTCATCTAATCCTGTAAGTCTGATCATGTCACACCCCTACTGAAAAGATGCAGATAGACCCTCATCACCTTCAAGATAAAATTTTAAAAATCTCTAGTCCTTGTCTACCTCTCCAACCTCTTTGGAATTGTTTGCTGCTTCCCCCAAGGCACTCCAAATTATAAATATATAAATTATAAATATAAAAATATAAAAATATAAATTTATACATATATTTAATGTTTATTTTTGAGAGAGAGAGAGAGAGAGAGAGCAAGTGGGAAGCAGCAGAGGGCGAGAGGGAGACACAAAATCTGAAGCAGGCTCCAGGTTCTCAGCTGTCAGTACAGAGCCCAATGCGGGGCTTGAACTCACAAACTGAGATCACGACCTGAGCCAAAGTCAGACACTTAACTGACTGAGCCACCCAGGAACCCCTCTAAATTGTATTTTTATGGACAGACGATGTTCTCTTAATCTTATAGAAAGTACAAATAAAAGCATTTTAAGAAAACATTGACTTTTTTTTATTGATCTATACTTAATCTAAGTAAAGACAGTGTGTTTGCTATGCAAATGCAGCCTTGAGGCAAGTTCCCTAGGTACTCCCCTTCTCCAGCTCTAACCAGATTGCTGCCCCCTTTCCCTCTTATGTAGAATTATGGAACAACAATACAATGTTTCAGCTGAGGAGAAGAAAGAGCCAGGGCTTCCTTCCGAGAAACTGGGAAGAGTAGTCTGATCAATGGAAACAATGTATACTCAGGCCCTCTGGGCTGGGAAAAGCTTGTTACATTTTAGCAACTGAAAGGCCAGCGTGGCTGAGTGGTGGTGAACAAGAAGGTGAAATATAACAGAGAAGGATGGAAACATGGACAGGATTCAGATGTTGTAGGGTCTCATAGGCCATAGTAGAATTCGGATTTTACTCTACATAAAATGGGCCACGATGTATTTGTTGTGTAGGGGTTATGTAGGAGAGTGACGTAATGCAAATTTTACTAAAATCATTTTGTCCATTGTGCAGAGAATGGATTGGCGGGGTGGGGGAGTGGGCACAAGAGGAAGCAGAGGGATCAGTAGGGAAACTATTGTGTAGTACAGTCGGAGATGGTAATAACTTGCAATAGGGTGGTGGCTTTGGAGATAGAGTCATTGATGGACTCACCAGAGAAATGTGGGAGGCAAGGGAAAGAGAAAGATTATGCTTATATTACTGGCTTGAACAAGTACGGTAGATTATTTATTATGATATAGAAGAACGGAAATGAAAGCTGGTGCAGCCACTAGAAAAACAGTATGGAGGTTCCTCAAAAAACTAAAAATAGAACTACCCTGTGACCCAGCAATTGCAGTACTAGGCATTTATCCATGGGATACAGGTGTGCTGTTTCGAAGGGACACATGCACCCCCATGTTTATAGCAGCACTATCAACAATAGCCAAAGTATGGAAAGAGCCCAAATGTCCATCGATGGATGAATGGATAAAGAAGTTGTGGTATATATATACAATGGAGTATTACTGGGCAATCAAAAAGAATGAAATCTTGCCATTTGTAACTATGTGGATGGAACTGGAGGGTATTATGCGTGAAATTAGTCAGTCAGAGAAAGACAAAAATCATATGACTTCACTCATATTAGGACTTAAAGAGACAAAATAGATGAACATAAGGGAAGGGAAACAAAAATAATATAAACAGGGAGGGGGACAAAGCATAAGAGACTCATAAATATGGACAACAAACAGGGTTACTGGAGGGGTTGTGGGAGGGGAAATGGGCTAAATGGGTGAGGGGCACTAAGGAATCTGCTTCTAAAATCATTGTTGAACTATATGCTAACTAATTTGAATGTAAATTAAAAAAAATAAAAAATAAAACAAGTTTAAAAAAATAAAAAAATATTGGTGAAAAAAAAAAGATGTAGAAGATTAATAATGGAGGGAACAGATTTGGGGAGTGAGACCAAAAGTTCAGTTTAGTACTTTTGAGGTTTGAAAGCAAGGTACCTAAGTGGAGATATCAAGTATGTAGTTGGCTATAGGAGTTGTGAAAGATAATTAGTTAAGAGCCTTTGATCTCAGTCACAGCTGTTAGTGATTATCAGTAAATAAAAATATGTTTTCTCCCTACAAGTATATTTATCAACTGACTTACATTTCACAAAAAATACCCAGGCTCAGGCAAAACTTGCAACATGGCAACAATTGTGATGTTACCATAAATTCATGATGTTGTATGCCCTGTAGCATCTAACCTAGTCCTTGAACAATAATAAGTGACTCACTAAATATTTTTTGAATTAATGATTGAATAAAGCCACAATATTTCCATGCTATTCATTCTCATAAAAGATGCTTGTTAATAATTATTTGTGCAGGCAGAGATATTACAGGTTCAGTTCCTGACCACTGCAGTAAGGTGACTATTGCAATAAAGTGAGTCAAATTAATTTTTTGGTTTCTCAGTGCATATAAAAGTTAAGTTTACCCTATACTGTAGTCTATTATGTGTCCAAATAGAATTATGTCTAAAAATGTAAATACCTTAATTAAAAAACACTTTCTGCTGAAACATGCTAACCATCATCCAGCGGGTCATAATCTTTTTGCTGGTGGAGGGTCTTGCGTCACCATTGAGGGCTGCTGACGGATCAGGTTGGTGGTTGCTGAAGGTTGGGGTGGCTGTGGCAGTTTCTCAGAATAAGACAGCGATGAAGTTTGCTGCACGGACTATTTCACAAATGACTTCTGTAGCATTTGATGCTGTTTGATAGCATTTTATCCACGGCAGAACTTTCAAAATTGGAGTCCATCCTCTCAAACCCTGCCCCTACTTTATCAACTAAGTTGATGTGATATTCTAAATCCTTTGTTGTCATATCAACAATCTTCACAGCATCTCCACCAGGAACAGTTTCCAGCACAAGAAACTGTTGATCACTGACACCATAACAAATATAATAAAAATTAAAAAGTTTTCAATATTGCAAGAATTACCAAAATGTGACACAGAGATACCAAGTGAGCAAATGCTATTGGAAAAATACCACCAATGGACTTGCTCAACACAGGGCTGCCTTAACCTTTCAATTCGTGAAAAACACAGTATCTGCCAAGCGCCATAAAGTGAAGCACAATGAAACAAAGTATGCCTGCGCCTATTTTTAGAAATTGCAGGGTGCTTGCTACGTTTGAATTCGTATGTTGAAATTCTAATCCCCACGGTGGTGGTATTAGGAGGTGGGGCATTTTGGAGGTAATTAGGTCGTGAGGGTGGAGCTTTCATGAATGAGATCAGCGTCTTTAGAAAAGAGGCCTCAGAGAGTTCCCCTGCCCCTTAGGCAACCTGAGGACATGGGGAGAAGGCACCTGCTGCGCATCAGGAAGTGGGCTCTGTCATTCAGCCAGTCTGGCATCTCGATCTTGGACTCAGCCTCCAGAACTGTAAGAAATAAAATTTCTGTTGTTTATAAGCCATCCAGTCTATGGTATTTTGTTACAGCGGCCTGAATGGACTAACAGCTTTGACATCCACTGTGCATTTTATTTAAACATTTTATTAAACTTTTTATTTTGAGATAATTGTAGATACACATACAGACTGTAAGAAAAAATACAGTGATGATGTAGATCTTTTACCTAGTTTATCCGAATGGTAACATCTTGCAAAACTCTAATCCAATATTACAACCAGGATATTGATTTTTTTATTAAAAAATTTATTTGATGTTTATTTATTTTTGAGAAGGGGGGAAGAGAGAGGGAGACAGCAGAAAGCCTGATTTGGGGCTTGAACTCAGGAACCACGAGGTCATGACCTGAGCTGAAGTTGGATGCCCAATCGACTGAGCCACCCAGTCGCCCCCAGGATATTGATATTGAGATACAGTCAAGATACAGAAAAATTCCAACAGGGTATCAGGGTGACAGGGTATCAGTCATGTTGCCCTTTTATAGTGCACCCACTCCCCACCAGTGTGCCCTTAACTCCTGGAAACAACAAATCTCTCTATTTCTGTAATTCTGTCATTTCAAGAATGTTCTATAAATAGAATAATACAGAATGCAACTTCTCGGGATTGGATTTTCTCACTGGAGATTCATTCAGACTATTGTGTATATCAATAGTTTCTTCTTTTTTGTTTTTTAAGTGTATAATTGATTTCAGTATATTCACACAGTTGTGCCACCACCACAATAAATTTTAGAAGGTCATCACCCCAAGAACAAACCGTGTACCCTCTTTAGTCATCATCCCCTGTGATATAATAGGAAGTATATTTAGTCTTTGTCCCTGGGTCCCAGCAAAAAGTTCCCAATACCCTTGGAATTTTCTGAGTGATTGGAGTGTCTTTCATCATTCTTAAGGAGCCCTTTTCATCACACCTGAGTTTATATTAATGAGGTGACTTCTTGAAAGCCTCTAACTACCCTAACGGTGGGGGCTAGTTGCCAGGGAACCAACCATGATTAATGGGTTGGAAGTCTCAGGCCCCTGGCCCCACCTCTAGGGAGGAGAGAGGGGCTGGAGATCTGAATTCATTGATTGGAAATCTTCTTTTGTAATAGGGACATTTAGTGCTATAAATCCCCTTCAAGTGCTGCTTTCTCAACATCTCACAAATTTTCATATACTGTTTTAAAATTTTCTTTCAGTTAAAACATTTTTAATAATTTTCCATTTGATTTCTTCTTTGATTTCATGGGTTATTTAGCAATGTGTTATTTGGTTTCCAAATAGTCTTTCTGTTATTGACTTCTAATTTAATTGTGATTAGAGAACATACTTTTTATAATGTAAATCCTTTACAGTACATTGATTTTGTTTTATGGCTCAAAATATGGTATATACAGGTAAATGTTCTATGTGTGTTTGAAATATATGTATATTCTGCCATTGTTGGTTGGAGTGTTCTATAAACGTCAATTTAGTTTAGTTGGTTGATAGGTCAAATTGGTATGGCCCTCAGTCATACAGCAACAAGGAAATAATCCCAAAGTCACAAAGACTTTTTTCTGTGTTTACTTCTGAAAATTTTTATAATTTTGGCTTTTACTTCAGCTCTGATCCATTTTGAGTTCATGTTTTAAAATTATTTATTTATTTGTTTGCTTGTTTATTTATTTGAGAGAGAGAGCTTGAGCAGGGGAGAGGGACAGAGGGAGAGAGAGAGAGAGAGACAGAGAGACAGAGAGAGACAGAGAGGGAGAGAGAGAAAATCTTAAGCAGGCTCCATGCTCAGCGTGGAGCTTCACATGGGGCTCTATCCCACAACCCTGGGATCATGACCTGAGCCCAAATCAAGAGTCAGACACTCAACTGACTGAGCCATGTGCCCCTCAAGTTCATTTTTTGTGTATGGTGTGAGATAAAGGTCTAAATTTATTTATTTTTTTCGCTTATGGATATCCAATTGCTCTAGCACTACTTACTGAAAGAACTGTCATCTCTACATTGAGTTGCCTTGGAACCTTGTCAGAAATCCATTGACCCTAATATAAGGTTTCATTTTGGACTCTCCATTCTGTTCCATTGATCTATATTTCTATCTTCATGTTAATATCACACTGTCTCAATAACTGACTTTATAGTGAGCTTTGAAATATGGAAGCAAAAACTCTATCGTCTCTCTTTCAAAATCATGTTTGTTATTCTGGGTCCTTTGCATTTCCGTATATATTTAGGATCAGTTTGTTAATTTCTGCAAAAAAAAAAACCTGCTGGAATTTTTATAAGGATTTCATTTAATTTATAGATCAATTCGGTGAGAATTGCCATCTTAACAATACCGAGTCTTTCAATTCATGATATGGACTTTCTCTCATTTATGTAGATCTTTAATTTCCTTCACAATGTTTTTATAGTTTTTGTGTGTATTTTACACTTTTTTGCTAAATTTATTTTTAAGTATTTTATTCTCTTTGATGCTATTGTGAATAGAATTATCTTCATTTCATTTTCACATTTTTTCATTGCTAGTATATAGAAATACAACTTATTTTCCTATTTATCTTTTATCTCACATTCTTGCTAAACTCATTTATTAGTCTAGTAGCTTTTTTGTGGGTTTCATTTGACTCTTTATATTGACAATTGTCATCTGTCACACAAACCCCTTCTTCTTCCTCCTTTCCAATCTGGATGCTTTTTATTTCTTTTCCTTTCCTGATTGCACTGGCTTAGTAATCTCCAGTACGGTGTTTAGTTCAAGTGATAAGAGTGGACATCGTTGACCTGTTCCCAGTCAAAGTGGGAGAGCTTCACTCTTTCACCACTGATACTATGATGATGTGAGCTAGAGACTTTTCTCATGTCTGTTATCAGTTTGAGAAATTTACCTTTTATTCTGACTTTGCTTAGAATTTTTTTAATTGTAGTAAAATATACATAACATATAATTTACCATTTTAGCCACTTTTAAGTTTACATTTCAGTGGTGTAAACTACATTTAAATTGTTGTTCGGGGTGCCTGGAAGCTTCCTTTCAGTTGAGCGTCCGACTTCGGCTCAGGTCATGATCTTGCAGTCAGTGAGTTCGGGTTCTGTATTGGGCTCTGTGCTGACAGCTCAGAGCCTGGAGCCTGCTTCAGATTCTGTGTCTCCCTCTCTCTCTGCTCCTCCCCCACTCATGCTCTCTCTCTCTCTCTCTCTGTCTCTCAAAGATGAATAAATGTTAAAAAAAATTAAAAACAATAAATTGTTGTTCAATCATTACCACCATCTATCTCCAGAGCCTTTTCATCTTCCCAAACTGAGACTCTGTACCCATTAAGCAGTAATCCCTGATTTCCTTCCTCCCAAGCACTGACAAACACTATTGTAGTTGCTGTCTCTATGATTTTTACTCCTTTAGGTACCTCATATAAGTGGAGCCATATATTTGTCCTTTCATGACTAGCTTGTTTCCACTTAGCATAATGTCTTCAAGGTTATTCCATATTGTGCATGTGTCAGAATTTCCTTCTTTATAAGACTGAATAATGTTCCATTGTGTGTGTGTGTGTGTGTGTGTGTGTATTATATATATATATATAATACACACACATATATATATATATATATATATATATATATATATATATATATATAATATTTTGTTTATCCACTCATCTGTCATTGGACTCTTGGGTTGCCTGCCACTTGTCTTAGTCCATTTGGGCTACCACAGACTAGGTAGCCTATAAACAGCAGAAATTTATTTTTTACATTTCTACAGGTTAGAAATCGAAAATCAAGATGCCAGTATGGTCAAATGAAAGCCTTCTTCCTGGTTCATAATGAGTGCCTTTTCTCTGTTCTCACAGGGTGGAAGGGGTTAGGGAGCACTATGGGATCTCTTTTATAAAAACACTGATCCCATTCATGAGGGCTCCACCTTCATAAACTAATCATCTCCCAAAGACCCCACCTACTAACAGATAGATGGGGTGTATCACCTTTGGGAATTTGGATTTCCACATATGGATTTTGGGGGCATAAACATTCAGACCATGGCACCACCTTTTGGTTATTGTGAATAATGGTGCCACAAAAAAAAAAAAAAATTGCTGCCGTGAACATGGCTGTACAAGTAAATATCTGTTGAAGTCTCTGCTTTCAATTCTTTTTGGCCTATACACAGAAGTGGAATTACTGGTGTATACGGTAATTCTGTGTTTAATTTTTAATATTGTCAGGAATTGTCATATAATTTTCTTTTTTAAAATGTTTGTTTTTTTGAGAGAGGGCGAGAGCACGCGAGCAAGGGAGGGACAGAGAGAGAGGGAGACAGAGGATCCTAAGTGGACTCTGTGCTGACAGCAGAGAGCCTGATGCAGGGCTCGAACTCATGAACCATGAGATCATGACCTGAGTCAAAGTTGAATGCTCATCCAACTGAGCCACCCAGGTGCCCCAGTATCATTTTCTACAGTAGCTGCACCAGCTTACATTCTCAGCAGAATGCATTCCAATTTCTTCACATCTTTTCTAATACTCCTTGTTCTTTCTTTCTTTCTTTCTTTCTTTCTTTCTTTCTTTCTTTCTTTCTATCTTACAATAGCCATCCTAATGGGTATGAAATTTTTCTGTCCCTGGGTCTTAATTTATAAAGGTGACCGAGTGGCAATATGGAGAGATCAATGCTATTGAAAGAAAAGTTTAATATTATTTACAGCTTCTCCAGAAACAAGAGGCAATATTCCTGTGCCTTAATCATCCCAGGGCCAGGTACCAGGCAACTAGAGAACGCCCTTGTAGTTTAGAGCCTGCCAAAAGTTTTCAAACTAGCTAATCCTAAACTGTTTACCCTGTCCTGTCTCACCTTTCTGACAGAAATCCCAATTAACGCAATGGCCTAAACCTATCCTTCCTTTATCACACAGATACTTTTATAAATTAACACCTGGGCATACAATAATTGACACAGTGACCCTGGTGACTCAGTTTTTAGTGGAGGGGGCTTGCTTCTAGACTGCTCTTGGCTTACTGATTGGCTTTACCAAACAGCGAGTGTTACCGGGGAAGGGTTGGCTGGCTGTTGGCATGCTGGCTTTCTGGTTGCCACTGCTTCATGATGTCTCTGCTGAATACTACCATGGTTTTCCAACTAAATCAAGGAGAACCTCAAAGGCATGAGCCTCCATGGCACTCCTCACTTAGTCTCAGGTGCTAAAGTCTTGCTTGGAGGTTGCCACAATTCACTAGTTATCAACTTACCTTGGACAGCTTGGTCCACTGAGCCAAACTTGACTTCCCTGGTTTGACGCACCTAGGTTCTTAAAAAAAAAGGTGGGGGGGGGGAGAGAGGTTAGTTACCTAGAAATACAGACCATTTTAAAAGAAAAAAAAAGCTTAATGGGGACAGGGATGAGAGGTTGCTTAGAGGCATGCAGTCCCTTTTCTCTCCCCTCTTTCCTTCTTAGCTGGAGACAAAAACTAAAGATTGTGGCTTCAGGTAGCTACAAGCCTAAAACAAAGGGAAAAAAAGAAAAAAAAAAGACTGCTGTTTTAGGCAGATACAAGCCCAATGGGAAAAAAAGGGATTTTTAAACTTTATGTACTGAGCAAATGCCAGGTGTAACAAAAATAATCCTAGCCCTAAATTACTTACTGATTTTAAAACAAATTTCTAGATACAGGGAGAGAAAATAAAACATAATTAAGTAATTATGTATACATATATAATATTTTAATATAAATATATAATACATGAATTGTATATATATGCATATATGTGTGATATATATAAATTAAAACAAAACCACAAATTTGATACAGTTAGAAATCCAAAATTTATATACTAAAGAATTATATAATTAAATGACAAAAATACTACTGATTGGCTATTATGCCTCTACAACCTTTGTCCTAAATTAACTTTAACATTTGCTGAAATACATTAATTAATAACACCTTTATGGGCTTAATCAAGATGGGGTTCAAATTATAGTTGTTTGTGGGAATCCTAGTAAACTTAAGCATTGTGTCCCCTATAATTTTAAGAAGGTAACTAAATATAAAATGAAGAAAAAAAACTTGGCTTGCCTCACTCTAATTATAGCCTTGCCTAAATTTCCAAAATTATAATACTCATTGACCTAAAATATTCCGTTTGGACATACATGCTGTGACACAATAAGTGATAAATTAAAATTAAAGTAGGTCTTTGACACTTACAAATTGGCTTAATGAAATCGGACCCCATAGACCCCCAGATAAAATAGTTAATCTGGCCCAATATAAGTTAAAACAGGGTGATCAAGGATTAAAACTCACTCTATAGAACCTAATGAACAAATGGGTGATTATCTTCACTGCTTCACCATTTGACAGTCCAATTTTGCCTGCTCTTAAATCTAAAGAAAAGAAAAAAGTTGTGTGTGGGAAGGTATTCCTCATGGTAGATTACTACAATCTTTATGCTGTGGTCCCATCCATCAAGGCCCCCACAGCAGACATCCAATGTTATTAAAATTACTGATTCTATTCATGAAAAACTGGTAAATATTTTGCCTTTATAGATATGGCTATCATTTTCTGTTCAGAATCTATTTCAACAGCCTCTCAGCTGCAGTTTCCTTTTACCTCTGAAGGGACACAATACCTCCATCCTACCCATGGTGCACCTCAACAGATGTGATATTACACTGATAACCCTCCCCCAAGTAGATTCATTAGACACACTCATTAAGGACATATGAATCCAACATCTTTTAGTCCATCTTGGGTTCTGATGGCAACATATTCCTCATTTACAAAATAAAAAAATTTTTTTAATGTTTATTTATTTTTGAGAGAGAGAAACACAGAGTGCGAGTAGGGGACAGTCAGAGAGAGAGGGAGACACAGAATCTGAAGCAGGCTCCAGGCTCCAAGCTATCAGCAGAGAGCCTGATGCAGGGCTCGAACTCACAAACAGTGAGATCAGACCTGAGTCGAAGTCAGACACTTAACTGACTGAGCCACCCAGGGGCCCCTCATTTACAAATTTTATTCCCCAATTAAAATTAACAGGCACTCTTGTTAGTGCCCCCCTGCCCCCACTGACACCAAGCTCCTTCACCAAAGACACTTTGGCAACCTCTTCTTATACATGCTGGAGTCTGACATGCTTCTGATGGCTATAAGTTGACCAAGGGCTTCAGGTGCAAAAAACTGCCCCCCTCATCTTATGCTATACACCATTAAAACAAACAAACAAACAAACAAACAAACAAACAAACAAACAAAACGACTGGCTACCTACTGGGCTTTCCTAGACTCTGAGCCTGTGACCCTCCATACTTTGCTGCCCAGTATGCTTTGAGTCGTGGAAACAGCATCCCACAAACTTGACACAGCTATAGAGGCCTTTTTTTTTTTTTAAGTTTATTTATTTATTTTGAGAGAGAGAGAGAGAGAGAGGCAGAGAGAGAGGGAGAGAGAGAATCCCAGGCAGACTCTGCTGTCAGCATGGAGCCGGACGCCGGGGTCGAACCCACAAACCGTGAGATCAAGACATGAGCCGAGATGGAGAGCCAGATGCTCAACTGACTGAGCCACCCAGGCACCTCAAGGAAGCTTTCTTAAAGCAGGAAGCAACCATACCCAGGCTCTCTGACATATATTCTACTCGCAGGAGGGGTGGCTTTCCTTGTCCTCAGTCCCTTGCCAGATGCAAGGGTCCTAGAAGTCACCCCTCCCCCAGACAGATACGTGGGAAACCCTCTGGGATTGAGTGAACACCAGAGTTCATAGACCACGTGAATGACACTGCTAACCATTATACACGATGGAGCTCAGTGAAATGTTGGTGCTTTCCATCCTTTAGCAAGGATATCCCTAATAAAGGATGGAACCCAAAAAACAACACACTTAGCCAAACTTCAGGCGGTCATCTTAACACTGGATGCCCTAGCCAACAAGTGGTACCATCTTTACATTAATTCAAAACTGATGGGCATTGTCTAAAATGGCTTCTTTCAGGTTAAAGAACTCTGGGAATCTCTTGCCTGGTAGATACCCAATATGTAAAAGGACATATGTCTCTCTCTATATTAAGTTCACAATATAAATCCTTGCCAAGACTCTCATTACCTTTGGAGTTAGAAGTATTAATATTAACCACAGTACACATTTCATTTCTCAAAATTTACAATTCTGGGCTCTAGGAAGAGACACTCAATAGAACTTCTATGTCCCTAGAAGGTCCCAAATAACCTGTTTAAGAGACATAATGGTCTTCTCAAACAATTCCTTTTCAAATTCCAGTTTAAATAAACTCTTAAATGAGTATCTTACCTCAGGCCTTAACCAATCTCTACATTTTTTATCTTTCTCCATCCCATAAGGGCTGGAGGCCAGATCAAGGGTTCATATTCTCCTAGGATCTCTTAACCATAGATTGTCCCATGGGCAGGGGAGCTGCTCATCTGATATATGACCCATTTGAATTTAAATTTCCACCCCCCAAAAAAAAAAAAAACTTGTAAGTGCAGCTGCACGCCATGCTGGTGATTGTAGTCTTATTAACCACTGGTCTAGATACTTTCATTGGTTTATAATCGGGAGGCCCAATTTAGCAAATGCTAAGACCCACATCAACCTGAGTGGGTATCCCCCTAAAAAGGATACCTGAAGTCGCTAGACGATATTGCCCTGGCCCAGGATGTTACTGCTAGAGATGACATCACCTCAGACAACATCACCTCAACCCAAGACCTCGCCATTGGAGATGACTTTACTCCCTGTGCTGGAGACAACTTCGCCCTAGATGCTAAGATCTCCACTCAAACAGTGTGCATGAACTGCCTTTCCTAAAGTACAAACGGGACACAGGACATTTTTGTTTTTCTTCTTTTGATATTAGGGATCCTATTATGTTCCTGAGCTCACTGTCTGCAGAGGCCATGATCCTATACTCCTTGCTCTTGACTAAAAAGTACATGCCTGTACTCCTATGCCTAAAGGGAAATCTGGTAGGGGTTACTACTATCTGTGTCATTCTAAAAAGTAATGGAGGGGCGCCTCGGTGGCTCAGTCAGTTAAGTGTCCAACTCTTGATTTTGGCTCAGGTCATGATCTCATGGTTCATGAGTTTGAGCCCCATGTCAGGCTCTGCCTTGGCAGTGTGCAGCCTGCTTGGGATTCTCTCTCTCCCTCTCTCTCTCTTTCCCTCCCCCACTCGCTCTCACTCTCTCCCTAAAACAAATAAATAAACTTAAAATATGAAAATAAAAGTAATGGAGATTATTGCTTTCCCCAGGAGACATCTGCTTCATATCAGTCAATCCCTTGACCTCCTGGGGAGAGGACCACCCACTCCCTGGTGCCTTCTACTACACTACTCCAGCTATCTACCACTATCTCCTGCCTTGCATCTCTGACCATGATAACCACAACCTCTCTTTTCACTTTAATTACTCACAAATACAAGTAATCTTTACAGAGATTTATCAGTTCATACCCTCCAACAACATAACTGCCAGACCTGCCACCTTAACATGAGGCATATTTCTAACACACTTGACAATTCCACCAAGATATTGTTAGAGTCCCCCAAAGTTTAAAATGTACTTTGTTAGCTAATACCATATAAATAAGAAACCTATTTATGGGCTGACCTACAGGGATTCATACCTTCACTTGTGTTCCTCCTTTCTCACTCCCATAATAAAATGTCTATGCTGTTTGGGGCAACTTAAGCCCTACTACTGAAAACCTCTATTATCAGCCTTCTAAAATTTTCTTAATGATTTCAAAACATCAAAGGACCAACTGTATTAGTCATGTTTAAAAATTTTTTTGATAATATAAAAACAGGGAAGGGGACAAAACATAAGAGACTCATAAATATGGAGAACAAACAGAGGGTTACTGGAGGGGGTGTGGGAGGGGGGTTGGGCTAAATGGATGAGGGGCACTAAGGAATCTACTGAAATCATTGTTGCACTATACACTAACTAATTTGGATGTAAATTTAAAAAAATAAAATTAAAAAAACATTAAAATTTGTTTTTGCATATTATGATGTTTTGACATCTTAAAAAATTCTCCTGGCTGTGGAGAGACTGCCCCTCCCAGGGCTAGCTAATTCTTAGAGATAGCAAAGAACTCAGCCTTTGGTCTGCAAACCAACCAATCCAGAGCTGTGCCTCCTCCATCTGGCCAGTGCATCCCAAGAGGCAATATTCCTCTGCCTTAGTCCCATGGCCACTAAAGACCACCCCTTAAGATATTTGGATGTTAAACCAACTGTGCATTCCGCGGCGGGGGGGGGGGGGGGAATCCTATTTAGCCATGGTGTATAATATTCTTTATATGTTGCTGGATTCAGTTGTTAATTTTTTTATTGCTTATTTATTTAAAAAGTTGTTACTATTGAAGTACAATTAACATTCTGTCTCTCTTTCTCTCTGCCCCTCCCCTGCTTGTGTATGCACCTGAACTCGGTTTCTCTCTCTCTCTCAAAATAAATAAATAAACTTAAAAAAAATTTAAAGTGTGCCTGGGGGTGCCTGGGCACACCTGGGTGGCTCAGTCGATTGGGCATTTGACTCTTGATTTTGGCTCAGATCATGGTCTCATGGTTCATGGGATCGAACGCTGCATTGGGCTCCAGCTGACACCATGGGGCTTGCTTGGAATTCTCTCTTTCCTCTCTCTCTACCCCTTCCCCCCTCAAAAATAAATAAATATTAAACAAAATTAAAGTGTGCCTGTTCTAGACAGCATACAGTTAGATCCCATTTTTTAAATGTTTATTTATTTTTGAGAGAAAGAGAGAGTGCATGAGCAGGGGAGGGGCAGAGAGAGAGAGGGAGACACAGAATCTGAAGCAGACTCCAGGGTCTGAGCTGTCAACACAGAGCCCGACGTGGGTCTTGAACCCACGAACCATGAGATCACGACCTGAGCCGAAGTTGGACGCCCAATCAACTAAGCCACCAAGGCGCCCCAAGTTAGATCTCATTTTTAAATCTAATCTGATAATCTGTTTTTATTTTAATGCTGATTTCATTTACATTTAATGTAATTATTGATTATAATATAAATTTAATTATTTATAACTGCCTTTTTGCTATTTTCTATGTCTTACGTATTTTTTGTCCTCTATGTCTTCTTTATTACCTACTTTTGCACTAAATAGATATTTTCAACGTTTTTTGTTTTGTTTTTTTTTTTTAATTTATTTTTGGGACAGAGAGAGACAGAGCATGAACGGGGGAGGGTCAGAGAGAGAGGGAGACACAGAATCGGAAACAGGCTCCAGGCTCCGAGCCATCAGCCCAGAGCCTGACGCGGGGCTCGAACTCACGGACGGCGAGATCGTGACCTGGCTGAAGTCGGATGCTTAACCGACTGCGCCACCCAGGCGCCCCTAAATAGATATTTTCTAGTGTGCCATTTTAATTACCTTTATTTACTCTATTTGTTGAATTATTTTCTTAGTGGCAGGTCTGGGGATTACAATGTACATCTTAACTGAAAACAATATACTTCACATTTATCCTAACTTCTTTCTGGTAGTGTTCAAAAACTGCTTTCATATAACTCCCTTTCCTCTTCCTTCCTTTGTGCTATTACCATATGCATCACAACTTTATATGTTCTAAATCTACCAATATTTTAATAATTATTGTTTTATGTAGATGTCTTTTAAATCAGTAGTGGGAAGGAAAGAAAAATATGTTTACATTGTATTTTATGTTTTCCTATATAATTACCTTTACTGGTGCTCTATTTCTCTGTGTGGATTCGAGTTACAATTTCTCTTCAGCCTGACAAACTTCCTTTTTCTATTTCTTATAAGGCAGGTGTGATAGCAATTAGTTCTCCTAAGCTTTTTTCCCCCCTGAGAATGTCTTTTTTTTGTGGGACCTTCATTTTTTAAGAGTTATTTTTCTAGGTGTAAGATTATTTTTTAATAACAGCATTATTGAGATATAAATCATATAACATATGATTAACTCATTTAAAGTGTTCAGTGTTTTTTTTTTTTTTTTTGGTATATTCACAGAGTTATGCAACAATCACCACCATCAATTTTAGAACATTTTCATCATGCCCAAAATAAACCCTATACCTTTTGTAGTCACTCCCCATCACCCACCCTCCCCTCTGGCCCCACAAGCCCCAGGCAACTACTAATCTACTTTATGTCTCTTTGGATTTGCCTGTTCTGGACATTTTATATAAATGAAGTTATGCCATAGGTACTGTTTAGTGACTTCCTTCTTTCACTTATTATTTTCAAGATTCATCCATGTTGTAGCATGTATCAGTACTTCGTTTCTTTTCATTGCTGAATATTATTCCTTGTTTGGATATACTATTCTTTGTTTATCCATTTATCAGCTGATGGGCATTTGGGTTGTTTCTACTTTTAGGCTATTATGAATAATGGTGTTACAACGAGTCACGCACAAGTTTTTATGTGGACATAGACTTTCATTTCTGTTGGGTGTATATGTAGGAGTGGAATTGCTGAGTCATATGATAACTATATGTATAACCTTTTGAGGAACTGCCAAACTGTTTTCCAAAGTGGCTGCACCATTGTGCATCCCCATAGGCAGTGTATGAGGGTTCCTATTTCTCCACATCCTTGCCAATACTTATTATATGTCCTTTTTATTATAGCAACATCCGAGTTTATAAATGGTATTTCTTGATATTTTGTAATAGATTTAGACATTAAAAAATTTGAAATATACTATTGTTTTATTGATTTTTTTGCTTTATGAATTTTGAACTTAAAAATACTGATAGTAATATATATTCCAGTATTAAACAAAGAAGGATCCCAAATTCTAATTTTTGCTCTGATTATTGCAATAAATAATTGCAGTTTCTTTCTTTTTTTTTTTTTTTTTTAACGTTTATTTATTTTTGAGACAGGGAGAGACAGAGCATGAATGGGGAGGGTCAGAGAGAGGGAGGCACAGAATTGAAACAGGCTCCGGGCTCTGAGCTGTCAGCACAGAGGCCCGATGCGGGGCTCGAACTCACGGACCGCAAGATCGTGACCTGAGCCAAAGTCGGCGCTCAACCGACTGAGCCACCCAGGCGCCCCAATTATTGCAGTTTCTTATAAGACCTCACATGACAAATTATCTTCAGAGCTTAGAACTAGGGAACTAGGTAAAAGTGTTTTACTACTTACATATTCTGTCTACAAAAATAATGAGAGTCGCATAACTCATTCCTTCTTTGTACTGGCTGTTGGAAAGCTTAAAGCTAGAGTTTTTCTTAGTCATGAACTCTTGCAAAACTGTTTAACTTTTATTTTCATCTTGTATGTTGTGGATGTTGCTTTTATACCTGTAAATTTAGTTGCACCCTTTCAGAAGGAAATAAGGTCTAAAAACAGTATATAGGTAAATATTTAGTTAAGTACCTTGATCTGCCCAGCAATCCCAAGGCAGTAGTTAGGGTGAATATTTCCAACCCTATACATAATGAAAGTGAGGCAATGAAAAGTGATTTACCTATAGTCAGAAGCTTAGAAGTGGCAGAGCTGATGTCAGAACACAGATCTTCGAAAGTCTCCCATTTAAGTTCTTCACACTACCCTGTCAACATTCTACCACTGTGGGGTTTTTTAATGTTTATTTATTTTTGAGAGAGAAAAGGAGTGTGAGAGGGGCAGGCAGAGAGGGGAACAAAGAATCTGAAGCGGCTCTGGGCTGACAGCCTGATGCAGGGCTGGAACTCATGAACTGAACTGTGAGATCATGACCTGAGCTGAAGTTGTACGCCCAACCGACTGAGCCACCAAGGTGCCCCTCCTTCACTGTGTTTAAGACAGACATTTTCAGACATTTGGAAAGTATTCCAAAGACACTCCTGCAGAACTAACAACTAAATGTGATAGATCCCCGAGGTAAGATGTTCAACTAATATACCATCACAATGATTGAGATAATTTTAAATGTTCCTTAATTCAATCCCTACAATGGCCTTCCTCTGTATGATAGAAAAAACTTTTTTTTTATCCTGCAGTGATGATCTGTGATTATATTTATTACTAAATTTAGATTATTAATTTGTTGCTAATGCTAAGTAAGATATTGTAAAACATAAAAATCTAGTATTTGTTTGATAATATGGGTCATGGTATCTGATATCTGTAGTTAGCTTTATTAAGAACAGGGGAAAATATTTCCAAACAGCTCCAATGTAGAGTAATTTATAGGAAGTTACTTTATATTTCATTGCATTATATTTTACAGTCATATAAAATAATTATTTGACTCTATGAAATTTATGCATTCTCAAGGAAAGAAAGTGAATAACTACAGAGTTATAGAAATGCATTTGGTATTCATTACTTGGTGATGCCGACTGGAATTTAGGTTTTAGCAACAGATTCAAGGTGAGAACACCATTAGCTAAAAACTATATTGATCATTGGGTGATTTCTGGGAATTTAAATTCACTTATTAAGTTGAGCAAATAAATTATATGTGTATTCCAGACCTATGTGACAGTTACAAAAACAGTCTAATCATGAATAGGAGAATATAATAAATTTTATAAATGCTTTAAAAGAATGCTCTCCTATCCTATCTTCATTCTATGTCCACTTCTAGGCTTGAATATTGTGGACACTTGCCATGTTTGGTCCAAAAAATAAGGTCATCACTATGAATTAATAAACATCACAAAAATGACTGAATTTGCCGTGTGCTATATGGCAGGATCCTGTCGTTGAGTAAGTGTTGGTTTTCTAGAATGGTAAGAAAGCTTAGAAGTTGCAGAGTTTGCCTCAGTCATTTTACAGGTACAAGAAATAAAGATGAGGTAAAGGGATTTTCCCCAAATCTCATAAGTTCATGGCAGAGTGGGGCTACAACAAGCTGATATTTGATTGAAGGCTATTTCCGCAATACCATGATACTTCAAGTCAAAGTTTAAAATGCATCTGATTTGCAGCTTTGTTTAAACTTTGGGCTAAAAAAATGAGCATTATATAACCTAAAATAGCAAAAAGTTTTGGGGAACTCATATTATCAGATTACAGCCGACTAGAAACCAAATACAATAGCAATGTTACCATCAAAGCATATCATGGATAGATTATTAAAAGCAAGTGTAATGATGACAATCTTCAGGTTCCCTAGGATTTTTTTTTTTTAAGAATCACAAGTGCTGCTGTTAGATATATTAGGGTCACTAAAATTACTTTCCAGAGGAATTTTTGAAACTAAACTAAATTACTAAGAAAATTACTGTCATGCAGAGAAAGGAACGGACATCTGGAAGAGGAGCCAAAGAAGTTTAATGGCTCTTTTAAAAAAAAATTATTTCATTACCCCCAAAATGTGCTGAACATTAACTTCATGAGTTGAATATTACAGATGAAGAAAGGGAAGAAGTAGAAATCCACCCAGTTTTGAAATCACAGATTGAGTTTTGGAAAATGGTTTGATCTTGTAATCTTTTTTGCTGGTCCTTTCTTGGCATTTACTATCTTCTGATTAGTTGGATTACATCTTCCTGTTTTCACATGATTCTGTTTCATTCTATGAAGTTGATCCATCTGTTGCCTTTTAAAAACTTGGTGTGAGCTAGAGATCTGAGACATTTCAGCTAGGTACGTGCGGCATTCATCACTGGTTTTGTGGTAAGCCTTTGACTCTTGTTCCAATCTAAGTGCACAGTTTTTCACTTGATTTTCAAGACTCCTTTTTTCTTTTTCTAACTGTTTAAGTAATGTATTTAAGGATTCCACTGACATTCGCTCATAGACACGAATAGAAGATAGTCTATCTGAAGGATCTCCACGGAGTTTTTCCATTTTCTCTTTGAGAGTAGCAATTTGCTTTACTAGATGATCATTCAGTCCAAGTTGGACTTCATAACGTGTTTTCCATTCACCACCTTTATTTTCAATATTGAGTTTGGCTTCCAGTTTCACTATCTCCTGTCTTAACTCAAGTATCGAAAGCTGTACTAAGTCTCTCATGTGGATTTCTTCCATTAACTCCAATTTAAGGCAGTCAATGTCCCTACTTTTGAAGTTATCACCTCTTCCATCCCCCATGGTGTGAGGTCAGAGACCTCCCACACCCTTCCCCTCAGCACAGCTTACAGCAGAAGACCTGAAGGGACACCCAGAAGCTGGGGAGAAGAAAGTGTTGTCATAAGCTGTTGCCGTGGTGAACTGACTCCTAGAATTCTTAGTTGGTAGTTTTCTCCCCCAGCACTTTGAATATGTCATAACACCACCTTCTTATCTCCATTGTTTCCGATGAGAAATCAGCTGTTAATGTCATTGTGGTTCCTTTGTATATCATATGTAATTTTCCTCTTGCTGTTTTCATATTTTTCTCTTTGGCTTTGACTTTCAACAGTTTGACAATGATCTTTCTAGCTATAAATATCTTTGGATTTGTACAACTCAGAATTCATTGAATGTGGATGTAGATTGGATGTAGAGAGTTAATTTGGGTGTGTAGATTGTTTTTCATCAAATTTGTGAACTTTTCACTCATGATTTCTTTATATACTTATGCCCCTTTTTTTTCTTTTTCTCTTCTGGAACTCCCATTATACATATGCGGTGTGTTTGATGGTGTCTCACAGGCCTTCAAGTTTCTTCAGTTTTCTTCATGCTTTTTACATTTTGTTCTTTTGACTGGATAGTGTCTATTGATCTACCTTTGAGTTTGCTGATTCCTTCTTCTATTGCTCAAATCTGCTGTTGAGCTCCTTGAGTGAATTTTTCATTTCAGTTGTTATGCCTTTTAACTCTAGAATTTTTATTCATTTCTTTTTTATAATTCATATCTCATTATTTAAAAAAAAGTTTATTTGTTGAGGGGAGCAGAGTGAGAGGGAGAGAGAGAATCTCAAGCAGCTGACAGCGCAGAGCCCAATGCAGGGCTTGATCTCACAAACCGTGAGACCTGAGCTGAAATCAAGAGCTGGATGCTGAACTGACTGAGTCACCCAGACATCCCTCATATCTCCTTATTAATGTTCCGATGTGATGAGTTGTTGTCATCACACATTCCTTTAATTCTTTAAACATATCTTCTTTGAGTTCTTTGATAAACATATTAAAATAGCTTATTTGAAGTCTTTATGTACTAAATCTATCATGGAGGACCTCCTGCAGACAGTTTATATGAGCTGATTTTTTTTTTCCTGTTGGGCTACACCTTGTTTCTTTGTTGCTTTATTTTTATTTTGTATAATGCACTATATTTCTTTGGTTTTGTTCAGTGATGTGCTTGGACTAATTACGTAGTGTCTATTTCTCCTGCAGTGCGTGACAACTGGAATCTTTGCTCAGTTTTTTTTCCTCTTAAAATTCTTGTTCTTATTTTTAAGCCTAGCCACCTAGGTTTCATCCTTTGGTCATCATAGCTTAGTGATCAGTCAATTATTTGCCAAATATTTTCCTTAAACACTTTGAGCCTACAAGGTTTCCACCCTTTTCCTAGGGAATCTGTGCATGTGTTGGTACACTCATTCTAAGTTAAGGCAGTTTACAAGTCTTCTCTGATTTTTACTTTCTGCTTGTATAGGGCCAAAGGTCAGCCATCTCTGATCTCCCCTGAGCATGTGTGCAACCCTTTGTATGTGCACGGCCTTCCAGATCCTCCAGAATGTAAAGTCAATTCTGTCTAATATTCATATAGCTATCCTGACATTTTTGTTATTGCTTGCATGATGTGTTGTTTTCCCATATGTTGTTTATTTTTAACCATTTTGTATCCTTACATTTAAAATATGTCTCTTGAAAGCAGCATATGGTTGATTTTTTTTATATAGCTGGACTATGTCTTTTTTTTTTTTTTTTAAAGTAAGCTCTACGCCCAATGTGGGGTTTAAACTCACAACCCAGAGATATAGAGTCTCACGCTCTACTGCTTGAGTCAGCCAGGCGCCCCTGGACTGTTTCTTCAATTGGAACATTAATCTAATAATATTTAATGTAATTATTGACATATTTAGGTTTATATCTGGCATCTTTCTGTTTGTTTCCTATTTGTTATACCTGCTCTTTGTTTTCTTTTTTTCCTTTTCTTGTCTATTTTTGGATTTATGAAGTTTAAGTTTAAGTAAAATTTTTATTTTGGAATACTTTTAATTTACATAAAAGTTGCAAAGATAACACAGAAAGTTCCTGTAAACCCCTCACCCAGATTCAATTTCCCCTAATTGCAATTTTCCCTAATATTATCTTTTGTTGTAATTAGTAAACCAACATTTCACATCATTATTAACTAAACTTCGGATTTTATTTGGATTTCAATAGTCCAAATAGTCTGCTTCAGGATCCAATCTACAATACCACATTGCATTTAGTTGTCATGTCTCTTTACTCTGTTCTGATTTGTGACAGCTTCTTAGTCTTTTTCATGACATTAACAATTTTGAGCAGATTTTGTCAGGTATTTTGTAGAATGTCCTTCAATTTGGGTTTGTCTGATGTTTTCTCATTATTAGATTAGGTTATTGGATTTTGAGAGAGTGTACCACAGAGATGAAGTGCCTTTCTCATCACATCATATCAGAGGGCATATGCTATCAACATGACTTATCACTGGTCATGTTAACCTTGATTAAGATGATGTCTGCCAGTTTACTTCACCATGAAGTTACTATATTTTCCTTTTCCCATAATCTATCCTTTGGAAGTCAGCCACTAAGTATGATGTGTCCTTTTTAGTCTATTTTTCATCTTCTAGTTTACTAGTAATACATTCTTTTATTATTCTTTTAGTTGTTAGTCTAAAAACATGTAGTTTTGACTAGAACTTACCTGCTATTACCACTTTAAATACTGCTTAATGTAAGGACCCTTCAATTCTTCAAATCAATTTATTCCCTTATAAATTGAGCTGTTGTTGTGTGCTGTTAATGTCATGAACTTTAATTCATCATGTTTTTTAAAACCTAATAGGACATTAAAGTATTTTGAAATAAACCTACAGATAAGTTTTAGGTACAGTACAAAGAACTTTTTTGCCTGAACCTTTTATGAGTAACTGACATGACGCTCTATCATTTCAAAATATTTACATGTGTATTGCCTAAAAAACAGAGGTCATTTTCTGAAAAGCTGCAATATAAACATAAAATAAGAAAATTAGCATTGATATATTGTTATTATTCAATACTCAGATACCCATTCAAGTTTTGCCAACTTGCCAATAATGTCCTTTATAGTCAAATAATCTATTTCAGAATGAAGCATTGCATTTAGTTGTCATGTCTATTTAGTGTCCTTCAATCTACAATAGGTACTCTGTCTTTCCTTGACTTCCTTACCTTGACAGTTAAAGATTACAGCCCAGTTATTTAGTGAAATGTCCCATGACTTGTGTTTATCTGATGTTTCCTTGTGGTTATGTTTGGTTTATAAGTTTTTGGCAGGAATATCACAGAAGTGGTGCTTTGTTCCTTCATTGCATTAAGTTGGTGTCTTCCAGGCTTCTACAATATAGGGTGATTCTTTTTCCCTTTGCAAATAATAAGTGTTTTGTGGGTAGGTACTTTGAAACTGTATATCTATATATCTATATCTATCCCTAGTTCCTCATAAAACATTTCATTCATTTGTTCATGCATTCATATCAGTATGGACTCATAACTTCATACTTTATTCAATGGGTTTTAATATATTACTATCATTATTTACTATGATGCTCAAATTTAGCCGATGGGAACCCTTTTAGATTGGCTTTTGTGTCCTTTTAATATTTCTCCCATTATTCTTTGAGCACTTCTTTACTTTTAGGAACAAAAAGAAGGCTCAAGCTTGTCTTATGCTTTCTGTGCCCTATTCCTAGGACTAATCATTTCTCCAAGGATCTCCAGTCCCTTTTAGTGGGGAATGGTGTTTAAAAACCAAGATCTGTGCACTAGATATGCACATTGTTATTAGGGCTGTTATGGACTGAATGTTTGTGTCACCACAAAATTCATATGTTGAAGCCCCAACTCCCAATGTGATGGTATTTCGAGATGAGGCCTTTAGGAGATAATTAGGTTTAGATGAGGTCATGAGGATAGAGGATCAGTGCCCTTACAAGAAGAAGGGACCAGAGCTCTCTCCATCATATGAGTGTACCATGAGAAGGTGGTCATCTGCAAACCAGGAAAAGGGTTCTCACCAGAACCTGATCGTGCTGGCACCCTGATCTCAGACTCCTAGCTTACAGAACTTTGAGAAGTAAATTTCTGTTGTTTAAGCCCCCCAGTGTATCACATTTTGTTATAGTAATCTGAGCTAAGACAAGAGTGCTGCTGCTCCCAGGCCATCTCACTAGATTGAAAGGGGGAAACCTGTTTCCTATTTTTCTTAATATAATTCTTCTATATGTAATTAATCTTCTATAGCTGTAGTTCTCCATTATGTCATTTAATTTTATTGATATATTAACTACAATTATTTTAAAATCTATGCCTGAGAACTCTAATATTTGGATCTTCTGTGGCTCTGTATCTATTGTCTATTTTTCTCTTGATTTTGTCAGTGGTTATCTTTTTGCACACTTTATGGTTGATCATTGAATGTTGGGCACCACATAAAGAGTTAAAAAGATAATTTGAGGTGCTGATTCATGCTATCTTTCTCCAGAGGGGATTTATTTTTTACTCTGGCAAGCACTCAGGGTAGGGATAGGTCACTTTAATCTGATCACTGACTGAGACTGGGCTTCCATATTAATGAAGGCTGATCTTTTTCCCATTCTCTCTTACTCTTGGGTTGTGACTCTTTGGGAGATTCAACTGAAATTCTGTGGTATTTACCAGGATTCTCCTTCATGGGCACTCAACTCCACTTTCCTTCTCTCAGTTTCTTGAGACTTCTGAAAGTTCTTCTCAGCTTCTCAGACTCTCGGGAACTATTCTCTGTATTGTTTTTTTGCTAAGGTTCTTAGCTTCTCAATCCACAACTTTTTACATTGCCAAATGCCTTAAAAGCAAAAATGCAGCCAGATGTCTGGCTTATATCTTTCCTCCCTCCCCCTCTCTCTCTCTTCTCCAGAATCTCGGCTTCTCTCAATTTCTCACTGCCTTGATGGCCCTTCAATGTGACAAAAAATGGTTTTGTGTGTTCAGCTTTTATAGTTTTTCTCAATGGGATGGTTAGTCTGAAACAAGTTAGTCTGCCATTGACAAAAGCAGACATTGATTTACACTAAAAAAAGTCACTCTGGTTGTTGTGTGAAGAGTTAAGAGGGGGTGAGAATGGAAATAGGGAGACCAAATAGGAGGTTTGATAAGATGATGGCTTGGATAAGTGTGAAAATAGAGATGTGGAAAAACAGACGTAGGTTGGGAGAGGGAAATATAGAACACTAATATCTTCATCTTACAAAGTGGGAAGTTAGGAGAAACTACCTATGGTTGATCAAACAAGAAATGTAAGTTTATGCATATTATTTAAAGTGGAAAAAGATAACCATTAGGGGAAATAATAATAATGTTGAAACTATATTGGAAAGGATGGATGAGAGGTGGGGTTGTGGGAGTGAGCTTAATCCTTATCTCTCATAGCATTACTTAATAGACAATGTCAACAAATATAGAGGAGGGGTGGGGCGCCTGGGTGGCTCACTTGGTTGAGTGTCTGACTCTTGACTTTGACTCAGATCATGATCTCGTGGTTGGTGGGTTTGAACCTTGAGTCAGGCTCTGTGCTGACAGCGCAGAGCTTGTTTGGGGTTCTCTCTCTCTCCCTCTCTCTCTGCCCTTCCCCTGCTTTTGTGCTCCCTCTGTCTCTTAAAATAAATAAATAAACTTACAAAAAGAAATATAGAGAAGGGGACAAATTTGAAGAATTTTTAGGAGGTAAAATTTGTAGGGCTTGGTGATGATCCAATTTAATGAATAAGGGAGAAGGAGGAGGCAAAGCTGATTTGTAGATTTTCTAGCTTGAGTATTGAGTAGATGTGGTATTACAACTGAAGCAAAGAATACAGAGGAGGGGCGTCTGGGTGGCTCAGTCGACTGAGTGTCAGACTCTTGATTTCAGCTCAGGTCATGGTCCCAGGGTCGGGGGTTCAAACCCCATGTCAGGCTCTGCGCTGAGCTTAAGATTCTCTCTCTCCCTCTGCCCCTCTCCCCCACTTGTGCTCTCTTTCTCTTAAAAACAAACAAACAAAAAACCCAAAAATGAATAAAGAGGAGCATCTAGCTCAAGAGAGATTATAAATTCAGTTTTAGTTGTATGCAGTACATTGTGGTTGAGATGTATAGTAGGTACACACACGTGGGCAAAGGTTCTTACCACAATAAAATAAAAAAAAGAGAAATTAACAATAAAACTTCAGCAAAAAAATCTGGTCACTTTTAAATTTAAAATGACTACTCTAAAAACTCTTGAGTCAAAGTGGAAACGAAACAAATAAATTGTTTATGAATAAATGCTAGTTACAGCAAAAAAAAAAAAAAAGAACCCATACTGATGTCGTTATATATGTGTCTTTACTTAGCAAACATAAATGTCTGTACTTAGTACTCTGCTATAGATGGAGTGTTTTTGTCCCCTACAAATTCGTATGTTGAAACCTAACCCCCACAGTGAAGGTGGGACCTTTGGGAGGTTCTTAGGTCATGAGGGTGAAGTTCCCATGAATAAGACTACTTCTTTTATTAAAGGGACCTCAGAGAGCTCCCTTGCCCCTTCTGCCATGTTGGCCATGTGAGGACACAGTGAGAAGACTTAGGCTGTCTAGGAAGCAGTTTCTCACCAGACATCAAATATGCTGGTGCTGTGATCTTGAATTTCCCAGGCTTCAGAACTGTGAGAAATAGATGTTTGTTGCTTGTAAGTCCTCTTACCCCAGGTTATGGTATTTTGTTATAAAAGCATGAACAGAGTAAGACAATTTCATTGATAACTACTGTCAGGATTCTGGTACACAAAGTGGGCAGATGAGATGAGCCTTACCCATTTTGTGGTGCTAAGTGAGGCCTGTGTTTGCATGGCAGTGCCATACATTTCATTTTGTCTTGTATTCATTTATAACTCTGAGTGAGAACTCTCTCTCCCAATACAATATAAATTGGCTTCATATTCTAATAGAATTTAGGAATGTTGATACACTCAAACTATGGTATCCCAATGTTTCCATAGTAACTAATGCACACTGGCGGCGGGGGGGGGGGAAGATTGAGAATAAATGAGAATAGCATTTTTACAAAATAAGTGAGGGGCAAAGAAGCTTTAGACATGTGATTACCCCTTGTTTAGGAATATGAAGATATTCATCTCTTAAATAATGGGGTTATAAAAGTTGTAACAATGAAACTTGTCAGTAGCCATTTATATTCCATTTTCCTCCATAATCATCACCATCTAAAGCATTTAAATGCTTTTTTGCCTAGCAATACTGCAGAGATTGAGTTAAAGGGACATAGTTGCTATTCTCCTGTGAGCTTGAAATTAGGAAGGGACAGGTTAAGCAATGTTCATATCCTAGCCTGCCTGGCAGAGCTTTGCCTTAGTGAATATTAGGAGGAGTGGAGATTCAAAGCATCCTATTCAATCCTGTGGAATTTGTTTGCTTTGATGCAAGACTTTACTAAAATCTTAACGTTCTCCTGGTTAGAGAATGCCAGTACAGAGGGCTGCTGTTCCTCTTTTCCTATCCCACCAACTGATTTTTCCTATTTCTCCCTAACACCCTTTTTCCTCCTGCCCTTAAGCGCATTCTATGCACCATCCCCACTAATTCCAAAACAACTGGTTTGTTTTGCCTCTTGGCCGTTTCTAGATGTTTGTATATATGTGGGTAGATACACGTTTCTGCATGTATCTTAGATAACGTGCTAATTTACTAAAATATAAAACAGTCTGTTTTACTGTTAATTCAGTTGTTATGGACTGAATACCACATTACCCCATTCATATGTTGAAGCCTTAACCCCCAATGTGACTGTATTGGAGATAGAGCCTATAAGGAGGTAATAAAGGTTAAGTGGGGTCATAAGAGCGGAAGAGAGCCCTTACCAGGAGCTGAACTGGTTGGCAACTTGATCTGGGACTTCTAGCCTCCAGAACTATGAGAAAATCAATTTCTGTGTTTAAGCTATTCAGTCTACGTATTTTGTTATGGCGGCTTTAGCAGACAAATATATCAGTGTACATGCACAAACAGTGAAGCTGTTACCAGATAGAAACAGACTTTGCAAGGGTGGAGAGATGCCTCTTTTTATCTTAGAATAATAGAGATTAAATTTCTACAGGTAAATATAATAACCGATGGGATGTCTATTCAACCCAGAACAGAAACACACAGTGTACAAGGACAGAGGTGTGCTGAATATCTCCAGATAGATAGATAGCCTGGTTTAGATGATTCAGCTTAGCTTGCCTGATTCCTCCTTCATTTAGAAGAGGCGTTAAGAACCACATTTTTTTAAAACACACTCATGTCACCTTTTGAAAATCAGTCTTCAGCTTAGTTGCCGTGCAGATTAATTCAGAGATTAGAAGCAAAATGTGATGGGAGGTACCAGGAGGGTGAGGTTCATCAATGGGAATTCAAGTCAGTTCTTTGGAGTGGCCAGGGGAAGGTACACCAGAATGATGACCATTTACCTTGGATGGCCAGAGATGTGCTAGACATGCTTAAATTCGGAAGGGTCTTACAGGTCAGATTAAAAAAAAAGAGTATATCTTCATACTAGAGGCTCAGTCTGGACAAGGGACATTTCCATGTTTTTGTTTTGTTTTAAATGTGTGACATTTGATATTATAGTCACTGGGGAAATGAGGAGAATTTGAGGAAATGGAGTTCTCGATAAAGCATTTTTTATTTCCAAAGGATTTGGGATTATTACATCCAAACTAAAGGCAGAAAACAATTTATTCCTGGATAAAATGGTCTTCTCTTGTCATCAAGAATACAAAGTACTTAAAACTTCTGGTCAATCAATTATATATTACATTAAAATGTAAATAAAATTTTGTCACTGCATTTTCTTCAGACCTCCAATTATTTTTAAATGTGTTGCTTTAGGGAGGTATAGGAACACTATAGTTAGGTCAATTTTCTTCTGCCTATTTCCATGTAATTTAAAGACAATCATATCAAGGGGCGCCTGGGTGGCGCAGTCGGTTAAGCGTCCGACTTCAGCCAGGTCACGATCTCGCGGTCTGTGAGTTCGAGCCCCGCGTCAGGCATCTGGGCTGATGGCTCGGAGCCTGGAGCCTGTTTCCGATTCTGTGTCTCCCTCTCTCTGCCCCTCCCCCGTTCATGCTCTGTCTCTCTCTGTCCCAAAAATAAATAAAAAAACGTTGAAAAAAAAAAAATTAAAAAAAAAAAAAAGACAATCATATCAATAAGGAACATATCATTGCAGACAATTTCTTTTTAGTCTTTTTCTCAGTGTGGGATTCAGAGTTTAACAGATTGCCAGAATATATCCTTAATGCCCCAGTTTTGAATATAAAAAACATGATACTTTCGCATCCATTTGTAGCTGGGTAGAAGTTTGGCTTAAGATACAAATACTGTAGTTTTGTACAATATACTGATATAAAAATTAATATTTTTGTATAGCTAGTATATGCACATGGAGCAAAATTCCAAAGTTACGAAAGGTTATATACTGAAAATTATGTCTCTCTCCCACCTTTATCTCTAAGTTCTCCAGTTTCCATCTCTAAAGGCAACCACTGTTACCAGTCTCTTGTGTTTCCTTCTACCGATATTCCACAGTGCACTGATTCTGGACTTTTCCCCTTCCATAGCAGGCTCCCAGTACCTGGCAGCACGAAAGTGTTGCTCTTTGAGGTCAAAACCAATGTTCTGAACAATAGCGTGGAACAGTGACTGCCCTTGATTCTTTTCACACTTCTTAGAAATAATATTCCCAAAGCAGATGACCAGACATTTGTCTACACCACCTCTAACTGGACATAACACTAGCACAGACATTTTTATCATGAATACACAGCAATCAAAACACCAAACAGATCCATACATTAAATAGTCACTTAGTTGTGTGTGTGAAAAGGTAGGTGCTTTTGGTAGGTTTTTGAGCAAGGAAGGAGTTCTGTTTTATGCAAGATGGAACCAGTGAGAAATTATTCACTCTTTTCCAAAGAATGGAGAAGATTTCATGAGAGAGGTAAAAGAAGAAAGAAATCTTGGCTGAAAGGTGCAGAAAAGGCATACCAGCATGAGTTGTGGTCTGGGAGAAATCTTGGAATTCAGGTTTGGGATAAAAGAAAGGAGTGTTGAGTGTTGATTAGTGGAGAGTGGAGGAGATGAGTTAGATCGCAGGAAGAGGCAGTACAGTGAGAGTGAGGTAATACAGGATGAATGGCCATTTGCATTTGTATATATTGACGGTTTGTATGAGGATCTATGGACAGAAGTCAGTCAGTCCTTCTATTTTACTGTGCCTCCCATGTTCCTAGCACTGCCACCAGAACTACCATTCAGTCCAGAATTTTTCTCTAACAAAGGCATCAAACAATAGATTATGGCATGGTATGGTAGTTTTCCTATATTATGTTCTTGTCAGAGGTTAATTCGAATAGCCATAACTTTCCTTAATGACTTGTTATGGCTCTATCATCCACACAATTATGTAATCTCGCCACTATTGAGATTTTGTGGGTTGCTGTACTGTGCGCTGTAAGATATTTAGCAGTGTCCCAGGCCTTGATCCACTTGACGCCGATAGCACTCTCCCCAGATTTGAGAACCAAAAATGTCTAGACATTGCCAAATGTCCCTTGTAGGGCAAAATTGTCCTGGATTTAGAACAAGTAATATAAAGCCTCATAAACCTATATATTTTTTGTTCTGTAAAACTGCTTTTTAAGAATTAACATTTTGGGTGCCTGGGTGGCTTGGTTAAGTGTCTGACTCTTGATTTCGACTCAGGTCATGATCTCACAGTTTGTGAGATCAAGCCCCATGTCAGGCTCTGTGCTAAGAGAGCCTGCTTGGGATTCTGTCTCTCCCTCTCTCTCTGCTCCTCCCCTGCCCTCTCTCTCTCTCTCTCTCAAAATAAAGAAATAAACTAAAAAAAATGAATTAATATTTAAGAATGTTTACCAAAATCATTATGCTAAGTGAAATAAGTCAGACAGAAAAAGATAACATATGATTTCACTCATATGTGGAATTTGAGAAACTTGACAGATAACCTCAGGGGAAGGGAAAGAAAAATAAGATACAAACAGAGAGGGAGGCAAACCATAAGAGACTCTTAAATACAGAAAACAAACTGAGGGTTGATGGGGTTGGGGTTGGGGGGTGGGGAATATGGGTGAGGGACATTGAGGAGGGCAGTTGTTGGGATAAGCCCTGGGTGTTGTATGTAAGTGATGAATCATGGGAATCTACTCCTGAAGCCAAGACTACACTGTATGTGAGCTAACTTGACAATAAATAGAATAATAAATAAAAAAAGTCGAGGACAGAGATGAAATACAGTAAAGTATACGAACAGTGCTCCAGAGACTGGAAGGGTGACCATCCCATCTAAGAGCTATGATAGATCTACCTAGGGAAAAAGTCAAATTCCTATTGAAATGACCACACATTTTACCTTTGGATGAAGAATTTTGGGGAGTAATATGCTGAAATTGTCTTGTTTACATAGAAGAAGCTATGGAACATGGCAGAGAAGTAGGGGTATCCATACTTCCTGTGTCTCTCAAACAAAGAAGTGCTGAAGCCAAAGGACTTTGAACACCAGAGTCTGGGAGGAAAAGAGACTGAGTCTACCAGGAAGAAAATGCGTCAACTGGAGAAAAATAGGTGGGTGATTACAAACTGGGGAAGATAAAACAGGCCATAGAAGAAGCTATGGTCTGACAACAGGGAAAGAGATATTATCCTTGTATGCCTGAGGTTTAGCTAACTTTTATTGGTTTTTAAAAAATAAACATTTTTTAAAATAAAAAAAGACTGTTTACCAGTAATATATTCACGTAGATACAAGTTAAATAGTACCAAAGGACCTACTTATAATAGAAAGCAACTATCTCCTGCCCAGCTCCTCTTCACCTGTATTCCCATCCCTGAGGTCTACCACTTTTAAACTGTTTCTGGTTTGGGTTTTGCTAATGTTCCTGCCATATCCATCCACCTGTTTATCCTTTCATTCAAACCACGTATTCATTGAGCACTCAGTTTGCTATGGCTGCCATAACAAAATAGCACAGACTGGGAGGCTTAAACAGCAGAAATTTATTCTTTCACAGTTCTGGAGGCTAGAGGTCCAAGATGAAGATTCTGGCAGGCTTGGTTTCCTCTGAGGGCCATCTGGGAAGGATCCAATCCAGACCTTTCTCCTTGACTTGCAGATGGCCACCTTCTTGGTGCCTCTTCATGTGACTGTCCCTGTGTATTTGTACCCCTAGTGTCTCTTCCTCTTCTTATAAGGATACCAGTCATACTGGATCAGAGCCCCATCCTAATGGCCTCATTTTAACTCAATCACCTCTTTATAGACCTTATCTCCAAATACAGTTACATTCTGAGGTACTGGGACTTCAACATATGAATTTTGGGGGGATGCAATTTAGCTCTTAATAAGCACCTACTATGTGCCAATCACTTTCCTCAGCACTGGGGATAAAGGTGGTAAAAACACGAAAATCCCTGCTTTTATTTACATTCTAGTGGGTGAGGGCAACAATACACTAGATAAATAATTAAAATGTATAGTATGTGAAAAGACACTAAGTACTATGGGAGAAAAATAAATCAGAGAAAGAACATAGGGAGATTTGGGGAGGGAGTGCAATTTCAAATAGTGTGGCCAAGGAAAGCCTCTTTGAGAAAGGGACATTTAAGTAAGTACCTGAAGGAGGTGATAGAGCATGCCATGAAAATATTTGGGGAAAGATCATTCTAGGCAGAAAGTACAGCCAGTGCAAAGGTCCTGGGTAGAACATGTCCAGTTTGTTCAAGTATCAGCAAGAAGTCCACGGGGGCTGGCACAGAATGAACAAGGAGTAGCAGGAGGTGCAGGGTTTGGGAGATGGTGAGGTAGATGATTGTGTAAGGTCTCATAAGCCCTTGTAATGAGCTTGGCTTCTGTTCTGAGTGAGATGGTGTGTTAGAAAAGTCTCATTCTCCCTTCCTGTGTGTGTCTCCTTTACTCTCATACTACTGTCACATTTGCAACACTTCTGACATCAGATGTGCGGGGGTTTTCCTCAACAACACAGAATCCTCTGTGATACCAGCTGGGTGTCCTACAGTTGAATTCAATTCTGACACTATCTACCTGGAGATAGCGTCAGATCCCATAGCTTAAGGGCTCAGTCCCAGAAGTCTTGTTTCCCCCCTCCCACTGCAGATGCCAATGACAAGTCCAGGTTGTCACTTGCGCTTCTGACTGACAAGTTATAAATCTGAGGTTCCCATGGCCCCCTCCTGGGGTTTTGTTAACTTGCTACAGCAGCTCACAGAACTCAGGGGAACACTTATTTAGGTTTACTAGGTTTTTAAAGGATATGATAAAGATCACAGATGAACAGCCAGATGGAGATGGTGTATCTACATAGGGCAAGATCTGGGAGGGCTCCTAGTGTTGGAGCTCCTGTCCCTGTGGAGTTGGGATGTGTCAGTTTCCTGGTATATGGATGCATTCGCCAATGAGGAAGCTTTCCAAATCCCATACTCCCGGAATTTTTTTGGAGACTTCATCACATAGGCATAATCAATCATTAACTCCATTTCCAGCTCTTTTCCCTTTTCCTCTTGATGGAGGTGGGGCTGAAAATTCCTAGCTTTTAATCATGGCTTGATCTTTCTAGTGACCATCCCTCATCCAGGAGCCATCCAAGAGCCCACCAGAGTTGCCTCATTAGAACAAAAGATGCTTCGATCATCCAGGAAATTACAAGGGTTTCAGAAGCCCTGTGTCAGGAACCAGGGTCAAAGACCAAACATTAGAACAAAAGATGCTGGTAGTGCTCTTACCACTTAGGAATTTAGAAGGGCTTTAGCTCTGTGCCATGAACTGGGGGGCAGAGACCAATATGTATTTTTTTCTGTTATTTCATACATGGGAAGCCATTTGACAAGCTGTGGGTGGCAAGATCTGAGTTAACATTGAAAAGAATCTCTCTAGCTGCTATGTTAACAATAGAACAAAAGGGGGCAAGAGTGGATGCAAGGAGACCAGTAAGGGGAGTATTGCAATAATCCCTTTTCTCTAAACGATATGGGTATACTGTCTGAGCTTGGCTTACTGGCTGTAAACA
Organism: Panthera pardus; assembly: GCF_024362965.1. Taxonomy (NCBI): domain Eukaryota; kingdom Metazoa; phylum Chordata; class Mammalia; order Carnivora; family Felidae; genus Panthera; species Panthera pardus. The sequence goes on from NW_026526843.1 coordinate 20,666,575, forward strand.
TCTAGTGACTTGCTGCTCTGATAGGTGGGATTTCGCTCACTTACATGGCAGCACCACTCCTCTCTTCCTCCAAATGCATCACTCTTATTAGTTCCTCTATTTAGTACATCTCTCCAGAGACAACCATTCTAATGTGTATCTTTCTATTTGTATGTCTTCTTGGTTACCTTTGTGCCTTTATATAAGAAACACAAGTCTCTATTTCTTGTTTCATCATCTATAGATAGTATCTCTTGATTCTGCACTTTCTAAAATTAGAATATTAGTGCCTCCACACAATTTTCCACCTCACCTAATTTTGTCTACTTTCCAATTTCTGTATGCTATGCTTTTACATTAAGTTTGTTAATATTTACTTTATACTTTGTAATCATAATTAAGTTTTATGTGATTTGTCTGTAGTTTGGCTTCCAAAAGTTGAAAACCAATAGATACTTTTTACCTTATTATGATTATATAGATATATTTCTGTGAAAAGCCAAGGAATGGCCTTGATTACATTTTCTTCTTTATATTTCCAATGTTACAACCTCCACTGATTGCTCTACATCATTCCACATTCTAGTTGCTTTAATTATTGGAAAATGGCATTTTTTAGTTTATTTATTTATTTTGAGAAAGAGAGAGAGAGAGAGAGAGAGAGCACGTGAGCATGCACGAGTAGGGGAGGAGAAGAGAGAGAGGGAGAGAAAGAATCCCAAGCAGGCTCTGCTCTGTTAGTGTGGACCCCAATGTGGGGCTTGGTCTCATGAACCTCGAGATCATGACCTGAGCTGAAATGAAGAGTCAAACACTTGACTAACTGAGCCACCCAGGTGCCCCAATAATTTTTTTAACCTTAATTAAAAAAAATTTTAATGCTTACTTATTTTTGAAGGACAGAGAGACAGAGCATGAATGGGGGAAGTGTAGAGAGGGAGACACAGAATCTGAAGGGGCTCCAGGCTCTGAGCTGTCAGCACAGAGCCTGATGTGGGGCTCAAACCCACGAAGTGTGAGATCATGACCTGAGCTGAAGTTGGCCACTTAACTGACTGAGCCACCCAGGCGCCCCTTAAATCTTAATTTTTAAAATTTTATTTAATATTTGAGAGAGAGAGAGCGCGCAAGCAAGGGAGGGCAGAGAGCTAGGGAGACACAGAATCTGAAGCAGGCTCCAAGCTCCTAGCTGTCAGCACAGAGCCCAACTCAGGGCTGGAACTCATGAAATGTGAGATCATGATCTGAGCTGAAGTTGGATGCTTAACCAACTGAGCCACCCAGGTGCCCCTAAATCTTAATTAAAAAATTTTTAAGTTTATTTATTTATTTTGAGAGAGAGGGACAGCACAAGTTGGGGCGGGGCAGAGGGGTGGGACGGGTGGGGGTGGGGAGAGATAGAATCCCAAGCAGGCTCCAAACAGTCAGTGCAGAGCCCGATGCGGGGCTTGAATTCAGGAATGGCAAGATCATGACTTGAGCTGAAGTTGTATACTTAACAGACTGAGCCACCCAGGTGCCTCTAAATCTTAATTTATTAAGTCCTAAAATTAATAATGTTCTCTGTAACTAGTCAGACATTAAAGAAATGTATTAAATAAGACTTAAAAGTTTGTTCAGCACCCTCACGCCTCAGAGGTAACTACTGTTTGCTATATATCCTTCCAGACTTTTAAAATACACACATATAAAATCATACATATATACACCTACACAAAATAAGTTTTTTTGTTAAATTTTATTTTTTAAAAAAATTTCAATGTTTGTTTATTTTTGAAAGAGACACACAGCATGAGCGGGAGAGGGGCAGAGAGAGGGAGACAAAGAACCAAGGCAGGCTCCAGGCTGAGCTGTCAGCACAGAGCCTGAAGCGGGGCTAGAACCCAGGAGCTGTGCAGTCATGACCTGAGCTGAAGTCGTACACTCAACCGACTGAGCCACCCAGGTGCCCCAAGGTTTTTTAAAAATAAAATTTGGGGGGCGCCTGGGTGGCTCAGTCGGTTAAGCGTCCGACTTCAGCTCAGGTCACGATCTCGCGGTCCGTGAGTTTGAGCCCCGCGTCGGGCTCTGGGCTGATGGCTCAGAGCCTGGAGCCTGCTTCCGATTCTGTGTCTCCCTCTCTCTCTGCCCCTCCCCCGTTCATGCTCTGTCTCTCTCTGTCTCAAAAATAAATAAACGTTAAAAAAAAATTAAAAAAAATAAAATTTGGGTTTTATAAACATTTAGAAACTTGGTTTTTAAACTTGATATATATTGGGCATACTTGCATATCAGCACATGCTTAACTTTTTAACGTAAAATTTTTATTGAAATATATACACATATACAAAGATAATGGTATGCTCTTTTCTGATATATGCTCTGTCATTGTTTTTAATAGCTTCATAGTACTCCAATGCAATCATTAAAGAATTTTTGTGTGATAACTTTTGCAATTACATGCAATGCTAACATAAACATCTTGGAACATATATCTTTGAGCTTTTGTGTTAGTATTTCTGGATAGAAGTAGGTATGTTGGGTCAATGGTTATGAAATGTAAAAACAGTAAGAGATACTAATGAATAGCCGTATTGGAAAAAAATTGCTAATTTACTCTTCTAACACAATTTGAGAGGGTACAAACTTTTGAGGCAAGCTCTTCTTTTTTTAATGTTTATTTATTTTTGAGAGAGAGAGACAGAACGTGAGCGGGGGAGGTGCAGAGAGAGAGGGAGACACAGAATCTGAAGCAGGCTCCAGGCTCCGAGCTGTCAGCAGAGCCCTGTCAGCACAGAGCCCGATGCAGGGCTTGAACTCACCCACCCAGGCGCCCCTAGGGAAGCTCTTCTTTTTTTTTTTTTTTTTTAATTTTTTTTAACGTTATTTATCTTTGAGACAGAGAGAGACAGAGCATGAACGGGGGAGGGGCAGAGAGAGAGGGAGACAGAATCTGAAACAGACTCCAGGCTCTGAGCAGTCAGCAGAGCCCCACGCGGGGCTCGAACTCACGGACCGCGAGATCGTGACCTGAGCCGAAGTTGGACGCTTAACCGACTGAGCCACCCAGGCGCCCCAAGGAAAGCTCTTCTTAAAAGTTTGGAGGCTCCGGGTACCTGGGTGGCTCAGTCGGTTGAGCATCAGACTTAGCTCAGGTCATGATCTCACAGTTTGTGATTTCAAGCCCCACATCAGGCTTGCTGCTGTCAGCCTGTCAGCACAGAGCCTGCTTCAGATCCTCTGTCCCTTTCTCTCTGCCCCTCTTCCACTTGCGCTCTCCCCAAAATAAATTAACATTAAAAAAAAGGTTGGAGACTCTACTGTGCATAGTTGAGAACTGGACTCTGCGCTGTTTTTTATTTATATTTAATGACTTCACATGAGCTGACCTTTTCTGTCTTTGAATATTTCAGGTTCTTTAGAGGCTGGGATCATGTCATATACTTGTTTGGTATTTCCTATACTGCTTAGTATAGGCTGGGCAAACTGTGGGTGCTCAATACATACCTAATGATTAAATGATAAACCAGTTTATATATTGGGCAACACAATCCCTTGAGGTCAGCACCTGGAATGAGAGGCTTGGGTAGTGTCAGAGACTAGGGCTGTGCAGGGTCAGTATCAGATGCTCTCACTTGGATATCAAGTTTAGACCACAATCTAGGAACCTCATTTATATAAAGCACCTACCATAATCCCTGGCTCAGAAGAGGTCCTCAGTAAATGGTCTTTATTGGTGAGTGAGCAGTCTTAGGGCAAATGTTGAGGGCTTAACCACAACACCTAAAACCATTCAGGATGGAGTCACAAATCCACAGACTAGAGATGAAACAAAATTGAGAACTGGCAGGAGCAGACAGGTATCAGAGACTGAAACAAAGGCTCGGTATGAGCAGTTCACTTGCATTGTAACATCACCTTCCTTGCCGCCCCAGGCATTTTTATTGGGTTTTCTGTATGTTCGGCTTTCACACAGTGGCATCTTAAAGGTGTTTTTCAGTCTCTGACAGGAGCCAACAATGCCAGCACAGTGTTATGAATACAGGAGGTGTGTAATGAAAGAGATTCCACTGATCTCTCACCTGTTGCAACAGATAATGTGGCAGCAATGTTGAGGATTCACTTAACAGGTGAGGATGATGGTGCTAGAGAACAGCCATTTGACTAGAACAAGATTACTGCCTAAGCTTTTCCTAGTCAGAGAGTGGGGTGCCCCTGGGATTGGGGAACCAAGAGGTCAGTCAGGTAAGGATTAACTTCAGTGACAAATTTAGAGGTTATGAAGACATGGAGGCACATGGATGATATGGGTTCAACAAAGTAAAGAATAGGTTTCCTTCCTTTTACCTTTCTATCCCCTAGTCAGTAGTGTAGACAAAGGAATGAGGTGAGAGAGGGTAGTTACGTACCGATGTCATCATAACATACAGCATTGATTGTGTTTCTCCTATATGCCAGACATTTAGTACACATTATCTCTAATCTCCTTTATAACTCTATGAAATAGGCATTAACTCTATTTTACAGGAGTTTATTTTTTAATGTTTATTTTTGAGGGAGGGAGAGAGGGAGAGGCAGAGAGACAGAGGAAGAGAGAGAATCCCAAGCAGGCTCCACGCTGTCAGCACAGAGCCCGACGCGGGGCTCAATCCCACAAACCATGAGATCATGAACCTGAGCCGAAATCAAGAGTCAATCGCCCAACTGACTGAGCCACCGAGGCACCTCTATTTTACAGAAGTTTATACATGCTACTAAGAGTCAGGATTTGAACCCAGGTCTATCTGGCAATAAAGCTTTTGTGCCTTCTGTTAGGTACACCATTCTGCTTCTTCTATGTTAGTGGTAGTAGCCCAGGCTTTAGGGAAATAGCTGTTGGCTAAGAACTAGTTGGTTACGTGTGGGCAGGGCATCCTGTGGCTCTTTCTTTTGCTCATCAATTCATTATACAAATATATATTTATTTATAGCCAGAAAGTCTGGAGAGGATTGCAGGTCAGGTAGGTGGGGTGGGATGGGACACGTGTGTGGGGAGGAGGGCAAGGGGACATAGCGGGGTTGAAACTTGAGAAAATAGAGAAAAAGGGTCATCATGAGCTTGAATGCAGGATGGGGGCTGACTTGGGGGGTCTGTTCTTGCATGAAGTACTAAAGGGGTCTTTGGGTGTTTGCTGAAGAAATACCTGGAGGAACACTAACAGGCAAGCTGCAACCCACTGGCAGCTCTCAGGACCGCACTTTATACCCACACATCCATACACACTAATGCAGGATCCATAAATATGGAGACAGTTTTTTTTAAATGTTTATTTATTTTTGAGAGAGAGAGAGAGAGAGCATGAGTGGGGAAGGGGCAGAAAGAGAGGGAGACACAGAATTGGAAGCAGGCTCCAGGCCCTGAGCTGTCAAGCACAGAGCCCGACGCGGGGCTCAAACTCATGGACCGAAAATTCACAGACGGCGAGATCATGACCTGAGCCAAAGTTGGATGCTTAATCGACTGAGCCACCCACGTGCTCCATGGAGACAGACATTTTTAAACAAGCACACCAAAATGTGTACCACACAATGGAAGCTGATGCCTTTATTCCAGTGGTGTTTCTAGTGCCCATCACATGGCTGTAACTCCCCTTCAAAGGAACCAACCCTCATTTGGATACATAAAGTCTGGGAGGTTTGTTGAGAAGAGAAAAGAAACAATCTCATTTTGTAGTCACAATTTAGTTGTGTGTGTGCATTAAGACTTTCAGGATTATATAAAATGATGTAATTACATAGAAGGAAGTGCTACAGAATGTTTGTCCATATAAATCTTCCTTATTTTTCTTTTAGTGGTAAACACAAGTAATAACAGATTGTAATAAAAGAAGCCTGACCTACACAGCCACTTAATCCCAGAGGGATGTGACCCACAGCAGGGAGGGGCAGAGCCCAGGAATGCACTGCTGTAACACATCGATTACAGGACTCCCTGAGCTTCACCTGCACCTGAGATATGGACAAAGTATGTTTGGAAGCTGCAGAGATTTATTTTTGACTGCTCCACAGTCAGGGGGATGGCAGCTGGGATACACATGCTATCCCTAGGGGCATCTAGTGGGTACAGGCTTGGGAATCCAGGGGTCCGATGGGGCCGAGGGAAGTTCCTCTCCCTTTGGTAGCCAAGTGTGTACAATACCAGCACCTTCCAGGAATCAAAGGGGAGAACTGGAGGCAATTATAGTGATCATACAGTTTATAGGGAATAAAGCAGTGATTATAATCAGCATGAGTGCTAAGGAACAATAGAAGCTTTATAAAGATATACTTTACCCTACAAATTAATCATAACACATCTCTCTCATAAGAGAATTACCTAGTGATTTTTTAATCCTTTTAAATTTTTGATTGAAGGGTGGTGCCATGAAAGTGTCCAATGTAATTATCATTAGATGGCTTTTTTTTCGTTCATATGATGTGGGACCCAAATACTGTAAAGGAGAATTAGTTCCTGACCATGTACATGGTCCTTCAACTAACACACCAAAACTCTGCCTTGGGAAGAGCTTTGGCAGTCTCCTGTGTACTAATTACAAATCCTCTCACCGTAGAGAAACTTTATTCAAGCTCAGGAAAATGGGTAGCAATCTAGGCATTGTCCCCAACAGTGTGACAGGTAAGGAGAGGCCACCTTCAGCCCTTTGTCATATTTCCTCTTATATTTGGAAGCCAAGAGCCATACTAGTGAAAACAGACTTAATGCCTTTTAAAGTCCTCTGTATAAGATTAATTCCCTGGTTCTCAACTGTTTTCCCCACTCCAATCTCGAACTTCTAAAGGATGCGACTCACTCAGATCAGTAGCAGTGGCTCATTGTGGCAGTAACTGCAGAGGGGAGAGTGGCAGAAGGAAAAAAATCAATGTGGTTGGTGGGTGGGGATTCTGCCTTGGATCCCCGCCCTCCTCAATTATCATAAGCTTTCCAAAACGAACAGTAATTGACAACCTTCTTGACAATGTTACTTCATTGCCTACCTGGAAGAATTTAAGTCCTGTCAGTAGAGTTTTTCTAACTTCGTCGATTATTTGTTTTCGGTACTTCAAAATGATTCTATGTTCCTGGGGACAGGTGTCCCTTTCAAGTTCCTTTTTATGTGTGTTTTCTTCCAAAAGCCAGGTGGCTGGGACAGAGGTGAAGTCCCTAACTACTGAATGGGACTTGGGAGGCAGAGGACTTGTCTTTATGCCAAAAACGAGTAAAATCCCGGGTCGCGGTTGATTTCATGCAAATAGGGCCGAAGAGGCCCAGGGCGGACCTAGTATGAGCCCTGGGTGAGCCCGAGTGAGCACCCGGATCTGTGAGCCAGTGTTGCTTCAGCGTCTCGCCGTGTGTGTAAGAGGCTGGTACCCCTCCCTGTCTCTCCTTGTCCCATCAGCAATACCTTTCACCTCCGTGTCTGCGTAACTATATCAGTAGAAAGCGACGCTTCTCACATTGGCTCTCGGACCCCAAAGGGAGGCTGGCAGTGGCTTGGCAGGTGGGCACGAAGCCGGGAGATGGGTGGGGGAACGGGGCGGAGACAGCGTCGAGTGGCGTTCGGGGTAGCCAATGGTAGTTCGGGGCAGGGGTGGCAGGGGCGGAGGCGCCGAGGCCGAGCAGCCAATGGGAGGCGAGCAACTACTGGAACGACCTGGTGACGTGAGGAGCGTTCCATTCGGCCAGCGGTGGGCGGTTGCCACAGCTGGTTTAGGGCCCCGACCATTGGGGCCCCTTGTCAGGAGGAGGCAGCCTCCGGGCTGGGGAGGAGAAGTCGCTGCCACCTCTGGCGGCTGACGCGGTCCCCTGGGACAGTCCACTTCCTGCCCTCAGTTCCCCGCCGAGTTCGGTCTCCAGGGTTCAGGTAACGAGGGGTGGGGGTTGGGGTCTCCTGGGCTCGGCCGCATGGTGGGCTAACAGCCCCTCCGCTGTACCCAGCCGCGCGGACGTTGGCACTGGCCTTCTCAGCTGGGCAGCCGCCGAGCCCCTGACCGTGGCTGACTACACGTGGCGGGGCGTGTGTGAGTGTGTATGAACGTGGGGAGGTGGCGCGCGTCCCAACCTGCCTCGGGCGGTGGTCCGCTGCGTGGCGGAGGCAGGGCTGGCCTCCCGAGGCCGCGCCCGCCGCCCGCCCGGGCCTCGGGCCTCGGGCCCCAGGCTGGTGGGCCGGTCGCTGGCTCTCGACGGATTTTGATCTTTGTTCTCCCAGGCCCGGCTCCCCTTCCTGGTCTCCCTTCTCCCGCTGGGCCGGTTTATCTGGAGGAGATTGTTTTCCAGGTTAGTTTTACACAAAGGAAGTGTTCTCTGCCCCTCTGGTGCTCCCTCCCCTTTGCCAAGGCTTCTTGCTTTCTCATTTCCCTGCTCATCTCCTAGTCTCTATTTGGACCCTTGCCCTCTCCAGCCCGTAATGATTTCGGGTTGGTTGTTTCTCATCAGTCAGGCAGGCTGCAGGTTTCCACCTCATTCTTGCCAGCGTGGGGCATGTGGTGTCAGTAAATAGAGGCCACAGCACCACACCTGAGAAGAGAAGGGTGGCAGTGGCTGAGAAAGCCTGGGCCTGGGGGTTCAGGATGCCAAGTGGTGATGGTACTTATGGAATGTCCCAGAAAGCAAGCACCTTTATGACTTTTCTTAGCTGCTGAAATGTCCACCCACCCCCACCCCCAACCATTCCAGAACTCTCCTGCTTAAGTCAGCCTTTCACCTACAGGTCTGTGATGTGGTTTCATTAAGATTCCCACAAATGTTAGGCTGGACTAGCAAGATTGGTTCATTTCCCAGACTCAGGAAGTTACAGAGGGTTTGATTAGGGGAAATCTGTTTTGAGTAAATACAACCTGGATATGTGTACAGAGTGTCCAGAACCTCCTAGCCCTGCCAGAGGGTGACTTGTTCCCTGGTGTGATTCATATTTGAGTGGCTAATTAAAGAAAGAAGGTGAATGGAGGAGGGGAGGGAATGGCTCCTGAAGGAGGGAAACTCTACCATTATTTTGAGTCTTCTTACTGATGATTATAGAACACTGTGGTACAGTGGAAAGTGCCCTGGCCTGAAAGTCAGCAGACGTGTTTTCTTGGCTTAGCTTTGCGGCTGTGTGACCCTGGACAAGTGATTTCCTCTCTTTGGTCTTTACTTGTTTCCAAAACAAAGTAATTGGGGCTATCACCCTAAAAATCCTTTCTAGTTCCAAGGTTCTACAATGATAAAATCATCAGTATTATATTGGAAATATAGGGATTATTAAATCCATAGTAAGAAAACATGGTAACCCCCTTCTTTTTTGAGAACCTTTAGCCTTTTCTCCTTTTAGAGGATACACACAGATTGGAAATAAACTTTTCCCACTTCCCTACCACTACCCCTTTAGGCAGTGCTCATTTTTCCACCTCTGGTAAAGGAGGGTTGAACTGCATTTTCTTGTTCCTGCCTCATATTTTTCTTTTTGTGCTTTCTCTTAGGGCTACAAATTGGACTTTTGATGATGTTTGACCCTGCGGCAGCAATAGCAGGCATCGTGATTTCAAAGCTGGGCTCAGCTTCTGTTTCTTCTCTCTTGTAATCACAAAGCCCGTTGTGGACCAGGAATTCCAATCATGTCTGTGATGGTGGTGAGAAAGAAGGTGACACGGAAATGGGAGAAACTCCCAGGCAGGAACACCTTCTGCTGTGATGGTCGAGTCATGATGGCCCGGCAAAAGGGCATCTTCTATTTGACCCTCTTCCTCATCTTGGGGACATGTACACTCTTCTTCGCCTTCGAGTGAGTTTCTATTGAGTAGACTTGCCTGATTATAGTCACTTTGAGTCCAGGGGAAGAACCTTCTTTCTGGAGAGTTTGTGGATGGTCCTTGGATACCACTATCCTCTTGAGTAATGTCTATAGATTATGCTAACTGAGTTCATTTCCTTGTGGTTGTAACAGGGTATGTGCTTCATTAAAAACCCAAGACCTTTGATACCAATTTTGTAGCACAGATTTGGGGCTACCCCTGGCACACTTGGGAAATAAAGGCATTTGTTACTCACCTCTCCTTTTCAGTGGTCTCCTGAGGAGTTTAGTGACAGACTCCATCTTCCCCATCCCTCTTGGGCCTAGGGGCAGCCCTCATGGTCATAACTCTGTACCACAAAACTCACCTATTCTGTTATTCTGGGTCACCTCTCCTAGCTATTAAATTGAAAAGCCAACTGAACTGGGAACTTGCAGATTGGTTCCAGCCTCAGCTGCATGTGTGGCACATATGTGCTTTTTAAATGTGAGTTTCACTCTAGATCACTCAGCATAAACAACTCTGTATTCTGTGTGTGTCTGATACCAGCTTTGGAGTTGTTTTTTTCTTTGATATAATAGCTAGTACTAGAGTCACCATTTGAAGCCTGTATAGGTCACTGCTCTAGGGAGGTGACCAGTTGGATTCTAGGGTACTGTGGCTTGACTACTGGGTATGCTGAGAATGCTGTACGCTCTAGGGATGGGAACAATGCTAATTGCTTTGGGATTATTATGAGGAGGGCCTTGAGGAGCCAAGAGGTGTGTGTGTAGACTGTGAGCCACCCCTGATATGAGCCTGCTATCGTTCATGCACTACCATGACCCCGGGAGCTCCCAGGCTGGGGTGTGGCTGTGGCAAGGAGGAGGGGGCCCCCTTGGCTAGCCTTTGTGGGTAATCAAAACGAGCTCTGATCTCTTGGAGCTCATTTTTGTCCTTCTGTAAGGGCTCCAGGCTTTCCCAGTGCATCAAGAGTGATTTTTCAGGCTGTTTTGCCAGACTTTTTGATGGTTGCAGCTGGCTTGAGCAACAGTGGCAGGGGTGGGGGGAAGTTTATAACAGGGCTAGAAAAGGAAGGTCAGAGAAGCTCTTTCTCAAAGGCTCTTTTGCTTCTGACTTTGTGAAGTATTTGGCGAAGTCAGGTTGGAGATGGCTTCTTAGTTGCTTTCCCAGTCTTAGGTTTACGGTGGCGTGTGTATATGTGTGTACTTGTGTGTGGTACAAGTGAGCATGTGCAATCAGGCAGGCATACGTGTAACACTAATAAAATGCTGTCCCCTCTCACCCTTCTCTCCAAAAAAAAATATTTTTTTGCTTTATTCTTTCCTTGCTTCTTTTTGGAAGTGCAGAGCTGAACTCTGCTTTCTATCATTTTCCCTGTCTTTCAGTCCTTACCCTGCTGAATCACTAGCTCTTTTTGCCGCCACTCCCCTCCATCTTAGAGTTAAATTTGTGAGGTTGGAACTATTTAAAATAGAGATGAGATTTGTTTCTATGGTGTGAGTGAGCTGGTAATTCTGGGTCCAGAAAACCTCTGGTTTGACTGTCCAGGGGAATTGGGAATTTGGAGCTATTGGCATTTGGCCTTTTTTGTATCTGGGAGCCAGACAGAATCTGATTTGGATCTGTCCCACTTAGGCCCCAAAGGCCTTTGAACAAAACCGCCTGTGGGATGAAGCTTATAATTAGCTAAGTTACTGTTTGACAGAGGCAGGTTAAGTTTTCTACCAAGACGACTTTTTTCCCCAAGTTATTTCTTGTGCTTTGCCCTCAGATATGAAGGGTGAGGTTGTTTATAAACTGCCTTGAGTTACAGCTGTCTGTGTGATAGAGTAAATATTTTTTAGTGTAAGGCTGGGGGAGGGAGAAGTGGGGGAAGGGAGAAGGAAGTAAACGTGTTAGCTAAGGAGTGGAATGGGGAAGCATAAGTCTGACCGAAGGGGAGAGGACCCTGGCAATGAATCATTTTTACTGAGAGTGGTTGAATCTGTTTGTGTGCATATGTGTGTGTGTGTCTGTCCATGTGTGTCTGTCACGTATAGACATACACACTCTAGGTTGTGGTTGCTTTATGCCTAGCTGTTGACAGGCTGTACAAAGGACACCAGCATCCCTCTGAAGAATGAAATCTTTTTCTGGTTGACTGTTTCCTTTGGAGTATATAATTCACTACTAACCACACAGTGGGGGTTGGGATTTGGGGGACAGGATACGGGCCCCTTAGTTAGTATTAGAACATAGGGAGACCTCAGGAAATCAGCTGATCCAGTCCCCTGCCTTCAGGCTGGTGAGGGTGTCTGAACCACCAGTGAAGAGGGCTGTCTATTTTCATCCCTAAATTGTCTAGGAACATAGATTCCACATCCTCTTACTGTTGCATTTTTGCCTTGGGGAAGTCTAGATCTTGCTGCACATCTGGACCTGCATTTTAGTAGTGGGGTCTCGCTTGCAGCAGGTGCTTAGGAACAAGTGCAAGTTGATTTATAGCTGCCCATGGCACAGCCCTGGGTCGGCCAGATGGCTTGAGAAATCTGGTCAGGCATGTGGGCACCCCTTGATGAAAAACATGCAGCATTAGTGGTGCCAGTGGATATCTTTTTATTTTTGGATTTTGCCTTTATATGTTTAGACTTCTCAAAGGAGGGGCCTGTAATTTTCATTGGACAGACAGTAGGCTGAATACATAAAATGAATAAAGGTTGTCCATCTAGGAGCTAGTTAGCTCTGTGTTGTTATAAGTGTTTCCAAAGATACTGGGTGGCCACCTCTAAGGGCTGCTGTCACAAAGTGGATTCCTGCCTGGAATGGGAAATTGGACTACATTATCACTGAGCCTCTTGCAACTCTGAGAGTCTGAAATTCTGTGTAACTGTTGTGTTTGTCTGGAAGATTCAAATACACACAAAAAGGAAAGGATAGATTACCAGTAGGTAGCTGTATTTAAATACATTTACATATTTAAATGTAATTGTATCTATGGTAAAAGTATTGACTTTAAAAGCAGAGTGAAAATTGTGCAGTGCTTAAGAAAAGGATTTCTTAATTTATCTTTAGGGGGAGGCATTTAGGAAATGTGCGTGTATATGCCAGTTTCAGCTTTGACCACATGAGCCATTCTCAGTCTTTTCTGGCCAAACCCTGTCCAGCTTGTGTAAACATGTAGCCACCAGCTTGGCTGGTAATGTCAGGACATTATAGCAGAATGACACTGACAACTGTGAGGTGTCCAGCTACTCAAAGACTATTGTAGTAGGTAGTCAAATTCAACTTCCTGATAAAGCTAGGGGGAAGGACCAAGTGCACTGTTTTCTGGAATTGGCTTTCTCGCTATCTCTTTTAACTTTGTGACCAGATCACTGGTGGGGTCAATGTACCCAGACTTCTCTTGTGGCAAGAATGACTATGTGACTTTTGACACCTGAAGTAGAAGCAGTTTGCTGCTATGATCAGTGCTTATGCCTCATTGTGCTGTATGTAGAGGAAATTGTATCAAGGAACTATCAAACCCTGTTGGACTGACACACATAGTTGCTTCTGACGTACAGAGGAGTCATTGAATTGGATGAACTGAAAAAAGCTTTGTAACGCTGCTCAGTAATTGACCCACTTCTAGCCTATCCAAATTCTACCGCTCTTTCAAGTCCCTTCTTGAGTCTTCCTTCATGAAACCTTTCTAATAATTCCTGCATTTGTAGGACTAATCATACATACTGCTCATTTAACACATAATCTTATGACATTTCTTAGATTTCTAAATTCTATGATTATTGCACTTTGAGCTCTTTCAATGTCAGGGACTATCTCCTATGTCTATGTAGCCCCCACAGTGCCCTCTGCCAGGCCTTACATAGCATAGATGATCAGTAAATGTTACTGAATTAATAACACATTCTGGATACACTTTAAATGTCTTGAGTCACATAATCATAGAATGGTAGAACTGGAAGGGGCCTTGGAGACTATCTCCATCCTTTTGCAGGTGAGGAAACCAGGTCCACAGAAGAGGTTACTTTACCAAGATCAGCTGGACAACCAATACCTCTGTATGACACACTACCTTTCATCTCATTGTAACCTTTTGAATATGGAATCCAGAAGACATTCAGGTTTACTAAAATGTGCATATTGCCAAGTGCTAGACCAGCATATTCTGGGTTCTTGCTAGCTAGTGATTATGTTACCTAGTGGCATCTAGGTTATTTGGGCCTCCCCAGCTATGCTCCTAGGAAATGAAGGTATCTTTGTAGAAAACTGGTAGCATCCTGGCATGGCATTCTGGTAGCCTTGCAGGAACAGGGAAACCCATCTCTAAGTGTGAACCTAGAAAGTAAGCTTTGTGAGTTATGAGGGGTCATCACCTCAGTGACCACTCAGAGTCCTTGCTGCCTGAATGAGGGTGGCTTGGAGAAAAATTAAGCAATATGTGCTCCCTACCTCATTACCATGTGGGTGATCCTGATGAAAGGGGCATCATGTCCCTGCAGACAGAGGAAAGAGAAATGGTCATCTGACAACACAAAGTTGCCAGGTTTGAGGAGACACAGAGCTATGTAGACAAAAGCCAAACTGACCTGGCAGAATATTTGTGCCTATAGTGACAAGATCCAGGTTCCTGAAGTTACTTAGATGAGATTGGAAAGGGGGAAAAGTGACTTTATCGTGATCTCTAACCAAGAGAACATTCTCCAGAAAATTTTTCTTTGCAGGTTCTATCTTGTGCTTTACCTAGCCCAAGATTATGTCTATGATTTGGCCAACCAAATGATAGTTTTAGAACATCATAGTTGTCTCTCTGATACCAATCTGTTATAGTACTTGGCTAAGTTCAACTTCCTGATAAAGCATGCTCCCTGCAGAAGGGTTGAGTTATGTCTTCTGAACAGTATGCTTTCCTTTCTTTGCAGTTCCATCATTCAGAATTTATCTGTGTATATTCAGTCTCTACTACTTTTTGTGATAATAAGTTTCACACTGTCAGTCTCTATCGAATGTACCTCCCATATTTTGAGAATGAGTTTTAACTGAGTATAGTGATTTTATATTTTGGGAAAAGCAAGCACAAAGAACAGGGATGTCCCTCAGCATGCCGACATCAGTTGAGATGTTTATTGAAGGAGAGAAGAGACCTTCTAAATGTTCCTCAGAGATGCCTGCTAGTATTGTGTTTAAGAACAAAGGAAGCACCTTATTCATTTTGCAATAGCAAGAAGCTAGTGAATTCAGTGTAATTAGGGGTATGTTTCTGGGATGGAGCAATGAGAAGACAAGAATCTTATGATGATGATTAGGTAAGGCCAGTTTAACTAATGGAGGGCCTTGGAATACTGGCCTGTGGGGTTTGGGGATTAATAAGCAGTGGGGAATTGTTCTAAATTTTTAGGCAGGAGTATATTATAACTGAAATATTTTATTTGTTATATTTGAAATTTGTTACTTTTGGTATAACTGAAATGTGAAATTTGCTATTATAACAGATTTAGCAACTACTTAGCGGGCTTGCCTGGCTACAGATTTTGGCCCTCTTCAGTGAGAGGATGGTTTATTGCCTCAAAATTGAAAATGTCCCTGTTTGGTTAATTTCCCCCATTGCTACTGGAACAAGACAGGGTTATACATCTTCCCTTGACCTTCACATAGCAGTCAGGGGCTGACTTTCAATTATGTTTTTAGTGTCTAAGGAAACTTTTTCCCTATCAGCAGACTCTGAGGTGTCATCAGAAGACCCTTGAGTCAGTCTTATAGGTGGTTCTATATGTTTACTATGCTTTAGAGGTAAGTAGTATGTAAAAGGACAGACAACGATCCATATCAGTGAGAACTTATAGCAAAGGCTTATTGCCATTATGTGGGGCTAAGGGCCATCATGGGGCTCTAATCCTTGGGCCCTTTCTGCTGTTCCAAGCTGTGCTTAAATCTACCCTTAATGGCTGCTATGGGAGCAGTTTCAAACAGCCACCAGCTTCCCAAGAGAGCTCTTCTCTGACCACTTATAGTCCTTAGGGTATGAATCACCATCCTAACCCTTAATTACTGGTCTTATCTTATTCTGTAGCTGTTTCATATGTTAGTTATGTTTTCCATAACAACATTAACTCCCATTTTCTCTTGTTCTTCATTTGTTAGGCCCATAAATACTTGTTGGCACTGAGCTTTTGGGGAGACTTAGAGGTAGAGTATTGTATAGAACACCAATCCACACTCCCAGTCTATGAGGCAGAGCCCTGCTATGGAATCTGTCTGGTTTCTTACAGGTTCCACTTATGAATCTCTTTTGAGTTTTTTCACATCAGTTGAAGTCTGTGTCATTATCATTGTCCCTCCAATGAACTACCGTGCTAGGGATGGGGGATGGGACATGACACACCAGCCCAGCCTGGCACTGCTGGTTACTGCTAGACAGTACCACCATGTGGCCCATGGGACATGTGGAAGTCCAGTCATTTAGCCTAGCTATGGAAGCCTGAGGCCAATCAAGAAGTTGGTAGAAGATGGCTTAAAATAATGATATCTCTTCAGGTCGAATAAATGAAGACTTAGTGGGGACATGGTAGCATTTATAAAATTTACAAGGGAGAAAAGCAACCACTAAACCCTCTAGAAGGGGGAAAGTCTCTTGGCACTTTGAAGACAAAAGAGAGTTCTGTTTCAAGAAGTGTATGGATATTAGTATTCCAAGAAGTGATATGAATGGAAAGTACTAGGGGGTTTCAAAAACAGCCTATATTTGTGGATGACAGATCCCATCTTTCACTAAGACAAATTACTGATTTAGGATACTCCTGACTTTTCAGATCAATATTGGGAATTACCACCAAATCTTCACATACCCTATTCCTGTCAGAGACAGACCCCTAGCTTACTGCAATTATGGTATTAACCTATGTGGATATTTTTGATCATAACTGCTAAAGACAGACATGACATGTTATAGTTTACAGTAGTCTTAGCCACTGGCTCTCTTAGTTTCCTCTTACTTGGAGTGGAAAGGCCTGTTGGTTCCACATCTGCCTTCTCAGCCACACCCACTCACTAGTGACAACTGGCTGCCAGTAGCCTCATCTCTGGAGAACAATACAATGGGCCTATTGTGTACTTGTTGACACACAGAGTGGATTGTTTTAGCAGGTGCAGAAGATAGTCCATGTGGAGATTACAGAGACCTTTATCCTTGATGGCATAGCATAATTCAAATCTAAGTTGTTCTTTGTCTGGTTGACAAGCAGGTGTTGGAATGGGACTTAGTTAATCTCAGGTCCTTTGTGCATGGGGTTAACATTGTGTGTGTGTGTGTGAGAGAGAGAGAGAGAGAGAGAGAGAGAGAGATGTATATATATTTTCTATCTTTTTTTATTTGGTATTCTTTTTTTTTTATTTGAGAGAAGGAGAGACAGAAAGAGAAAGGGAGAGTGTGGTGGAGAGGTGCAGACAGAGAGAGAGGATCTCAAGCGGACTTCACACTCAGTGCAGAGCCCAACACAGGGCTCGGTCCCATGACCCTGGGATCATGACCTGAATCAAAATCAAGAGTTAGACACTCAACCAACTGAGCTACCCAGGCGCCCCTTTTTCCTCTCTATTTTTTTTTCCTGTAATAAGACAATTTAAAAGCCCTTTGGTGGCTGATTGGTTGGCTCTGATTTTTCTAAGTCTATTTATTGGATGCTGTACACCCAGAGCAGTTCGAGTTCTAGAGACATTACTTGTTTTCAAGAGTGATCTTAGAAATGGGCAGTGATTAGAAAGATGGCTGTTTTCTGTTAGTGTGGTAATTTTACTTGGCTTGCTTGTGAAACAGTCTTGTATTTCTCTTGTGTCCTTTGGGTCCCTGGTAGGTGGAGGTGACTTTTGTTTCTGAATTCACTTCTTGATTATCTGTATACTGAAGGTGGAACAATGGAAAAGAGGGTAATCCACAAGGTAGTGATATGCAGGGGCTTTAATTACTCTGTACTAAGTCAGATCCTTCAGTTCTTCAAATTTTGTCCCCTACCCTTAGCTTTTAGAAGGAAGTAAGTCATACAAAAGCAGACTAAGACCAAGGATTTTGTTAAAAAACAAATAAGCAGGCAAACAAAAAGCCACAAACATCATTTTGCAAGTTTGCTACATATGTTCACCTTTATGACAAACCGCTCAGCCTAATATTATAGTTGACTTGCACCCTTCATGCAGTTGTGTGTGTGGCGGGGAGGCAAGGGGAGGATCTCATGGGGACTGTTCCAAAACTACAGCGAATGTATAACCCCGGGGTTAAATGTTTGCTCTGAATGGACAGCAGCTTGCTTAATCCCCATGCCGATGAGGTAAGCCTTTTTCCTTAGCGTACTTTTTCTGCTCTCCCTCTGGTCCTTGCTCATCCACTTATAGTCTGCCTCTAAGAGAAGATCTCTGTGTTGAATGAAAAAATGTCTCCCAGGAGGAAGAGAATAAAAATAGGTCAGTGATAACTCTCATCGCATATTCCTATTTATTTGGTTTGAAATTCAGTTGAATGTGACAAGTATTTGTTGGTAGCTTCTTTGTTCCCGTACTTGCATTAAGCTCTGGGACATAAAGAAGCATGATGGTAATTGTTAACAGCTGGCATTTACTTAAAGTTTACTATGTGTCAGGTACAGTTCTAAGTACTTTATTTATATTCATGCATTTGATCCACAAAATGACCCTATGTAGTGCTATTATTATCCTCATTTCACAGATAAGGAGACTGAAGTTAATTAAGTCACCCAGCTAGGAGCTGGTAGAACCACAATTCAACCCCAAATGTTCCCACTCCAAAAAAGACAAGGTTCTTGCTCTTATGAAGTCCAGCTGGGGGAGATGAGGTCAACATAGTGAAAAACAGCTAGGAAACAATACAAGGCTCTGGCAATGAGGATGACAGCGGTAGAGAAGGGAGAGATTAGTGCAGCTTAGGATAGGCCTTTCAGAGGAGGCAAGACCTCTCTAAGACCTTCTCTATCAAATCTACCTTGTGGATTTAGTGTGAGAATTGAACAAGATGGTGCATATAAAGGGCTTAGTGCAATGCCTGGCATATGGTGAATGCTCAGTAAATTGTGATGATGACAATGATGGCATTGATGTCTCTGGGACCTGAAAGATGAGTAGAGCTGGGATATCCAGAGAGGAAGAGGGGTAGTCTTCCAGATGAATTATGAGGAAAGGGGGAGGAAACATTATGTTGAGAAGGGGTGCTAGGAGATTTTCCTTGCCTAACGTCAGTAGGCACCTACTAGCAGAGCTCATTGAGGAGAGAAAAGAATGGATGTTTCAAAGTCAGTCAGCAGCCCAGAAACTTTTCATTGGCTTTGAAGCATGCCAGACCTACCCTCTGTCTGACACTGGGACCCTGCTTCATAAATGGTCCTCATCTTTTCTTCCTCCTCCTTGAGCTCAGGCCTAATGCTAGATGAGTGTTTTTGAAAAGCTCTACACATTCCCAGAGTAAGAGCAACCTGTGGTAATTACAAGTCCAGGCTCAGTTGCTTCCCTGACCTTAATAGGTGTGAGCCTTTCATGAGGCACAGAGGAAATGGGGTTTTCAGTAGGCCAAAAGGAGGGACTGGACTTGGTGATAGGAGAAGTCCCTTGAGACTGTCTTCTCTAGGTTATAGGTCCACCAATCAAATAATTGTTGATTTCCTATTATGTGCAGAACCATATATAAGGAGTTATGGGTAATTCAAGAGAAGAAAAAACATGGTCCCTTCCCTCAAGGTACTGCCGATTTTCTTGTGGAGACCCGATCGACATGCTGGTAACAATTTGAGGTCAATACAGGGTAGGTATAACTAAATGTTCAATTGGCTGCTTTCTTCAGATGCCGCTACCTGGCTGTCCAGCTGTCTCCTGCCATCCCTGTGTTTGCTGCCATGCTCTTCCTTTTCTCCATGGCTACACTGTTGAGGACCAGCTTCAGTGACCCTGGAGTGATCCCGCGGGCCCTACCAGATGAAGCAGCTTTCATAGAAATGGAGATAGGTGAGTTTTCTAACCAGCTGGCAAGATGCTGTGCAGTGGGTGACTTTAATCACTAAGGGAATAGAATCATGTAGTTGCAGATTAAGAATCATTTCTAGCCTTTTCCCTGTAAGAAACTGAATCTGAGATCATGACCACCCTATGAATTTGGTAAGGCAGGTTTAGCAAGATTTGAAAGCCATATGCTTCATACTTTCTTGTGTTGGGTTGCATTTCAGTAGGGGTTTGTTACCAAGGTCCTGCTGCACTGTTCCCAAGAGGATGGCCTTTTTTACTTTTGAAGGGTCATCAACGCATTCGATTTTTTTGATGAAAGCTATAAGCCTTCTTTTCATAAAAAATATTCTTATATGTTTACATATACATATAATTGTGGCTGTAATTTCAGGGACTTGTGGATCTTTTGAAGCACATTCATGGGCCCCACCAAGAATTCCTGATTTAAGGGAATACACAAGATGAGAGGAGACAGCCATGGTGCCAAGAACCATTGAGAATTCTAGGAAGGTAAAGGAAGGAAATGGAAGCAGTTATAGGCTGATTACAGTGTAGTTTTCAGGTCTCTTTGGGACAGAGATAAAGTGATACAACAGCCACGGGCCAGGGTGACTCCACAAATTAAAGCTGAAGATCCCAGGGCTAGAGGGAATATCCTAGGAGCTCATACTGGGAAAGAAGGCTGTGATACCAGTACTAGCAGGGACTGGGAACCCAGCAGACCCAACATCAGTGCCTCCCTAAATTGTTTGCAAGTCCAGTACCCAAGTAGCTTGAGTCAGCATCCAAGCCAGACAGAGTAGAAGAAAGGGACCCGGAAGTTGTAAGACTAAAAGCTATGCCCATGGAGCACCAATATGCTTCTAGATTTTTAGACTGTTTGTTTTTTTATTTTAATATTATTTTATTTAATTAAAAACACACAAATCTATCAGGGTTATAATAGGTATTACATTACATTTATATTTTTTGAGAGAATCTACATTTATATAATATTATCTGCCTATCTAAGAAAATGTTGTGTTTTTATTTTCAGATTGAGTTTTATGCCCTTGGATAAAATGTTTATAGTTTTAAAGCCTAGTTTCTGTATTTCTCATATTGAGTTTATTCCTGATGTTTATATGCATGCTATTATTAACAAAATATTTTCTCCCATTTCCATTTGATGTTTTTTCTTCCAGTTTTATTGAGATATAATTGACACAACATTGTGCAAGCTTAAGGTGTAAAGTATGATGGTTTGATACTCTTAGAGTGGTTTGAAAGCTTTTGTATTTCTTTTGTTTATTTTAGCTGAATTTACCTCTGGCTTCTTGCTGAATTTCTTTTTTTTTAAATTTTTTTAATGTTTATTTATTTTTGAGAGCACGCAAGAGAGACAGAGCATGAGCAGGGGAGAGGCAGAGAGACAGGGAGACACATGTCTGAAGCAGGCTCCAGGCTCTGACTGTCAGCACAGGGTCTGATGTGGGGCTTGAACTCACAGACTGTGAGATCATGACCTGAGCTGAAGCCCGGTGCTTACCTGACTGAGCCACCTAGGCGCCCCTGAATTTCTTTTTTAAAAATTCCATCCTGTTTTAGTTGAGCCAAGGGGACATAGGCTTGTGCACGTCTGAACTACTTAGGGATGGGGAGAGGGTGGGTATGGTGGGGAGAAAGAAGAGGCCAGGTGTGTTGGTGCAGCTGGAGTTCAGGGGAGACCTGGTAAAGCTGGGGTAGTTAGGAGGAAGATAGGAGGGAGAGTTGTGTGTGCCATTTTTTCTCCATCTGGATTATTCTTTTATCATCCCATTTCCATTCACATATGGAGAAACTGAAGGTCAAGGCAGTGCCTTGACTTGTCTTTTGCATCTCACAGCAGGTATTAGCAAGGTTAGTTCTGTTTTGCCAGATCACTGGGCCTAGAGCCCAGGTTTGAGCTGTCACATTCTGACCTCCCCTTTTAGCATGTTCTCTGTGTAGAAGATTGCATTCTTGAGTTCATACATATGTTTATGTTAGCAAGTTTTTGTCAACACTACATTCAGCCCTATGCTGGGTATGCTGTGCATGAGGGCTGGGGGATGGGCAGCAGGCAACACTGTGATTTCCTTGTATCATAGTGCCTCATGGGGAGGACAAACCATGAACTGTATCTCACAGGTGCCCTCATGTAAAGCACATGCAAAGGAATATTAAGGTGGCATGCTGGTACTTTTATCATTCTCTAATGAATAGCTATCATCCTTTTAAGACTTGTGACACACTGTTATTGTTTGATTTCACAGCATCTACCCCACTCTTCAAAAAAAGGAAAAAAATTCCATATGGTAGATATTTTTAAAATCAAAGTGAATTGAAAAATTATTCTGTTTTTAGAATTATCCTGCACATCTAGGGGGCAACAAGACAGGCATTCTCATACGCTACAGATGGATGGGCATGCAAATTGATACAATCTGCCTGGGAAGCATTTTGGCAATAAGCAGTAAGGGTTTTAAGGGTTCATACCCTTTGACTCGGTAATTCCACTTCGCTTAGAGTTTAGCTAAAGGAAATAATCAGAGAGTTATACAAATTACTACAGAAGGATTTTTAGCTCAGCATTTTTTCCTTTGTCCTTTTCTTTTTTAAAAATTTATTTTCAGAGAAAAAGAGAGCGAGAGAGCATACATGCAGAGAAGGGGCGGGGGGGGGGGGGAGAGAAATCCTAAGCAGGTTCTGCGCTGTCAGCACAGTCAGACATGGGGCTCAATCTTACAACTGTGAGACCATGACCTGAGCCGAAATTTTAAGCCCAAACTTTTTTTCTTTTTAATATGGGCCTAGCTATTTTAATGCCAGCAACTTCATATTTACTACTCAGATTTCAACATGCTTTTCTTTTTTATCTTTCTGTTTTAGAAATTAATTTTAACACATGTATATATTCTTGGGGAAGGGAGGTGGGAACTGGGATTGGAGTGGTGATCAAAGAGGATTTAAGCTTTATCTGTGATATTTTAGGTTTTTGCATGCAACATCACTTAAATAGTAAAAACTCAGAGGCCACTTAAATGCGCCACTATATGGAATGGTCAAATAAATTACAGGATGTGCATATGATGGAATATTATTATATTGCCAATATTCATCTTTTTGGAAGAGAATTTAACAACCATGGAAAAACATTCACCATATAATGTTAAGTGAAAAATATAGGGTACAAAATCATATCTATATCTCAAATTTTTAAAAATCATGAATGTTTATTTATCTGTTAAGGAAATATACCAAAATGCATGGGTATCCTTGAGTTGAGAGACTGTCAGTGATTTTTATTTTTTCTTATATGCATTTTCTGTTTTTTCCAAGCCTTTTACAATAAGCACACATTACTCTTATTTTTAAAAGGTTGTTTTTCTGATTCTAAGTATTACCACTCTCTTTTCATGCATATATTTTATTTTTGCAAGATAATATATTTTTATGCATGTTGCTTTTTAGCTTACATTTTCATTTTGCAATACATTGTGAATATTGTCCTGTGTCTTCATTCACTTGTCTACATCATTTTAGATGGTTGCATAATGTTCCATCCTGTGCATGTATCATAATTTACTTAACCAACCTCCTATTGTGACACTGAGGTTATTTTCACGTTTTCACTATTAAAAGGGACTCTGTGACAAATAATCCTTCCACCATAATTATATATTATGGAATATATAATATATATATTATATATATATTAATGTTTATTTTTGAGACCGAGAGAGAGCGCGAGCAGGAGAGGGGCGCTCTGGAGAGAGAACAAGCAGGAGAGAGAGAGGGAGAGGGAGACACAGAATCCAAAGCAGGTCCAGGCTCTGAGCTGTCAGCACAGAGCCTGACGTGGGGCTTGAACTCATGAACCATGAGATCAAGACCTGAGCCGAAGTCAGATACTTAACCAACTGAGCCACCCAGGTGCCCCTCATTTCATATATTTTTTAGCCATTTCTATTTCTTTTATGAATGCTTTTCTTTGTAATCTGCAAAAACCAAAACAAAACAAAACTTGAAGAAACCCTTTTTCACATATGCACAAAAGAATTGCATGGCATTCAGTGGAATTTGGGGGGACACTGTGATGTTGAAAGTGTCCTCTGGAATGCTAGTCTGTAGAAAACAGTGGGCCCTAGGGCACTATTGAGTACTCCCATTGCTTTTCGAGAAGTGGTGGGACTTTTGGACTCAAATAATGGCTAGCTAGCAGTGATAGTAACTGTCTTTACTGATCTTCAGAGGCTACCAATGGTGCAGTGCCCCAGGGCCAGCGACCACCTCCTCGTATCAAGAATTTTCAGATAAACAACCAGATTGTGAAGCTGAAATACTGTTATACGTGCAAGATCTTCCGGCCACCCCGGGCCTCCCATTGCAGCATCTGTGACAACTGTGTGGGTGAGTAAAACCAAAGGGGCTTTGTCTGGGGAAAAGGCTGAGTTGGAGAGGGTCAGGGTTATTTTTCTAGGGAAAAATCAATAGGGGTGGGAAGACAGATTTACATAGGAAATAAGCTAGATTTAGTTAGGAAACTTTAGATAGGAAGCAAGCTTCTGAACAAGTGAAAAAGCAACTGTACTTGTGTAGATCAAATCTTATTTTAAATATCCTCTGGTCTAAAATTTACTAAAAAAAAACTTTTTGGTAAATGGGGAAGTAAACTTTACCTGTTTTTAAGATCTGCATTTTTCTTGACTGGATTTGTTTCAAGTGGAACCCATCTTATGTAGGGGGAAGAAAACCCTAGTCCACTGGAGGGCAACTTCGGGGAAAGAAGGGATATATAAGTACTGTTCCCAAGAAGAAGAAAGTTGCTAAGATTTATTGAGATACTACTATATAGGAGGCACTGTGCTAAGCGCTTTCCCTTTCTCTCATTTAAGACTTGTAAAACCCCATGAGGTATTATCCCCTTTTCACAGATGAGGAAATAGGTGAAGCACCTTTGTGCAGGTTCGTGTAATTAATGTGAGATGAAACTGGAACAGGTCTGATCCTAAAACTCATTTTAACTTTCCCTGCTAATGCTGCAAGGGTGGCAGGTGTGCATAATACATGGGTCTGTGTTTCTATCTGCATATATGTGGCTTAGTTGTAAGCATTGCCTCATGTGTGCTGTACCCTGAGAAAGATCAGAAACAGGCAGTAAACATATCCATCAGTAGACATATATGTGCAACTCTTTATATATATATATATATATGTATATATATATATATATACTTCTTATATGTATACTTCATATATATATATATATATATATATATATGTAATAAGCGTACTTCTAGCATTCTTTATATATGCCATGGAACATGCCTGACTGAGTACATTGCTTTCTTCTTATTAGCCAATTCTTTAGGCAAAGGTTGGGAAGATATATCTTACTTTATATGGTAAAAATCTGTGTGTAGATAGGATTTTTATAAATTAAAACTCATTTTAAATTAGCCAGGAAACTTGATATTTCAAGAAGGTCAGATGTGAGGGTTTTGATAAATAATTCCCTCTCCTTATTAATATTCTTAAATATAAAGAACTCATACAAATTGCTTTAAAAAAAAGAAGCAGTAACATTCCAGTAGAAATATGGACAGTTTATGAAACAGGAAATGCAATTAACTAGTTAACAAGAAAAAAATTCATCCATACTAAAAATCAAAAAAATAAAAATTAAAACAGGATCTTTTAAAATCTAGAATATTAGCAAGGAAAACCTGATAATGCTTAGTCCTACCCTGGTAAGAGTGTAAATTGGAACAAAGTTTTTGGAAGACAACCTAGTGAGATTCTTAAAAGCCTTATTAAAACATGTATACCCTTTGATGCTAGCGATTCCTTTTCTAGAGACCTGTCCTAAGAAAATAATCAGGGATGTGGTAAAAGGTTTAGGTATGGAAATATTTATCTCAGGATTATTATAATGATTAAAAATTCAATAAATGTAATTGTCCACCAGTAGATAAGCAGTCAAATAAATTGTGGGACATTTATGCAATAGACTTATGGAAAAAGCTCATATCAGAAAGCTAAATGAAATAAAACAAGAAATAAGCTACATTTATAGTATGATCTCAGTTGCACATTTGAAAAAATATAAGTATATGTAAAGATATATGCAAGGAAATACACCAGAATGCTTAGGCTTATAGTTTATTATCTATAGGTTGTGGAATTTTGAGTGATGCTGTTTTCCTTCATTTTCTTTTTTCTTTTTTTCAAGTTTTCTATGATGAGAGTATATTAATTATATTATCAGAAAAAGTATAATTTAAAATGTAGTGAAAATAAATCTGTATAAATCTACAGTTTCCAATATTTTTATGGCAAGTTTGCTTAAAGTGAGGCTATATCTGTAATTCTTGATTCAGGTATTACCCTAACCATTTGGGTGTGTCTTCTCTACATCTTCTTTTTCTCTTCTGAAAAGATACATTGTAGCCCTTTAGTCAGGAGATGTACCATTCTTACTACTTGTGTGTGTCTTCTCTACATCTTTTTCTTTTCTGAAAAGATATATTGTAGCCTTTTAATCAGGAGGTGTACCATTCTTTTTAATTTTTATTTATTTATTTACTTTTTTTAACATTTATTTATTATTGAGAGACAGAGAGACACAGAGCATGAGCGGGGGAGGGATAGAGAGAGGGGGAGGGGTAGAGAGAGGGAGAGACACAGAATCTGAACTAGGCTACAGGCTCTGAGCTGTTAGCACAGAGCCCGACACGGGGCTCAAACTCATAAACTGTGAGATCATGACCTGAGCCAAAGTCAGTTGCTTAACCAACTGAGCCACCCAGGCGCCCCAGGAGGTGTACCATTCTTGAAGTCTTTATTTTGACCCGTGCATAGCTTATTGCTTTTTAAAAATGATGTATTTTATTCTTTGTGTGTTTTTCATTAAAATAATCCATGTTCATTGTACAAAATATGGGGAGTACAGAAAGTATAAATAAAACTTAATCCCAAATTTACTCTCCATTTTGCTGTATCTCCTTCCAGTACCACTTATTTAGATCTTATATAGATCACACATGATAGAGTTTTTAATCCTGCCTTTGTCACTTAACATTATATCCTGAGTATTTTTCCAGATCTTTAATAAATGTGTTTTGAATATATTATTTTAATGACTGCATAATCCATCATATGGCTACATTCTAGTTTATTTTAAAAATTTTCAATATTCTAGTTTATTTAAGCAGTTTCCTATAATTAAATATTATTTACTATTCCATTTTATTCATTATTATTGCACTGCAATCAAAATGATTAAATTTCAGGATGTGGAGAAATTAGAACCTTCATATAATGCTGGTGGGAATATGAAATGACATAGCCACTGTGAAAAACAGCTTGGCAGTTCCTCAAAAAGTTAAACATAGAATTAAAATTATCATATGACCCAACAATTCCACCCCTTGTGTGTGTGTGTGTGTGTGTGTGTGTGTGTGTGTGTGTGTGTACATATATATACATACCTAAATTAGCCTGCTCAGGCTACCATAGCAAAATACAACAGACTGGGTAGCTTAAACAACAGAAATTTATTTTTTCACAGGCAGGATTGATTTCTGGTGAGGTCTCTCTGTCTGGCTTGCAGGTGGGCCACCTTCTTGCTGTGTTCATGTGACCTTTTTCTATGTTCATGCACTCCTGGTGTCTCATCTTCTTATAAGGATACCAATCTTACAGGATTAGGGCCCTACGCTTATGACATTTAACCTTAGTTACCTCCTTAGAAGCCGTGTTTCTAAATACAGTCACATTGGGGGTTAGGGCTTCAACATATGAATTTTGGGGAGACACAATTCTGTCCATATCAATACCAAAAAGAGTTGAAAATAGAGACTCAAACATTTTTGTACATCAGTGAGCATGACAGCATTGTTTACAGAAGCCAAAGGTTGGAAACAACCCAAGTGTCCATCAATAGATGAATGGATAAACAAAATGTGGTATATCCATACAATGGAATATTATTCAGCCATAATGAGGAAGGAAGTGCTGATACATACTACAGTGTGGGTGAATCTTGAAAACATTATGCTAAGTGAAAGAAGCTAGACAGAGAAAGCCAAATATTGTATGATTCCACTAATATGAAATATGTAGAATAGACATAGAGATAGAAAGATTAGACGTTACCAGGGACTGGGGGAAGGGGAAAACAGAGAATTACTCTTTAATGCGTACAGAGTTTCTTTTTGAGGGTGATGAAAATATTTGGAAATAGGTAGTGGTGATGGTTGCACAACATCGTGAATGTAGTAATTGCCACTAAGTTGTACACTTAGAATGAATAAATTGGCAAAATGCATGCTTTATATTTTACCACAATAAAAAATACTAGTAAAAAATTGCTAAACTTAAATTTCTGTGCATATCTCTATTTCCTTAAGAGAAATTACTAAAAATGAATTTATTTTGCCAAAGCAGTGTTAGCCTTATTAAGGCTGTTGACACATACTGCCAAATTGCTTTTCAGAAAGTTTCAATTTATACTCCCACAAAGAGTATATTAGTGTCCATTCCATGCTATTCTCACCAGCACTGGATGTTATTTTTATATTCTTATTTCAATAGGCAAAAATTGTCTTATTGTTGTATTAGTATTGCACTGAATCATTAGTGAATCTGAAAACATTTAAATATATGTTTATGTGGTATTTGTTAACTGTCTCTTTTTGCCCTTTGACTATTTTCTTAAAGGAGTATTTGTATTTTGTTATTGATTTGTAAGGACTTCTCATATACTAACGTACAAAATTTACATACATTCCCATTGTTTTTTTTTCCTGTTTAAAGATTCTTTATAGTATTTTTAACATATATAAAATGCATATTAAGGTTTATGGAGTCAAATATATTTTTCTTTATCATCTGTGTTTTCTTCCATTACTTTTATGCTAAAAATGTCCTGCTCTACAGGGGATAAATGTTCATCTATTCTTTATAGTTATTTTATGGTTGTACTCTGTTTTTACATGTAATTCTAATTCATCTGGAATTAATTTTGATTAATTGTATGAGGAGAAAAAAAATCTAACTTTATTTTCCACCAAGTAGCCAATTGTGTCAGTTATTTATAGAATAATACTTCCTTTCACCACTGTTTTTGTAGAACTGCCTTTATTAGACAGTAAATTCTTAAATATTCTAGAGACTTTCTGGGTACTTTCCATTCCATTGAGCTATGCCACATCATTTTAAGTGTTGTAGTTTTATCATTTTTAAATTTTTTTAATGTTTATTTACTTTTGAGAGAGAGAGACAGACGGACAGACAGAAGAATGCGAGCGGGGAAGGACAGAGAGAGAGGGAGACACAGAATTCGAAGCAGGCTCCAAGCTCTGAGCTGTCAGCACATAGACCGACGTGGGGCTTGAACTCATGAGCTGTGAGATCGTGACCTGAGCCAAAGTCGGACGCTTAACTGACTGAGCCACCTAGTTTTATCATTTAAAAAAAAAATAACTAGAGGTTAAGAAAAACCACACTACTCATTTTTTAAAACTTTCCTTGGGTATTTTCACTTACTTATTCTTCCTGAACTTAGTAAGTCCACCAAAGGCTTTTCTTTGGAAAAGCAAAGTCTCTTGTCAACTAGCAGTGAGGCATTGAGGCACTGATCCCTCAGTGCGTTAGTTTCTCCAACTGTAAAATGAGGAAAAGAATATCTTATTTTGCTCAACTTCCAGGGTGATTGTGGGGATCAAATGAGATGACTATGAAAACATAGTGAAAAAGTGAAAAATAGAAACCAGTGTTTTTTATAGTTGAAATCAGCAGTGACACTGGGGGTCTCTAAATTAGGTATTATGTAGATGTCGTGTGTGCTTTGTTTGGGCGGCTTTGGCACTGGACTCTCTCTTTCTCCCACAGAGCGCTTCGACCATCACTGCCCCTGGGTGGGGAATTGTGTTGGAAAGAGGAACTACCGCTACTTCTACCTCTTTATCCTGTCTCTCTCCCTCCTCACGATCTATGTCTTCGCCTTCAACATCGTCTATGTGGCTCTCAGTGAGTATGCAAGGCAGTGTGTGTTGTTGGAATAGGGGTGAGGAGTGGGAGAAGACTTAAGGACAGCTGAGGGAAGTTGGGTTTCCTGGTGGGACTTTACTATTGCAAAGGCACCCTAGGACCTGGTAGAAATGAGCACTGCTCTTGAGCGGAGCTCCAAAACTCAGCTCACATCCATCTGTATTTACTGAGTGTGTTGGCCTTCTCATTGGCCCTCTGCTGAAGGTTGAGGCTGTGATTATGGCCTGTACCCAGACTAGTGGACATTTCTGAGGCTGTCTCAAAGACTGAGGATGTATGTTGGCTCTGCATCCTTTCTTCTTCTGCCTTGTAAGACCTGCCCTGTGCCAGGTGATAGAAGGGATTATACCAGCAAAATACCTTTTAGTTGCTCATGGTCTACTTTGGGAGATAGAAAATACATACCCACATGTGTGTGCACGCGCACACACACACACACACACACACACACGCGCACACACACACACAACTACCAAGTAACCCTAAAGGCAGATGGGATGTGGAGTTAAAGGGGGCATCTCTTGATCAAGAGATGAGTTCTCAGCTAGATTTTGAATAAGGGAGAGATACGGGTTAATCAGGAGAGAGGATTTTTCTTGGATATTTCTGATTTCTTTCAGCTATGAATGAATATTCCCCATCTGTGCTCCTAGTTGGAGGCTAGGGAAAAGGGAGAGGAGTGGGAAGCTTGGCTTCTATCAGACTCTCTAGTCCAGTGCCAGGTCCTGCATTGAAAATGTAAACTCTTTAGTGAGGAGACTACCAGTTTGTAGGTGAGAGTCCCTTGTCTGAGTGAGGGCTTAATCTCTTGCCAGCTTGTAACAAGGGATAGGGAGGGAGGAAAATGAGTGGGTACTAGTGTAAGTGTGCATTTTTTACTAAAGTTATTGATTTTTCTTTCCACTTGTCCTCCCAATTTAACAGAATCCTTGAAAATTGGCTTCCTGGAGACGTTGAAAGAAACTCCTGGAACATATCCTCCCCTGGCAGTATGTCCCTGTGACGCCCTCTTAAACTAGTTTCAAGTAGGCTTTCTCTCTGCAGTTCTCCCACCATCTCGTTTTTCAGATGTCAGAGAGTGCCAAAGTCTAAAATAAAAAAAAATGTAGTCTTAGTGGTAGCAACCAGAATGGAAGATGGCCAGGGCTTAAAAGGAGGTCCTTCTCTCACCCCTTTCTCCACTGCCTCCCTCCTAAGTCCTTCTGATCATAGTCTCAGCCCTGCCTCCTCTAGTGGGCTGTCTTTGCTTCAGTATACCTCTTATGTCACTTGATGGAAGTCCTACCTTTTTGTTACAGCTAAGGCTTATTTTGTATAGCCGTTGCATTTCTGAAAAGGAGATTCAGATGGGATTTCTAGAAGTCACATTCTGTTTTTCCCACCAATTTTTCATTACAAAGTTTATTTTTTGATGGATTTTCCATTGGCAGTGATGGCCAACATTGTTTAGCTTTGATGAAATGTCCTCTTCAAAGAGCTAATGATAAATAAATGAACACTTAAATACACAAGAATTGTTAGAGAGCTACTTGTAGTGAATACACAGGGGTCCTTTGCCTTTCATATATCCAGTGAGTTTAGAATTCATCTGTTGTTATATACAGATACTTGGCCATTTGTGATATATGTTCTGAGAGGTAAAGATGGTGTGATTGGTGCCATGAGTATGGGCTGAGGCATTGAGTCCCCTGGTGTAGCTGCTTCAACATTCCTTAACATCACCTCACTGTTCTAGAAGTGCTCATTTGCTTCTTCACACTCTGGTCCGTCGTGGGACTGACTGGATTTCACACTTTCCTCGTGGCTCTCAACCAGACAACCAATGAAGATGTGAGTCAACTTTCCCTTGTCCTTATCACATATTTTCCTCTCCAAAGCCTATTCTGTCATTACCTGCTATACCTGCCAGAGAACTGAGTCTCCAGGGCTTGGGAGGTTGAGGCAAATGGCAACCTGGTGTGGGAGACTGTTAAATTCACTGTGTGGAGGAGAAAGCAGACTGCTTTGGCTGGCACTGAGTACCTATGTAGAATTGGGAAGAAGAGGTTCAGTGGTTGAGTGGGTACACTGTCTTCAGCTGTTCATAGATTCTCAAAGGCTAGTTAGTGCCTCTGGATTTGGAATGGAGAGGCACAGTTGCACTGACTAAATCCCTGCTTTTTAAAAATTACCAATTAATCCATGTTTATTATAGAAAATCGGAAAATACAGATGAGTAAACAATAGCAAATAGGTTACAACTTTACCTCCTAGATGTCACCATTAGTTTCTTTTCAGTTTTTATTTAAATTCACCATTGTTAATGGTATGATTTGTAGTCTTTCAGACCTGTTCCTGTGTTTGTTTATATGAATATATATATTGTATTTTTTTATTTAATTATTTATTTGGGGTGGGGGAAGAGAGAGAGGGACAGAGGATCCAAAGTGGGCTCTGTGTTGACAATGAAGAGCCTGATGTGGGGCTTGAATTCACTAACTGAGATCATGATCTGAGCTGAAGTTGGATGCTTAACCTACTGAGCCACCAGGCACCCCTATATTTTGTATTTTAAAATTTTTTTAATGTTTTTTAAAAAATTTATTTCTGAAAGAGAGAGAGAGAGTGCAAGTGGGGGAAGCGCAGAGAAAGAGAGGGAGACACAGAATCCGAAGCAGGCTCTAGGCTTTGAGCTGTCAGCACAGAGTCCGATGTGGGCCTCAAACCCATGAACCGTGAGATCATGACCTGAGCCAAAGTCAGTCGCTCAACAAACTGAGCCACCCTGCCGCCCTTATATTTTGTATTTTTAGTGGAAAATAATACATATTATTCAGCTTCTGATTTTTCACTCTATTGTGAACATTTTTCTATGGCTATGCAGGTATTTGTTTTTCTTGTTGTGGCAAAATGTATGTAATACAAAATGTACTATCTTAGCCATTTTTAAATGTAGAATTTAATAGTATCAAGTACATTCACGTTGTTGTGCCACCATCGCCACCATCCATCCCCAGAACGTTTTCATCCTTTCATGCTGCATTTCTTCAACGTAAATTTTAATACAAGCCTTGGCTTTTATCTTGCAGATCAAAGGCTCATGGACAGGGAAGAATCGTGTCCAGAATCCCTATAGCCATGGCAACATTGTGAAGAACTGCTGTGAAGTGCTGTGTGGCCCCTTGCCCCCCAGGTACTTAGAGGACTAGAAAATCCTGGGACTCTTGGGACAAGCAATTCAACCTGATCCTATTACCTGGTCTGATGCATTCTTCTGAATGTGGCCTTTTCATGTCAGATAGGTCTTCCCAGGGATTATCCTTCAGTGCTATATCTACATGGACCACAGACCACAAGCTAGTTGTTTTGAAGGGACGACCTTTCATTCTTATTTCATCTGTTTGTTCCTTGGTTAATGTGGTGTTCCCTGGTTTGTGGAATGAAAAAAGAACGGAAGACAGGAGGCATGTGCTAGGATAATGCTAGATTGCTAAAGGACAGGTTTATGTTTTCCAGTATACACAGCAAGGTTCAGTGGGGTGGGTGGGTGGAGGGGGGAATACAAAGTGCTTTATTAACTGTCCTCTCTCCTTCAGTGTGCTGGATCGAAGGGGTATTTTGCCACTGGAGGAAAGTGGAAGTCGACCTCCCAGTACTCAAGAGACCAGTAGCAGCCTTTTGCCACAGAGCCCAGTAAGTATTCCTGACTTAACGGCTGAGTCAGTGATAGAAGGTGTAGGCTAAATTTACACCTTTGAGATACAATTAGGCAATTCCATGTCCAGTGGCTCCAGCTTCTGTCTCTGCTTCTCCACTGGCATTGTCTTCAAATCTTTGTGCCCTCAAGGTGGATTTAGTTTCTTTGACATTCTGTGCCAGTCACTGTGCTGGGTGCTAGGGATATGCCAGTGAACAAGGCAAAGATGTCTCTGCTCTCAAGGAGCTCATTGTCTAGTAGAGATGAGAGACAAGAAAACAGGCCATTGCTCAATGTTGTGAAAAGTGCCTTGAGGAAGGAAGCATAAAATGCTATCAGAAAGAGCAAAGATAGGGGTCAGGGCAGCGGGTTAGAGTTAATGGAGTGGTTAACTTGGTAGAAGGGGCTTCCTCCCTAGAATATGTAGATGTTGTGGAAAACCTCCCAGCTGTCTTGTTTAGGATATACATTATAAAATATGTTCCCAAAAAGGTATTATTTGAACTTTCTTTTTGTATAATTGCTTTATTGAGCTATAATTCACATACTGTAAAATCTCTATTTAAAATGTATAGTTCACTGGTTTGTAGTATATTCACAGAGTTGTGCAATCATCCCAGCAATCAATTTTAAAACATTTCCTTACTCCTCACCAAACGTCTACACCCATCAGCAGTCACTCTCTCTTTCCTCCTAGTTCCCCCAGCCCCATCCCTAGGCAACTATTAATCTACTTTCATTGCTATATATTTGCTTCTTCTGTATATTCCATATAAATGGAATCATATAATGTGTGGCTTCTTTCATTTGACATATTTTCAAGATTCATCCATGTCATAGCATGTAGCAATACTTCATTATGTTATATGGCTGAATAATATTCCATTATATGGATAATACCACATTTTATTTATACATTCATTGATAGCCATTTGGGTTGTTTCCACCTTTTGGTTATCATGAATAATGCAATGATGAACATTCATGTACAAGTTTTTGCATAGACACATGTGTATTTATTTTGGCTATATATCCAGGAGTGAAATCACTGGGTCATATAACTCTATGTTTAACCTTTTGAGTACCTGCTGGACTGTTTTCCAAACTGGCAGCACCATTTTACATCCCCACCAGTAGTGTATGAGGGTTCCAGTTTTTCCACATTCTTGGCAACACTTGTCATTATTATCTGGCATTCTGGTTCTAGCCATCGTAGTAGGTGTGAAGTGGTATCTCACTGTAGTTATGATTTGCATTTCCCTAATGCTGCCGAGCATCTTTTCATGAGCTTATTGGCCATTTGTTATTTTCTTTGGAGAAGTATCTATTCAGATTCTTTGTCAATTTTTAAATTGGGCAATTTGAATTTTTTTTGTTGTTGTTGAGTTCTAAGAGTTCTTTATTCTCTATGTTAGTCCCTTATCAGATATATGATTTCCAAATATTTTCTCCCATTCTGTGGGCTGTCTTTTTACCTACTTGATGATGTCCTTTGAAGCACAAAAAGTTTAAATTTTGATGTAGTCCATTTTATCTTTTTTTTGTTTGTTTGTTTCTTGGGCTTTTGGTGTCAGTAGATATGTAAGAAACCATTGTCTAATCCAGGGTCATGAAGGCTTATGCCTGTTTTTTCTAAAAGTTTTATAGTTTTAGCTCTTATTTAGATCTTTGATCCATTTTAAGTTAACTTACAAATTCTTTCTTTTGCATGTGGATATCTCTGCACCCTTTTTAAAACATTTTTTAAATTTTTATTATTTATTTTTTTAGAGAGAGAGAGAGAATGAGCAGCAGAGGGGCAGAGCAGGGAGGGATCTTAAGCAGGCTCCGCGCTCAGCGCAGAGCCTGATGTAGGGCTTGATCCCATGACCCTGAGATCATGACCTGAACCAAAATCAAGAGTTGGATGATCAACTGACTGAGCCACCCAGACACCCCTCAGCACCCTTTGTTGAAAAGACTGCTTTTTCTCCATTGAATTCTCTTGGCACCCTTGTGAAAAATCAATTGACTGTAAATGTAAGAGTTTGTTTCTAGACTCTCAATCCTATTTCATCGATCAATATATCTGTTCTTATGTCAGTATCACACTGTCTTGGGTACTGTAGTGTTGTAGTAAGTTTTGAATTTAGGAAGTGTGAGTCATTCAATTTATTCTTTATTCAATTGGTTTGGCTGTTCTGGGTCCCTTGAATTTCCATATACATCTTAGGATCAGCTTGTCAGTTTGCAAAAAGCCACCTTCTTTAAAAAGAAGTTTTAATGTTTATTTATTTATTCTGAAAGAGAGATAGAGAGAACAGGGGAGGGGCAGAGAGAGAGGGAGACAGAATCCCAAGCAGGCTCCGAACAGAGCCCGATGAAGGGCTCAAATTCACAAACTGAGAGATCATGACCTGAGCCAAAATCAAGAGTCGGATGGATGCTTAACTGACTGAGCCACCCAGGTACCTCTAGAAGCCAGCTGGAATTTTGATGGGGATTGCATTGAATCTATAGATCAATTTTTGGAATATTGTCTTCCTAACAAGATAAAGTCTTCCAAACTGTTAACATGGGATGTCTTCATTTGTTTAGATCTTCTTTAATTTCTTTCAACAATATTTTGTAGTTTTCAGAGTAGAAGGTTTTTTAAAAAAAAGTTTATTTATTTATTTTGAGAACAAGAGAGGGAGAGTGCAAACTTATGAGCGGGGGAGGGGCAGAGAGAGACTCCCAAGCAGGCTCTGCACTGTCAGCCCTGAACCCAAATCACTCACTTGTGAACTCATGAAACTGTGGGATCATGACCTGAGCCAAAAATCAAGAGTCGGACACTTAACCAATTGAGCCACCCAGGGACCCCTAAGGTTTTTCTTTAAGTTTTATTTAAGTAATTTCTACACCCAACATGGGGCTCGAACTCATGACACTAAGATCAGGAGTCACATGCTCCTCTGACTGAGCCAGCCAGGCACCTCCAGAATATAAGTTTTATACTTCTTTTGTTACATTTATTCATAAGTATTTTATTCTTTTTGATGTTATTGTAGGTGAAATTATTTTCCTAATTTCATTTTTGGAATGTACATTGGCACTCTATAGAAATTCAGTTGATTTTTGTATATTGATCTTGTGTCTTGAAACCTTGCTGGACTTGTTTATTGTAATAGATTTTTAGTAGATTTGAACTTTCTTTTCAAATAGAATCCTACTTTTAAGTGAATGATTTTTTGTAAAGTAGATCATTGTTCTCTACTTTGCCTTTCCTAAATTTTGAATTTTCTTTTTTTGAAAATACAGCAAACTCTTGTTTATAAATTGTTATCATCATTTTGAATATCATTTTTCTGATGAATATGATCTTAAATCGTAACAATCTAGGTTAGTAGCTCTAAGTTGAATGTAGGGAAGGGTAGTATTTTAGAATCACTCAGGGGGCATTTTCCTACCGCATATACCATCTGAAGATTTTGCCACCCCACCCTATTTGGTTTAGAATCACTGTTCTATTGAGCTGTATGTTAGGGCGAAGAAAAAAAAAAGATTGAGAACCACTGAATCAGGCCTATGTTAGACAAGTATGTTATAGCATTCTGTTATGAAGGGGGGGGGGTGTCTGCATAATTATTTGTGGTCCCTTTTATTATTATCATGAATAATAATGGAAACATCTATCCTCTACAGACAGTGAAGACTAGAACTTAACTTCAGATGCATTTTGCTGAGAAGACAATAGTTTAGTCTTGGTTCTGAGTTTGGTGTGGGTGGCTGCATATCTGTAGCATCAGTGTGGTTGATGGGTTGAGAGGAAGAGTTCAGTGTCTATGGATTATCTCCATTTGGATGTTGAGGGCGAGCCTTGTATTGAATTTGATATGTTTTTCTTCTCAGGCCCCAACAGAACATCTGAGCCCAAATGAGATGCCAGAGGACACCAGCACTCCTGAAGAGATGCCACCCCCAGAGCCCCCAGAGCCACCACAGGAGGTGACTGAAGCTGAGAAGTAGCCTAT
This sequence comes from Panthera pardus, assembly GCF_024362965.1. Classification (NCBI taxonomy): domain Eukaryota; kingdom Metazoa; phylum Chordata; class Mammalia; order Carnivora; family Felidae; genus Panthera; species Panthera pardus. Next base: position 20,704,024 of record NW_026526843.1, read on the forward strand.
CTATGGAAGAGACTTTTGTTTGTGTTTAATTAGGGCTGTGAGAGATTTAAGGGGAGAAGATATAAACCTGAGACAGAGAGCAAGTGAGCTGTCCCTGTTACTATTTTTCTTTGGTCTTTATTCACACAATTGCACACTGGCATTTTCTTGCTGCAAGCTTTTTTTTTTTAATTTCTGGACTCAAGACAGTTGCAGAAGATGTCAGTCACCTCTGGTAACTGGACAAATGGGTCTCTTGGACCCCAGCACTGGCTTTCCATGGCCTCAGCCATGGAGTCTCCTTGGACTCCCTTCTCTTTCCTCCAGGTCCCAGCTCTCCTGCTTGGGGTCAGTGGTCCAATTCTGGGGATAAAGGGTCTTGAGACTGGCTCAAATCCTCTCAAACTGCTGCATGCCATGAGTCCAGAGGCAGTCATAGAGAACTCTGGCCAGGGAATCCTAAAGGGATTCTTGGGGCTTTCAGAAGTGAAGAGGGTGGAGGGTGGGGTTGGAGGATTCTCCTGGCTACAAAGTGCCAACATTGCCAGCAAATCCTTTCAGGAATGGGGCAGGTACCTTCCACTTGTATTTATTCATGTAGTTTCTCCTTTGTCCCCTGCCCACTTTCTAACACCCAAACCCCACCCGTTTCCAGTTAGATATATGTAAGTAGTTGCAGTAGAGACAACGATTCACATTTCTTGTAGACTACCGGAACCTTTTTAATACCTGTGCCATTCTTAGTAAGAATTTATGAGATGCCAATGGCATGGCCCCTCGCACTCTTTGTCTCATCTCTCCTCCTTTCTCATTAGCTCCTTTTGTTTTCCTTTTGACTCTTGCTCCCACTAGGAGCAGGAATGGCAGTAATAAAAGTGTGCACTTTGGTGGTTCCTTTTCCTCAGAGGAAGCCTGAGTGCTCACTTAAACACTACCCCCTCAGACTCCTTGTGTGAGGCCTGTAGAGGCCCTGAATGCACAAATGGGGAAACCAAGGCACAGAGAGGCTCTCCTCTCCTCTCCTCTCCCCTATGTCCCCTCAAAAAAGAAAAAAAAAAAAGAATAACCAGTACTTCCATTAGGCCTCGGCTGAGTGAGGAGGGAAAGCCCAGCACTGCTGCCCTCCCGGGTAAACCCACTCCAAGGCCTTGGCCCACCTCGGGCTTGGTAACCACACGGGGGCTTCCTCCAAGCCCCACTCTTCCAGCACTTCCACCGGCAGAGTCCCAGAGCCGCTTCACCCTGGGGGTGGGCTGTGGCCCCCAGTCAGCTCTGCTCAGGATCTGCTCTATTTCAGGGAAGAAGATTTATGTATTATATGTGGCTATATTTCCTAGAGCACCTGTGTTTTTCTCTTTCTAAGCCAGGGTCCTGTCTGGATGACTTACGGGGAGGGGTGGGGGGAGTGTAAACCAGAACTTTTAATCTATTTGAAGGTGATTAAACTGTGTCTAATGCAAACTGCCTGCCTCCTCCTTCCCCTTTCCATTTCAAGAACCACCATGAGGGTGTGAATGTCTTTGGGGGTGGGGGTTGGGGGTGGGGGTTGAAGGGGTTGCTTGTTACTACCCATACTTCCATTTTCTACGGGGTCCTTGGGTTGGAGAGATAGCTCCCAAACTCTCCACTGATCTATACTACATTCTGGGCCGATGTTTACCTTATTCTGGGCTATGAAGAAAGGACTTTCAAGGCAATATACAGTGTTAGCAAGATTGGGAGGGTTGGAGGGGATTGTATTTACTCAAGAGAACACATTCTTTATTAGAATATTGTTTTTATGCAGAGGGATGCTGTTAATTGCAAATGAGTCTTAGTTATTAAAGCAGGCTCATCAGGGCCCCCTCTTGGAAATATTTTGTTAGTGATCTTTTACAAGCGATGGTATATATTTCTTTTTAAATGGTCTAAAGTCAAGACTCCTTACCAATACCTATCTCACCCTTCCCAGTTAATCACAATTAATGAAGTTTGGCTGCTTGCAGATTTTTCGTATGTCTTCCTATTTTTCTTGTAGCAAGGTTTGAGTTTAGCAATCTTTAGGGAGAGTGGGGAGACTGGCTCTGACTGTCTCAGATTCCTCTCCTTTCTGCCTCTACTTTCCCATTCTTTTTCTGGATCTCTCAGTTTTATTCTTGTAGTTAGATTTGAGTTAGTTCAATATAAGGCCAAGCCTGGAGAGTTTGGAAGTTACTAGATTTTTTCAGTTAACCTGACACTCAGATGAATGTCTTTTTAGTCAGTTCTCAGCCTACCCTGTCTCAGCCCATGTCTTCTCTTGGGTTTGGACAGATTTCTCTCTTCGCCCAACTTACCTCAATGACTTTTCTGCTGTCCCTGAGATCTGTCAGAGAAAATTTCTCTTTCTGAGGTGAATGGTAAACACGGAAATCCCTTATCTCTAGTGTGAAATGAGTTTTTTTTAAGTTTCTGCATTTTCATATTCCCTGCCCTCTTTCTTTTCCTTTATAAATCTTCTGTATTTAAGACCTTGGCCTGAAGATCTGTCCCATTCATACCATGCACCAGCTGTGATTGTCCCTAGTCTGAGTTCTGATCAGAGAAGAGATTGAAGAATTGGTCCTTCCCAGGGGAATAGGCCTTAAATTGTTCACTCTTTTCAATGGCTGACATTCTTTCCACCTCTCCCCTTCCTCTCCATCCCTTAAGTTTCCTATGCACCCCACTTCCCCAGAAGGATGGCTGGCACAGATCCAAAACCTTCTGGGGGTTGGTGGAATTTGGCTATTTGGGAACACTTCTCCATGTCCATTTGGCTCTGGGGCCCTCTTAGCCCTAGCAGAGAACATCATCTCCCCCCTTGCTTTTTTTCCTCAGTGGTAGATGTGGGTTCCAATTCTATAGCAGCTAAATTCCATTCTTCCTGCCCTGACCTTCCTGCCTTTACCCCTACGGCCCCTTTTCCTACTGACCAAATCTCTTTACCTTGTTGGGGGAAAAAAGTATTTTGTTTTTAAATCTATTTTCTAACTTAAATGCAATTTAATATGTAAATCTCTGCACTTTTGTGTGAGCCTACAAATGTGTATGTGTGGTAGGTTTTTCTCTTTCTGGTATTTCTTAATAAAGAAATCTTTCTTTTTGGGGTGAAGCCAATCAATGAAGGAGACTTGAATGGTTTTAGAAATACAGGGATGTCTGTTTCTTTACTTGTTGTGCCTAGTGTGAGTGACCAGCCCCTCCCCCACCTTTTGTGCCCCCCCTTCCTTTGAGAGGGCCCTCAGCTGAGTGGGGCAGGGAGAGGGACCTGTCCTCTGTGTCTGGTACTCCTCTGGGACTGCTCTGAATGGCTCAAGCGGTAACCTAGCAACCTAGTCCCCCTCCCCCCTCCATGGCCTAGTCCTGTTAGTCCTTTTCTTCCAGCTCTGTTCATTTTATACTCCTGAGGCTGGGGCCAGGCTAGGGAAAATCACCAAGGGATCACAGTAAATGGTTTTTAAAAAGTGGTAATTTGCTCTTGTGCTTTGGTGCTACTAAAGAAGAACAGTGCTTTCAATAATTCCAAACACATTTGTGTCAGTTTTAAGAATACATTCTAGGAATCACTTGCTATTCTTAGGCAATAGGCTTTAGAAATAGTACCAAAGGCTAAAACTGTGAATATCATTAGTTTTAAAGAATGCAAGCCCAACTCACAAAAAAGGAAGTCATTGTGAATTTCATGTTTTGGGTAAATACGAAATGGGAATGGGAACTAGAAATCTGCATCTGTAAACTTTTGAACGTCCTTGAGGACATCAATGTAGGTGGGAAAACCTAGTGCAATTAGCTGGGCCTCATTATTTTACAAATCAACACAAAATATGTTTTTACGGTTTTAATATATACACTGAATTTCCAGGAATGCAACAATTCTGTAAGTTGAGGGAACGGGGTACTTTATTTGGTTCAGAACTTTACCAAGAGTTGTGACTTTTGAAAATCATGTCACTGACAACAATGCCATTCATGGATTTTTAAGTTGCCAATACAACGTACCTGTATTTATCTTTCTTTGTAGCAATTGCATTCACAGTGTATCTACATGTATAAGTGGAACCTCTGACTACTTCATATCTTTTAGTATAGTCTTGCCCAGGTATTTGGGTATTGAAATACATATTATCTTATAAACAAATTTCCTGTTTTTCTCCTTCATATTGTAATTAGTGTATTATATTGCTATTCTGGAAATTATGTGTAGAAGCTGGTTATATTAACTATGAAAGTCATCATTTCAGAGTGGCAAAGTGTGCATCACAAAATATTGTATCTTCCAAGGGAGTATTGGGGCTGATAGGGCTGAGAAACACTATATTATCTCAAAAGTCCCTTTCTACCTCTAAATATTTGGAAAATTCAGAATATAAACAAGCATCCTCCTCCCCTCACACACTTAATGTGCTTTTTAATTTTAAAAGCAACACATGCTCATTGTTGAAAATTGGGAAAGTATAGGAAAGTAAGAAGATTTTAAAAATTATCCATCAACTCGTCACCAAGGAAGATATAATTATCACTGTTAATGTTTTGGTGTGTTTCTTTCTAGTCATATATATATATATATATATATATATATATATATATATATAAAATTCTATATATATGTATCTTATATACCAATATATGTATATAGATATCGATATCTATAGATCTATAGATATCTATAGATATCGATATCTATAGATCTATAGATAGATATCTATAGATATCGATATCTATATATATGATATATAGATACAGACATCTATATATATATATATGATATATATATATATATATATAGATGTCTATATATATATACCTTAAGTTCTACCCCCAACATGGGGCTCGAACTCACAACCCTGAAATCAAGAGTCGCATGCTCTACCGACTGAGCCAGCCAGGCACCCCAGTGTGCATGTACATTTTAAAAGATAAGTGGAATTCAACTATAAATAGAGTTTTGTACCCTGCTTTTTTTAAACTTAGCATTTTCCATATCATTAGGAATTTTTGAAAATAATTCCATAACATATACATAACCCTTCCCTTATTGTCAGCCATTCAGGAGTTTCATTTTACATTATTGTAAATAATGTTGTGATCAACTTCTTAAAATATGGGTATATCTGTGATTCATTTCCTTAGACTCCTAGAAATGGAATCACTAGAGTCAAAGGGAGTGCTCTTTTGAAGGCTTTTGATAAATATGGCCAAATTGCTTTACAGAAAAGCTGTCACCATTAGTCCTATGAGCAGTATATCAGAGAGCCTGCTTCAGCACATCTCATTTAAAAATTTGATAATTTGATAGTTGTAAACTGGTGTCTCAGTGTCGCATCATTTCTATTTCTTTTGTTAATAACAAGGTCAAACATTTTTTGCACCTCCCCTCTCTCTTACGTTTCTTGCCAATTGTATTCTGGGAATTGGCTGTCCAAGTCCTTTCTTTTTCTTCTGGTATTGGGGGGTTTTCTACTTGATTAATAAATGAGAGCTTGGAGCTTACACTCCACCACAGGCCAGGAAATGAGGGGACCCTAATTTAGAAGTGGTTTTACAACTCTGGAACATGGTGTAGAATTACCTCCCTTGATATTCCATGCCCCTTCACTTTCTTCAAGCTCCTCTGTCTGCTTTTTCTGCCAGCCACTGGCCATCTTCAGCTATCTGGTTGTTCCAGTGTGGCTAAAGGGTTGTAGTTGTGTGCCAAAGTAGACACAGGGTGATTATTTGTCATAAAACCCAGGCTCTGTTAAATGGCATTGCTGAAAGGAATGTGCTTGCATTTGCTCTTGCTCTCTCACCAAATTAAATACTGTGACTTACCTAAGGTTATATACTGCTAGAGCCCAGACCAGAACCCAAATGTCCTGACTCCCAGTTCAGAGAGCTTTCCCACATAAGCCAGGCGCAGACAGATAAAGGAGTTTGAATAACTCCAGTGTCACTTGAGTGAAATGAGCCTTTAATTTATTTATTTAATATTCAATAAGTACCTGTTAAAAACTGTGTGGTGGGGTTGACTTTAGGAGAAATTGTATTGCTGACCCCATTCTCTTGTGAGTTAAGAACCAGCAATGATTTTAGGATTTTTTTTTTTTTTTGCCATTTTGGATTAATTTTACCAATGATGTCTCCATTTTAGGCATACAGAGGGCTGACTGTATATATTCAGGCTGATGTGGGGGTGGGTGGTGGATTTTTGTTTTAAACTTAAATCTCTTAAATATTTCTCCAGATCCCTGCACTTAGGTTGAACTGATGGTTGGATTTCTTTAGCACAGAAAGTCAGGAAGTTGCTTTGCCTGGTTCCCACAGTCAAGTTGGCTGTCCCTTTGTGAGGGCCATTGCCCTGGGCTCTTTCTGTCTCTATCCCTGGCAGGTCCCAGAGGCAATGGTATACAAATGCTATCTTGGTAACTGTGAAGTTATAGGAAAATGTGAAGCCTACATATAAAGTGCTATAGAATTCCATTTATTTAGGGCCTTCCTGGAGGAGGAGTCTTGGCTGAGTCTAGAAGGGAGGCAGTTCCTTCCCACTTGATTGTGTTGTTGGCTGAATACTATAGTATGTGGCCAATGTTGTGTGAGAAGCCAAGGTAGCCTCTATTGTGGCTTTCTTTTTCCCCAGCCAGGGAAACTTCATACCTCATCGTGAATTTCCTGACTCGGGGTGGGGGAAGGTGTTGGACCTCACTGAGACTACAGTGATCAATGTCCTTTTTTCCTTTTAAAACCCTCTTTTAGCTTTTGTTTTAATGCCCTTAGTCTCTAATGACCCCACCATGGCCTCCACTTATGCAAAAGACCTGAGTGTGGAGGTCTCTATGACTGCGAGTTGGAAGCTGTGGCTGGGGACTGTGTCAAACCACACTGCTGTAGGGTTTGGCGGGTAGGAGAGGGAATTTGTGGAGTTGACAGCCTTCATTGCGGCATTTGGGGAGAGCTGATCACAACGTACCTGGGGAAGTCTAATGAAGCTTGTTAGAAATAGGGACAGCCATACAGAGAAAGACAGATACCATATGTTTTCACTTTTATGTGGATCCTGAGAAACTTAACAGAAACCCATGGGGGAGGGGAAGGAAAAAAAAAAAAAAAAGGAGGTTAGAGTGGGAGAGAGCCAAAGCATAAGAGACTCTTAAAAAAATGAGAACAAACTGAGGGTTGATGGGGGGTGGGAGGGAGGGGAGGGTGGGTGATGGGTATTGAGGAGGGCACCTTTTGGGATGAGCACTGGGTGTTGTATGGAAACCAATTTGACAATAAGCTTCATATATTGAAAAAAAGAATTAGCAATGCAATGTCAAGTGTGGACCTTGCTTTGACACTGATTTGAGCAAACAATAAAAGATATTTCCAAGAAAAAAAAAAGAAATAAGGACAGCGAGTGAGAAGGGGGATGATTCATTCAGGTGGGACGTGCTGATTCCCCCAGCTGCTTCCCTGATGGGCCAGGGAGGGGGAAGTTGCTTCAAAACCTGAACTGGGGAGGAACTGGCTGGACTCTATTTCTTCTTGAATCTAGCCTTTATCCTGTTCCTTCTAGTAGCCCATGGATGTCCAAAGGAGTTGCCTAAAGTAAGTCTGTTGTTTGGGACTGATCATCCTACTGTGAACGGGGCAGATCCAGGGCTTCCCCTCACTTCTCAGGTGGGCTTTCTTTCCATCACCAGCTTCTTAGCACCACAGCTGGCATCCTCTACCCTGAATCCCAAAACCCTCTGGGAGCTGGGATATCAGTTTGTCTGTGGGCTATAGCAGTTAGTCTGCAAACACATATTGACACGGCTTTGTACCCAGTCTTGAGCTCAGTACCCTGGAGGTTACAAAAAAGTCAGAAAGCCACCATTTATTGTTACTATGTGCCAGGAACTTTATATGCATTATCTCATTTATTTCTCTATCAACCCAAAGAGGTAAGTATTATTAGATCATTATTCTTTTTTAAATTGAATTTTTATTTTTTAAATAATTTTAATTGAGATATAATTAACATATAACATTGCACACATTTAGCATGTGCAATGTGTTGGCTCGATGTGTTTATATATTGCAATATAGATTATTATTCTTATTTTACAGAAAAGAAATATGTATGTATATAATCACCTGAAGTCATGTAATTAGTAAGCAGTGGAGTCAGGATTTGTAGACTCTTCAGTTTAACTCTAAAGCCTTTGTTGTTGGTCACTACACTAACTAGGGATTCAAGGTGAAATGGGCCTTGAATGGAGGGAAATGGAGGTAGCAAGGTGATGTGAATTTGGGGGATCAGATATATATTATCATTCATTAAGCATTGATTTTGTGTTGGACACTCTACTAAGTATTTTACATACAATAGTTCATTCAATCTTTGTAACAACGCCATGGGGCTAGTACTATTGCACCTTATTGATTTGGAAAATGAGGCTTGAGGAGGTTAAGTAACTTATCCAGGGTGACCCAGCTAAGTGACAAAGCCAAGATTTGAACTCAGGTTGGCCGAGACTCTTAACTGCTAGGCTTTACCTGACCGAGAGAGCTGCCACTTGCTGTCCCCAGGCCCTGGAGGGGCCCAAGGTCAGAGGAAGAGCCTCCTTGCCCTCTTGGACTAGCCCACCCCCACCCTCCCAAGGGGAGCCTAGGCTTCTGAAATACTAGGCTGGGGGAAGGGATAGAGGGTTCTAGCTGAGAAGACTCAGCCAATTGGACTGCAGCCTTTGGTTTGCTGGGATAGGGTGCCCTTAGCATCTTCTAGATGTCCATGGGCTGGTGAAAAGGTTCTGGCAGCCCTGCCTGATGGAGGCACTTAGGGCCCTGGGCTGTAGCCCCACCTGGCCCTGCCTTTCTTATCCCTCAGGCCCTGGCCTGTAGAGTACAATTTCCTCATTGCCCCTCCTCAGCTGCCTATCCCAAAGTCTTGTGATCATTGGAGTCTTTGCATAGCTATCAGCCTGTGTCCAGCCTGTAGACAAAACTGGGGCCTGATAGCTCTGAGACACTCCACACTCCCCTCCCTAGGGTGGGGAGGAGTTCAAAACACTTTCTCAGTCTGATTTTGCTTTTTCTGATATTTTCCTTTCCCCAGCTTAGGCCTAATAGATAAGTATTACCCGAGGATTTTAAAAGGTTTCGGAATCTACTCTGATAAGGTCCCCTCAGTTTGTGTGGATTTTAAGTACTTTGTGCGTTATTCATCCCCCACTCCTCACCTTTCCAGAAGCCTGTGCCAAAAGACAGCAGGAGAATGACTTTGCTACTGCTCCACATTGGAGGCCAGAGGTTGGGGCCTATTTATTTAGTTTTTTTTTTTTTTCAAAACTTAAAATATTGTTCCTTTTTAAATAGACATAAAATAATAGATTCTTTTAAAATCCAAACACAAGAAGAATGTACAAAGTGAACACTTCTCTCCCTCCCTCCCCCAGTCCCGCCACACTAGTCTCACTGGTAACCATTTGGTGCAGATCTTTCTAGTCTTTATTCTTTTGTACGTTTTCCTTTTCTTAAATAAAAATGGAATCACCCTATAAATAATGTTTTAGTACTCATTCCCCGCCCCCCGTGATCCAGCACAGACTTCTTTTACAACAGGAATGTTTGTACATTATTGTATAATTTAAAATTTTTTAATTAAACAATAAAAAATCACAAAGATTTTTCCCTGTGTTATGAAATATTTTTCTACCATGTCATGATTAATGGCTGCACAGTATTATGTGAACGAACTATAACGTATCTAATTTCCCATTTGCATTGCTTCCAATTGCTTACCCTTGCAGACAAAGCTGCTATGAGCGTCTTTGTCCATATATCTGTGCACTTGTGTGGCTCTTTCTGTGGATCAAGTCCTAGGAGGGGAATGGCCAGGTCAAAGGGTGTCAAAGGCACATGACAGAGGGTCAGATTGCCCTTTGGAGGGCAGGAGGCTTCTGAAAGGTTGTCGGACTCCCTACTCAACTTCTTCAACCTGTCTGAGCTGCAGTTTCCTCCTCTGTAAAGTGGGAAGATGATGGCATGTACCTGGGCGGGGGGGCGGGAATCAGGAGCAGGGTACTTCGGAGATTATCTGAGAGAATAAAGGCCAAGTGCTTGGTTTCTGGTACCGCAGTTGGCGCCTACTAAATGGCAGCAAGTACATGGTACCATTGGAGCTTAGAGGCTGTTTGAGCTTCTCCTGGTTTCTCTGGTGAGGATAATGGTTGCAGCTGCCTGTGGCCCACAGCCACTAAGGGCAGTGGTGTGAGCACAGCTGAGAACAAAGCCTGGAAGCAGAGCAGCCTTGTGTTCACTCTGGCGGCAGCTCTTAACGCAGTCTGCCATCCCTAGTGCAGTTCGTGAAGGCAGAAACGGAGTTTTTCTGTCTCTGTCCCACCTCCCAGGAGTTGCTGTAGTTTCAGTGGGGACAGGATGGGGTCCAAAAAGAGGTGGCCTCAGAGGGAAGGCCCTGCGGAATCCAAATTTCTCCCTTTTGGACCCTGGACAGCCTCTAGCATGGGCCCTTCCTCACTGGTGGAGGTCTTCAAGGCTCTTGTTCAATAACCATTCTAGGAAGAGGGAAATAGATACCCACACTCTCAGACCCCAGCAAGGCCTGTGGCTCTGGGATCCTGTATTCTGAGGATTGCTGGTTAACAGGGAGGGCAGAGCCAGTTAGTGCTTCAAACTGGAGTGTTAGGTTGGCAGGATCAAGGGCAGTGAGCATCTTCAGGGAAGGGACAGATGATCCTGAAAGGTCATTGGAGGTCATTTTGCTGAGTCCAGCTTCAAAGGATACTGGTGTGACCCTCCAACCCTCTCTCCATAGGCAAGATAACTGGAGACTGTAATTAGTTCTACCTACGTTTATTGCTGCCAACTTATCCGCCTCCATCCCCTCATATTTACACCCAAACCTTTTCCCCAAGGTAGCTTTTACCAAAATTCTTCATAGTAGGTCAAGAAGTGTGTTCACGAAGCAGGCCGTCCTAGACATAGTGGGCCCTGTCCCCAGGCCAGTTGGACCCTGGGGAAGGTTTACTCTGGGAATTCAGGGCACAGACTTGGTATTGACATCAAGGGAGGGCCCCCACCGACAGATAAGCTTCCTCCTGTTCTAGAACTCGGTACATCAAAACCTCTTGTAAAGCAGAGTTGGGGGTAGTGGGCTCCCCAGTGTCAAGCTTCATGCTTTCTTTGTTTCTAAGAACCCTTACAGGGGGCCGAGTCTGAGTCCAGACTTGCATCTGGCTTCAGAGGGGCAGTTCTGTCCTTGGAAGTCAGATCTATCTGCCATTGGCCTTCAGGGGAAGTGTCGTTGGATGGTGCCAGGAGTGGAAAGGGAGGGTCATATTGCTTTAAGCTGGGGGAAGTTGTATCTTGGCTTGAGTCACGTGGGGAGGTATGGAACAAATGAGCAGGAGGAGCCGTTTCATTTGGGAGCCCAAAGTCCCTTCAGCTCCCTCAGTAAACCCCACTGGTGTCCTCAGCCACAGGTGACAGGAGAGCAGACTCTTAACGTCACAGAATGTCAGAGCTGGCAAGGTCCTCAGCGATATCCACTCTAATCCTCACCAGTCCTAGACCTTGATTGGGGAAAGCACTTGGTTTAAGTCAGATGGCGATTTAGTGGCCAGACCTCTCAAAAAGTTAAGGAGAAGGAATGTGGGGAAGGTCCATGTGGCTTTCTTCAAGCCATGTTCGGGGAAGTCTGTATGGACCCATGATGAGTTAGGGTCCTTTCAAATGGCCAGCCTCCCTAGGGTTTTGAAATGTACCTGAAACATTGACTTGCCCCCCTTTTCAGGAGCAGTGTGACAGGGGAAAGTGGTGTGAGGGTGAGGAGGGTTTGGGGGCCTCGGTGGTGAGGGACATGGGTAGGATGGCCCCGCAATGTCCCACTTGCTGTGACTGGGAGCAGGCAGTGCCTGGAAGTTCTGTGCTGTCAGTAGCTGGTGGAGGGAGGGGGCTGGGTGGGTGGGACATGCCCTTGGGTGGCTCCGCATCCACTCCAGCCAAGCCTACAGGGAGGGCCTTGGCCGGCCTCCGCAGCCCTGGGCACCGCTAGGGGAGCAGGGCCGGACTCGGCACCAGTCCTCTGGGGTCTGGGCCTCTGTGGGAGGCCGGGCCCATCCCCAGTGTTTGCTGCTGGGGCCCAGCCTTGGCCTGTGCCGCCGCCTCTGCCTCAAGGCGCCCCGGCCAGGGAGAGGCCCTGCAGCTGCTCCTCAGGGCCCGCCAGCTCTGTCTCATCACGCCCGCTCTCTGAGCCCTCGAAGCAGCCAGAGTCTCGAGGAATGTCCACCTTGGGTTCAGACACTGTGTTTGCCGCTGGCTCCTGGCTGCTCTCGGTGCCCTCTTCCGCCTCCTCGCTGCCGGCTGCCGGGGCAAAGGAAGGAGATGGAATATGGGGTTGCTTACACCTTAGCTGGGAGGGGTTTCCAAAGTCCCAGGGCCCCTTGTGTGTGGGGTAGGGACTCTGGGAAGTCTACCATAGGCAGTCTCTCCCTCTGGGCACCCACCACCATCCCTACCCTGCTCACCCTTTCTGGCTTAGAACCATGTGGGAGTGGTTTCCAAGGCAGTAACCCAGCCCAGGAGCTCAAACTTCTTCAGCACCCAGCTAGCAGCTGGGAAAGCTGCACTTGTTCCTGGTTCTGTTATTACCCAGCTTTGAGGCCTTGAGTACATGCCTTACCTTCTCTGGCCTTAAGTCTCCCTTTGACCCCAAAGGGAGTTGGACCCCATCATCCCTAAGACCCCTCTGTTGCCAAACTTTGCCTGAGACTGGAATTGGAGTGTGGAAAGTGCCTTCCCATTGCAGAGGGGTCCTGGGGCTGAGTGTGCTCAGAGGGCAGGGCCAGGGCAGGCCTCCCCTCCCTGGAATACCTGAAGGCACCCCCACACCCAGCTCCTAAACCCACTCACTGTCGTAGTCCAGCAGCAGCTCGGCGGCTGTGAGCAGCTTGGCCCGGTGCTGTGGGTCCATGATGTTCAGCTCATTGAGGTGTGTTTCCCGCAGCTCTTTGAAGTCCTCCAGTGTCTGGTACCCATTGAGCAGCAGGGTGGACGTGTGCTCCTGTGGGCAGAGGCAGACCACCAGTGTGGCCACTTACAAGCCACCCCCGCTCAGGATCCCCCCCTTCCCACATAGCTGACCATGCCCTAGCCTCCATTTCTGGGCCAAGTGTGCCTCCCTTGATCTTAGAGTGCAGGTCCCAGCTCAAACCTCCAGGCCTATGCGCTCCAGCAGCTCATGCAGAGTCTTGGGCTTGGGTCTCTTGCCCTTGCTTTGTCGGCGGGTGGGGCGGGCAGGTCCTGCGGCCTCCTCAGGCAGCACATCCACATAGATGAACTTGAAGGATCCCAGCCTGCCATTGAGCAGGCCCAGCCATGTGCCCACAGGTGGCTTTTCAATGATCTGGATCACATCTCCTTTCTGTTGGGAGGACAGGAGAGCACAGTGGAGCAGGGGAGAGGGGAGGGGTATTCCCTTGGCCTCCAGGGACACTTGTCATACCCTGGCTCAAAGAAGGCTCCTTTATGAGCACAGCCTTCCTGGCTCAGGAGAGGCCTACATGCCAACCTTACCTGCAGTTTCAGCGAGTCATGGTCATAGGGGCTGGGAGTGAAGTCGGTGTGGACTCGTGCCCTGCCACAGAAGGGCCCTGTGTACTGTGGGGCAGGTGGTTCCTCTCCGAAGCTGCCAGAGCCTGGGCTGGGGCTGCAGAGCTCACTGCCTGCAGGATATGGGGCAGGGAGGAGGGTCACCTTTGTCCTAAGACAGCTGGGGCAGTACCCGGGAAGTACCTTCCAGGGGCTGTGGCTAGAAATCCCTAGGATTCATGCTGGGGAAGAATGCTGGTCTCCGGCAAGTCTCACACTGCAGAAGGGATTCTGACCCACCTCCTCTACCACCCTGCAGGAGCACAGCTTTACCTTTGGGACCACAGACATGAAAATGGTTGACCACAGAAGGAGAAATGGCTCATGGACTAAAGAATGAGCAGTTTGGAAGGACCTCTAGAGACCAACTGGGCCAACACCCCAATGAACAGAAGAGGAAAACTGAGACCAGACAGGACAATTGACAGCTCAAGGTCTTTCAACTTACAATTGGTAGCACTGGGGCCATTAGACTCTGAGTCTCCTGACTCCTACTCTAGTGCTCCTGGAAGCCACCTTGCACCTGAGAAACCACAACCTAAACTAATATTTTACTTTCTCTACTTAATAAGACTCAGTGTCTGGTTATAACATGACATGGAAACTCAGACAGGCTCTTTCTCTCTGGGAGGGGAGGGATGGAGGGCATTGTAAGTGGCTTTTGGTGGGGGCAGGGAGGTGTCTGTGGAGTCAGAGAAAGAGCATAGAACTTAGAACTAGCCTGAGGAGTGAGGACAGTGGCTCTGTGGGTCTGCGGCCCAGAGTCTGCAGCCCCTCCTCCAGGAGGGGCTGTCCAACCCCATAGACATCTAGAACATGCCAAGTGGTGCCCTGAGCCCAGCAAACCAAGGGCTGCAGTCCAAGAGGCTGTCTTCCCAGCCCAGGTGTGTAGCCTCTACCTCCCCTTGGGAGGGTGGGGGTGGGCTAGTCCAAGAGGGTAATGGGGCTCTTCCTCTGACCCTGGGCCCCTCCAGGGCCTGGAGACAGCAAGTGGCAGCTCCTCTAGGCAGACCTGAGCTCAAGACTGGGTCACCTTGGGCAAGTGAAAACCTTTCTGAGCCTCAGTTTTCACATCAATACAGTGGGGATGATAGTACTGGCACCATGAGGTTGTTGTGAAAATTTAACGTGAGAGGGCTCGGAAAGTTCCCAGCAGGTAAACTGTGAAGGTTCCTTTCTCTCACCTCCCTCCCAGACAGCCACCTGCATGGCCCTAACCCAGTCCTTTTCTCCAGACTCAGCAGATGTTCCCTTCTGGCCCCTACTCACCTGTGGATGCCTGGCGGCTAAGTGCCGGAAGCTCCTGCTCCTGCTCAGAAAAGGCCAGTGCCATCTTCTCAGGGCTGGGGCTGTCCAGGCTGCAGTCTGGCGAAGTCGGGGAGGCTGAGCCCTCCTCCAGAGTGTCTCCCTGCAGGGGAGGGGAGGCAGGGAGCCCTGAGAGGCCTTGACTGGGATGCACACGGGGCAGTTCCGGGTGCAGAGGAAACGGGCCTGGGCTCCGTGGAGAAGTGGGGCCTCGCTCGAGCGTGGGCTCTGTCGCTTATAGGCTGCCTGGCATCTCTGAGCCCAAGTTTCCGCTTCTGTGAAGTGGGAATGACAGTCCTTGCCCTGCCTCTCTCATGGAATGAGGAGCCTCTCCGGCACCGTGGTCTGCTGGACTCTGCACATTCACGTGAATGTGCTCGGTCAGCCTCAAGTGCCAACGTACACGCGGGAAGGGCTTCGGTGCCCGAGCCTGCACTGAGCGCTGCTGCTAGGGTGGAGTCCAGCAGACCACGGTGCTGGAGAGGAGCTGCTTTCCGCTGGGCTCCTATGTGCCAGCCCTGCCCGCCATTTCATCTCATCCTCACGGTGACACCAAAAGGTAGTGCGATGACCCTCCCGAGTTTACAGAGGAGAAGGGAGGAGCGTCCCCAAGGCCACACGGGAACCCACAACAAGTTGGAGTGACTCCAGCTCCTCCACTTCACCACACCTCAGTGTGGTGGTGGCCTTTTCACAACCGGCTCCCTAGGAATAAAAGCCCCGATTCATGGCAGTTGCCAATTCTTGTGTCGGGAATCCTCCCCGCAGCAGCCGACGT
The DNA here is from genome assembly GCF_024362965.1 of Panthera pardus. NCBI lineage: Eukaryota > Metazoa > Chordata > Mammalia > Carnivora > Felidae > Panthera > Panthera pardus. The sequence goes on from NW_026526843.1 coordinate 20,719,697, forward strand.
CAAGGCACCGGTACGAAGTCACTGACCGAGCAGCACACCAGATAGGCTAATGCCACCACACAGAGACTGTAGATGCAAACACCCTCAAGAACTTAGAGAATAGTAAGAGAGAGTAGAAGAGTCGGGAAATTATGAGTTCTGAAGATTGACGGTCGTCTCCTTATTTGTAATATTTGTTTAATTCTAAGCTCATATAATCTCATTTTCAGCAGTGTTTGGGTTTCACGTCTGACTCACAAAATTCCCGAAAATTTGACCAGTTGCTGGCCCCAGCCGGCATGAGCCAGTGTGAGCCAGTAGAGCACACCATGGCCGGGCACCTTCTGTAAGAGCCCTGAGCTCAGCACACCCACTGTGTGACCTCAGCTCCTGACATGTGCTGGCCCCACAGCTGTCTGTCCTACCCTTTCTCCCTGGGCTGGAGCCAGCCTTCTCTATTTTCCCTCACAGGGGCCCCTCTTCGAATCAAGTCTTCCCAATCCCAGATGCTGGTTCCAAGTGAGATGTTGAGGTGGATGAATTTGCTTCAGGCAGTCTCATTTCCCTGTTAGCGGCCCCCCTCCTTAGGGCTGCCTTTCCCAGTAGTTTCTGATACCCAGACTCCCATCCATCCTCAGATCCTACCCCTGCTCCCTCAGGACTATGCCTTGCTGCCAGGTCCACGGCTGAGTGAGCTCTCCTCCGTATGACCTTCCTTCTGGTACTGAATCAGGCCTTCAGGCATGGCACCTGAGCAGTGGCTGTCAAGGTGGTCATGCTCACACCCTGCCAGAGCAGTGCCCGTCCTCCCCATCCCCCTCTGCTCCCCCGGACCACAGGCCTCACCATCTCTTCTGACAGGGCCTTCACCATCATCTTGCCCATCTTCCTGTTCATGGTTCGGGAAATCACAGCCCTCCACTTCTTCCCCAGCTTTTTGCCACTCTTCCCGGAATCTTCTGGGATAGGGACACCTGAGTCATCTTCTGGAATCTGTGACAACAAAGGAGGAGGTCCAGGGACACTGGTGATCCTGGGTCCAGGATCTGAGGGCAGAAGGAGGCCCTCAGGTCCTGGCAGAGGATTAGGGGGTGGAAGTTAGAGGCCCCCATCCCCTTCCCTCCTAGTCCTGTACCTGATCAGCCCTATTAATCTGTAGTTAATTTGATAATTACAGTTGACCCTTAAACAACGTGGGGGTTAGGGGCGTCAAATCCCACCCCCGCTGCCTGCAGGTGAAAATCCATGTATAACATCTGACTCTCCCAAAACTTAACTACTAATAGCCTACTGTTGACCACAAGACTTACCCATAACATAAACAGCTGATGAACACATATTTTGTATGTATACGTACTACATACTGTATTTTTACAATAAAGTAAGCTAGCGAAAAGAAAATTGTATTAAGAAAATTACAAGGAGGAGAAAATACATTTGCAGTACTGTCCTGGGTTTATTGAAAAAAATCCGCCTGCAAGTGTACCTGCGCCATTCAAACCCGTATGGTTCTAGGATCCACTGTAATTTGCGATTGAAAAGAACGCGGCTGAGTTCTTGGGGCCCAGAATTTCGGTGGGTGGGAGGGCGGGCCTTCTGTATTTAAGCAGGCTTTCCTCAGTCTGAAAATCTCCTCTTCCCCCACCCTGCCATCCCCCCACCCGGGGCCTGCAGTCAGATCCCCGGAGGAGGAGCCTCAGCAACTCACATTATCATCCAGGTTAAATTCCTTCTCGCTCACCACGGGGGAGCTGGGTTTGGATTTGGCAAAATCCTTGAAGCTGCTGGAGCGCTGGAGTGAGAGCTAGAAGAGGCAGAGGAGCCGCCATGAGTGGCTGGAAAAAGGCTGGCAGAATTAGGAGCGAGGAGCTGTCCCCTGCTCCTGACACATGCACTGCACGTAGCCCAGAGCTAGGAGTGCCCACGTGTGCCCTGAGGACTTGGGGTTAATGAGGTGCAGCATCCAGATGTACTTGGAGGTACCTGGCTGCTTGCTGCTCTTCAGCCAAGAATAGCCTTGAATGCTGGCCCCAGGGCAAGCTCCAGACTTCAGGAGCCTGTGACCTCAGCCAGGCCTCAGACAAAGCGCACATTTCCACCAGTACCTGAAGTTTGGGCTCCAGAATTTTGCAGTGAAATACTAAATGAGTCTGGGCAAAAGCATATCTCCTACTAGAGACATACCTCAGCACGACCATAGCATCACATTTACATAACAGAGAAAACCTTCCCCAATACCACAGTGGCTTCTTTGCCCTGGATCTGATTCAAGCATCGTGTCCCTGTCACAGTGATAGTGGCACATACATTGATGTCTCCAACCTGATGAATCTGTCCTTGGAAGAGCAAGGCAGTCGCACCCCAGGAATCAGTTAGGCCTGGCATTATACTTTCTGGAAACCCTCAGTAGAAGGTGCCAACAGATTTGGGACATGAACTATTGGGGTTAATTTAGTAAAAAAAAAAAAAAAAAAAGCAGCCATTTTCTTTCTTCATCTCAGCATACTAGCCCACTAACATGATGGGCTGGCTCAAGTGTTTGGACTTTTAAACCCTGCCAGTGGTTTGCACTGATGAGGTTGTTTTCAGGAAATGAGCGTTCTTAACTGTATATGCATGAGCATGGCAAGATGGCAGCCAGAAACCAGGGCCAGGCAGGTAAAGAGTCAGGCTTTACACACAAGAAGTGAAGGCTGAGCCTGAATCAAGATCAACAGTCAAGACCAGAGATACACACAGGAACCAGGGTTCACAGATGGCCAGACAGATAGAGCTGGATATACTGCAGACACCAGAGATAAGGGCTTGAGGAACCGAAGCCCCAAACCCACACAAAGCTGAAAGTTTCACATCCTCTTTCCTATGAAAGGGGGGTCCAGTGACAATCCCCCCCAGGACAGGGGCAGTATCACTTGACCCCAACACACACACAATTGGCCCCTACTCCTGGGGACTACAGCGAAGACTCCTGGGGATTTTAGTTCTCTTGGTGGGTCTTGACCAAAGGCAAATAGGCAATCAGGGTCAGGGGCCACACCTTCCTAGAGGTTGCAGCCAACTAGCTGACCAGAAACTAGGTCAGCAGTCATGCCAAGCAGACACTACCACCATGAGGGCTGCCCGAATGAAGCACCTACAGCCTCAGTCAGAAAGCCTCTTCTGTGCTACACTGGAGAGATGGAAAAGGGGGGAGCGAGTGGGCATGGGGAGGGGAAAGCATGACCACGGGGTGACTGTTGTGGTTCCCATGTGTCTCCTCCATCCTCCTTCCTTGGTGTTCCCCACCCACTATTCTTTCCTCTTCCCCCCCCCCCTTTTTTCCCCTTCTCTCCTCCACCTTTTGTTTATTTCCTTCTCTTGAATGGCTAGGATGCAGCTGCCTGGATAACTTCCTCCTCTTATTGCCTGGAAAAGAGGGAACAGAGAGAGGGTGGGCACCAGGCTGGCCTGGGCCCAAGGAGGGCATGCTGTGCTGCTATTTATAGACCGATGGGACCATTATGGCCTTCCCTTCACTGCCCTTTAGCTTGTCTGCAGACCAGGAGGCTGAGAGTCGCCCTAGAAGCCCCAGGGGCTGGCAAGCCTAGGAAAGCACGCAGGAGGGCAGGCACGGGGCCGGAAGTGGGCTTTGTTGGGGAGAGTAAACTCACCACCAGGCCGCAGTTCTTTCCTTTTCCTGTCATTAATCTGCAGGCTGGGGGCTGGGAGGGGGGCCTTTGGCCCCCAAGACCTTATGTCAGGGCCCCTCTGTCCCAGCTTTAGCTCAAAATGGGAGGAAAACCATCCAAAATGGCCGTGGGGATGGTGCTGGGACTTGGGCCTGCTGGCCACTCCTCAACCCAGGTACAGGGAAAATACTAAACATGTTCTTCAGGTGACTAGGGGTGGGGGCCAGCCAGGGTAGACTTTGGCCCAGCCTACCTCCAACCTGAGGGACAACCACAAATATTTGAAAGCCTTTTGGTGACTCTGAAATGATCCCCCACCCATGTATGGGTTGAAACCCTTGAGCCCCTTTGGATTTCCACCTGGCTTCCAGGTGAAGGGGTGAGACCTTCCTGGGGGGTCCTGCCCAGGGCAGGAGGTAGTACCATACACTGTTGGCCCCTTTTCCATGTCCAAGAGGAGTATGTGGGCCTCTTGGAAAGAGCTACTTTTCTGGCATCCGATGTTGGTGAGTTCAACTCTGGGGGTGTGTGACCTTCAGTGAGTTATTTAACCTCCCCGATCCTTAGTCTCTGTCAGCTCACAAGTGATCACATCTTGATTCTGCCATTGACCAGCTGTGCAAAGCTAAAAGAGTTCAACTTCTCTGGGTTTCTATTTCCTCGTGGGTAAAATGAAGACAAGAGCACCTACCTCGTTGGTCACTGTGAGAATAGAAGGCGCTGACATAGCAACCCCTCAGCAAATGTCCATGTGTGCTTAGCCTTTCCTCTGACCCCCTCCGTACTTTCACCCAGGGTGTGCCCCACCTGGAAAACTCCACCCTTCTCTGTCACCCATAGTTTCTCCCCTCCTTCACAATCCAATGGAACTGGAAACAACCCACATGCCCATCAACTGTAGAATGGATACAGGAATTGTAACAGAGTCATGGAAGGGAATAGTACATAGCAATGAGCTCTCCCCAACATATGGATGAATCTCACAGATACACTGTTGAGCAGAAGGGGTCAGCCACTAGAGTACATTATACGGTTCCTCATACAGAAATTTCAAAACCTGGCAACACTAAGCTATGCTGTTGGAAGTCAGGATAATGGTGATCCTTAGGAAAAGAGAGCATGTAGTGACAATCAGGGGCATGAAGGAAGTTCCTGGAATGTTGGAAGTGTTTTTTTTTTTTTTGTTTTTTTTTTTTTACGTAAGCTCTATGTCCAATATGGGGTTTGAACTCATGACCCCGAGATCAAGAGTTGCATGCTCTGCCAACTGAACCAGCTGGGCACCACGAAAGTGCTTTGCTTCTTGATTTGGGTGCTGCCTGTGAGGGAATGTTTGCCTTATAGAAATTCATTGAGTGGAACACTTATAATTTATGCACTTCTTTGAATGAATATTATACATCCATAGAAAGGCTTTTCAATTCCAGTTTCAAAGATGCTGCTCCCTGTAGGAAGGCTCCCCTGCTCAGCCCCTCAGAGCCTCACACTGTTCCCCATTGGCATCTTCTTCCCCTACTTCTTAAGGAAGCTTGGCTTTCCCTGGGTGTCTCTGCAACCACCCTCTCAGCTCCTTCATTGTACCAGCCATGTACCCAGCACCCCCTAGGCCCTAGGCACTGACCTGTGCATATGTGGGGGTCCAGTAAGAAAGGGCTTAAGTACCTCCCAGGTACCCTGTACCCTGCCAAGCACTTTGTGCATACCAGCTCACTCCAGCCTCACCACGGTCCTGTCTTATGTCCTTATTGCCCAGCTGAGGAAACTGAGACTCAGGGAAATGAAGTGTCCTAGGTAGAGTCACACAACTGGCAGCAGCAAGAGCAGGAGTTTGAACTCAGGTTTGCAACTCTGGAAGCCTGTGTGTGTTGCTGTGCTCAGAGCTTACGGAGTTGCCTCCCAGTACAGGAATGGATTGAGTGTAATGGCAACTGTGGGCAGTGTTTGGAGGGAGCTTCCAGGAGAGCGGGTGGAAGCATGGAGGAGGAAGGGCTTGGGAGGGCTTCATGGAGAAGGAGGCACATTTAAGTTGCTCCATGCAGGGGAGCCAGGATTTCTCCAGGAGGAGCCGGGAAAAGTTTAAGCAAGAATGAGAGTTAGAAACATTCTGAGTATAGTGGGTATGGTGGGAGGTGGAGCAGAAAAGGCCATGGAAGGCCCTTGCCAGCCATGCCAAGGAACTTGGGTGTTAGTTAGCCTATGGGCAATGAGAAATCACTGGAAATACAAAGTGTATGCTGGTGAGGGTGTCATGTAGAGGTGTGCTTTCCTACTGGTGGGCTGAGTCTTTTATGCTCATCAGAGTTTCCTAGTGCTTTTGGGATCAGTAGGGGGACACGAGGGTATAAAGAGAAGGGGTTAAGACTCTGGAGACTGACAAATTTTGGCTTGGATCCCTGCTCTGCAGCTTCCTGTCTGTGTGCACTCAGGTAAGTCACTTCACCTCTCTGAGACTTGGGCATAAAACAGACATAAAGACAAGATCTGCTCCTATGTCACAAGGCTGACATGCGAAGCAAACAAGCTAAGATATGGGTGAACGTGCAGCACCTGGCACCTGATGTGAGTCCTCCCTTGGTGCAGGCTCTTAGTGCTTTCAAGTCTTGTTGCCTCCACTTCAGGGCTAGGACTGAGGCTGTCTTCTTTGCAGCATGCTCCCCATGCCCACCCATGCCTACAGCACGCACCCTCTTGTGTGCACATGCATGCACATAACAGAACACTCTCACACTGATTGTTCCAGGCGATCTATACAACCTCCTGAGATGCGCAGATCAAGAACTATCCCCTTTTTCCAAAATGAAGAAACCAAGGCCCAGAGAAGGTCAATGAACTGTCCAAGGTCCTACACCTAGAACCTGTAGGATTTCAACCCCACTTTCTTGCCCCCTGCCCAGCACATTCTTTTTTGGCAGGCCTGGGATGAGGAGCAGGGGCAGGAGAGAGAAGCCTCATTTGTCTTTGTGCTTTTCCCTCCATCACATCAACCTCAGCCATCGAGAAGAAGGGACTTGCCCAAGGTCATAGCACTAGAGCTGTGCTGCTACCTCCAGGCCTGGGGAAGATGCTGTCCCTACCTTCTGGAAGCTAAGGGCATTTCCACAGTGCAGGGTTTGGAGAGTGGCTCTGGAGGCTGGCCCAGGCTCAGGCAGGGGTGGGTTGGGATTTGCCTGGATGATCCTCCCTAGAGGACATGGACCTCAGAGTGCCACATGGGCCTTGCTTCTCCTGGGAGAAGCCTGTTGGGGTGGGGGTGGCGGGAATCCCAGAGGCCGAGTCACCAAACAGAATCTGGATAAGGAAAGTCATGGAAGAAGACAGGGACTTTTGGCTTCTGTGTGCCTCTGGGGTACACAGGGTCCCACTGTCAAAGTGTCAGCTCTTTCTCAGGCCCTTTCCTCCAGCTCAGCTCCCCTGTGGTTTGGGGCCCAGCAGTGTCTAAAGCAGTCTCTGCTTCCCACCCCCATCAACCAGAGATCAAGGGGAAGTGGACCTGCTCACTGAGGGGTGGCAGCCAATGGTAAGCCTGCTGGGCCGAGCGCCAAGCAGGGCTTGGATGGTGGTGGCAGAGCCTGTGTGAAGACTCATGAGTCTCTACCCGCCTCTGCCCACCTCCGCTGCAACCTTAGAGGAGCATCTGGAGTGGGGAGTGTACAGCCGGAAGTGGCAGCCACCCCAGGACCTGAGATGGGGCAGGAGGCACACCCCAGTGCCCCAGGGCTCAGCCTTTCAGCTGGCTGGGCCTCCGCTTGGGAGCTGCTCCCCTGACAAGGGGCTCCCCCATAGGGCACCTGGGCTCCAGGAGAAAACAGCAGGGCAGAGTGAGGGTCTGGAGGCCCCAGAGTGTAGCTTGGGAGCTAGGCCTGGGCCTCTTGGGCCTGGTTCAAGCCTGCTTTGTGATGGTCCTAGGATCCCGCTGGATGTGTGGGATGTACTTGCTGGTTGCCTGGGAAAATCCTATAATTGAATCAAAGAATAAGTCTAGAAATCTTCAAATCCAACTTAGGGAAATCTAGATCTGGCAGTCTTCAAGTAATCTTCTATTGGGCCTCCGCTCCAGGAAGAGGAATATTTCAGCTGCCCATGGCACCTGCTTTTCTTCCTGGTCTTTAAAATCCTTCCACTGAAATTTTCCTCCTTCCCATCTCACCAGCTTCATTTCTCAGTCTTCACAAATAATTTCTCCCCACCTGGGAAGAACCTGTACACCCTGTGCATTCTACTTCAGCTTTGGAGACCCTTTTCTTGAGTATAGAAATCACCTTGGGCCCACTCTCTAGTTGGCTGCCGCTCTTGTGGTACTGGAGAGCTGCAACAGAACTGAATCAAGGGGGCAGAGTCCAGGCGATGGCCACAGGGTAGGGGCCCCAGGAGTATCATGGCTTTTAACCGGGTGGCCCAGCAGGGCCCTTTGAGCAGCTCTTGAGAGGCCACGCTTGGGCAGAAGTAGTGGCAGGACCAGCGTAGGGGAGAGAGAATTAAGTACAATCTTGGGATTCAACTCGAGAATTATATTTTGTGATTCTTGAATTCTGGTCTAGGGTTCTAACCCTTAATTTTAGGTCTCTATCCCATCGTTGTGGAGTTGAATTCTAGAATTCCAGACTTCTAAGAGTCTATTCTATAACCTTGCTTCTCTAGCTTTTGAAAGTCTCTTCTGTAGTTCTGCTACTCTAGTAACCTTTGGGCCCCTGCCCCACTGCCCTTTGGCCCTTGCCTACAGACACAACGTATGGCCTTTGGCTCTTCCCACTTCTAAGATTCCTGGAGGGAATGGGTTGAGAGACCAGAGGGAAGGAAGGAGTGGGTTCTCAGAGATGCTCCTCACCTTTCTCTTCTGAGTGGGCTCTTTATCGCTGGCGTTGGAGGGTTTGCGGCGCAACATGGTCCTCTGACCTGGTGACGCTCCGTCCTTGCAATCTTAGGTGTCGAGACACCGAGGCCTCTTGCTCAGTCTCGCTAACACTGTCCAGGGAGTACAGCATGGACCGAGCCTCTGGCCGCCACTCTGACTGCTGCAGTGGCAGCTTGGGGGTGCGGGCCATGGACACCCGGCGGCGGCAGCATACAGGAAGCCCCGCCACGTGACCTGCTCTTACAGCAATCGCAGCCCCTGCTGGCCCCTAGGGAGGAAGGAAGTCCCAGCTTCAGTCTCCAGAGATTCCGATGCAGACGGCTCTTAGGTTGAAGAAGCAGAAAAGTCCCTACTCTGCCATCTCATGTCAATCATTAGCAATCCTGCTCCATCTCCCCGCAGGTGGCCAATCAACTGGACATTATATGGCCTACTCACGCCTCTTATCTCACTGACCAGAAGCCAGAAGCCAGAAGTTGGACCATGTCTCTCTGCCTGTTAAGCCAATGCTCCTGGTCACCTTGCATCACCAAGGTCATTGCTACCACCACTACCACCCCTACAACCATGTCATTCCCACCAGTCATCCCCACCGTCATCAGCACACTTACAACCATCATCACCACAGCAATCACCCCTACAGTCAGCACCATCAGCCGTTACCCCCACAGTCCTCATCATTGCCATCAGCTTACAATCATCAGCCTCACGGCTGTCACCTTTATAGACATTCCACCTAGTCACCCCAACATCTTACCCCTACAACAGTTATTCCTACAGTCATCACCCTTTACAGCCATCACGACATCCCCGCCACTGTCACTGCTGCAGTCATTGCCAATGCTACCACAGCCACTTGCTAGAACAACCACCCATGTAGTCAACAACTCTCAGCCATCTGCCTCTATCTGCAGTCATGGTTACAGCCGTCTCCCTACAGCTATCATCCCCACTGCCACAACCATGCTGACTGCCGTCCTCACCACAGCAGTCATGCCTGGAGTCAAAACTCCTTGACCACCCCCATATATTTGTCATCACAACAGCCATCACCACGAAAAAGACATGATTTCGCAAGCAACTTCGTACCATTAGCAAATGTCCCATTCAAGGCATTTCTTGAATGCGTGTGTAGTTAAGTTTACAATGTTCACTTTGTGGGTTATCTGTGGCAGATATTTTAATAACTTCAATGATTTTCTTATTCCGGAAGCAATTCATATTCATCATATATAATTTAGCAAACATGGATACACAAAAAGGAGGAAATTTAAAAATTCTCTCCATAATTATCTTCCATACTGTTTGAATAAATATCTTTCTATTTTTGAGCATTTAACTACCTCTCTGTCTCTCTCTATACGTATTTTACAAAAAAAAATCATACTGCACAGAAAGCAGATCTGTGGTTTGAGGGGGTGGGGAGGGGAAAGAGAGGTCAGAACGGGCACAAGGACCCTTTTTGGGGTGATAAATATGTTCACTATCTTGGTTGTGGTGGTTTCATGGGTGTATACATATGTCAAAATAAATCATACATTTTTAAAATGTGCAGTTTATTGTAGGTCAATCATACCTAAACAAACTGTTTTTAAATTATCAAAAAAGAAAAAAAAGTCACATTTCCCCAACTCTGTTGGTATCTCCTTGTTAAACCGAATACAGTGTCATTGAGACTTTCTCATGCTAGGAAATATTCAACTATGCCATTTGTAATGGCTGCCCAGCAGCCCATTGTATGAATGGACCGTGATTATTTCAGCAAACCCTTGCTGATGCACTCAGGTTGGCTTAACTTTTTTTTCACTCTTCATTGCACATCCTTAAGGTAAATATTCATAGCCACAATTTTTTTCCTTTGGATGGATTTCCAGAAGGGGCATCCCGGGGTAAAAGGTGTGCATCTTTTTAACACTTTGCATTCTGTAGCACTTGTGAAATCCTGGGCTGGCCCTCTCCTGTTCCCAAGATGTTCTTGTTGACTTCCTCCCTGCTTGTCCCCCAGCCTGCCCCACGCCCTTTGACCATCCGACCGTCGGGGTGAGCTCAGGGAAGACACGGTCCTTTCCCCCCAGGCTGAAACCATCCTTCTTTGGCTCTTTCCTCAGCCTGCCAGGCGGACTCCTGAACAGATTCCGCACCCCAGCTCGCTTCCGGGCTCTGCTGCCTGGAAAGGAGCCTGGCAGGGGTGGGGGACGCGGCCCCGCGGGGCGAGGGGTGGGCACAGGGCTGCAGGGGCTCAGGGCACCGGGGGCGCCCGCAGCTGGAGCCCCCGCAGAAGCTCCCAGGCTCGCACCGCGACGGCTCGTCCCCGAACCGAACCGGCGCGCAGGATGTGCCCGCTTCCTGTTTGCTCAGCCCCGGCCGCGAGCCGAGCTCACACACTAACCGCAAAGCGACTAAAGGCAGCCAGCTAACCAGGGCGCTGGGCCGCCGCCTCGCCTAGGCCTGGGAAAAGGCGGCGGGAGTGGGGGTGGGGACCTGAATCAAAGTGCAGAGAGGCGACCAAACCCCCCAGGACAGAAGGGAACGAGTGTGGTCAGCGCTGCCCTTCTGTCTCCTTTTCAGATGTGCCTCCCCTGATCGGCAGCCCCTGCTCTGGGAGTCCGGGGACCCTCCATCTGGACTTGCCTTCCCCCAACTTTTCGCTACTGGCAGACTGCCCGGGTCCTAGTCCCCTGAGGTCAAGCCCCAGCTGGCTAATGGGCCCTAAACACTTTTTAAATAGGTTTCCCTTCTGGGCAACACATTAGCATTTTATAGGTTACTTTCCAGGTACACAGAGCTCTCAGCTAAAGAAGTGATCCAGATCCGTAGTGCAGAGAACAAGGCCACTTCAAACTTGATAATTAATGGGCTGGCAGACAGGACCTACAAGCTAGCTCTGTGCAGAACCTTGTGCTAAGCTCTTGGGGGAGACACAAAATAAACAGCTTCCGAAGTCCCTTGCACTTGCGAACTTACATCCTAGGTGGGGAGGCAAGCTCACATTTGCCCAGTGCTTGTTCTTGGCCCAATGAGTTCATCCCAACACAACCCCATGAAATCAGCAGTTTAAACTGGTATTATTATGGCAAGGATGTGACCAGTATAAACATGGGGGCAGGAAAGCCTTGATTTAGCAGCTATTTTGTGGGATGTGCACGTTTTGGGGTGGGAGGTCCCACAGGTAGTGAGATCCCCTTGAACCTTCAGAGAGTAGACAATAGGACTGCCAGACACCGAGGTTACTGTAGGCTGCATTCACATAGAGCAGCCCCCACCTGCACTCCTGAAGAGATTCTAATTCGGTAGAAGATCATGGGTGTGATATTTGACTGAGATATGTCTGAAAGTGTCCCTCACTCTCCAAATCCTTGTTTCAGAGAGTAGGAGTTTGGCTATCGAGGGATATCTATATTTGGATAAACCTTCAAAATGATTCTTAGTCTCACCTCTCCCAGCCACACATACACATCCAGTGGAAAATAATACTCTGTGGCAGGCGGTGGGAGTGAAGAGGAAGGGAGGGCATCTGGAGGTGTGATTCCAGGCATAAAAGCTGGATAGCTAAGGCTGGCTAAGTGTGTGTGCAGGAGGATCTGTAGCGGAGTCCTGTCAACCTGGGGAGTGCTCAACACCTGTAATATTTGGGTTGGGGTGGGGAAACAAGTTGACTTCAAACAGCTGTCATGAAGAGGAAAGGATGTATTCTGGTTGGCCAGGAATGATGGGAAACAGACAAATGGAAGGTTTGGGTTCCTTCCGAGGGAGACATTTTTGATATGTAGATGGTACTTAGTTCAGCCCTGGTTAAGTAGTAGAGCTTCCTGTGTTTAGAAATGTTCAAGCAGACGCCACACGGCTGCTTGGAAATACCTGGGCATTTCCAAGGTGAAGTCCACCTTGGAAAGCCCAGCCCATAAGCAGATTTCATGGTGGTAATCTTAGGCATGGAGGGTGAGAAGAGCAAAATCGCAGGTAGGAGAAGGGCAGAGGAGGGCATGGAACGTGGGCAGGAAGAATTCATTCCTCTTGCACACAGACAGGACATGTAGAGCCTGCAGCTGTAGGAGCACTGGGGAGTCCCTGACGGCAGGGGCTGATGGGAGGGAAAGTCATCTCTGAATCTCTGAACTGATGATAAGGTCCCGGTTTAAAAACAAAGAACACCTGCAGGCAGCTGTGGCAATTACCACGAGGGAGAGGCTGGGCTTTGGCGCTCAGAGAAAAACACACTCACTACTCACTGCAGGGCGTTTCTATGGGAGACTGGGAGGGACCTGGCTGCTCTGCCTAGGATTGTGTCCCAATGTTACAAGGACAAAAGTCGCTGAGCAGTCTAGGGGATGATTGTCTAGGGAAGAGGTAGAGCAGGAAACACCTCCCAGAACTGGGGTCAGGTAGAACTGGATTCAAATAGCCATAGATCACTTACTGGCTGCATGACCTTGGGCAAGTGACGTTGACAATGAGCTCTTGTGAAGACAGTGATAATGTGGACTTTGCCTGGTGTGTGTGTGAGAGAGAGAGAGAGAGAGAGAGAGAGCAGAGTTACCCAGATTACATGTCTAGAGAGAGCGCAGTCAGTCCAGCGCACAGCTCACACAAAGTGCTCTGTGCCTGCGGAGGGGCTATGTCAAGTTCACTCCAGGCCCCACTCGCAGTTTCTCCTCTTGTCTTGGCACCTGCTTCCATATCTCATCTGGGCCCCATCTGAATCTCTGCTGCATGACTCTGCGGTCCATATCCTGAATGTCTCCAGCTTGCAAAGGGCAGGGTCCCTCAGCCCCAGCTATTCTAGAACACAGAAGGTGTGACAAGCAAGAGAATCTGGAACTACTTAGGACTGCTGGGAGGGAAATCAGCTTCTCACCTTCATGGCCTCGCCATGGACCACTGGGGTTTTCTCAACCACCCATCCTACCCTACTTGTGCTGCTTGCTCAGTTCCTGTTTCACAAAGAAACAAGGAAGTGAGGAGGTGGGCCAGTGCGAGGGCCAGGGCTGGCTGGGCGGGGTCAGGGAGCGCCTCCTACTTCTAGCCCAGAGAGCCTTGGAGGCCAGGGAGGGACAGGGAGGAAAGGGTTGCCATTGATTCTTTCATATTTCTATATATTTTTTGGCACCAAGAGTTCTAACCACCGATTTGAGGAAGTGCCCAGTGAGTTGGTAAAATTCACTGCTGACGTGGGTTAGCTGGGTGAGGGCAGCCAGCTCCACCCCTTCCGTGGTCCCAGCTCATGAGGAGCTGGAGACAGCTGGCCGGCAAGAGACAGGACTGGCTTAGTTATAATTTAAAAAATGCACCACTTAGACTCTTTGTGTATATTGTATGTATGTATGTATGTATGTACCTGTGATCTCACCCATGCTCTTACTTATTCCAAAAAGGATTTAATCATCAAAAAATGTAGCTCAGTCTTATCATCACCACTGTTATCACAACTGTGTGACCTGAAACAGAGCTCCTTGGGCTTCAGTTTGCTCCGTAGAGGCAGTAGGGAGATGGAAGAACACACTGAATGCAAGAGAAGAAGCAGGAGAGCTGAGTCAGGATCCTGGGGATTTAATCCTGACTTCGCCCCACTGGGCTGTGTGACCCGGGGCAATTCCCTCCTTTATCTGGGCTGCTGTTGCATTTCCCCATCTGTACATCAAAGGGATGAAACCCACTTTTTCTTTGTGTTTGTGTTTTGTTTTGTTTTGTTTTGTTTTTAGTCATGGAGCTCCTAGTCCACACTGGCTATGGGATTCGTGGGACCTGGTACAAAGTGAACATGCAGGGCCCCTTGTTGAAAATTTTTTTAAAATTTCAAGATGGTGAGAGCGGAGTCCAGGACTCTTCTAAGCACAAGATTGGTCACCCAGAAGGTGGTCCTGCGACTACTTCCAATACAGTTTTGTGGGAAGCCCATGCGGGTGCCTTTTAGCAGGAGCTCTGCCTTTTGGGACAGTCCTTCTGGCATTTGTAAGGAACCCCAGGTGCTAGGAAGCATAGCTGGGAAAACACAAATTAGATCCTTGGTCAAAAGCCTGTCTAGTTTCGACGAGTTGTATCTAAAATCTGGATCCTCAGGGGCGCCTGCGTGGCTCAGTCGGTTGAGCGTCCGACTTCGGCTCAGGTCATGGTCTCACAGCTCGTGAGTTCGAGCCCGCGTTGGGCTCTGTGCTGACAGCTCAGAGCCTGGAGCCTGCTTCCGATTCTGTGTCTCCCTCTCTCTCTGCCCCTAACCCACTTGCATTCTGTCTCTGTCTCTCTCAAAAATAAATAAATAAATAAATAAATAAATAACAGTAAAAAACTTAAAAAAAAAATCTGGATCCCCAGTTTTTTCCTTACATACCTCCAAAGGTGAGGCAAGAGTTGAACTCATGCTGGGTGAATAATAATAGCATTATCATCTGCTGTCTGCCTGGCTTCCTGGCTCAGAGTGTTGTCCCATCTGGATCTTATGGGCGGCTCACTGTAAGTTCATGTGGAAGGCGTTATAGGTAGTTTACAGAAGAGATAACTGAGGACCAGAGTGTGACTTGCCTACAGACACACAGCTGGCACAGCTGGAATTAGAAGCCTAGAATCCCATCTCCTAGGAAAGGGGGCTTTTCCAATGGGGCATTTATTTATCTTCAATTCCTAATGATGTCTCAAGTGCTCCTGCGTGTGTTAGCCTTGCTGTGTAGGCTCTGAATGTTTCCTTGCCTGATGCAGAGAAGCCCTTCAAGCGGGGTGCTCAGTGTGCCAACTATCTGGAGCCCAGCGAGGGAGGACCTGGGTGGCAGAGCCATGCTTCTGGAGACAGGGCTTTCAACCCCATGATGGTGGATTGGAAGGGGCAGTTAAGGGAAGAGATGAGGCAGAGCCCTGGGTCTTGCACTGAAGGGAGGAAAGGGGAGCATGTGAGCAGCCCTGGGCTGGGTCTGGCTCCCTGCCCCCTCCCCTCCCCCCCCCCACTGCTGCTATGGCCTGACAGAACCCCAGAAGCAAGTATCTGGGCTCGAAAGGAAAGGTCTTGGTGGGCAGGCCTTGGGGAAGCAGGATGGTGTGGAGAACAACAGTTGGGTGTCAGTTCCAACTCACCAGCTGTGTGATCCTGGCTGAACCTCAGTTTTCTCATCTGTAAGATGGTGAGCACCACACGACCTGCCCTTTTCTGAGAGAGTGGGTTCTGGGGTCATCTGACTGGTTTGAATCCTGCTTGTTTCATTTCCTTGAGGAGTGACCTTGAGCAAGTTGGTTCATCTCTATAAGCCTCATTCATTTCCTTCACTTGAAAAATGGGAATAATAAAAGTACCTTCCTGAAGGTTGTGGAGATTAAGTGGGAAAATGCAATAATGTATTGTACACTTGAAATTTTATTAAGAGGGTATATCTCATGCTTACTGTTCTTACCACAATAAAATAAAACAATTTTTAAAGTGCATATAAAGCACAGTGCCTCATACATACTAAACACTCAGTGCCTGGTAGTACTGATGATGGTCAGGATGACGATGGCAGTGACCACTTTAATTTTATTATTAGTAAGCTGTCTTTGTGGGGTGACCAGGTGAGAGAGTAAATGACTCAGCAAATAGAGGCCCATTGTTGGGTGTAGGCTCTCAGTGAGGATGGCTCAGACTTGGGGTCTTTGGATGCAAGCATCAGTGGTGGTAACTGTCACAGTTAGCAAACTAGGCCTGGTGGTCATAGGCGGGGGCACTCTGCCTGGTGCCTTTACCCAGCACTCGGCCCTGGAAACTTGGTTCTCTCCTTCCCTTGACAGTGCTCTGCTGAGCAAGGGTGCTGCTTCCAACTTTCCTGGACTACATTTGACAAGTCTCACAGCATGGGGCTCCCTACCGTCTGCTCCTAAAGGCTATCTGACCTTTAGCACAGGAGGCGGTTGGCTGGGCGTGACATGCACGCAAATATGTGAATGTTCACACACGTACCCGCACGCATGCTCACACGCACATTCTCAAGCACATGTGCTCCCCGACCGAGCTTCTGCGAGCCTCACGTCCCTACCCCCAACCTCACCCCCTCCCCTTCCCCTCCCACCACAAAAGCCACAGGTAACAGCAGTCCCCAGCAACACAGAAGACACAATGCAAAACCCAGAGGCAGGCTTCGTTGCCATGCTGTTTTAAGCATCAAGCAGGATGTGAGCCCAGGTGGCTAACGGCAGGGCTGACCAAAGAAAACTCTGCCTCCCTCCCTTCTGCCCTGCCCCCAACAGCGGGCTCAGGGAACTTGGAGGTATGTTCAGGGATTTTCCACGGTGCCAGGGGGCAAAACAGCTGGACTGTCACTGCATTCTGGCCCCACCATGTCCTAGCCAAACAATGTGTGCCCTTGGAGAGGTCCCACCTGTCTGGAGCTCAGTTTTCCTATCTGTAAAATGGGGAAACCAGACTCACACATGTTAAACCAGCCCACACAGGTTAAAGACCATCCAAGGATGCTGGGGGATTTAACAGCATTGTCACCGTGGCTGGATTTTGGAAAGTGAAAAGGGCTACCCATGTGCTGGGAAGTCTGGGATAGTGACTGAGCACTGCTGCTCAGGTTGTTCCCAACTTTGAGTAAGGTCATATTCCAGAATGTTCCCCACATGCCCTCCTACCCGGTGGCCAAAGTCTTATGGCTTAACTCCCTATCCTGGCAAATGGCACGGAACCCACCCAGAGTTTAGAAGTGATGGGCTCGCATGTGGGGCAGGCTGGTGTACGTGCCCCTTTTCTGGCTAGCTTTCCTGGTTGCAGTGTGTAACCAGAACACTCAGCCACCTTCTTTTACTCTCTATCTACAGGCACAGCAGGGAACCTGGAGGCCCCCCTGGTTCCTTCAGCCTGTGCACTGCCGCCAAGAGGGCACTGGCGGGCCAGGGATAGGTTGGAGTGGTCAGAGGCAGCTTCAAGGGTGTGGAAAGACCAGCAAGTCAGGAGCCAGTGAGGGCGGGAACAACTCTGGCTATATCCAAAGGGTGGCAATAGGGTAGGGCTCTCCCAGGGCCATGGACCCCCCGGGGGTTAGGGTACTGACTTATAGTGGTCTTTTGCTGGGAGGGGGGGGAGGCAGTGATAAGAGGCTCTGCCAAGTTGTAGATAGGTTAGGCCTACTGGGCTTACAGGAGGAAAGGGACTAGCTGGCTCTCTTATCCCAGGGCTAGGGTTGGGAGCCCAGGGTGAGGTACACAAGCCCAGAGGGGGCCTGCCTGGGGCCAAGAAGCTCTGTGTCTGTGGAACTTCGTCCTGGAGAAGGAGGCTGAGGGCAGTGGTTTTCAGGCAAGGGGCTGGCAAGGGCTCTTGGGGCGTGGGTGGTACAGGGTGAGGGGAGCTGAGCTAGAGGGTTGGCCAGGGAGTCTGAGCCTCTAGACTCTGCAGCCGAGGATGGCCAGAGAGGAGACTGCCAACAGAGAGGCCAAGGGGGCAGTGTGTGGGGCCTTTGCTGACAGGGGCTCCGTGTGCTGCTGCAGCCACTCAAACTCCTCCAGCAGCTGCCGCTGCTGGAGCTCCGGGCCCACCTTCTCTCGGATGGTCTGGTAATAGTGGTTCAGGTACTGGAGCTGCAAAGGGAAGGAGGGGTTAGGACCTCCCCAGGCCAGGCTGTCAAAAGGTGAGACCTTTTCACCAAAAGGTGAGACCTCGGTGCCATCCAGCCCCCTGCTGTGGTACTGCAGCTGCCCACCTCAGCCCTTATGTACCTCACAGGTCCCTAGCCATCCTCAGGCCACAGGCATTTTCTGGGCCTTTTTAGAGGCAGTTCACCACAGTGGCTGTTTAGTGTCATAGTGACTTTCATGGGGTGGGTGGCAGATGGGAGTGGCTCAGGAATGAAAGTAAGGCAAGCATAATTATCCCCATTTTACAGAAGAAGGGACTGAGGCTTATGCTAGGACTTGAGGTGGCAGAGACTCCCCAGGAGTTCACTACTGGGGGTTGGGTAGGTTGGTCTGACCAAAGAGTTCTAGAAGCTTTGGGGTCTCTGGTGAGTAGGGGATGGATGCCTCAGGATGTGCTTATAAATGCCAACCGCGTGGACCCTCCCAGGTGAGGGGAAGTGGCAGAGGGTCTTGGGGTAGAGGGAGAAGAGGCAAGAGAGGCCCAGGGTTGGGAAGAAATCAGTCAGTGGTTCATGGGCTGAAAGATCAAAGTGCTGAGGATCACTTACCTGCTCAGGAGACAGCAGGCTGACATCAATGAGGTTCCGGTCATAGGGCACCAAGGATACCACTTCAAAGGTCAGGTAGGACCCGGGGTACTGGGATGCCACAGGGAAGGTGGGAAAGCAGGAGAATGAGTGAGGAGAAGGTGGTAGGCTGAAGGGAGGGAGGGAATGCTTCACTCAAGCCATGGGCACAGGGAACTGACACTTGTCAAGCTTGAGATTCAAGATAGGCCTGAACATCCTACAGTCCCCTTGACCCTCCCCAAACCCCAGTCTATCACTTAACACCTCGCCTTTGGTCCTTCCATCTAGATTCCTAAAATTTAGACTTAGGTCTGTATTTCTCAAAGTGTGTGCATCTATAGCACTGAGGGGGCTTGTTAAATATGTAGATTCCAGGGTCCACCCCCACCTCCCCAGACCACTGGAGTGAGAATCTCTAGCACAGGGTTGGGAAACTACATTTAAGTAATTTTAAGATAAGTTATTAGGTTTTTATATCTATCCATGTAATCTATATCTCTATATATTTCTATCTACCTACATCTCTTTGTATCTATCAATGGACCTACCTATAGAGATAAATATAAAGAAGAATAAAGAGTCTATAATTCCCATTTCCCAGAGATCCTTCGCTTGCTTGTGCTTAGAAAGTTCAAACTACAAAAGAATACACAATAAAAATTGAAAGTCTCCTCCCTGCCTGGTTTCCTTCCTGAAAACATTTAAGACATATACAGTACGTAGGTTTATATGTGTGTATGTGTGTATGTATGTATTTTAATCCACACAAAATGGATCCCACCTGCTTTTCTGCACCTGCTCACCACCCTCTTAAAAGGGAACATAGGAGAGCACTGCATATTAGCACAAAGATATCTACCTCAGTCTCTTTTGAGGGCTGCGTAAGGGTCCATAGTATGCAGATGATGATTTATGTAATCAGTGATGGATATTTAATCTGTTTCCACTTCTTTTTCACTATGACCATAGTACAAGTACTACAATCAGAATCAATGTATAAAACAGTTTGGTGACCTTTTGGGACTATATCCAGAAGATACATATTTGGCAGAGGTATTGCTGAGACAAAAGGGATAGGCATTTCAAATAGATGTTTTGATAGATATTGTGAAGCTGTTCTCCAGAAAGATTGTATCAGTTTGTATTTCCTCCAGCAGTGTGAGAGGGCCCGTTTCCTCATACGTTCAACAGTACTGGGTATCACCAAAATCTCTCACTTTGGCCAATCACACAGGTGGAACATGGTATTCTATTGTTGTTTTGATTTGTATTTCTTTAAGAATAAAGTTGAGCATCTTTTCACATTTATGGAGCATTTGTGTTGATCTTAGTGAGTTGCCTCTTCATGTCCTTTGCTTTTTTTCCCCCCTGTTTTCCCTATTTTTGTCTTACTGGTTTGTAAAAAGCTCATGGTGAAAGAAGGAAATGCATCCTTTCTTTGCTATACGTGCTTTGTTTGTCATACATCTTTTGACTTTGTTTATGGTCTTGTTTCCATACAGACAGTTTTAAATTTAATTGATCAATTTCCTTCACGGCTTCCAGGTCTTGCATAGAAAGGCCCACTTCCACCCTGGGATTATAAATGAATTTATATAGATTTTCTTCCAGATCTTTTATGGTTTTACCTTTAAATCTTGAGATCAATTCAGAATTTTATTTGGGTGTAAGAGTAAGGTTCTTCACTTTAATAAACCCCCAAATTAGCCATTTGTCCCCCCTGCCCATTTATAAAATGTCTCTGGTCTTTATTGTTTTGAAATGCCAGCTTTATTATAAATTAAATTCTCACTTTGTAGAAATTAGAGGACATATTTCTGGACTGACTATTCTGTTTCATTGTTACATCTGTCTCTCTCATCTTTAGTGCCATACTGTTTTAGTTACAGTAGCTTCAGAGTCTGTGCTAATATCTTAAAAGGCTAGTTTCCTTTATTGCTCTCCTTTCTCAGAATTTTCCTATCTACTTAGCTATTTTTGCACGTTTATTTTTACAAATTTTACTATCATTTCGTGAAGTCACAAAAGCATCCAGTTAGCATTGGAATTGTGGTTGTCTTGAATTTATAGATTAATTTAGGGAGAAATGACATCTCCATAATACTGAGGCTCCTTTCCAGAGAGCACCATTTACTTCAATCTTTTTTATGTCCCTCAGTAGAGATTTTCTCCATATAAGTCTTTTTAAGTTTATACGTAAGAATTTTATCCTGTTGGCTGCTATTATAGGGAATCTTCATGTCGAACAAACTCCCCTGGCCATTATTATGTGCATTGAGGACCAATGATTTAGGGCAGGGACACAGATTCATTTGGTCTAGAGTGGGACCTGGGCACTGGCATTAAAAACAAAAAGCTCTTCTGATGATGCGGATATTCTATTGTGCAAACAGGTTTGAGAAACTCTGAGTTATGGAATTTTTCTAGAGCCCAGGAAAACTTCAAATGAATTCATGCCTGCCTATTTAATGCCCTTCTCCTTTGACCTTCCTTATACCCCATGCAGCCCAAAGTCACTGCTGTGCCGTTCACAGCTCTAGGCCGCTTCAGCAGCATTTTACCTTGGTCTTTGCTTCTACCACAAGGGCCACATCTTCAAGACGGATCCCGAATTCTCCATCCTGATAGTAACCAGGTTCTAGAAGACACAGAGATGCTTGTGGTATTAAGCAGGAGGAGGACCCAAGCCTGTGTTTCCTGTCCAAATTGAGGAGTGGCTGGAGTGCCCAGCTGTCTGGCTGTCTCTTGGCTCAGGCAGACCCACCACTGGGTAGATGCTCACTGACCATGCAGAGGCAACCTGCCAGGCCTTGTAGCCAAGCAGAGAAGACTTAAGAGCTCACTTGGATCCTGGAGGCACCCCCATCTCCTTGTGTGCTACTGTCCTGTTTCCCCACCTTTGATTGAGTCTCCAGTGTTTGGATGTACAGTCAGGAACTGACTCCCAAGGGCAAAATGAGGGTATGAGCTGAAGGGATTTAGGATTGGGGTATGACAATCCACTTGGCGCTGGGAGTGGTGGATCCCAGTGGGTCTGTGCCTGGCATGCTCCCTGAAGGCTGGCACTCCCTCAACTATAGTCCTGGGCTAGTCTTGGGCGGGGGAGGGGGTGGAAGAGCTTGAGAGCCATACCGATGGAGGTGAACATGCCCTTAGCCATGGGGAGGTTGTTGTACTGGAATCCCACTGGCCCTGGAAAAGGAGATGTAGGCAGAGCATCAACCCTCTCATACTCTCCAGCTCAGAAACTAGCAGGCTCTGGGGACCAACTGGGGAAACTGGGCTTTCTCCAGCAGCACTTGTCCACCACATCTTTGTCTACCTGGGGCTGGCACAGAGACCACATTGGCTCTGTTTTTTATTACTTTGGCATCTATGCCAGCCAGCCGCTAGGCCTTGACCTGCCACTCCTCTCTCTGAGGCCCTCTCAGATGCCAAGCAGGCAGCAGGAATGGCCAGGTGTCAAGATTTCTCACTTACCCTGTGGAGCATCACCTCCCACCAGCTGGTTAACCCTGGGTGGGTCACTGCATCTCTGTGGGTCTCGGTCATTTCCATAGAACATTTCATGTTCCATAGAACATACCTATGTTCTATTTCCTTCACAAGAAGTGGGGGGGGGGGAGCCCAGGGAAGTGCCGAAGAGACACTTACACTCATGCACACAAAGGAAGTTGCCAATGCCATGGCCTGTCCCGTGACCATAATTGAGCCCAACATCCCATAAGGCTCTGCGGGCAAACACCTCCATCATTCGCCCTGGAAGAGAGATAGCCCCCAGTCAGTCAGCTGGACCCTAACTGTCTGCTTGGCCCCTTCCTGCTCTCTTGTCCCAGAGTCAACTACCAAGATGGTACCTGTGGAGAGTGGCTCCTGAGAGGCAGGTTAGCATGCATTGTTTACAGCACATCCTACATTGTACCTACGTTACCTAGACTGATGACTCTACTATAATTTCTCCCCATCCATCAAGACACCCACTTCCTCTAGGAGTCCTCCCATGACTGCTACAGCCCACAGTAGCCTCCCCTACCCCACTGAGCTGCAGTATTAGATTAGGAGTCAGGAGGCCTGGGTTCAAGGCTTGGCTCTCCCAGTAATCTTCTGTGTGACCTTGGGCAACCTGCTTTCACTCTCTGGGCTGGATTTTTGCATCTATACAATGGATGGGATGGTGATATAATCCCTGCCACACTAGCCTTCTAGGGTGGCAGTCTGGGTCCAGAGAAATCAGGGCCTGAGGCTCTGGGTCCAGCCTGGTTTCCAAAACCCACCTGATGTATTAGCAGGAAAGACGAGTCTGGACAGATCGATATTTCCGATCAACACACGGGTGTATGCCTCCTGATGGGGAGAGGGAGAGGTAACGTGGTGAGTAAGGGGAGGATCCTGGGAGTTTCCGAGGGGGACCTGTTGAAAGCTGGAGCTTGGTCCATGTGGTTCTCTTTAACTGGTCCACAGGGACGCTTATAGATGGCGGTGGGCTGAGGCCTGACAGTACGGGGTTGGGAGGCAAACCCCCTGGGCTAGAGTCCTGACGTAGCCACTCACAAACTCTGAGACCTTGGGCAAGCTACTTTCACCACACTGTCCCTCAATTTCCTCATTTGTAATGGAATGATCATAGTACCAGCTCGTAAGGCTGTTAGGAAGAGTAGGTCCACTTATGCACATGAGGTGCTTCAAACAGTAAATGTTCAAATACAGATCAGCGCCCTTATTACTATTATGATCATCCCTGAGTTTCCTTCAGGCCTCAGGTTTGGGTTGGGGCCTCATAATCTGGCAGGTCAGCCTTGCTCGGTTGGGATGTTTACCTTGCGGATAAAGGGAGGGAGGTGGGCTGACAGCAACCTCTTCTCCTGTTCACTCCTTGTGGCAATGTGGTAAGTCCTCTCATCACACACGTGCACATGCACGTGGGCACGCAAGCACACAGGTTTGTCATCTTGCGCACGACAGCCCGGGGCATTGGACTCAACCCACTAAACTTGAGCTCTTTGAGGCCTGGCCAGCTCTTGTTTGTTCTGTATTTCCAGCACCACGTTCAAGCCACGGTCGACTTGCTGAAAGCATGAATGTGGCCCCCTGTTCCCTCGCCACCTAGAGCACCCTCCCCTCCGTGTACATAGAGCCTCTTCTCCATGTGGGCCAGCCCTCACTGCTTTCTGAAAACCTTCAGCTCCTTTCCACCTCTGCCTCTGAGACTTCTCGTGCAATTTCTCTCTGCCTGGAATGTTTTTTTCCTCTTTTCTACAGAGCACGGGGCTAGGCACACAGACAGCACTGAATAAATATTTGTTCACTGAGTCACTGAAATGGGATGATGATAAGCTTCAGCTGAGGCCCTGTTGGTGGCCTGAAATATCTCTGGGGAAGTAGCCAGGAGCACTGGGTTTTCTGGTACTAACTTGCTGTGTGACCTTGGGCAAACTACTTAACCTCTCTGGGCCTCAGCTTTAGCCTCCGTAAAATGGAGGGTTCTTGCTGGAGTGATTGCTTGGGTGTCCGTTGGGTAAAGGTGGGTAGGGGTATTCTGGGTCCAATTCTTACCTTTTGAAAAGCAGAGGGGGTGCCCCAGTGGACTGTTCTGGTGATGTCTGTGGTTCCATCCCTGTGGAGAAGGACAGTCAGCATATACAGCTTGGCTATGTGCTTCCCGTGTGTTTCCCATTGGGGTTTGAGTGGTAAGAGTGGGGTGGTGGTGAGGTGGGTTAGGGGTAAAGGAAGAACATAGATGCCATTGTCAATTTCTCATCTTCAGCTTCTGTGCATAAAGGGACTCTGAAAGCTATGAAGTTCAAAATCACTATGTTGTCTGACATTTCTGATCTCCCACATACATACTCCACCCCCATCCCACCTATTTTGGCTATTTTACAAATCTGAGTTTCTTGGGTCAGCCTAGCTTTACAAGCAAATTTTCTACCAGGCTTTCGGGGAGGCAGGAGGAAGGGGACTGTCCCATTTTTACAGGTGGAGAAACTGAGTTTCAGAGAGATCATCATACTCTTACACATTCACATAGTTATTTACCATTTCTAGAACACTTTTGCAGCTCCCTGGGAAGGGTAGCAGAGGGGGCTTCATTATCCTCATTTCCCAGATGAGGCAATTGAGGCCATGAGGCATCCCCCTTTCTGAGCCTCAGTGAAGCCAGGCCTCGAGCAAGCATTGACTCTCTACATAGATCTCTCCTTGTAAATATGGATCTCACACAAGGGTTTGCTCAGAGTCCCAGGAAACTGAAGCCAGAAGCCAAAAAGTCTGACTCCCAACCACAGCAGCAGCTGTTCCCCCAGATGGTCCCTGTGGTCACCACTAGGAAGGGGGAGGGGAGAGAATCCCAGGGCCCTGGGGATTCCTCCTTGGGAGCAGGTCACAGGGCGTGGCAGACTTCTTCAGAAGAGGAGAAGAGGAAGTGAGGTGACCAGTTCCCCGGCCTCACCCTCTCTGAGCATGCCCCAATCCAGCAACGCCCGTCAAATTCACTTCCTCTTTGCACATTGGCCATTTCAAGTACACAGTAGCACAACGCCAGACTATGATGAGCACAATGTGATGAGCGAAGCCTGCTAGGCTGAGCTCTCGGGTTAGCTCCCAGAGCTGCACTAAAAGCAAGCGAAGAGCCTTTGTCACTGGCACATGCACCATTACCACAGGATAGAGAATGGGAAACTGAAACTACTCCTCGCTCTTCCATCAGTTCAGCATACCCCTTCCTGCCCACCCCTGGCCCCCCGCCAACCCTGCCCAAGCTTTTCTACAATCCACTTGCTTCCTAGATAAGAAGGGAAAAATCTACTGACTCATCTCATCTCAACTCCTGTGTGAATGATTGGTCACAAATTAGGAAAAACTGGGGTTAGTTAGCCTATTCTGCATGGCTGACATGTCTGTGTGTTCAGATTGTGTACTGTACAAAGGTAACACATCTAAGGGGGTACCAGTCACTCCGTGGTTATATACTAATTTCAATGAGAGCACACAGGTGGATGCACAGATTGTGGAGTCTTAGAGGCGGCAGGGGTGGGGGGGGGAGAGTGCCCTCCTACATAACCCTACACATGGTCACTCACACATATCTATTCACAGACATACCCATGCTGATAGGTGTGCCCTGTTTCAGCTGTGCTCTGGGCACCCTCTGAGGGTGCTTCTCTCCTCACCTGCTGCTTGCGGAGGCCTGATCTGGCCGCCACCCCCAACCTGACATGGTCACTGCATCTGTGCAGGGTGGGGAGAAGGGGCTGAGGGAGGATGCATGCTGCTGGTGTGTGCGTGAGTAGGTGAGAATGTGAGTACAGTGTTTGTGCAGCCAGGCAGGGCTGCTAAGCATGGCTGTTCAGACTGTGTAATAATATGCAGGCTTAAAAAACTCTTCACTTGGGGCGCCTGGGTGGCTCAGTCAGTTGAGCATCCAACTTCGGCTCAGGTCATGATCTCACGGTTCATGAGTTCAAGCCCCGCGTCAGGCTCTGTGCTGACAGCTCAGAGCCTGGAGCCTGCTTTGGATTCTGTGTCTCCCTCTCTCTCTGTTCCTCCCCCGCTTGCACTCCATCTCTCTCTCTCAAAAATAAATAAAGATTTAAAAAATTAAAAAAAAAAAACACTTCACTTGAGCAAGGAGAGATGTTTCTGATTCTCCCAGAGGTGCTGCACGGGCAGCCCCAATGACTTGGCTTCTGTGTTTCCCATCGTGCAAGGATCCCCAAGTATGAACATGGGAACAATGCTCAGGGTCATTCAATCCAGGGCTCTCTTTTTTCATACAAAGGATCCACACCCAGGAAGGGAAAGCTTCGGCCAGCTCTTAGGCAGCCCAGGATGTCTGTGTTGAGATATTCGGGCAGGGCAGGGTGGGGAGTACATACCAGTATTGCCCCCCAGAATCCAGCAGGTACATCTCATCTGAGGATAGCTTGCGGTGCAGCTCCTTGGTCGGACTAGGAAGGGGAGAGCCACTGAGAAGGGAGTAGCCTAACCCTACACTGGGCAGGGTGGAGGTCCCGAGTGGAAGCAGAGGAACCCCCTCACCCCTTATTTCCCAAAGGGCCCTGGAAGAGTACTCAGGTGATGCTGCTAATGTACTCAGTACACACCTGCTTGTCCTATACCTCACCAAGCAAGGCCTTGGTCCCTGGGAAGAGAGAGAAGAAGGAACCCAGAATGCAGGAGCCTGGAGAGCCTCAGAGAGCAAACCAGTGCAGTCGTCTCCTTCTACATAAGGGAGAAACAGGCCCACAGAAGCCAAGAGGCTTGCAGGAGGCTGTGCAGTAAAGCTGGGGAGGAGCTCGGCCTGGACCCAGATGCTCAGTCTAGTGCTCTCTTTCTTTCTGTGACCGCTGAGAAGCCAGGGAATATGAAGGGAGAGTCCTCGAGGGTGGGGCTAGAGAGCAAGAGTTGGTAGGGCCAAGGAATTCCTACCCTGCTACTCTCTAGAGGGGAGAAGGGGCTGGGCCAAGGCAGCTGTGGGCTTGGGAGACTTTGGGGGAGAGAATTCTGGGAGAGGCCAGGCTGGCCCATGGAGGACATCTGATCTCTTCCTGCTGTGCCCATGCCAGGCTGAGGCATTCTGGTGGGTTTGGGCCCCCAAATTCTATCAGGCTGGCCTGCAGGTGTTTGTTTTCTATGGAGCCAAACATCTGGTTAGCCCACCTCTGGGCCCTCCTTAGTTGGTTCAGGCTGGGTGAACAGGGCTTTCTCCTCATGTACTCGAGAGCTTTAAGAATTAGCTAATATAAACAACTCGCAGGAAGCCAAGGAAAAACATCCAGCAGCAGCCCCGCCTCCTTTCCAGATCCCTCAGCCCTGTGTGTTCACAAAGTCTCAGCCTTTTGTGGGGAAAACTGCTCAGGCCTTTTAATTCCAAGAAGACTCCCAATCCCTGACTGAGCTCCACTGCCCATCGTAGCCTCCACAGTGCTAAAGGGTCTCAAACCTTAAATGTGGGCCTGGGCCCCAGAGCATTCCTTCCTTCACACCCCCAGCCCCTGCATATACCCCAGGATCCCGTCCCTACAGGGCCCTAGAAAATTCCTTCTCCTGTACCTGTAGTGGGCCAAGGCAGCATTCAGGCCACTAGCAGAGATGGTTTCGAAACTGGGTCCAGAGGAGAACTGTTCCTTTCTGGAAAGTACATGGCAGGAATGGTCAGTGGATGGGCTCAGGGTCTAGGCTGGACCCAGCATATCTAATCAGGGCAAATGAAGGTTATGGCTGCCTCTACCTCAGCCAGACTCCATTTGGCTCTCCCAGCCCCACCTCCTGGTGCCATCTTCCCAGGCTCCAGTCTGTCAGTTATAGAGCATTCAAGGTCAGAGAAGGAGGGGTTGTAGACACCAATTTGCCCCCCTCCTCCCCCATTTTACAGATGCGGAAACCAAGGCCCATTGTCCCAAAGTGAGTTTATGGTAAAGTGAGAGTGAAGAAACCTAGTTTCTTGTGTCTGAAAGCTTCCCCAGCCCCACAGCAGCATCCTGCACCTCAAACCTACAGTATGCTTATGGCCTGGGCCATGCGTGCCCTCAGGGAACTTCACTCCCCAACTTGATACTTTCAAGCGGCCCAGGAGCCATACCTGTCCTGAGCCAGCCTCCCCCAGGGAAACAGGGTCTGTGCCTGAAGCAGACACCAGGGGGCACTGATGGGTTGTGGCCCTTCAAGGTGTCCCGCTTCCAGCGATTCCAGGCACTGTCATCCAACCCGCCCTGCCCAGCTCCCCGACCCCCCCCCCCCCAACCCGCCGCCAAAACCTGCTACTCCTTGTTCCAGAGAGGTCCCCCAAATACAAAGAGGGTCTTCCCGCTGAAGTAAGGAGACCAGGTGCCCCTCCCTGCCCCCACCCCCACCCTTAAAAATGGTCAAAATATCAGCAGTGGTTCTTCACCCTCGGAACTTGTTGAGCAGCTCTGCCCCGGAGAACTCATCCACCGTGCCTTTGGGCACGTTCTTCTCCAGCCACACCAAGTAGCGGATCACAGCCACGGCGTCCCGCACCTGCAGCGGGCAAGCAGAGGAGAGGGCTGCAGCAGGATCGCAGCCAGGGCTCTGGGATCAAGGGGATCAGGCGGCTGCTGGGGAGCTGAGCTTTGAAAACTCGAGGGTTTCACTGACTATTTGATGATCTTAAGGGATTCTTAAAGTTTATATGTGATTACAGTGTGGTTATGTTTTAAAAAGAGTTCTTATCTTTTAGCGACACTTCCTAAGTGTTTTCTTTTAGAGATACTAGGGTGTTAACAGGAGACACTGTATGATAGCTGGGATTTGCTTTAAAACCAGCCAGCAGTGGAGGGTGGGGGCGTAGGCAATGAACCTGGAGTTGTAGACCAAATGCCAGGAGCTGAAGAGGGCTGGAGCAGAGAGGTGGTGCGTGGGGATCATTATGCTGTTTTCTCTACTTTTGTATACGTTTAAAATGATCTATAAGAAAGTTTTGTAAAATGCGGCGTTTCTTCTAATTTGAACAGGAATATCCAAAAGAGCAAGCTATCCTCTTGCCAGGGTGAGGAAATCAGGCCAGCTAACACTTACTTAACACTTGGAATGTGCCAGGCAGTGATCAAAGCAATATATATATATATATATATATATATATATATATATAAAGACACATATATATATACACACATATATAATTATTCAATATAATTACATTTGCATAATTATTAATTATGTTTATATATGCATATAATATGTATACAATTATGTATTTATATACTCCTATATTATATTTACATATATTTATTTATATAAGTATATATTTATATTCATATATATACACATAGTCTATGCATATAAATGTATATATGTACACATATGTATACATGATTATATATTATATTTTATATTACTTGTATATTATAATTAGTATGTTAATTATAAGTTACTTATATATTTTATACATATCATATATTGTATAGCATATATATTTATCTATTTAATCCTCACAACAACCCTATAGTGTAGACTACTGTTATGGTATTCATTTTACAGATGAGGTAACTGAGGCCCAGAGAGCTGAAGCAACTTGCCCAAAGTCACCCAGCTAGGAGGTAGGTAGAGGAGTTGGGATTTGAATTCAGACACTCTAGCTCTAGGGCCCATGCCCTAAACCACTGTACCAGGTTGGGCATGAGGGGATGAAGCCCAGGTAGGTGCCCAGGAGTTTGGTGTCTACTTCTCTGTTTCCTTAAGCTTCTTCAGGCTCCTTTCTGATTCATCAAATCAGGAGTTTCCAAAAGGCTAGTCTTCCTGCGACTTACGTGGCTGGCCCTGAGGAGGGCCTGTTCCTTGCTATTTTTCACCGCCTTGGTCACCATCACTGGGGAGTAGGTGTCTTCTATGAGTTTCTCCTGTCATGGGCAGAGAGGAAGAGGTATGGGGCCATCTCCAGGGCACAGTGGGGTTTGAAAAGTACTGGCAGGAAAGCCCAGCTTTCCTGGGCTAATCAAGCAACGTGGTCAATGGGCTAATCTAGCAATGTGAGTTTCCTGCATGTATCATGTCATAACAGCTACCATTTATTGAGTGCCTGCTGTGTGCCAGGCACCGGGCTTTACATGGACCATCTCCTCTAAATCTCTTCAGATAAAGTCCTCTGAGGTCAGGACTCTTATTTTACAGGTAAGGAAACAGAGGTTCGGACTGGCTAAGTCACTTGTCCAAGGTCATTGCACAGCCAGTTCAGGGCAGAACCAAGACCCAGTCTCAGGTTTGGTGACTTCATAGCCTCTGGTCTACTAGGCTGTTCCCTCTCTAGTCTCCTTGACAACCTCTGAGCTCTCTGTGGACAGACATCTGCTCCCTCTTTTTCCATCCTAGGAAAGGCCTAGAAGGGGACTGACCAACTGCCTGAATGGCCAAGGGGCTGTGGCCCCACTTTAGGTTGAAACTTATCAGGGCTGGAGCAGGGGCAGGCACGATGCCTGGCCTAGGCTGGGGCCTGGCAAACCTACCGTGGGTATCACTTCATAGAGCCCATATGTAGTATAGCTGGTCCCGATCCAGATCTTCACGTTTCCTGAGGCGTAGGCCTGGATGTTGTGACGGACTTGGCTGTAATCTTCGACTTGCACACACATGGAGCCCGTGCAGCTGGAGTTGAGGTACTTCAGGGTCTCAGAGTTTAAGCAACTCCTGTTTACAAATAACCTAGGTGGGAACGGAAGATGAGGAGGGTCCTGAGGGTCTCTAAGGTTGATTCACTTCCTGGAGGTCAGAGGAACTCCAGCAAAGAACCAAGCAAACCATATTTGGAGTAGGTGGGAACAGAGGTCAAGGGGTCAGGAAAAGCCCACTGCAGGCTTCCTAGAGGATCCTGTGGGGGCAGGCAGCAGGTTCCTGGGAAGGCCGTGTACCAGGGCCGTGTAAGTGGTAGAGCAGCAAGGGGTGGGAGTTGGAGGAAGTCCTGGAGAGCAAGCCAAGGAAAAGCCATACCTGATAGAGGAGTCTGTGAGCAGTGTGTAGGAGTAGAAGAAGGGGTTATAAGGGATGTCACTGCCACGAAGGTTGAAGAGCCCTGGGGAAGAGAATTGATGGGGTCTCTTTGAGGCTGGTCTGCCCAAGGCAAGGACTTGCACACCTTTGCCTCACCATTTGCTTTGGGCCCCAAAGAGTCCCGGCAGTGTGCCTGAACATTTGCCTCTGAAAGTTTCTCAGTTTGGTGGGGAGGGGGGCTTTGAGGTGCTGATAAGAACAATGGACCCCCCTTTCTCCCAGAAAAATGAAGATGCCCCGCCAGCAACCAGCACAGTTCCAGTGGGTTCCCAGAATATCTGAAGTCCAGAGCCAGGGTCAGGTAAGAAGCCCTATGCCACACTGGGACAGAATAGGGCTCCACCAGGTGCGAAAGCTAGGAGTCTGAATGCTTTTGGGTTGCTGGCCAGGCTGATGGCAGGTGTTAGCTGGGCCCCTTTCCCTTCATGGGACAGCCTTTGCTGTTGTGCTCAGCCCCTTCCTCTGATGGCCTGTGGGCTGCCTACAGCGTGCTCTGGGCTTCCTGGTTTTCTTATTAAGCAGACATGATCTCCTGCCCCCTAGCCTTCTTAGTTCCCACAGACCATGGCCATGGAGCTCTCAGAACCCGTGGTGATAGGGTGACTGGGGGAGGAGTTCTGGGTTGCAGGTCCAAGAGGCTTGGGGTTTGGGGGGACCGAGGCGCCCACCCGTGTCCATGAGTCCACACTCACAGGCCGTCTCATCAAGCGCTGACAGAAGGACAGCAGTTGGTGCCTTGGGATGCTTTTGCATCTGGCTGCGGATGTCAGATACTTTCTTCTGCCAGGTGTTCCCTTGAAGCAAAGGAGCCAAAGAAAGCATAAGCAACATACTTTCCCTTTGGCACTCTGTTCCTGAGAGGGCTCCCTCAGGGCAATCGCTTTCTGTTTCTTTCTTTTTAAAAAATTTTTGTAATATTTATTTATTTTTGAGAGAGAGGGAGCACGTGGCAGCGCAGCAGAGGGGTAGAAGGAGAGGGACACAGAGGATCCAAAGCAGGCTCTGCACTGACAGCAGAGAGTTCAATGTGGGGTTCAAACTCACGAACCGTGAGATCATGACCTGAGGTGAAGTCAGATGTTTAACCAACTAAGCCACCCAGGCACCCCTTCCCATTTCTTTAAAAGCAATAGAACACTGTCTTCAAACAAACTCTCACTTCTGTAATTATTAAGGACATGGACTCTCTGGGCTGACTGGGTTCAAGTTCTGGCCCTGCCATTACTAGTTGTGTGATCTTGGACAAATCACTTAACGCTTCTGTGTCTTATTTTGCATATTTGTAAAATGAGGATGGATTATCATAGCAGTATTGACATCAATAGCGTTATTTTGGGCATCAAATGAATTAATATTGGTAATGCACATAGAATGGTGTCTTGATGTATAGTAAGTCTGGTGTAACCTTCTGATCCATAAATAAGCATGCAGAACAGAGATCAAGAGAGCAGCCTTGGCTGAAGGGCAAAGGGACAAGGCTGGGTCATGATCGAGCCTCTACTCTGAAGTAACCTGGTGCCTAATAAGACACAGGTCCTTGAACATTGTTTTAATTCTTATCTGACCCATTTACAGATAATGATGTTGAGTCTTCAGGGAGGTAAAGTGACTTGTCTAAGATTTCATAGGTAGCAAGGGGTGGAGGGGTGGAGCAGAGATTTCAATCCAGGTCTTTTTGACTACATGGCCCACCCTCCTAATCTATATGGACACTGGACTATCTTGCTAACACTGTCAGTCCCCAGACTTGTCCTTAAACTCTGTGCCACAGAGCTGTCCTTTCTAGGATGCTTGTGTCCTGGTTCTAGGACTTTAGTTTTCATCTTTTATCCCTAGTCTCTGTAATGCACATGAAGGGTCTGTTCTGAGGCACAGCTCATATTTTGCTGACAGAAGGTCATAAACATTAAGGGTCCTAGCTGGGCTCAGAGATTAACATAAGCAACTTAATGCCATTTAAAAAAACTTTATGCAAACAGGCAAAACTATCCAACAAGAACCAAAGCTTTGGGTATGACACTCTTTAATGATTGTTTTATTTTATTGTGGTAAAATACACATACCAAAAAATGTATCATTTTAACTATTTTAAAGTGCACAATTCAGTGGCTTTAAGAACATTCATAAGATTATGCAACCACCACTGTCTAATTCCAGAACTAATTCCAGAACATTTTTATCATCATGAAAGAAAACCCTGTAGTCATTAGGCAGTCATTCCCTATTCTCTTCTCCCCTCAGCTCCTAGAAAACATTAATCAGCTTTCTGCCTCTATGGATTTGGCTATATTGGATATTTCATACAAATGGAACCATACACTATGGGGCCTACTCTGGCTCCTTTCCCTTAGAATTATCTTGTCCAGGTTCATGAATGTGATACATTTTTGTGACAACAAATGCAGGCAACTTTAAATTGTCTGATGCATACAGGTATCTTGGAATAATTAACTTTTCCCGTTCTTTTCCTTTGCCCCCTTTAAAGCTTATCAGTTGCTGGAGAGAAAGTCTCTCTTGTCTCTGTAAGCTTTGTGACTCAAGAACTCTGTTCTTGGGCTGCCAGGCCTAGTTCTGGCTCTGGATGGCTTTTCCTTGAAGACGAGCAGCCTACAAAGCCTCAGCATCCTGTCACTTGTGGGAAGTGACTTTAAAACCCATGTGAACTCTCCCTCAGTCCCTTGGAAGGGTTCCCCCTTTTATCCCCTCCCCTTCCAGACATAACTGCTCTCTTCTTTATCTGAATGGAATGAGTATTATTTATGATGGTACAGTCCTGGATAGCAAGTTTCTTTAAAAGCTTTTGTGAGATGCAGAATGATTCTGCAAATTATACCAGAACAGATAAAGAAAATTGGGCAGTTTTAGCTTGTTTCATCATCCTTGCTATTTTGAAATTTTCCTCCTGCTCTTTTGACTCCTTTTCAAGCAAGAAATGTGCACGGACCTGTGTGTGGAAAGGGGCCTCTCAGATTGCCCAATATTGCTAGGAATCCAAGTCCATTGGCTTGTTCAGAATTCCTGGGGAGGTAGAGGGTGGTGGTGTCCAAGACAGTGATTCATAATCAATAGCCTGGTCATGGTCAGGATTTTAGTTGCTACTTAACAAAATCTAGAGCATGCTGTTCTTTTATGATGTATTTAGATGGTATCAATGAGGTCAAGATGAAAACTATTGATGTTAGAATTTGGGGGATCAGTCAACTTTCCTTTGTGGTCCGGCCAAAACTTGAACCTTAAGTTGTATCATGGATTGACCCTGAACTTAGTTACATACTTCCTTTGTTAGCCCGGCCCACCTGACCCCAGACATCTTATTACAGGAGGCCCAGAAGTCAAGGTTTGAATGAATCAATATAAACCAGTTTCCACTACCGCACAAGCAACTCATATCATGTTTTTTTCTCTCTTCAAAGGGGTGGGGTTCTTTTTTTCCCCATCTTGCTCTGATTCCCTTGTTTCCTCACTTGCTGTTCTGTCTTCAAATCCCCTTCCTGCTCCCTCTGTCTTCAAGTCCTAACACTATTTATTCCAGTGTTTTCTAAATATGGTCTGAGGACCTTTTGATTCAGATTCTTTGAGATGACATCTGTTTTTTAAATAATCATCCCAGGCAATTCAGGTGCACACAAAGGTTCAAGAACCATTGCTCTGGTAATTCCTAGGACAAAATTTTCACCCAAAGGAGCAGCAGTGGGGACCTGTGTTGCTTCAAGTTGGGAAGGAGAAGGGGCTTATAGAATCACCTGTGAATGCCTCCTGCAGGACATAAATGGGCTGGCTCAGAACCAGAGGCTTCTCTGACCCCCATGCCTGGTCCACAAGGTTGGGTGTGATGGACACCAGTTTTATGTTAGAGTTCATGAGGGCCATGTTATAACTCTCCCAGGAACCTGCAGAGAAAGGAAGCAGTCACTTGTCCCCTGCCTGTTAGCACCTCAGGGAAAACTGTGACTCAGGCAGTTAGTCTTTATCTGCTCTGCCCCCCACTCCACTGCTGAAGCCCAGCTGCTCAGAGCAGGTCCAAGCAGTCTGGTTCTCTTGGAGCATGTCCTCTCAGCCTCCTTGTTCTGCTTTCAAAGCCTAATTGCCCTGGGCCCACCCCAACCCTGCCCACAGCCAACTGGCTAGGTTTATCTTTTTAAGCACCAATGGCTATGGGGCCCTCTTCTCAGTACTTTCCATAGTAACTGAGCTTCAGTGCCACAGTCCAAAGAATGGTGATGCTCACACCATTGGAAAGGCTGGCAAAGAAGCCAGTTCTGAAGGGGGAACCTTTTGGTACATATTTGTGAAGACCCCACCCTTGGCCAGCTGGCTGGGGTCCCAGAGCTCAGGGACCTATGATCCTGGGGGGAGGGGAATATGCTTCTTTGCGCAGAAGCTCACTTCTTTGACCCTTCCAAGCTGCCTTTCAGAAGAGTGCTCCCAAGTGATTCTAGTGCCATAATTGGTACAGCTCCAGAGCACAGAGGATGGTTCTGGGTTCTAGAACATCCTGGCCTATTTGTCTGCTAGATATATATTATGTCTGTTAGATCTTAATGACTCCCTGGATCTTCTAGGTTGGGTCTCTGTACTCATGACTTAAAAAAAAATCTGCATTCATTCTTTTAAATATATTTACATTACACAGTCCATGAGTAAATCTTTGTTGCAAAATATTCTGCAACTATAACTTGAGACACTCTGTCTTTAGAGTCATCCTATTCCTCCTTCTACGAAGGTATGCGTCTTTACATCCCAGAGGGGCTGAGTCACCCTTGTTGCTGTGGACAAATGCAGGAATGAGGGAAAAACATACCAATGGAGAAGAGAAAGGGGTCGAAACCCACACGCTTTCCAGCAGGAACCTCAGTGAGGAGCCAGATGACTATGGAAGCTGTATCAACTAAGAGGAAGACAGGAAAGAATGGAAAGTCACCTCCAGGGACAGTCTCAGGCTCTCCAGTCAGGCTTCTGTCTGTGACAATCCTGCCAGGTCTGTCCTCCTTGATGTCAGCTTCAAAGGTGAGGGATGGCTTCAGATTTCCCAAGTTTCCCATAGAGGCCTTTCATGCATCCTCTTACCTGTACTTTCTTGAACCTAGTCTAGATTTCAGAGCTTGGGGGACAAATCCATGCGACCTTTTTACCTTCTTTATGTAGTTCCCAGTTGCAGTCCATCTGCCGCTCAGCCTGGGTCCAGTAGCGACTGTCGGTCCAGAGACCTGCTTTCCCCATGGTCACCACTGCAGTTCCTGAGGCAGAACAGAGAAATTTGGAGTTGAGGGTGAAGGTGAAGATGGTGGCCTTAGTTAGTGCATGGGCAATATGGTACTGGCTCCGAGAATGTCACAAGGGGTCTCCGGAAAGAACTTCCCTCCTCCATTACAAGGAAGTGAGGCAGGAGACATTAAGGAGAGCGTCAGGGGAAGCCAGCTTGGGTCAGGCATCTCTGCTCTGTGTTGAGAGCCTCACCTAAGGAGGGACAAGTGGTGTCTGCTTCTGGCCTTCCAAAAGAGTCAATGCTGCATGTAGGTGCTCTCAGGAAAGATGGTGTGGTAGTTAGTATCAAGACTCAGTGGCTGATAGGGACACTAAGCCAGGGGCTTAGCTGAGGACAGGCAGAGAAGCCAAACCCAGTATCTTTGGCAAAGATGAGTAAGGCAAGGAAGCTTGAAGCTTAGGGGAGGAATGTTTAAGGATCAGCAAGGGAAGCATGGATTTCATTCAGGGGGCCAGGATCAGAGTGGGGGGCCCCTTCAGAAACTGGGATCCCATAAAGTACTTTTTTGTTTGCGACTCATTTGGCCATGTGAGGTGATGTTCCAGAAGGACCCACTAAGTAAAACTGTCCCCAGGTGAGCCATGTATGAAGGGAATCAGCGGGCCCCTAGTGGCTAGATGTGGAAGTGGCAGCTGTCCTGCCTTCTGCCTCATGAGAAGTGCGACTGGTGGGTTATG
Source organism: Panthera pardus (assembly GCF_024362965.1). NCBI lineage: Eukaryota > Metazoa > Chordata > Mammalia > Carnivora > Felidae > Panthera > Panthera pardus. Next base: position 20,756,797 of record NW_026526843.1, read on the forward strand.
AGATGTATACCCTGGCGACCCTTTTCTGAAAGGTAGAGGGGAGACAGGACCACTGAACATTAGGTCTTGGGGTCCTGGCTTCTGAGAACTGGCCATATTAGAGCGTCTGTGACTACCTCTGGGTCTACCAACAGAAGCAATAAGGGCAGGGTAATGGCTGTCACCTGCAGACCCTGTGAAGCCTGTCATCCACGCACGCCTCTTGTCACGTGTGCCGATGTACTCACTCTAGGAAATCAACAACACCATTGTTAGCCTTCTTCATGGAGTCAGACCCCATGGAACGCCCCCAACCACTTCCCAGTTCTTTCTGTCTGGTCAGATTCAACAAGTCCTACAAGCCCAGGCACACTGGGCACCTCTTCCTGGAAGTCCTCTGTCACTCCCCCAGATCTCAAGATCTTCCCTTCCTTTGGACAACTGTGTCTCTTGGAGTCTCAATCCCATAGTCCAGAACTGGCCTGTTCTTGTCTCCCTGGTCAGAATGAAAATTCTGTGCTGTCTGGGATCATGTCTTTTGGTTCTTCTGGTTTCTCCCCTCTAGCTGTCACCACACCCTCCCCTGTCTAGTATGGTACACTGAGTACACCATAAATAACTTCTTCAGAGGGCTTTAAACTTAATTGTCTTTTGGTCATCATAATCCTTTGAGACAGATCTCATTATTTCCATTTTTCAGAGGCTCAGAGAAGTTGAGATACTTACCCAAGATGGGAAAACCAGTTCAAGGAATCTTATTAACACTGAAAATGCCTTCTCTTCCAAACAGGCTAGTGCTCAAAAGGTGGATGGGATGGAGGCAGAGCCGGTGGTGGGGAAAGGGTGGGATGGGTTGGCAGGGGTGCTGCTTTGGGAAAAGCAGTTCTTGTTCAGACCATCTTCTTTCCTGTCTGCTCCCCTCCCCCAGCCTACACCCCAAACTAATGTAGTCCGGGACTCTGGATCATTCCAATGCTCCATCCATCAGGTTATGGAAAAGGCTGGGCTGGAAGGGAACTTAGAATTCTTCCGGTCTGATTCCTAGCCCACGCTCTAACCTCCTAGGGCTGGAGTGCCCTAGACATTCATTCTGGATCTGCCATTTAGGAACTGATCAAAATTGATTCTGAACTTGTTTATAGTCTCATTGCCTGGAGGCAAGGAGATTTGGTGATGGCTTCTCTCCTATGTAAAGGAATAGACTCTCTCAGCTGCCCTAAAACTCACATGTCCAAGCCTTGTACTTCCTTCCCTTGCCTTTTGAATCCTTTCTCTGCCTTCATCTTCTGAACCTTAGCAGCCTCTCGCTTGTACCCTGTTCTCATTGGTGGTTGACCCAGGATAGCAGAGGGCACGGGTGGGGGATGAGCTGTCCCTTACCATGTGGGCATCCGTTTCAGGGATGATGTAGGCAAAAAGATTCTGGATGTGCATCTGCTGGCGGAGGGCTGTGAGCTGTGCTGTGGTATTGACCACAGTAACTGGAAGGTACTGACATGTGACAGGAAGACACCAAGACACACATAGAGACACACATTGCTTAGAGAAAATTATGCTTGAGCCCCAGCATCCAGAGGAGTCACCAGGCCCCCCCCCCCCCCCGCCTTAGGCAGGTACTGGGTGTGGCCAGGCTGGACCAGCCTGCAGAGGAAAGGGGTGGCAGCTGACATTACGGGTGAGTCTAGAATAAGATGCCTGGGCTGAGAGGAGATGTAGGTGTTGAAGAACTTGGAGAGAAACTCCTTGTGACAATAATGGGATCTGAGTCTCAGATGGGGGCATGGGTGCAGGGATCTGAGCCCTGGCACTGGGCCAGGCTAGAAGGACAGTCTTTCTTTGGATACCTTGGCAGCAGAATTGCAAATTTAGCAAATAAAAATACAGGATGCCCATCCAGTTACATGTGAAATTCAGATAAGAAACGTATAATGTTTCAGTATAAGTATGTCCCACACACTATTTGGGGCATACTTATACTAAGACATTATTCATTATTTGAAATTCAGATGTAACTGAGCATCCTGTATTTCACCAGGCAACCCTACCTTGGGGACTTTTTCAAGTTTCCACCTACTAGTCCCAAATGGCAGAGGAGAGTGAATGAGTACCCCCAGAAGTTTGGGATATTGTCCAGAAAGATCCCCTCTAAGCCATTTCTTTAAAAGCTGTTTTATCTTTAAAATAGTGTGGTAGGGGCGCCTGGGTGGCTTAGTCCACTGAACAGCTGACTCTTGATTTCGGCCCAGGTTTGTGAGATCCAGCCCTGCATCGGGCTCTGTGCTGACAGTGCAGAGCCTGCTTGGGATTCTCTCTCTCTCCCTCTCTCTTTGTCCCTCCCCTGCATGGGTGTGTGCTTGCTCGCTCTCTCTCTCACTCTCGAAATAAATAAACTTAAAAAATAAAATAAAAAGTGTGGGTTTTTTGTTTTGTTTGCCTTCTACTTAATGATATATCCATGTCTGTTTTAATATAAAAGTAACATGGTTTGCCCACCCACCTGACTTCCCCAGTGGTCTCATAAACTTGACATTGCAAGCAGATGTACCCCATTGGCCCTGATGCTTAGTGAACTGTTGGCAGGCCACCAGCTTTCGCCTGTGCCTCCCCCTGCCTGAAGAAGCTCTTTTGCCCTACTCTTGTGGAAAGAATCTTCTGGTCTCCAGCTAGGAAGCTGAGACCTTTCAGCTCCAATATGCTATGCCTTCTCCTGTAGTCACACCCTAGGCCTCCCTCTCGCCCTTCCATTGTCCTTTCTAGCTCTGTCTTCATCCCTCCTCCCTTCTGTGCCTCCCTTTGCACTGTAACTTTAGAATTTTTGTTTTCTTTCCTCCCATCCTCCTCCTTGCCTCTGCCCAGCGTCAGCCAAGGCTAGCTAAAGCCCTTCACCCTCCTTGCTGCCCCTCCTCCTTCCCTCTAGTGGGGCTGCCCAAACCCAGACGGAAGTAGATAACTTGATGTGGGAATGGATGGGAGGGAAGGATGGGGTGTGCCTGTCAGACACCTGAGAATGTGCTGCCCGACCTGAGGGATATTAATCAGAAACTGTGGCCCCAGAGTCCGGAAGTCAGGAGAAAGGTGGGTAGAGGCAAAGGCTAGCAACTGAGCCAATGGGGGATGGGGAGAAGATGGGAGCTGTGGGGCGGGGCTGAGGCGGGGCCTTACCGGAGGGCTGATTAAACAGTTTCTCACGTCCTCTGCCGTCAGGTCCACTGATTTTGGGTGGCCCCAGGCACCCAAAGCTAGAAACCAGGAGAAAAATCCAGGGTCACTTGGAGACCAGTTAGCTCCTAGAGAGCACAGGGACATGTTTCCCCAATCCTGCTCCCTGTCCCCACTGGGCCTCCATCCTTTGAAAAAGCAATGCTGTCCAACTCTACCTTAGGATAAAAATAATCACATTTCATAGGAAATTAGGCTGAATTGAATGCACCCTGGGTCATAATCAAAGAAACCTGTTTCATTGACAAGTGATTGCCACTTTTGCATGGGGTTTAGTGCTCATTAAATCAACTTTTCCCTTCTAATCTAATTGGGACTTTTCAGGGTTTACCAAACTAGAAAAGTTGTATGTAAATTAAAATTTTGTAATCAAATTTTCTTTGAAATTCTCTAGAGGATCTCGTTAAATAATCAACCCACCTTCATTTTACCCTTCTATACATTTAGTTATATATATATTGGGTTTCCTTAGCATTCTTTTTTAAATGTTTATTTATTTTGAGAGAGAGAGAGAGAGAGAGAGAGAGAGAGAGAGAGAGAGAAAGCACCCGCACATTTGTGCACATGAGCAGGGGAGGGGCAGAGAGAAAGAGGAAGAGAGAGAATCCCAAGCAGAGTCTGTGCTCAGTCCAGAGCCTAACTCGGGGCTCAATTGTACTACTTCGAGATCATGACCTGAGCCGGTATCAAGAGTCAGATGTTTCAATGACTGAGCTACCCAGGTGCCCCTATATTGAGTTTACTTAAATTCAAGGCCTATTTGTACCATTTCTTACAACCCAAATATCTGGCTCTCGTTTCAGGCTCATTTTTTTGGGAGAGAAAGAGAGAGAGAGATGGGAAGGGGGGAGAGGGAGAGGGAGAGAAAGAATCTTTTTTTTTTTCAGTGAAAGAGAGAGAGAGAGTGCTTGAGTGGGGAAGAAGGGCAGAGGGAGAGAGAGAAAATCCCAAGCTCAGTAATTTATAGTATCTCATTATATACTTGCAATAAGCTTGTGAGGTGGATATTACTGTCTATTTTCTATAGATGATGAAGCTCAGGCCCAAATAGGTTTGGTAACTTGCCCAAGTTTTGCCACAGTGAGTCAGTGGTAGAGCAGGGATTTGAACTGGGGTCATCTGAGTACAAAAAGTAAACCATAGGAAGGGTGGTGCCACAGAAAGGACAGAGTATATGGAGACTTAGTTTCCAATTTGGGTCCCAAATTTGGTGTGACCCAAGGAGTCACCCAGTATTGACTGAGCAAACATTTCCTAAGTACCTACTCAATGCCAGACACTGGGCTAAGTCCCACAGGCTCTGGGTCGTCTAGCCCTGAGAGTCCAATGGCCTCTGATAGTCCTTCCCTCCAGCCCCCACTTTTAGGATGGATCTCTCCAGAGGGTAATGAGGGCCTGGGTGTGGGGAGACACTATACTTTTACCTTCTGAGCGGCTTGAGTTACAGATAGGAGCGTGGCTGGCATCTAACACTATAAATGTCCTGCATGGCTATGTTGGTCTCATAAACTCAAGGGGAAGGTGCAACCCATATTGTTGATCTAAGAAAATGAACCCCCATTTCTGTAGGGAATATTTGGCAAAATGGTGATGCTAGGATGCTAACATAAGAAGCAAGACTCAGCCAGACTATGTCTGTCTCAACAACCAGATTGTTGTTCTCTAAGGCCAAAGCTGTGGCTCCCAAGGTCAGGCTTGTGTTCCCTGACACAGGGCCTAACATTGGGGAGGTGCTCAGGAAGTGGGTGCCAACTGAATGAGCAGGGTCCTGCTGATTGAGAGCAAAGGCAACGAGGCCTCCCTAAGGCTGGGGGTGGAATGGGTGTGGAGGACATTGAGCTGGGCATCTAGTTGTAACCAAAGAGGACAAACAGGGCACCATGGGAGTGACAAAGACCAAACTTTAGTTATGCTCTTCAGAGCCTCTTCTTCACTGGAATTTGACTTTTGCTTTCCATGTCCATCTGGTCCTTGGTGGGCCTGTGTCACCCAGTCCTCAATAAGAATCTTGCTAAGTCAATTTAGAGATTGAATATCTGATCACCTTTGCTATCTGATCAAATTCCTCAGCCTTCACCCTTGATATCTGTTCACCCTGGCCTGCGTTCAGTAAGAATCCTATGAAGCTGGCTTAGCAAGAACTCCCCTACCCTTGATGTCTCCTCTTAGTAATTTTCCATCCACTGCCCCCTCACTCTGTTCATTGGCTGTTAAGTCCTCAGCCATCTTTGCTGTATTCAGAGTTGAGCCTGATCTTCCTCCCTTATTGCAATAATTTTGAATGAAGTCTCCCATACTCTTTTAACAAGTGCCAGAATCATCTTTTCTTTAACAGGTGGAAATGGAAAGGTGTCAATCCAGACTTGACCTGACTCTCTAGGGCCCTGAAGACTGGCTCTGGGGTTCTTCTTTCTCATGACAGCGAGGAGGACCAAGAGAGAAAGAGATAACCTCGTCCCAGCCCTCACTCCAACCCTTTCTGAACCCAGAGGGGAGAGGCCAGAGCTGCTCTCCAGCTGGATCTGCCCTCCCAGCATGGGAGGGAAGGACCAGGATGCACATACCACAGAGGACGACAAGCCAGGGGCAGCAGCCCCAGTGAGCTTGGGCCATGGGGTCTCCAGATGCCGGTGCTGGGTGGATGGAGGGATGGGGGGGCTGGAAAAGGCAGGGCTGTTTCCCTGGCCTCTTCCTCCAGGCCTTCCGAGGACAGGAGCAGCCAGGGGGTGGGGGCTGGCGATGGGGAGGAGGCGTCCAGCTGGTGGATGGTGAGTCCCCCTCTGGTCTTTTGTATCTGAGGGCTCCGGACTCGGACTGGACTCGGGAGACCGGAGTCGGGAATCCGGGTGGGTGGGGAAGCTTCAGCTCTCCAAGCCCGCCCCGTGCAGAGTCCAAAGATCTCTGGGCAGAGGAGCCGCAGCTGGTCTCAATCAGCCTGCTCTTCCCCGCCCCCCACTTCAGCAGCACGTCTCAGTCATTCCCGAATTCTGTCCCCCTCCTTCCAGCAAGCTGTTTCCCATTAGCTCCCCCACCCCAGGCTCTGGATACAGCCCCACTTTTGCTCCCAGATGAATGTTTATCTTTCCTCCTCCTCTGAGCTGGCTTGTCTCAGAAAAAGCCAGTGTCCTCACTCCCTAGTGTTTGGGAAGCCCTGCTGCACCCCTCAGGGAAGGGGGAAGTTGGTAACAGCAGGAGAGCTACTTTCTTCAGCTGGGGTGAGTCCCCTCAGTAGAGCCCACTCTGTAAAAGTGCTGCCAGTCACTGGCAGAGAGGAAGACTGCCTTTCTCTTGGGATGTCTGGGATGGTAGGGTTCCATTCGGCTGTTTGAGCCACATATCTGAGAGAGAATGAAGACTGCATTTGGACGGGCCAGGAGATGCCACTGAAGAGGGAAAAAGACTCAAAAAGGGGAGTTTGGGGGTCCCCAGAAGACAAATTTAGTGAACTGGACATGCCCTTGCTGCCATAGCTTCTAGAACAAGGCTTTGGTTCCCCTGCAGTATAGGTCACTCCTAACCAGCATGAGTCCCTACAGGGGAAGTGGAGAAGCTGAGGCCAGCCTTGTGTCCACACCCAAGGCATCAGAGGGCAGCTGGCTGCACAGTGCCTAAACAGCTCCCAAAAAATGCCCTCTAGAACACTTGGCCAGAAAAAGCAATACTTGTGAGAGACAAAGAGACCCAATGGACAGGTACTTGTCTAGCTTGGCGGTCCCGAGAGGCAAACCACACATTTCCTTTTGATCTTATTTTTAATATATTTACACTCTGATTACATCTGCAACAAGTTTAAGGTGGCTTTCAAATACTTCATCCAAATACAATAAAATAGACCCATTCGGAGGAGGGAAAGGGGGCCTTCGCTGGACTCCTTGAAGGAGGGGAATTCAAATGAGGAAGGAGGTTCAGGGAACTCCACCTCCAGGAATAAAAGCAGAGCCCACAGCCTCAGAAGACAGACCAAGGACAAAGACTGTGAGAACCCTGTGTGGCTCTGGGACTGCTGATGCTCCCGCTGTCTTATCCCTGGCTCCCCAGCCCCATTCCATGAATGGGGATGATGTGATTCCCAGGAGCCAGAGGACTGGGGAAATGTCCCAGCAAAGGCCCTTACTCCCCTGTGAACTGCACTAGCCACCCTGAAGGGCAAGCTGGTAGACTTGATGGAGCCATGCACAGGAGGAACCACAATAGCCTTGTAGGACCAACAGCCCTGCCTTCACCAGTGGAGCCAGACTGTCAGGGTTTCAATCCCAGCTCTGTTACCCACTAGCCACGTGGTCTCAGGCAAGTGACTTCACTTCTTTGAGCCCACAGTTTCCTTGCCTATGAAATAACAAGACTAAATTTTTAGCAATGAGTTCATGTTTGTGGAGCTCTCAGCATGCTTGCTGTGAAGAGTAAGTGCTATGTAAGTGTTAAGTCAAATATGTAACCGGTCTCATCTGTACCTTGTTCTTTTTACCCCTGGCATCCAACACTGCTGAAATGGCAGTTAATATTATAGCAAAGATCAGCTGGGCTGAAGTGTCAACCCTGGAAGCAAATAAACCAAGCAGGCATCCCTCCCCCATCTTCTGGACTCTGCCCAGGGATGGTCTTGAAGGCTACCAAGGCCGCACACAGTACTCAGCCCTGTGGTTCTGTCTCCAGGGAGCCTGTGTTGGCCCTGGTGACAATGATGACCTCACCTGCTTTCACCCTAAGTTTATCTCTTTATCTCAAAAGCAATGTCTTTACTCATCAGTTTGGGGCACTTGAACTCAAGCTGGCAACAGGCCTGAAGTAGAAAGAAATGATTCAGGGTGGGGAGGGTGAATGGCTGAGAGTCCTTGTATCAAAGTAGTTTAGAAGAACCGTAAGTCACTGGAGTCTTGCTGTGAACTGCACAGGCCTCCCGTCTCTGTTTGTCTCACTTTGAGGCCCAGGCCTAGCCTAAAGCCCAATTTCTGAAGTTGGAGAATTTGTTCTTCAGAGTTCTCCCTGTCCATGCCTCTTTTTTTGTGCCCTGATCCCACCTCAAGCTTGTTACCCTGCCTTCTGACCTGGGTCTGCCTTCCCTAGGCAACAATGACTACCTAACTTCCATCAGAATGCACCTACCTGGGGGCGCCTGGGTGGCTCAGTCAGTTAAGCATCTGACTGGTGGTAATGACATAAACAGCAGCTTGAGAGAGCGTGGAGCAGCCCTGTGGCAGCAGGAAAGTCAGAGACCCAAGTGGGGATCTGAGCATGGCCAAACACCCTGCTGGGGATGTCTCAAGATACTACTGAGGATGAAACGTTGAAAAGGGACCTGAGGTCCTGCAGTTATGCAGATGGGAAGGAAAGTTCAGATCTAATTGCTCATATGACCTCAGAGGCTGAGAGACTGGGTGCCCTTGGCCATGTGGGCATAGCCCCTTCCCACCATTCCATCAAGTCTGTCAACCATGCTCGGAGACAAGTGGGATCCTCACCTGCAGAAGAGGAGACAGGCTAGAGAAGAATAGTGGCTTTGCCCAGGTTCAAGCTGATCAGTGGCAGAGCTGGGACACAAACCTGAGCCTGGGGGACTGCACAGCCCTTGTTCCCTCCATTGGGCCTCACTGCTGCCCCCATCTGAAGTTCCTCCATTCTTCCCAGTCCTCAGGACAGAATTCAATCTCTCCAGTTCGGTGGTCATCTCCTTCCTCCCTGATATGCCTCATCACCCATCTTGGCCACATTCTCTCCATTCATCACAGTCTAGTTCAAAAGTCACCTCATCCACCATGCTCTGAACTTCCCCCTCAAATTCATCCCTCCATACTGGGGGCTCCCATAACATTTTGTTTGAGCCTCTATTTAAAAAGATTTGTGTTAACCCTTTGCTTTCTTGATTCTATCCTTCTAGGTCACCCATCCCTGAGGGCACGAGCTTGCTTTTACAAATTACTGGATGTACCAAAGCACCCAAGACACAGTCCAGCAATGAGTGGGCTCAATACAAGTTTGGTGAGTTGATGCTAAATAAATCCCAACAATGTGGTCTAGCCTTCCATCCCTAACCTGGAAGGAACGCCCTTGATGGAAGCAATTCTCTAGCCCCCAGAAGGCTGCCATGGTGCTGTTGGGTGGCCATTATATCATATATGGCCTGTTTTGACAAAGACAAGCCCCACCTGGGCTGCATGGTGTGTGTATGTGTGTATTATACGCATAGGGGTGGTCATAGAGGGTGGAGGCAAGAGTCAGTTTCATAGAAGCTGGTCTTTGTTGTGATGAGACCCAGAACCTCACTCTCAGCCAGGCAGCAGGAGGGGGGTTTATCCCCTCAGAGTAAGGTCAGACTTCCCTTTGCTGTGATTGGAGGACTCAGCAGGCAACTCCTTTCCAGCAGCAGACTCCTTCTTCTCATGGAATAAGATGGTGGTTATGGAACAGGAACTCTGTTAGCAAGACGCAGTGGGCCTTGCTGGAACTCCTTGTGAGCCAGTTAGCTTAGATTAGTTCTGTGGGCACAGAGTGAGTCAGACCTTGAGCCCTGGATGAGTGCTAAGCTTAGTCAGTCATGTTAGAAACCTGTGCTGTCCCTTCAGGGGCCTTGTGCTACTGAAGGACATGTGGCTACAGTACCATTGTGGCTCACCAAGGTTCTAGTCAATTCCACTTAAGTCTCTATTTGGTGGTCCTTGGGCACTCTCCCAACCATCTGTCTTCTTTGTACCCTGATCCCTTCACTTCTCTGTCAGCTAATGCTTCTCTCCTCAATGCATCTGCTCCAAACACAGTGCCCTTCTGTCTGTCTTGCTTATTCATCATGTCCTGTCTTACCACACGGCCTTTGCCTGTTCTTCTTTCTCCACCTAGAATGTCCTTACTTGCTCTCTTGCCCTGTGAACTCCTTCTCCTTCAAGTCTCACCTCAAGTGTCACTTCATCTGGGAAGTTTGCCCAGACCACACCAAAAGTAACATTTCGGGCCCTGTCATTGCTGGGTATTGCCATGCTTTGATATATTGAACTCCAGCTTCCCATTCTCTGACCACATCCTCTTGTCCTTCTGTCAGTAGTCCTCTCTCCCTCACTTCTATTATACCTGCTTCTTTACCTCACCGAAACTTCCTGTCACTTACTTATGTTCTTTGTCTCCATGTATCAGCATCCCCAGTCTCACTTCCCTCCCTCTTTGGTCCAGATAACATAACCCATCACCCCAACTTCCCTTTTATTAGCACATTTAGCTTTCCTGTACTTTTTTCCTTCCACTACATCCATCCTGCCAATCTCCATGTTCAAGTAAAGCATACTCCTACCCCAGGGCCTCTGTACACGCTGTTCCTACTAATAGGAATGCTCTTTTTCCAGATATCAACATGGCTCACTCTACTTCATTCAGACCTTCATTCAAATGTTATCTCTGCAGAAAGACCTCCCCTGATCTTCTTATTTGAACAGGGCCTCTGTCATTCTTTATCCTTTCTCCTTTATTTACCTTCAGAGCATTTACCTGGCAATATATTATTATCTGTTTGCTTATTTTTGTCCATCTCTTTCAGTAGTATGCAAGCTCCATGAAAGTAGGGACTCTATTTATTTTGTTCACTGCTGTGTCTCAGAGCCTAGAACACTGCCTGGCACTTAGTAGGTACCTGTAAATATTTGTTGAATGAATGAGTGAACCCCAAGGCATTTGAACTGTCTTCTTCACAGGAGAAAATATCACACCCCTGTGGGTTGGAGTCACTCCAAATTCATGGTGCCAAATATCAGCAGGCCTCTTGTTGCTACTTGGCAATCCTTTTTACTTGTCCTGGTTCAGTTCCCCTTGCTGCTGCCCTCGTAGGCAATTCCAGATTTTTACCCTGGTCCTCAAACTCCTAAACTCCCTGCATTCCATGACATTCCATGACCTATGGACCTTCTAGTCGTTTCTGACTTTGCATTATTTCAAACAAGTGAACTGAAAATCTCTGCACACATAGGAAGATTTCTCTAGGATCCACATCTAGAAGTGGAAAGTGTGCATTTTTCATTTCAGTATATTCTGTCAAACTGCCATCCAAGAAAAGCTGCACCAGATCACACTCATACTAACAGAGTATGAAAATAACTGGTTCTACAACCTGATCAACACGGATAGCATGAATTTTTAAAATTTTAATCAACTTGATGGGTGAAAATTTGTCACTTGTTGTTTTATTTGTATTTACCCTATGCCACTGAAGGTTGAGTATGTTTCTATATGTTTTATTTGCCTTTTATTTTTTCATCTCTGAGTACATGTTCCTTTCCTTAGCTCATTTTCCTGTTGGGTTATTTGTCTTTTTCTTATTGATTTAAAAAGATCTTTATATATTTTACATCTTTCTCCATTATATTTTTGCCATATTACAGATATTTATATGCCACAAATATTTTCTCCCTTTTAGCTTTGTCTTTCATTTTAAAGACTTAATTTTTATGTAGTAAAAAAAAATCTATCAAGATATGATTTTATAATTTCTAGGATTTGTGACCTACTTGAAAAGAAAATATTATCCCACAAACTTTCTTACAGTTTTAGATTTGTGTGTGTGTGTGTGTGTGTGTGTGTGTGAGTACATGTGTGTTTTAGGTCATTATTTTATCTGGAGTTTGGATATGATATGTGTGGTAGAGATCCAACAGTAGTATGGTTTTCTTTTTCTAATTTGACAACTAATTGTCCCAACATCATTTATTGGTTAGTATACGTTTCCTTATTGATTTGCAATGCTTACATGGGGCTGTACTGGACTCTGTTGTGTTCAATTGATCTGTTCGTGCCAACATCACACTGTTTTAGTTACTATAGTCTATGTTTTGTTTTGAGAGCTGGTATTGCAAGGCTTTCTCCCCCTTTTCATTTTTTAAAATGTTTATTTATTTATTTTGAGAGAGAGAGAATGCACAAGTCGGGGAGGGATAGAGAAAAAGGAGAGGGGAGAGAGAGAGAGAGAGAGAGAGAGAGAGAGAGAGAGAGAGAGAATCCCAAGCAGGCTCCATGCTGTCAGCATGGAGCCCCATGTGGGACTCGAACTCGTCAACCATGAGATCATCACCCGAGCCAAAAACCTACTGAGCCACCCAGGCACCCCTTCCTCTGTCTTTTCAAATACTTCTTTGTCATAATTGCATAGTTTCTTCTTTAGGTGATCTCAAAATCAGCTCCTCAAGCCCTACAAAATTCTGTTATGATTTGAGTTGAGATTGCATTAAATGTATGGATTAATCTGGAGAGAATGTCTATTTTTGTAAGACTGGCTGTTTTTATTCTGGAACATACCATGTCTTTTCATTGACTCAGGCATTTTATGCCCTCTTGTCAAGTTTTTCATCCAGACCCTCGCCCACTGTGGCGTGATTTTAACCCCTACGACTCCACGACAGGTGCTCTTGTTAGAACCACCAATGACCTTTGAGGTGTTCTCCCACTGAGCGTGGGGACTATGTCTATTCTCTTTGAAGCTGGGTGGATTTTTGTGATATGGTGAAAATGACACCATGTGGTTTCTGAGGCTAGATCAGAAAAGTCAGTATGGCTCCTGCCTTGTTTGCAGAAACACTCCTTTAAAAAGAAACTGAGGTAAAATTTACATAACATAAAGCCGTTTTATTTATTAATTTTTAAAATGTTTATTCATTTTTGAAAGAGAGAGAGAGGTTGAGCATGGGAGGGGCAGAAAGAGAGTGGGTCAGAGGATCAGAAGTGGGCTCTGCGCTGACAGCAGCAAGCCCAATGCAAGGCTCAAACTCACGAAACTGTGAGATCGTGACCTGAGCTGAAGTCAGATGATCAACCAACTGAGCCACCCAGGCACCCCAAAGCCAGCCATTTTAAAATGAACAATTCAGTGGCATTTAGTACGTTCATAATGTTGTGCAACCACCACCTCTGGATTGTTCCAAAACATTTTCATCACCCCCAAAATGAAACCCCATACTCGTTCCCCCCCTTCTTCCTGCCCCTGGCAGCTACTAATCTACCTTCTGTCTCTGTAGAATGTACTTTGTACATTTCATATAACTGGAATGATACACGACGTGACCTTTTGTGTCTAGCCTCTTGGCATAATGTCTTCAACATTCATCCCTATTTTAGCATTATCAGTACTTCATTCTTTTTATGGCTGAATAATATGCCATTGTATGGATATATCACAATTTATTCATTCATTCATGCATTGATGGAATTCATTCATTCATGCATTGATGGAAATTTGGACTGTTGCCACCTTTTGGCCATTGTGAACACTGCTGCTATGAACATCCATGTACAAGTTTTTGTTTTAACACCTGTTTTCAATTCTTTAGAATATATACCTAGAAGTGGAATTGCTGGGTCACAGGGTAATTCTACATTTGACTTTTCAAAGAGTCACCAAACTATTTTACACACCATTTTACATTCCCCACCAACAATGCACAAAGGTTTCAATTTCTCCACAGCCTTTCCAACGCTTGTTATTTTCCTTTTGAAAAATTATAACCATACTAATAGTTGTGAAGTGGTCTCATGTTTATGACTTGTATTTTCCTAATGACTAATAATTCTGAGCATCTTTTCATGCACTTGTTGGTCATTTGTATGTCTTCTTTGGAGAAATGTCTATTCAAGTCCCTTGCCCATTTTTAAGTTGGTTTGTTTGTTGTTCATTTGTGAGACTTATTTATGTATCCTAGGCACTAGACCCTTATCAGATACATGGTTTACAAATATTTTCTCCCATTCTATAGGTTATCTTTTCACTTTCTTGATAATGTCCTTTGATGAACAAAAGTTTATACTTTTGATGAAATCCAATTTATTTATTTATTTTGTTCTTTTGTTGTTTGGCTTTTGGTGTCATATCTAAGAATTCATTGCCAAATCCAAGGTCATGAAGATTTATCTCTATGTTTTCTTCTAAGGGTTTTATAATTTTATAATTTGAAAACACTTACATTTTGAAACCAGAAAGTGTGAGTTCTACAGCTTTATTCTTCTTTTTCAAGATTGTTTTGGCCATCAAGACCACTTGTAATTTCACATGAATTTGATGCTCAGCTTCCACTTCTGCACAATAACTCCATTGGAATTTTGATAGGGATTGCATTGAATTTTTAGCTCACTTTGGGGAATACTGCCATCTTAACAATATTACGTCTTCCAGTCCATGAGCACAGGATGTCTTTCCAAGACCTTCTTTAATTTCAGTAAGCAATGTTTTGTACTTTTCAGTATACAAGACTTTCCCTTCCTTGGTGATATTTATTGATAGCTATTCTTTTGCATGTTATTATAAATGAAATTGTTTTCTTAAGTTCTTTGTGGATTGTTTTTGTTGGTGTATGGAAACATGAGGTCCTCACTTTCAAAGCCTTCAGCTGTCATGTAAGTGGTCCGCCCACCCTGAGACCTCCAGGTTACGAGGAAGCTCAAGGTAGCCCATTCAGGAGGCATTTTGGAGAGACGCTGAGACCATATGAAGAGAGAGAGATGCTCAGCCAGCTCCCAGCTGCTCCAACCACCTTCTTCCCCACAGAGTTTCAGCTCCAGCCACTCTGATTGTGACTATACAAGAGATCCTGAGCCAGACCGCTTAGTCCCCAGAATTCCTAACCCATAGAAACCATGAGAGATAATAGGCTAATACAATGATTTTTGTTGTTTTAAGCTACTAGGTTTTAAGGTGACTTATTTATTTATTTATTTTAATGTTATTTTATTATTATGTTTATTTATTTATTTTAATGTTAATTTTATTTAATTTTATTTTTGAGAGAGAGAGACAGACAGAGCGTGACCGGGGAGGGGCAGAGAGAGAGGGAGACACAGAATCTGAAGCAGGCTCCAGGCTCTGAGCTGTCAGCACAGAGCCTGATGTGGGGCTCGACCTGACAAACTGTGAGATCATGACCTGAGCTGAAGTTGGATGCTTAACCGACTGAGCCACCCAGGCGTCCCTAAGGTGACTTTTCTTTTTAGACAGCAATAGCCCTCAAGATTCTGTTTCCAGAACAGCCCTCTAATGACAAAATCTAAAGGACCGTTTTAAGGGCCCTGACCTCTTTGTGGTAGTTGATCTGGTAGAACTCTTCCTTCCTTGAAACTTTCCCTTTCTTTGACTTCCTTGATAGTTTTTCCTGGTTTCCTTCCTGTATCCGTGGTTGCTGCTCCCTAGTCCTCCACCTACACTTCTTTTATTCCACCTTCCCCTCCAATATTGATTCTCTGGCCTCAGCAATCTCTTTACTCTTGCATCTCTCTCTAGAAAATTTCCCATCTACAAAGTGATGCCAGCCCAGACCTCTTTCCTGAGCTCTAGACTCATAAAACCAACTTCCACTGACCACCTCCACCTGGATATCTCACACTCACCATGTCCAAAATGGATCTCTTCATTTCCCCTACATCCCATCACATTCCTCATCCAATCATCTCCAATGTTCCTATCTCAATGATTGGCATCCTTATCCACCCAGTTGTCTGAGCCAGAATCCTGAGACTTATTTCAGACCCTTTCTTCTCTCATGCCTTCACATGCAATCAATCGCCATATTTTGTCATCTCCACCTCCTAAGTGTATCTAAAGATCATTGTGTCTTCCATATCTACATTCTTCCGTAACCAATGCAAATGCACACACAGCCTTTCCTATTCACACCTGCCTTACCAAGTCACAGCTGGTGTGGTCCATGAATTTGGAGCTGTTGTCTTCACTGAAAAAAGTGAGCTTCTAGAACCATCCAGATTTAACTCCCAAGTCTGTGTTCTTAACCACTGGCCATGGTGAGGGGGCTAGTTTGGTAAGAAGAGAATGGAGACAGACAAACCAGATAGGGTCTGTAACAACTACCACATCTCTCCCACACACTAGCTTTGAGACATTAGGCAAGACATTCATTTTTCTGAGTCTCAGTTCATCTGTAAAATGGGGATAATAATAATTTCCCCTACTTGCAAGGTTGTTGCCAGGATTCAGTAAGATAATGCACGTGCAACACTTAGCATAGTGCCCTGCACAGAGCAAATGCTCAATAAATGATGGTGGAATGTTTAAGAAGGAGACTCAGAATATGGCTGGCTCTAGTAGCTCACTTTCTTTGCTGAAGACAACAGCTCCAAACTCATGGACCACACCAGCTATAGCTTGGGTATGTGGGGTCTGCATAAGGGAAGACTGTGTGTATTTGTGTTGATTGGGGGAGCGTGTGGGTGTCGCTGAAGACACTGCATTTTATTCTCAAGGTCAGGGTGGCAGATAGAGGCTGGAGAAACTGATAGGTGCTTGGAAGCGGACTTAACTGGAGCCAGCATATCTGGAGCCAGACAGCAGAGGGCAGCAGAGGTTGTTCTGATTGTAGTTCTCTGGGTTGGAGTGGGGGGTGGGGAAGAGAAACCTAAAGAACTTGGGGTCCTAATTCTAAATGCAGGGCGGGCTGGGCAAGCTGTTCAGAGCAGAGGAGTACTCTTGGGCTTGTTCTCCCTTAGGGCCTGGGATGAAGGTGATTAAGGAAGTAGGGCAGCTTGGGAGGGGCAGAAGGGGCTAGACTTTAGGGGTGATAGCTGAGTTGGGATATTTACAAAGTATATTAAAGAAACCACATCTATCTTAGTCTTGTGTATGCTTGGGCCTTCTCTCTTTTCTCAGAATCCCAATGGTCTTTCTAAGGGCACAGTTATCAACTAGGGACTCTCAAGGATGGAGATACCCTTATGTGTGTTAGATAATGAATTTGTAGTATAGGTAAGGAACATGTCCCTAAGGTAAGAATGAAAAAAGCCTCAGGCTCATGGGGAATCCAAGGCCCAGAGGAAGAGAAATGATTTACCTAAGTTAGGATTCAAAGTAAAAGTTAACACTTACTGAAACCTTACAGGTATTGCCGGACACATCACATACATTACCCCACTTAGCCCTCACAATAACCTTATGAAGCAGAATCAGATGTTCTATTATCACATTTTACAAATAATGAAACTGAAGCTCAGAAAAACTAAGACACTTGTCCAAGGTACAGCCAGGATGCAAACCCAGGCAGCCTGACTCCAGCACCTGTGCTATTAACCACCTTAGTCTGCTACTAGTTTAGACCAAGGATTAGGTCTCCAGACTCCCAAATCCGGGCTGTTGTCATTATTCTACATTGTCTTGCATGGAAATGCAGTTTCAGTAAGTCAAATTCCGGTCCCAAATTAAATATAATAGCAAGGCAGTTTGTCACTTTAAATGGATTCTCAGTTAATTCTTTTGTAAGGTAAATACCCCATTAAAAAAAAACCTCCTCTCATCCATAATTTACCTGCTTTGTGATGTTCCTATATTGTGAGAACCATCTGTGGGATTGGTTGGTTTGCTTCCTATACAGGCCTGTGTGAATTCTGCTTTAGGTGGCATCTTCCCCAGCCTGCTCTGGCTCTTTTATGGGCTACCTGCCTACAGCAGACTGTCAGTGTAAGTCCAGGAAAAGTGAAAGAAAGTTAAGTCAATGAAATTTTTTGGGCCATCTTCTATTTTGTTTTCCTTGTGCTATTGCTTATTGTTGAGCAAGCAAACATGCTTATTTGGTGTTTGTATGGAGGAATGCATGAATACAGTCATTCATTTTGCACTTGCTGACACCTACTATGTGCTAAACACTATGCTAAATCCTGGGGGACACAGGGATGAACAAGGTATGCATGGTCCCTGTCTTCATGGAATTTTGAGTCTAGAAGAAAAACATGTAGATTACAAATCACTCTCTCTCAGGTTCCCCTAAGTGGAATCTCCTGTCTTCTCCATCCCTAT
This sequence comes from Panthera pardus, assembly GCF_024362965.1. Lineage (NCBI taxonomy): Eukaryota > Metazoa > Chordata > Mammalia > Carnivora > Felidae > Panthera > Panthera pardus. The sequence goes on from NW_026526843.1 coordinate 20,774,750, forward strand.
TGCCTTAGCATGACTGTCTCTTCCTTGGGCCACTGCAGCTGGTTTACCAGTCCCTGCCTCCTCCCAACCCTCCACCCCAGCCTGCACATAGCAGACAGCAGCAGACAGACTCCACCTTTGAAAACATCCCTTTCAACATGTCACATCCTTCCCCTGCTCAACCTGCTCAAAATCCTTGAATGACTCTCCATTTCCTGTCCAATGGGGTCCAAATTCCTTCACCATCTGGCTAGAGTCAAGCAATTCCATGAGCCCATCTTGCCTCATCTTCCCCTCCCTACCCTTATTCCCTACCTGTCCCTATACTCTAGTAGGGAGGGTCTTCTTACCATTCCTATAAACTGCCATCTTCTTCCTAATCTGTACTTCAGTTCTATCTCCTCAAATCTTACCTATCTTTCAAAAGATCCAGATAGAATACCACCTCCTGATGGAACTTTCCAGTAAGGACTGCCCCCTTCCTCTGCTCTCCTTTCCCTGTAATCCTGGGCCCAAATTCTGGTTGGTGTGAGGATCAAACAACATGCCATCATGGGTAAATGTTTTGTATCACATAATGTGAGGTTGTCTTCATACCAATTCTCATATCTACCATTTATTGAGCATTTGTCCTCTGCCAGGTAGTGGGGATCAGTGGTTTACAGACATTGAATCCTCATAAAACTCCATGGAATAGATAATATCTATTATTAGGCCCATGATTCAGATGAACTGAGGCTTAGAGAAATTAGATATCTGGCCCAGGATCACACTTTTACAGATAGGTCCATCTGGGGAGCCTGTGCTCTTTCAGGAGATGGTCCATTGGACCAAGCTGGGTTGAATCTCAGTACTGCTTTTGTTTTTTTAGTTCCTTGTAGTTCACCACTATATGTCCCTTGCTGTTTTTTTAACACTTGATTTTTAAAAGTTCTATTGATATTTCTCTTGGTCGTGACTCTCTGTTTTTATTTTATCATTATTTTATTGTAGTAAGCTACTTCCAAGATTTTGGGAAACAAGGCGAAAGTAATTAAATACATGTAGATAAAATGCACTTCCCCATCTTCTCTCCCAGTGTCCAAGAGAGAAGTGGGTGCCAGTGCTGGGCAAGCATCATCTAACCCTGAACTCTGAGAGGCCTTGAGGAAAAGGCAATCTAAGGCAGAAGCCAAAGGTCAGTTCCTTCTGTGAAATAAAAGAGTACAGAGTCTGTGCCAGGTCCTCTAGCAAAATGCCAAACTGTGGCATGGACTCTATTTCCTTCCATGGTTTTATTTTTATTTTTAAGGAGCCATCAGGTGGTAATGGATGATTCATGCTTTACTTACTCTTCTTGTTTATTTCCCTTCCTTGACCTTCAGATTTTTTTTCCCTGAATGTTTGTTCCGGGTTTTGACAAAGCACTGAAGTACTAGACTTGCCTTGGTGACTTTTTTTTTTTGGTGTAACGTCTTCTTAGGAAAAAAAAAATGAAAGGAAGTGACAGTATTCCCAAACCATCTTTTATCCCATGAGTGGATGGATTGCACCTGCTACCTCTAAGGTCACTCTCCGATTGTTTCCTTTTACAGTAAAACCTCATTAGAAGACACTTCATGAGCACCATGAGTAAGCTTGGGCCCTACCTGGCCTTACTTTGCCCACTCTTGGCAGAAAGAGCCATCTGAATAAACGGACTCCATGTGCTGGTTTTTCCATACTCTAGGCAGCAAATTTTGTCACTCCCTTTGGAGGCACCATTTGCATACAAATGATTGATGCTGGGGATTCTTTTTTTTTTTTTCCTTACATTAAGGCAAGTCTCAATTAGGCTACGATTTGTCAGCCTACTTGGAGTTACTGTGAATTATTCAAAGCAATAAAGCTTCATTTCTTTACACGTAACCTACAATACAAATGATTCACTAATTTGAAGGGCTACCTCCATTAGTTTGAGTAAGTGAGGTTGGACTACATTCAATAGCAATTTATTGATTTCTTTCATCATTCAAATCGCTCTTCCTGGGTAAAAATTCTTTTTAACAGCCCCAGTTCACTTTAGGAAGACTGGAACAGTGGGTTCTCCCTCAGGGACAAAAATGTGCTGTCCACTCACCTGTCCTTGAGTTTGGAACCTTAATCATAGGGATCCCTTTGCCCTGATACATCCCGATGCTTGTAGTCTATTCCTTTGAGGCTAAAAACATGGGCTGCAGGTTCATGGTCGGGGTATGCCTGGGATGGAGGGTTGCTTCTGTGTGATGCAGTCCAAGTTGCTTTACCTCTCTAGGTTTGAGTTACCTCATCCTGCAATTGCACACTCAACCTGTGGAGATTAAGGATGGTCAGAGGCCAGGATTAGGGCTCAGACTGTGAATGAAGAACTAAGTGAAGGGGCCTTCCTTGTCTAATACTGACTGCCTTGCCTGCTCCTGGGTAGCCCTGTGCTCTACCCACTGAGCTAAAGACACAAGGCACTAGACAACTAGAGAAGACTAGAATTATAGGACAAAAACATTGAGGAAGGTGGAAAAAGATACCAGATAATTTGTATTCCTTATCCAGTACTTATAGGCCCTCTGTAAAGAAGGCAAGAAGGAAAAGCTTGCTTCCGCAGTTACTGGTGTAGCAAGGAATTCTCACATTCCAAATAAATATTTGAAATGGGCGTCTTTCTTTATTGTGAATTTCTTTCTGGGAGACTCTGGCCATGGCACGCCACTCAGTATGCTTCAGCAAAGTGTCTCTTCTTTGCCTATACTAAGGGTGGAGAGGAAAGGAGATGGGCTGGGCCACCTTGGCCATGTTTGAGTTACCAAATGACAATAGAATTCCTGCTTAGAATGCTAGGGAAATGGATTTCTCTGATCTCCTGGGAGGAATTGTAATCACCAAGTTTTGAAAAGCCTAGGGAATCTGTAGCTGAAGGCTGTCTTTCATTTGGGACAGGAAGAGACAGACACGGAGGGTGAGACTGATAAGTGCAAGGGCGTGAAGCACCATTTCCCCCTGCAGGATGCTGGAGCTGGCTTGGAGAAGAGGAGGCAGTGGTAGTGATGGGGGAATCTACCCTATTTGACCTAAGTGCTTACAACCACCCTATGAGGTCACTGCCATTACCATCCCTACTTTATAGATCAAGAAACTGAGGCACAGAAAGAGAGTTCACATGGCTAGTGAATTACAGAGCTGCAATTTGAACCTTGGATTGTCTGACTCCAGAGCCTCCAGTCATAGTTATTTGGAAGTACATCTGGACTAGCAGGGAGAAAAGGAGAAGAAGAAGTGGGGGGGGGGTTATGATAACCTGGCACCTCAAGGGCTCTGAGGTGGCCTCAATGCCAAGAGGTAGCATAGTGTAGTGGTTAATAGCATACATCAGGGATCCAACAGTGTAAGTCAATAGTCTGGGTTCAAATCCCAGATCTATGACTACCTGACTGTGTGACCTTGGACAAGTTACTTGACCTCTCCATGCCTCAGCTTCTTCATCCTTGAAATTGGGATATAGGAATAATAATAGTACTCACTTGATAGGGTTCTTGTGAAGATTGAATGGTTCGGTGCAAGAGAATGTTTAGATACCACCTGACATTCAGTGAATGCTGCCTACTTATTTAACATTTAGCGTAGCAACGAGTGCACAAGTGCTAGGTCTGTGGTTTACTGGGAGATCTCTGAGCCTCAGTTCCTCCCTGAAACCTGCTTTATGGTTTCTGTGAGACTCTGAAGCAATGCATAAGAAGAAGAGCACACAATGAATAGTCAATTCCCAAAGTGGTTTTGAGTTATTATATCAGCCCCATGCAACTAACCCTGAGGTAGAGTCCGCATTCTCCTGTTGGCCTAGGATCTGGGAGTTCAGACATTAAATGAGTGGGTCATTTGGCAAGGGATGGGGAGCACCTTTAGCTATGCAAGGAATTCCATTAAAAAATTTTTTTTAGTCTTTAATTATTTTTGAGAGAGAAAGAGACAGAGTGAGAGCAGGGGAGGAACAGAGAGAGAGGGAGATGCAGAATCCGAAGCAGATGCCAGGCTCCAAGCTGTCAGCACAGAGCCTGACACGGGGCTCAAACCCACGAACCACGAGATCATGACCTAAGCCAAAGTTGGACGCTTAACCGACTAAGCCACCCAGGCGCCGCAAGGAATTCCATTTTTAATGCAAGTGACCTTAGGTCCTGCTGACAGACAGTGAAGAGGGAAAGAGGGCGTGGCCTCAGATATCCCTGGGCCCAGGTCTAGAGCCTCAAGAATCCAAGTCCTGCAAGGTGGTAGAGCCAGTGGGGAAGCACTCAGCCTCCAGAGCCAGACCTGCCTGGGTTCAATCTCAGCTCTGTCACATATTGTGAGACCTTGGCCAAGTCATTTTTTTGCTCTGTGCCTCAGTTTCCCCATATGGGAAATGGAGATCATATTTGTACCATCCTCACAGTGGTGTTATCAGGATTAAGTGCATGAACACGTGTAGAGAGCTTAGAGTAGTGCTGGGCACATCGTATGATTATTGTTGATTTCTTTCCAGAGAAACCAGGAAGATGAATGAAAAATGAAGGAAAACTGTGACGCTTCTCTCCACCCTCTCCTCTTCCCCAGCGTCTGGAAGATACTCTTGTCCAAATGGGAAATTGAAGCTAAAATAGCACAATAAAGGAAAGGAAGCACGGGAGCAGATGGGCTCCCACTCACTGTCCTGAGGAATGTGCTGACTATTCAGGAACAGGGCCTTTGGCAGTCACTTAGCACAATCACGGAGCAAAAGGAAATGATCAAGTCTGTCATCAGGGTCAGTGCCAATTTATTTAAGAAAGTATCGAGGCTGAGAAGGAAGATGTTGGGAATGGGAGACCCCACACATTTCTGGAGCTAGTTCACAAAAACCCCCAGGGTGGCAACCCCAAGTGAGTATGACTGGAGATGTCCCTTTCCTGAATGCTCTTCCAAAGTCCCCAGTGACCAGAGGCTGGGAATGGGGGCTTTGAGCCAGGAATGATAGGGGAATTGGTGGCCTGCATGGGCTGAGTCCAGCCTGGGCTCTAGTGCTTCCTTTATTCTATTTGGCAAACTTGTATCAAATGCCTTCTGGGCCAGCCAGTGGGCTAGGAGCCATGGAGGATGATGGGAAGAATGGTACAGGTAAGGTCTTTGCCCTGGAAGAGCTCATACAGGATAAAAGCTGTGCTCCCTACCCATGGGAAACACTGAGTGGTCAGGGACCAAACTGCTACCCTCTTCCCAGGGAGTTTCCCCTGGAAAAAAGGGAATGTCTAGAAAGGATAATGCTTAACATGAAATAACCTCTTTTGGTGGAATTAGTGGGATTTATATTTCCCAGAGCATAGAGTGGCCACAACAGACTGTAAATTCATTAGAGGAAAGGCTTATGCCTCCATCAATCCCTTGAGCAGCCACTAGCACGGCTTTACACCTAAAGAGACTTATAAGCAGGGCATTTAGAATTAGATCCCACCAGCTCTGACGGAGTGTCCACTCTGTGCCAGGCACAATGCCGCATGCTCTCCCATGCTTGAATATCATAGAAAATTTATCTGTGGTGGATTAATGTGAATATTCAATGATTTGGCATGAATCATAGAAAGTCTGTAGATGTAATGTGGCCCAGTGGTCCTCACAGTCTGGTCTCTGGACAAGTAACACCAACATCACCTGGGAACTTGTTAGAAGTGCAAATTCTTGGCCCCATCCCATATGTACAAAATCAGAAACCCCAGGGGTGGGGCCCAGCAATCTATGGTTTAACAAGCCCTCCAAGGGATGCTGGTGCATGCTCAAGACTGAGGACCACTGCTCTAACCCGGTGATCTTTAAAACCCTTTAACCCAGGGATGGGAGGTACCATGAAGATTCTGACAAAACCCCTAGGGAGGAGAAGGGGCTTGAGCAGCTCTATTTTCAGGTGTGTTACATGTTGAGCTGCCACATCAAGATTGTGTCTAAAGAAAATGCTCCAAACTGAAAAAGTTTGAAAACTATGACTTCACTCTACCTATCCTGCCTTATCACCTGTACAGATGGGGACACTGAAGCCTAGAAAGGAGAAGGCTCCAGGAAGCAAGGACGGGACTAGAACCCTGGCCTCTTAACTGCTGCCCTGGATACTTTGAAGCATCTCAGGGAGCCCCCTCATGAGAGAGGAAACAGGAGGATAAGCCTTTGAACTATATTTTATTAAGATCCTGAGGGGAATTTGCTTGTCTTTCTAGTTGTGCCAGGAAAGGCCAGAGGTTTCTAAAGTTCTTGGAGGTAGCCCTTCTGGATTCTTCTGTCCTGTGGCCCAGGATTTGTAGCCTCAGACCACCTCCCAGCCAGCCTGACTCCTCCGACCAACCACCAGCATTCATCTCAAGGCAGAACATAATGGGGGTCTGCCTGAACTCCTAGTCTCTTCCTCCATTCCCCAGCCAGACCCTTCATGCCCACCTAATGCTTAAGGGTCTGCCCAAGTTTGCATTGCCATGGTCTCCATTCTTTACCCAGCTGTGCCCCAGGCAATGCCTTGTCAGTGCTATCATACCAGGAATTGGGATCATTGTGAGCCTTTCTTGGGGGAGGGTGGGTATCATTGCATCCTGTTCCATATCTCCTCTCTTCCCAGCCCCCAACACTGCCAAGTCTGTTGTCTAAGCAAGTGGCTCACAGAGATTGGTAAGTGAGCAGGGGAGATATTCATGGGATTGAGGTCTTTACCACCTGCTGCTGGTTCTGCCCAAGGCCCAAAGACTCAGCTGGTAGGACTTCCCCACTGCTGCCTATGCTTTTTTAAGATGCGGGTGTTACCTTTGACTTTGGACTTCGGTTGCTACCAACCTCTTAGGGCTGTTTTTCCCCAGGGCAATAGCACTTAGTCCAGTCATCTCCATGTGGAGGAGAAAATGCAGTGGCTTCTCTGGGTGCTGACTGACAGCACTGAGGCTAGGGCAAGAGTCTTAAGTGGCTGAGCCTACGTGAACAAAGTCAAGGCAACTGTGGTGTGATGTGTGAGTCAGCGGCTTGGCTCTTCCCTTCCAAGCCAGAGAGAGGGAGGGCACACATGCGCACACATGGGTGGAGGAAATGGGTTCTAAAGGACAGAACCAATGAAAAAAAAAAAAAGAAAGAAAACATGACTCCTAAAGACTAACATTTGCAGGGCAAGACAGCTCATCCCCCCCTTGCAAAAGAGTGTTTGAAACCCTAGCCAGGTCCCCCCTGTCTAACTTCTTGGCTTCTGTGGACTGACATAGCAGGAATTCTCAGCTGATGGAAGCCAAGCAGTGTGAAGGAAATAGCCTGACCTCTGGAGTCAGATGCATGAACGTTCAACTCTGGGCTCAACCACTCACTAGATGATCGAATGTATGCCAGGGACTTTACCTCCTTGAACCTCGGTTTCCTCAGCTCCAAAAAGGGAATGGTAATATTAGATTGAACCCTATGAAAATGCCATTTTGTAAGTTAAGAAAGGTTGAATATTGCCAATTTCATATTGGTTCAATCCAGTTGGTTCAACCTTTCTCCCAGGGTTATTGTGCAGATTAGATGAGGTAATATAAAAAAGTGTCAACACTTGACACATAGTAAGTGTCCACTAAAAGATAGTGATAATGATGGTGATGACAGTGGGTATCTAACAAGTGCTGGCCACAGATTGAGGCCTAGCCCTGACCATCTCACAAATACAGATCCTGGACAAGCTGAAATACATCAGGGACATCATCTGAGGGGTTAAAATGGACCCTTGGCCAAATACCCCTCCTTTCTGTGCTGGGTCAGCTCTTAAAATTTCTGGCTTGAGGCACCTGGGTGGCTCAGTCAGTTAAGCATCTGACTTCGGCTCAGGTCATGATCTCACAGTCTGTGAGTTTGAGCCCCATGTCGGGCTCTGCTCTGACAGCTCAGAGCCTGGATCCTGCTTGGGATTCTCTCTCTCCCTCCATCTGCCCCTCCCTCACTTGTTCTCCTTCTCTCTCTCTCAAAAATAAACATTTAAAAAAGTTAAAAAAATAAAATGTCTTGCTTACGGGTCACTCTTTGTGGTGAAGACACTCTCTAGCAAAGCCTCCCATTAAAGAGTCACAAAAGGGAACAGATATAGTCATCGGCTCACTGATCCACTCATTTATTCAGCAGTTTGAGACGCACTGTGCTAGGTGCTGGGTTGAAGAAGGTATGGTCCCTGCCCTGGAGGAATTTGCAATTTGGTATAGGAAAACCCGAAGACAGGTACTGAAAGTTCCTTGTTGACAAGTGTCATAGTCATAAAAATTGTGTCCCAAGACTCATGGGGGTACTGGGGAGGAGGGATCATCCAACTCTGTTTGGGGGTTAGGGAAAAAATTACACAGAAAAATATGACATGCCAGATGGCCTTGAAAGATATGTGGGAATTCCTGGGCTGGAGATGGCATGGCTCTAGAAGGACATTTCAAGCAGGGGAAACCTAGTATGTAGAGGCACAAGATTGCAAAGGAGAGTGATTGGGATTGGTTCGAAGTTCAGCCATAGGGATTGGTTCGAAGTGCAGTGTCTGGAGCATGGGGCAGGGAAAGGAGTATCAGAAGCTAAGGCTGATAGGGTAGGTCAGGACTGAGGAAGTGCAATTGTATGTCAGCCTAAAGGACTTGGATTTGATCCTATAGGCAAATGAGAACCAACAGATAAGGGTTTCCCAGAGTGTCCAGACAAAAAACCACCTGATTTTATCTGAAGTGGGTCCTGAGAATCTGAGATAGAGGGTTTTTTTTTTACCATTAGTAATTATTCTCAGCTTTACTGAGGTATAATTTATATACAATAAAATGCACCCAAATGTAAGTGTACATTTCAATGAGTTTTGATAAATAACATATATTCATGTAATCAGTACCACCTTGGACCTGGGCAAATGGAGCCCCTGCCCTATGGCTTGCATCTTGCCCTGGCAGTGGGGGGAGTTCTGTGCTTTGTAACACTTTCCTTAACATTTTCAAAGTTCCCTTTTAGTTCCTGGGAGCAGACATGGCCAGCAATATCATCAGGGTGGGCTGCCCATAGTACACAATGGGTCCCAGGTTGACAAGGGACATGATAACATGTTTCTCCCCTTCAAGGAATTTTTGAGTCTCTAGACTCCTCCCCCACCATGCTTGGGGCCCACCAGGTGTCCCAAAGAACTCCAGGATTCTCACCTATGGGACTCTTGGTTGGTACCTAGCTCTGAGAGGGTAGTGAGGCCAGTGGAGCAATGCAGTATTTCTTTGACACAGATGCATGAAATTGGGCCACGAGAATGATACTGACACACTGGTTTTGGATGATTCAAATAGTGTCTATAGACAGGGGCCACGTAAAATGCATTTTCCCAGGCTCTAAGCCGTAAGAGTAGTTGAGTATGTATGATCACCCATGCAATCAAGATTTACACCATTTTCATCACTGCAAAAACTTTCCTTGAAGAGTTTTGGAATTAATTTTACTCCCACTCCCCACCCTTGACTACTACTGTCTTGCTTTCTGTCACTCTGAGGTTAGTTTTATCTATTCTAGAATTTCAAATAAATGAAATATTACAGTATCTAGTCTTTTATGTTTGGTTTATTTCAATTAGCATAATGCTTTTGAGGTTCTCCATGGTGTAGCAGGTATCAGTAGTTTGTTTCTGTTTATTGTTAAATATCCATTATATTAATATACCATAGTATATGTTCCATATTGATACTAATTATAATGTATATTTGCTATACCATTGTATTAACATACCATTGGTCCATTATATGGATATATCACAGTTTGTTTATCTATTCACCCATTCCTGGACACTAGGGCTATTTCTAGTTTGAGGTTTTTATAAATACAACTGCTCTGAATATTTTTGTACAAGGGTTTTTGTGGGCATATGTTTTAATTTCTCTTGGGTAAAAATACCTAGGAGTGAAATTACTGTGCTGAAACTTTGTATTATATTTAATTTTATGAGAAACTACAGACTGATTTCCACAATGGTTGTACCGTTTTATATACCAATTGCTGATGCCTATTGCTTCGTATCTCCTTGGTTTTGTTATTTTCGAAAATTTCAGCTTTTCTTATGGGTGTGTGCTAGTATCTCATGATGGTTTTAATTTGCATGTCACTAATGACTAATGATGTTCAACATCTTTTCATGTGTTTAGTGGCCATTTGTCTGTCATCCTTTGTGAAGCGTCCATTCTTTGGGTATAATTTACAGACAATAAAATGCACCCATTAAAAGCATGCAATTCAATGAGTTTGGTCTTTTCAAAGCACCAGATTTTGGTTTCACTGATTCTCTCTCTCTCTCTCTCTCTCTCTCTCACTCTCTCCCTCTCTGTTTTGCTGTTTCGTTGATTTCTGCTCTAACCTTTATTATTCCCTTCCTTCTACTTACTTTGGGCTTAATTTGCTCTTCTTTTTCTAGTTGCTTAAATTGGAAGCTGAGTCATTGATCTGAGACCATTCTCTTCTAATACAGATATTGAGTGCTATAAGCTTCCCCATAAGTACTGTTTTAGAGGCATATCACAAATGTTTATATGTTGTTTTTGTTTTCTCTCATTTAAAAATATTTTCCAACTCCTTTTTGACGTATTCTTTGACCTGTGGATTCTTTAGAAGTGTGTCATTTCATTTCCAACTACTTAAGGATTTTCCAACATCTTTTTGTTATTGATTTCTAATTTAATTCTGTTAAGGTCAGAGAGCATATTCTATATGATTTCAGTCCTTTAAAATTTACTGAGCCTCATTTTATGACCCAGCATATGGTTTCTTTTGGTGAATATTCCATGTGTGCTTGAGAAGAATGTGTTTTCTGCAGATGTTGGGTGTAATGTTCTATTCATGTCAATTAGGTCAAGTTGATTGATAGTGTTGTTCAAGTCTCCTATGTCTTATTGATTTTCTGTTTACTTGTTTTATCAGTTACTGAGAGAGAACTGTTGAACTCTTCAACTACAATTGTGACTTTGTCTATTTCTTCTTTTAGTTCTGTCAGTTTGGGCTTCATGTATTGTGAAGATTGTTGTTAGGTACATACACATTTACGGTTGTTATATTGTCCTGATGAAGTGACCCTTTTATGATTATAAATGTCTTTACTCTTGGTAATATTCTGTGTCTTGAAGCTTACTTTGAAATTGATGTAACCATCCCTGGTATATCTTTTTTTTTAAGTTTGTTTGTTTGTTTGTTTTTAGTAGTCTCTACACCAAACGTGGGGCTTGAATTCATGACCCTGAAATCATGAGTCATACGCTCTTCTGACTGAGCCAACCAGGTGGCTCTTTCCCTGGTGTACTTTTATCAATCATCTTTGTTTTAAACTGTGTCTTTATACTTAAAAGATGCTTCCCATAGAGAGTAAAAAAAATGAAGCCAATTTTGTTTTTCATACATTAGGATAATCTCTGACTTTTAACTGTACTGCTTAGAGTACATTTACATTTAACATAGTTATTGATATAATTGGGTTTATGTCATCAATTTCTCTATTTGTTTTCTATTCTTCCCATCTATACCTCACTAACTTTTCTCTCTTTTTCTGCCCTCTTTTGGATTGGGTATTTTCTTTAGAAACTTTCTATTTTGAAATAATTTTGGATTCACAGAAGAGCTGCAAAGATAGTACAGAGTGTTCCTATATACTTTTTATCCAATTTTCTTTAATGTTAACATTTTACATAAACATGGCATATTTATCAAAACTAAGAAATTCACATTGGTATAATATGACTAACTATAGACTTCATTTGGATTTTCTCATTAATGCCTTTTTCTGTTTCAGAATCTCACCCAGGATACCACATTTCAATTAGTCATCATGTCTCCTTAGGTTTCTCCTAGCTATGACAGTTTCTCAGACTTTTCTGGTTTTTGATGACCTGTACAGTTTTGGGAACTATGAGTCAGGTATTTTGTAGAATGTCCCAATTAGTGTTTGTCTGGTGTTTTCTCTTGATTAGTCTGTGGTTATAGATTTTGGGGAAGGATACCATAGAGGTATGTGCCCTTGTTATCCATCATATCAGGGGGGTATGTGACATCAACATGACTTACTGATGATGTTAACCTTGATTACTTGGTCAAGGTATGCCTTTCAGATTTCTCCACTGTAAACTACTGTTTTTCCCTTTTCAAATTCTATTGTTATATGCAAGTCACTAAAATCAGCCCACACTCAATGGGAGTGAATTAAGCTCCACCTCCTGAAGGGACAAGTGTCAAGGAATAATTGAAATCTTTTAATATTCTATTTTATCACAAGCATTAGCTATTTAGCTATAGCTAGTATTTTTTTTTACAGTTGCTCTAGGGTTTTATTTTTTTTTAGTTTATTTATTTTGTGAGACACTGAGAGGGAGAGACAGAGAGTGTGAGCAGGGGAGGGGCAGAGAGAGAGAGGGAGAGAAGAATCCCAAGCAGACTCCAGACTGTCATTGTATAGCCCAATGCAGGGCTCGATCCCACAAACTATGAGATAATGACCTCATAGCCAAAACCAAGAGTCGGACGCTCAACTGACTGAGCTACTCAGGCACCCCTCTCCAGTGGCTTCTTTCACTCAGGCCCTCTCAGGGCCTTTTTAACATGTCACAAACTACTTCAAATACACTTATGTGACTTCATGTACAAGAACCTTAAAACAGCATACTTTGATTTCTCCCCTCTGGTCCTTTGTGGCATTGTAATACATTTTGCTTCTATATATATTATAAACTCTCAAATACATTGTTATTATTTTTGCTTTATATAGTCACTTATATTTTTTTGAAATAATGTATTAAGGTGAAATTCACAGAACATAAAATTAACCATTTTAAATGAACAATTAGTTGAGGCCCCTGGGTGGCTCAGACGGTTAAGTGTCTAACTTCAGCTCAGGTCATGATCTCGTGGTTTGTGACTTTGAGCCCTGCATCCAGCTCTGTGCTGACAGCTCAGAGCCTGGAGCCTGCTTCAGATTCTGTGTCTCCCTCTCTCTCTGACCCTCCCCTGCACACACTCTGTCTCTCTCTCTTTCTCAAAATAAATAAATAAATAAATAAATAATAAACATTAAAAAAAATTAAAAAATAAACTGAACAATTAGTAGCATTCAGTAGCCAGTTACCCTTTTGGGTTTCTTGTAAAGATTTTATCTTATTTATTTATCTATTTATTTTTAAATATTTATTTTTGAGAGAGAGAGAGTGTGTGTATGAGCAGGGGAGGGGCAGAGAGAGAGGGGGAACAGAGTATCCAAAATGGGCTCTGTGCAGGCAGCAGAGAGCCTGATGTGGGGCTCAAACTCACGAACCATGAGATCATGACTTGAGCTGAAGCTGGAAGTTTAACTGACTGAGTCACCCAGGCACCCCTATTTTATTTTTAAGGAATCTCTGTACACCCAGTGTGGGACTTGAACTCACAACCTGAGATCAAGAGTCGCATGCTCCACCGACTAAGCCAGACAGGTGCCTCTTGTAGTCAATTACCTTTTATAGAAAAATTTTAAAATGGAAAGGAAGTCTTTTAATATTTATCTACATGTTTATCATTTATGGCACCCATCATTGCTTTTTGTGCATCTGAGTTTCCATCCAGGATCATTCTCCTTCAACTTGAAGAATTTCCGTTAATATTTATTGTAGTGTAGGTCTTTGAATACTTTAAAGATGTCAATTTATTATCTTTTGGTTTGCAACATTTTGGTTGAGAAGTCTGTGATAATCTTTAGCTTGGCACCCCTGTATATAATGCATCTTTTTTCTAGTGCTGGTATATTAGCATTTTCTCAATATCTGTGTTTTCAACAATTTTCTTATGATGTGCCTTGGTTTGGTTTTCTACATTTTTACCATTCTCGAGGTTTGTTGAGCTTCTTGGATCTACAGTTAATAGTTAAAAATTTAGCCATTATTTGCTCAAATATTTTTTTTCTGCCTCCAGTTCCTCCTGGAACTCTAATTACACATATGTTATACCATGTGATATTGAATCACAGGTCACTGAGGCTCTGTTAATGTTTTTTTTAATGTTTATTTATTTTTGAGAGAGAGAGAGAGAGACAGTGTGAATGAGGTGAGAGTAGAGAGAGAAGGAGACACAGAATCTGAAGCAGGTTCCAGGCTCTGAGCTGTCAGCACAGAGCCCATCGTAGGACTCAAACCCACGAACTGCGAGATCATGACCTGAGCTGAAGTCAGACACTTAATTAACGGAGCCACCCAGGCGCCACTGTTAATGTTTTTTTAAATAACAGTTTTATTGAGATATAATTCACATCCCATACAATTCGCCCATTTAAAGAGTACAATTCAATGACTTTTAGTATAGTTGTAGATATGCACACCATTACCACAGTCAATTTTAGAATATTTTCATCACCTCCAAAGAAATCCCACACTCTAGCTATCGCCCCATTCTTAAGCAACCGTTAATCTACTTTCTGTTTCTATAGCTTCACCTATTTTAGAATTTTCACATAAGTGGAATCACGTACATTCTGGTCTTCTGTTTCTGGCTTCTTTCACTCAGCATAATGTTTCCAAGGTTCATCCATGTGGTAGCATGGATTAGAACTTTGATCCTTTTTATGGACAAATAATATTCCGGTATCTTGGTATACCACTCTTTGCTTACCCATTCATTTTGTTAACTTTGGATCAGCCATTTTTCCCTATGTGAGTTATTTTAAATAGCTTCTATTGCTATTTTTTATTTTTGCTTAAATTTTTAATGTTTATTTATTTTTGAGAGAGAGAGAGAGAGAGAGAGAGAGACAGAGTGCAAGTGGGGGAGAGGCAGAGAGAGAGGGAGACACAGAATCTGAAACAGGCTCCAGGCTCTGAGCTGTTGGCACAGAGCCCAACGCAGGGCTTGAACTCAGGAACCTTGAGATCATGACCTGAGCTGAAGTTGGACACTCAACCAACTGAGCCACCCAGGCACCCCTGTTGCTACTTTTTCTAACTCATTGAACTTTTCTTCTGCATTATCTAATCTGCTGTTAAAGCCCATCTCGTGAACTATTTATTTCAAATATTATATTTTTCACCTCTAAAAATTCTATTTGGTGTGAATATATACATAGATATATATTAATTTCTTTCCCCACTATATTCATGTTTTCCTTTAAATCCTTGAGCATATTTATAATAGCTGTTTTAAAAGTCCTGTTTTGTTAATTTTATCATCTCTGTCATTTCTGGCTGTTCCTTTTGAGTGACTTTTCTCCCCTGGTTATGGAAGAGCACATTTTCTTGCTTCTTTTTTTAAAAATTAAATCCTAGGTGAATGTGAATGTTTCATTCTTAAGTATCTAGAGTTTCAGTCTTCCTTTAACTATGTTCTGGAAGGCAATTAAGTTACTTGCTTATCACCATGAACCTTTCCAGACTTGTTTTTAAGATTCATTACAACAGATCCAGAGTAGCATTTATTCTAGGACTGGTTTATCCCTACTGCTAAGATACAACTTTTCTTGGGGCTTCTACTGAATTCCCTGGGTTCTGGGAACTTCAGCTTACAGCTTTCTGGTAGTTCTTGCCTGTTTTGTGGAGTTTTGCCCTACATGTATATAACTTAGTACTCAGCAACCCAATTAAGAGGATCCCTATGTAGATTTCTGGAACTCTTTCTGTGTTGCTCCCTCCTTTCCAGAATTCTGCCCTGCAAATCCCATGTCTTTCTCTTTAACTCTGGGAGACCACTAAGCTTTCCTGGGGGTTCCCTGCCCCATACCCTGGTCCAGAAAGTGCCTTCAGGCAGAAACCAAAGGCTATGATAGACTTCATTTGTTTCCCTTTTCTCAAGGATCACAGTTCTGCACTGATTGTTGTTTAAAGTCTAAAAACATCTCTTCATATCTTTTGTTTAGCTTTCTAGTTTTTTTCCATGTTAGGAGAAAATGTCTGATACGATTTACCTCAACATGATTGGACGCAGAAGTCACAGTAGAGATTTTTAAGCAGGGGAGAGACATGATCATATTTGATTTTAAGGAAAAGCTGGTGGCCACCTGGTGGTCTCTTGGATGGAAGGGAGGAAAATATTGAGGCAGAAAAACAAATTAAAGTTTAAGTTGTCTCTGAGTGAGCTGATCGTGGTCTTAACTAGAAGAGGGGCAGTGGCACTGAGGAGATGTGAAAACATTTGAGAGCTAGTTCGGAGGTGGGATTGATGAGAGTTGATGACAGATTGGATGTGGGCTGTGGGTGAAATAAAGGGCAGAGTCTGGGAGGACCTCCTGTTTTCTGGCTTGAACAACTAGAAGGATGCTAGTGCCATTCACTGAGACCGGGACAGGAAAAGATTTTTTTTTCTTTTCTAGAGGGTTGTGTTGTTTATTTGGTGGCTGGGTGGAGTGCAGATGGTGAATTCAGTTGTGGGCATGTGGAATTTGAGGTGCCTGTGAGCCACCCAAGTCGGGAGGGCAATTGGATATGTAGATGTGGGATTCAGAGGCGAGCTGGGGACTGGAGAAATAAATGTGGAGTTTATGACATACACGTGATAACCGTGCCAATGGAATGGGTGAGACCGTCCAGGGAGAGGAAGTCCAATGAGATGAGAAGGTGGTTTGGGACAAAGTGACTGGTCTTGTTTACCAGCAGAGAGCTAGATGCTGAGAGAATGGGCCACTGCCTAGGGGAATTGTGATGGGGGGGGCGGGAAATGGGATAGGGGAAGAGCCTTGTTGGTTCTCATCCTTGAGAGTAAGCCCTGGGAGGGCCTGCGGAGGATGCCTGGTCCCCAGGGAAGGGAGGACAGGGTGCTGGAAGATAAGTTGCCGCCCCCTCACCACAGGGCACATTCTGCTGACTTCACTGTTCTTTTGGCTCTTGTCTGCCCTCCCTGTCTCACCTCCAGGCACAACCATAAACATTATTACAAAGAAAAGGAAAACTAGGGCAAAACAACGGCATAATAGAACTGGAGATTGTTTCTAAACCCCAAAGTAGGAGAAAACCTCAACTGGTATTTTGGAGGCAGCAGCAGTTGCCACTGTATCTCTGCCAGCCCTGCAGCTGGGCCCTGGGGACTGGCCACACTCCAGCCAGCCCACACATCTTCACCCCCAACTCTGGCACGGAACCACGCCAGGGCCTCCTTGGGCAGCCAACCATGTGGCCAGGCCCGGGGAGCCCAGTGAGAAGACTAAGGAGCAACTGGGATGGACAGAGACAGGAAGGGGACAAGTCTTTGCAGTGGTGGTGGGGATGCCCGGAGCCCCGTCCCAGGTGCCCAGCCTCAGCGTCCTACCTGACTATTCTTGCCTAAATACACTTCTGCTTCAGAGCTAGTGAACTAGCAATGGCATCGCCGTGCAGATATCATTCAAATTCATCCTTTGTGGCCTATTGTTCTCCATTTGGATGCTATCTCCCCTGTGGGCTGGGAGCTCCCCAAGGCCAGGAACCTGCTGCAATTACTGTTTGCTCAACTTCTCTACAGTATACCCACCTTGGAAACATGCTTTGGGGCAGGTCAAAGGGGACTCTTCTTCATCAGCTGTCCTGTCAACTTTGCTGTCAACTCAGATATGTGGCATGCTGACTGACTCTGATGTACTTCAGAGTTCTTTTTTAATAGTGAGCCTCCTGGGGTGTGGACAATAGGTTCTGATTCTCCCAAATTCAATTTGCTCTCCACTTCTCAAGGACACAGCTCTTGGGTCAAGTGAGGTATATCTGGATTTCTTTGAGTTCAAATGAATAAATATTTTGACACATTGGGGGAGAATTTTCCAAGACTTCTACTTGAGGAAACTGGAGTCCTCTGAGTTGAGACAGGGAGAGCTGGTGCACGTTCTCCTCAGTGGGACAGAGCTGTGTGTGGCTGGGACCCCTTCTAGGCCATGAGAGAAGAGCCCATTCTCATCCTCCTTCCCCAGATTTGAGGAAACAATGCTCTCATGCTAGCAGGTACTGGACTTTCTGGGCTGCAGGGGGCATATGCATCAATTAGGTTTCTTGTTCCCACCCACAGGATCTTTGCCTTCTGCCAGTGTGGGTCTTCTGAGAGGCAGACATCAAGATGGGGTTAAATGTGCTAGTGATTTATTGGGGGGATCACCTGTGAAGTATACAGAGGCAGGAGCAGAGGTGGGCCAGGAGACCTTCCTACCACCATGCAGGACTGACATCTGAGAAAAGAGAAAGGAAAGGAAGGAGGCCTGGGTAGGAAGAGTCTCACACTGTAGCTCAGTTCTGAGAAAGTCTTGGCCATATTGATGGGAAATCCCTCAGCAAGGCTTGCCTGTTGGAGGAGTCCCATGTCACAGGAATGGGCTGAGACTGGTATTGCTGCCAGCCTGAGCCATTGGCTGGGGGCAGCCCAGGGGAAACATGGCTTGGTGTGAGCACCACCATAGGTACAAAAGCATAGCAGCTGGGGCTGGCAGTGAATTCTGCCTCCATGTGGCAGGCTGTCAGCGATCTGAGCAGTGAATCACTGTGCCCTCTGCACCAACACTGGGGCCTCTGAGATCTCTACCTTGCCACCTTGCCTCCTTGCCCGGGACCAGTCCTCAATGGTTTGTTCCCAAGGCAATTGTTTCTCCTCTTTCAACCAAACTCCAGGCCAGACAATCTGCCTGGGCCTCCTCCAGCTCCAGAGTAGGGCCCTGGGTCCCAGATCTCCACCTTGCTGGAGTGTCGAGCAAGCAGGTTGTGGGGGCCACTGGGGAGGGGCTGTGGGCTTTGATTCATCCACCCATCAGGTGGTCAGTGCATGTGGTAGAGATGTTAACAATACCCCCAGAGGAAGGTTGCTGCTGCTTCTTTCCCTGCTCTACTTACTCCCTTTGCTCAGACATGAGCCTGGAAATTAACTCCTCCTTCCCTTGGCCTTCAAGGAAATACTAAGTCTGGTTTCTTGTAGATATATGTGTAAATGGCTCCCTCTGAGCTCTCAGCTGACCTGTGCTGCTTGTGATAGGGAAAAGGGTGAAGGAATGGGGCGGTGGGTAGTGGGTAGTTGAACAGGTCCAGTGGAGCCACTTTCAGCCAGGATCCTGAGAGAAAACATTTCCTGTGAAAAGTGGCCACAACACTCACCTTGTTGGTGCCTCCTCCTGGCCAACTACCAGGTCTGCTTTGCTATCATGCCTTTGAGACCTAGTCTAAAAGCTGGGACACAGTGGGTACCCAATACGTGTTGGTTGAACAAGTGCCTTCTCCTGGTTTCCCCTCCCAGTGATCCCCTTTGTCTTCCACTGGAATGTCAGGTTCATGAGGGCTGGAACTTTGTTTTGTTTACTGCAATATCCTAGCTCAGAGTCTACTACATAATAAGCACTCAACAAAGAGTATCCAGTGGGTGCACAAAAAGGAGGAAAGGGCAGGCTCTGCCAATGAAAACTCCCAGCTTGATGGTGAGACACAGCTCCTTAGGCAGTAGATGGGGAGAGAGGATTTACTCGGAAGTAGCTAGACACAAGGACTCATTTAAAAGAAGTTATGAGCAAGAATATAGATGCCTGCAGCTGGCTGGAGAAGACTTTGGCATTGAGGGGGACACTGAATAGCTGAGGTGACAAGAGCTAGCTGTAGCCAGCTGCTCCACATTTCATTTCTAGGCTTCTTATTTATGGGGAACACAAGTTCTGACCCAAAACTCTGGACACATATTGTGAACAAGGGCCTGCATATTAGAAATTGGGGCTGGCCTGGAAGATCCAATAGGATACTTCCTAGAGTCATGCTGATATTGTTCATGATAAGGGACAGTCCAGATGGAGGCCACATCTCTGTGCCAGGGGCTGGACCAAGTTCTCAGGCAGTGGGTCCTACCAGCAGGACCCACCCACCTCTGGCTCCCTTGTTGGAGATTGGCATAACCCGAGTGCACTGAGAAAGGAGAAAGACTTCTTGGACCTACAAGATAGCAGCAACATACTTTCTGTACCCAGTTCAGCCTGGGAACACCCCCTCCCACCCCAGGATCATCCTCACAATGGCATCCTACCCCTCCAGGTCCTTGAGTCTTGATCCAACAAGAGAGAACATCTTATCCATTAATACACTGCCTTTGCACTCCTAGCTATTGTCATGACCAGCTTGGGACTACAAGTGCCCAGAGGGGATGGTCTAAGCCTCTATCATTCTTTGGAGGAGGTTATTCTGTGCAGCTTCAGGTTCAGTGAGGGTTGGTAAATGGGAGAGAACAAATCAATAAGCCAGTGCCATTCATATGAGATGTTTTTAGGCTGTTTTTCCAACACTAGGGATAGCTTTGGCCTGACCCTTTCTCATACTCCATCTGAAGCAGGCAGACTAAAGTTGGAAGCTCAGGTTGAGGCCAGAGTTAGGATTCAGTTAGGGCTTAGTCCATAGCTAGGGCTAGAATAAAAAAAAGTGGTCCACAATGGGATGGGATCCACAGTTTTGGTCCCCATAGAAACCACATCAACCAAAGGTAACAAGCCCAGACATTTAGATATTATCTGTTACTCACAAATGACACACTAGGACTTGTTTTATGAATCTTTAAGAAAAATCTCAAAGTTCAAAATTTTAGTTCTGGCTAAAGGTCTGGTGGACTCCATTAATGCAGGAGTTGTGAGTGAAGTAAGTGATTTGACATGATTGGTCATGAATGTAGAAATGGCAGTTCTTTCAGCAACTGAGGCTGGGCAGAGAGCAGCGTTTGGAGGGGCAGTTTTCTTCAAGCTCAGGAGAGAATGGGTTGGTCTGGAGCCCCAGAAGGGATGGGCTATCAGGGGAAGAACTATAGAAGGACACCATGGTGAGGGCTCTGGAGCACAGTCTTTGGTTTCTTCCTCCTCCTCTTCCTCTTCTTGGCTGACCCTGTGTGCTAAGACCTGTGCTTATCACTTCTTATGCATTATCTTATTTGATCCTCAGGACACCCTATGAGGAAGGTCAAATATCATCCCATTTTACAGATGAGGAAACTGAACCTGAAGGAAGTTAGATAACTAGTCTACAAGTTCAGAACAGGGCTAGGAGTGGGACACCTAGAGTCTGCCTGACTATAGAGGCTTTATCACTGCCATCTTCTGCTGACGTAAGTTCTTCCCAAAGTATAGGCTTTCTGTGGGGCACCCCAGGGGACATGTGGGCACCAGAATGCAAAACTATTATTCTTGATGCAAAACTATCTCAAGGATGGCTCACCCAAAACACCCTGCCTAGTGCCTCTAAAGCTCTTCCCCCCCTGCAACCCTTTGGTCATCCTAGCCCTTCTTGGAATCCTTCTAGGCCCACATGGGCAGGAGCCTACTCCCTGCTGCATGGGCTGTCTCTACAGACCCCCAAATGACTGGGGTGGGGCCACCTCCCCCAAGCCCCTGCCACATCCCACCCTCTGTCTCCCTGAGTCCTGCTGCTCTCCACAGCCCTCCTGCCTCCTGGTAGCTGTGGGAGAATCTGGCAGTGTGTACATAAGGTTACCTGGCCCCTGTCCAGGCAGAATTTCCCTGGGTTATTTTCTCACTATATTTCTAACCTCTTAGTCCCTCTAGAGACTCAGTCTCAGTCTTGGCTGATTCTGAACAGTCCAGGTTTAGCTCATCTGTGGATTTCATTAGTGTGCTGTTTACTGGCATCTCACAAAGTTTTAAATGAAGACATTCCTGGAGACTGTGCATGGGGTTGGTCACTCTGGTTGCTCAGAGTTTGGTGTTAATGAAGCTGAGCATGTGGGCCCATGTGGCCTGGCCTTGGAGATGGGGCCTGTGCTGGGCTGCCAGCCGCAGACCAGACTGTTTCAGATTAAGCCTGAATCCTATCCACAGGCCAACTCTGGAGCCCTGAACTACAGGGTGGCAGTGGGCATGGAAATTCATACTAATAAACAAGCCAAGGCACTTGCAAAGACACTGGTTTAGAAGCTTATCCCAGATATTTATTCCCTCTCTCATCTGCTTGTTTTCCTCATCACAGGCTTTAATGCAGACCCAGGCCTTCCTGTGTTGTAAAGGTGGGGTAGTAATTGTGTGCAGAAGGGTGCTGGTCCTGACCCCCCTCCCCATACCCGCTCCAGTTTCTGGCCCTTGCCACAATATCATGGTGTCTCAGTGGAAGGAGGGAATGGGTCTTTCATGCCCGGCCTCCACTGGGCTCTCTTCTCTGTTCTTCCTCCTTATCCCAGCTGAACTGACCCAAGCTGCCCCCTAGAGGAATATAGATGGCTAACCTGTGGTGTTCATGGCTCTTCTGGTTGGGAAGGGTCACATTTGCCTCACTTCCAAGACAGTACAGAAAGGTGGGACCAAAACACAGTGACTGTGTTGCCCTGTATGCCCATATTTCTGCTCTAGTGGTGGAAATGGCTGGGCTGGCATGAGCTGTTACAAGCTGTCCCCTGTGCTGATTTACAAGGTCCTGAAGAGTAAAGCCTGTGACTCAAAAACACTGGAAAGCACACTGGCTGGGTCCACACTGGGTCCACACTATTGCCCTCATTAGCCTAGACTTCTCCCTTAACCAAAGGGACCCTGAGTTCTGGAGTGTTCTATTTATTTTGCAGGCTCTGCAAGCATGTAGACTATGCCATCTATTCTGTTCATGATTTTTCATGATTTTTCGATTATTATTTTTCTCTGCCTCTTCCCTCTGCTCAGAGCATGGGTTGAGTATAAGGGAGACAGAGAGCAGGAGCTGAAGGCTACTCCACCAAGGGCCAGTCAGCCTCATCGCTCTGCTCACTTGTGGTGCCAAGCTGCTGCATTGCACACCTCCAGAGGGGGCAGTGCCTGCGTGCAACATGATGGGTGCTATAGACTGCATGGTTGTGTCCCTCCTGTAATTCATATGTTAAAACCTTAGTCCTCAATGTGGTGATCTTTGGAGATGGGGGTCTTCGGGCGGGATTAAGTCATGAGGGTGGACCCATCATGATGGGATTAGTGCCCTTATAAGAAGAGGCGGGAGGATAAAAAAGAAGAGACAGGAAAGAGTTTGTTTCTTGTCTTTCTCCCTCTGTTCTCTGCCACAGTGATACAGTGAGAAGGCCTGAACTGTCAGCAACTTGATCTTGGACTTCCCAGCTCCAGAACTCTGGGAAGTAAATGTTTGTAACCCACCCAGTTTATGGTCTTTTTGTCGTAGCAGCCTGAATTAAGACAATGGGCATCTTTAACCCAGCGGGCTTTGCAGATGCCAAACTATGGCTGGTCCTGATTTTGAAAGTGGGCCCCTCTGGAGTTTAGGTTTTCAACTGGATCCTGAGAAAGAGGGTGGCATCAGGTCATCGGTCTCCAGTATAAATGCTTCTCTAATATGCCATTTGGTAAAATGTCTCTCAGAACCTCTTGGTCTGTCACAGTCAGCAAAGCCCCCAAACTGGTCATGCTTTCCAGCTCCCCCTCTAATTAGGGTGACTATCTAATGGAGCTGAAGATCCTATTCTCAGTTTGACTTGATTCTGTGAGATTTGACATTTACCGAAGGAGCTACTGCTCTAGGCTCAGCCCTAAGGCACTACGGGGAACAAAGTTAAGTCTTGGTTCCTGTCCTCAAGAAGCTTGAGGACAGGTAGTTGAGTTGGAGAGCCAGGTAGGAGGCAGAGACCATTTCAGTCCAGGGTAAGAGGGCACTGATAGAATGGGTTGCTAGGAGTGCATAGGGGAGGTAAATAAGCTTGCTGGGGCGTGAGGGTAGACAGGGAGCTCAGGCAAGTCATTATGGACCAAAGGTTTGTGTTCTCCCTAAATTCATATTTTGAAATCATAACCCCTCATACGATGGTATTAGGAAACAAGGCCTTTGGGAGGTGATGAGGTTGTGAGACTGGAGCCCTCATGATGGGATTAGTGTCCTTCCAAAAAGAGACAAGAGAGCGCTTGCTTCCTGTCTCTCTCTCCTCTCTGCCATGAGAGTATGCAACAAGAAGATGGCCGTCTGCAAAGCAGGGACAGGGTCTTCAAGAATTGGCCCATGATGGGTGCCCTAACCTCACACGTCCAGCCTCCAGAAATATGAGGAAAAAAGTTTGTTGTTTAAGCTAGGCAGCCTATGGTATTGTGTTATAGCAGCTAGGACTAAAAGTCTTCACAAAGGAATTGATTCCTGGCCAGGTGTTTGAAGGGTCAATAATTTTCCTGATGGATAAAATGAGACTGGTGATGCTGGGGGAGGGAATAATGTAAGCACATGTGCAAAAAGCAAGAGTAACTGGGTGGGTTTGGGAACCTGCAGCTAGTTCAGCATAGTTCTTTGACTTTGGCCTCCCAGTGCCTGGCACGGCACTCAGGAGATGTTGGGTGAGGGAATGAACACACTTCCTTGATCCTGGGGTATCAGATCCATCTGTAGGAGTTCTGGCCCCCACATTCCCTGCTACAGTGTAAGCTGGCGGAGGGTGGGTCTGTGAGAGAGAAGTGATGCACAGCATGACACAGAGGACTGGGAAATGAACTGGGCTGGAATCCAGGTCTCCTGACTCCCAGCCCAGTGCTCTTTTCATGCCATCTACTTTGCTCTCAGCCCTACTATCTCTCTGTTCCCTGGAGCCCCTTCAGCACTTTCCGGCAGAGCCTCAGGCTCTCACACTGTTCTTCAGCTCTCTTGTACATGAATTCTTTCCAGTGTGTTCCACTTGTCTCTCCGATTAGACCATCAGCTCCTTCAAGGCAGAGACTGGGGCCTCTTCTTTTCTGCGTTCTCTGCAGTGAGTGATTAAGTGTGCAAAAACAGAAATAAGCCAGAGTTGAAGAAATGCAGAAAAACTCACATTTCCCACCCCACATTCTCTCTTTTCTTTCTTCTCCAACAGCTTATTGGCTCATTTTCCAAGAGCTGACTTACCCAAACTTAGGGGTTCAAGACCTCTCCATGTTCATACCTACAGTCCATGTGATGTGCAGAGAAATCAATACACTGAAGATACCATCACCACTCTCAGGGAGCTCACAGCCTGGAAAGGGAGGGGCAATGGCCCCAAATATACAGGAGGGTGTAGCTCTTTTATTTTCTGAATAAGTGTGTCCCTTAAATGTGTGGGAGTGGAATCCTATATTTGATGCACTGTGAAAAATCACTGGTTGAGGGAATTCTATGGTGAAACAAAAAAATTATTATTAAGTTTATTTATTTTGAGAGAGAGACAGACTGTGAATGGGGGGAAGGGTGGAGAGAAAGGGAGACCCAGAATCCAAAGCAGGCTCCAGGATCTGTGCTATTAGCACAGAGCCCAATGTGGGACTGGAACCCATAGGCTGTGAGATCATGACCTGAGCCAAAGTCGGATGCTTAACTGAGCCACGGAGGCGCCCCTATGGTGAAATTTTTTAAACTGATGTTAAGTCATTGGATATTTATTTCATTTCTCTGTGGTATCTTTTGTTAATTAGAGTCTGGTTCTATTCATTTACCAATTATCTAAGAAAACTTCATCTAGGGCACCTGGGTGGCTCAGTTGGTTAAGTGTCTGACTCTTGATCTCAGCTCAGATCATGGCCTCACAGTTCGTGAGATCCAGCCCCATATTGGGCTCTGCGCTGACAGTGTGGAGCCTGTTTGGGATTCTCTCTTTCTCTGTCTCTCTCTCTCTCTGCCTCTCCTCCCTTTAAAATAAATAAATAAACTTTAAAAAAATCCATCTATCTTGGTGAATACAAAGAAAAGTAAATACACACAGACTTATAAAAGGGAATAAATATATGTTACTTGCAATAACTTATTTTTTCAAAATAAAGAGTCACACCCTAATGGACCCATGGATTATACTAAGACTAGAAGCTGTACAAATAAAAGTGATTCTTCTTACTGCTCTCATCCTATAGACTGTTATAGAAGTGTACTTTGCATTTATATTTAAATCTCATTTGGGCCTACTACCTAGCTTCACCTATGGAATCCACAGAGTGCAGTGAATCAGAGATACTGTATTTGGATTCCACTTCTGCTACTTACTGAGTGACCTTGAGCAGGTGACTTAGCTTTTCTGGCCTTCAGTTTCCTTGGCTATAAAATGAAGACAATCAGAGCAATAAGCTTGTAGGGTTGTGGTATGCACGAAACCTGACACTGAATGTCAAGGGTGGGGATCAATTGGATTTAGTGAAGGTAAGGAAGTATTCCCTTCCTAAGCTAACTCTGAAGCATAATTGCACTACCCCAGGGGCAAGTGCTCCCTACTGCATGCCCACAGTGTAAATGGTTTTAGCTTCACAGAAGCAGGACCCAGGAGGAGAGGCAAGGCACTCATGGGTTTCGGCAGGCCATCGACAGATTCGCCCATGAAGACACCCTTGTGGGCAAGGTGTCTGCTGGGGTTGGATGATAGTCATAATCTTAATTGTGAGAGCTCGCTTGGGTAGCTCATGCACTGAAAATAGAATGGTAGAGACACAAATGACATGCAACCCTGGAAGTCTTCTGGAGCAGATGATGGTGACCTCCCTCTCCCCCGCAGCCCAGCTGAGGTCACCTGCAGCTGCAGGAGGTAGCTGTTTGCAGCACGTCCCTGAGTGTTACCTCCAGTGCCTGCAGCTTCTCCACTGGAGGGAAGGCTTGCTCTAGTGCCTGGGGAGCTTGCCCCTCTGGACACAGGAACTCGATCCCAGGGCAACCAGGGAGAACAGGAATCAGTGGGAAAATGCCCTAGGCCCCTTACCCCATTCCAGCCATCCAGCAAGCCAGTTCTGAAGAGTGTCTCCACAGCTTCGACCAGTCCCTAGCAGGATGGAGCCCTAGTTGCCCCCGGGACCACGCTTAGGTTGACCTTCACTGGCTTCTCTCCCTTTTCTCTTTCCCTACTTCCAAATGTGTGCTTCACAGGACCACCTCCCCAATAAACTACTTAGACCCAAGTCCTTGTCTCTGAGTCTGCTTTTGAGGGGAGCCCAAAAGAAAACGTATTTTCTATTTTCTACAGTTTGCTGGACAGCCAGGTGGGGCGGGGGGAAACCGAAGCGTGAGAAAAGGTCATTACAAAAGAAATGGAATAAGCCTACAGATGCCCGTTTTTAAAACGCTCTCTTACAGCTACATCCTTGTTATTCAAAGCGTTGAGAAGCAGCAAGGGTATCACCTGGGAGCTTGTGAGAAATGCAGACCCACCCCAGGCTGGCTGAATCTGAATCTGCATTTTAACAAGATCCCCATGTTGTTTGTGTGCACTTCACTGTTTGAGAAGCCCTGCTCTCTATCATCTTGCCGGGTTCTCACAAAGGGGTTGTGAGAAAGTATTGCTACCTATAACAGGTTGAGCGGTGTCTCCCCCAGAATTTCTGTCCACCCAGAACTTCAGAATGTGGCTTTATTTGAACATAGGGTCTTTGCAGATGTAATTCGTTAAAATAAAGTCATACTGGAGCAGGGTGGGCCCTAAATTTAATGACTGATAGCCTTATAAAAACAGGAGAGGACACACAGATATACATACAGAGAAAACCCTGTGGTGTAGATTGGTGTTATGCCACTGTAAGCCAAGGAATCAACAGGAGCTGGAAGAGGCAAGGAAGGATCCTCCATAGAGACTTCAGTGGGGCCTGTGCCCTGCAGACACCTTGGTTTTGGACTTCTAACGTCCAAAACTGTAAGGGAATAAATTTCCGTTGTTTCAAGCCACGAAGTTTGTGGTATCTCATTACAGTGGCCCTAAGAGATGAATATACTGTTATTCTCAGGTTCGAAGCCACAAAAGTGGTAAAGCCAAGACTTGACCTAGGCACGGTGTGTGTTACTGATTCAATACCCTGCAATGTATGGCAGGCCCAGGGGGCCTCTGGCCGCATTTCCAGGGCCCTGTTCATAGCCTTGCCCTGTTCCATGTTGTTTTTCAGGACTTGGAAGCAGGCACAGGACCACATCGTACAGGTGTGCAGATGATACGAGGCTGAGAGGGCTGGTTAATATGGTGGATGGCTGACTTGGGATTGAGGAAGATTTAGCCAGGTCGGGACAAGGACCGCAAAGCTGGAGGAGGGAATCCCATGGTGATGAGAGGAAAGCTCAACACTTTGGTTACACATGTTCTGATGGAAACACATATATTGGGATGTACAGATGGGTGGTCTTCATGGCCCCAGGTTCAGCTCAAGCTGAGGGTGTGATGGGTTAGTGATAAAGGAACACAGACTTCAGCTGCATTAATAGAAGTGGGATACCCTCAACAAGCAGGGACAGCATATTCAACTTCTACTTTGTGATGCTCTTGCCGCCTGGAGGACTAGGTCAAGGTAGGGGCACCACATTTTCAAGAGGACAGCCGGGGGGTGGGGGTGCCTGGGTGGCTCAGTCACTTAAGCATTCAACTCTTGATTTCGGCTCAGGTCATGATCTCAGGGTTCATGGGACTGAGCCTCGCGTTGGGCTCTGTGCTGACAGTGCAGGGCCTTGCTTGGGATTCTCTCTCTCCCTCTCTCTCTGCCCCTCCCCTGCTTGTGCTCTCTCTCTCTTTTTTTCTCTCTCTCTCTCAAAATAAATAAACATGTAAAAAAATAAAGAGGAGTGAAAACTAGAGAGTATTTTCGGGGTGACCAGAACGATGAGGATTCAGAAATAAAACAGTGATAAATGTCGCCACTTATGAACTGCTTCCTATGTACCAGACACTGGCTAGGCAAGGTAAGACAGATACTGATCCTGCCCTTAGGAAGCTTATAGTCTACTGGGCAAAGGTAGGCAATACATCCCAAGGCAGATAAATAAATATATTTATTTTAAAACCCACAAGTGCTGCAGAGGTGTGTAATGTGCTCTGAGGGCACTTATCCAGAGAACCTGACCCAGACCAGGGACCAGCTCAGGCTGCCTGGAGGAAATGGCATTTTCATCTCTGAGTCAATTTATGAAGGTAACTAAATGTTACCCAGGGGACCATGGCACCTTTTAAATAAACAGGACAGCAGGTTCAAAGGTTCTGGGGCACATTTTTTCAACGTTTTTTATTTATTTTTGGGACAGAGAGAGACAGAGCATGAACGGGGGAGGGGCAGAGAGAGAGGGAGACACAGAATCGGAAACAGGCTCCAGGCTCCGAGCCATCAGCCCAGAGCCTGATGCGGGGCTCGAACTCACGGACCGCGAGATCGTGACCTGGCTGAAGTCGGACGCTTAACCGACTGCGCCACCCAGGCGCCCCTGGGGCACATTTGAAGAACATGGAGAAGAGTTGTATTAAGAGATGTGGTTTGGTTAAATAAGAGTCTTGGAAACATCATTTTGGCTGCATTATAAGGAACAGATTGGAGTGAGGTAAGAGTGGGTATGGGCATACCAGTCAGGAGGGGGTCATAGCCATCCTGTGTTAGTTTCCTATTGCCATTCTAACAAAATACCACAAACTTAGTGGCTTAAAACAACACAGATGTGTCCTCTTGCAGTTCTGGAGGTCAGAAGTCCAAAACAGTTCTCACTTGGCTAAAACTAAGGTGTCAGCAAGGCTGTGTTCCTTCTGGAGGCTCTAAGGGAGAATCCATTTCCTCACCAATTCTGGCTTCTAGAAGCTGCCCACATTTCTTGGCCTATGATGCCTTTCCATGTTCAAAGGCAGCATTGGCTGATTGAGACTTTCTCATGTCTCATCAATTCTGGATCTGACTTTCCTGCCTCCCTCTTTGACTTATAGGGACCCTCATGATTATATTGAGGCCATCTACACTATCTGGGACAATTTCCTAATCACCCTTTTTTAAAGTCAGCTGATTAGCAAGTGTAATACCCCCTTGCCATGTAACCTAACACAATCACAGGTTTTGGGGGTTAGGATGTGGACATCTTTGGGAGGCCATTACTCTACCTACAACACAGCCCGATTTATATACATTACCTCATTTACTCCCATATCCCTTCCCCTTCAAGTTGGTACTATTAGTCCCTTTATACAGATAGTATGCTGAGGCTCTGGGAAGTGGCAGAATCCAAGGTCAGACTCCAGGCTGCCTAACTGCAGATCCTGTGATCTTAGTTCCTGCCCAATGCTGCCTATGTGCTATGAAGATAATGAATGTACAGGGAAGGGGAGCCAACCTCTAGTGTGTGATGGGCTGGCTATTAATGTCTCACAGGGCCAAGTTCTGGGTGCCTCCGGGAGGCAAAACCAGGTCAATAGTCACAAGGAGGCAAATCCCAATGTCTAACAACTCAAATGTTAGAGCCAGAGGGGACCTGAGAGGTCATCTAGTCCATTTGCTTCTAAGGAAAGCAAGGCCTAGAGAGAGGAAGTAATCCACCCAAGACCACACAGCTGATCAGTAGCCTTACACAGAACTTTCTATTATAGTTGGTATCGGCTGCAGTACTGAGGGGCCCCTCGTCACTGGAGGAGGCTGGTCATCTGATGGGGACCCCAGCACAGGCATTTCTGGCTATTGTGAAGCATGTTGAGGGTAAGTTTTTATTAACAACAAAATGTAAAAGTTTGTGAATGATTTCCTTGCGTTCATAAGTTAGTAAGTGATACAACAGTATCACTGTCACCCATTTGTCTTCTGGTATGAGGTTTTTATAAAAATTGGGTTTAGTGGGGCTCCTGGGTGGCTCAGTCACTTAAGTGTCTGACTCTTAGTTTCAGCTCAGGTCATGATCTCATGGTTTGTGAGAGTGAGCCCCGTGTTGGGCTCTGTGCTGATAGCATGGAACCTGCTTGGGATTCTCTCTCCCTCTCTCCCTGCCCCTCCCCCTGCTCACACATGCACATGCACACACACTCTCTCTCTCTCCATGTCTCAAAATAAATAAATAAACATTTAAATAAAAATTGGGCTTATTAAGGCATAATTTACATACATTAAAATTCATCCTGTCACATGTTACAGCTCAATAAGTTTTAACAAATGTATACAACATGTAACCAGCAGCACCACATTCAAGACAGGAAACATTTCCATCACCTCAAAATATTCAACAAGATCTCTGTGCCTCTTCGTTCTTGTTTATTTTCAAATAATTATAGACTCACAAGTTGCAAAAACAGTACAGAGGGGTCCCGTGTACCCTTCATACAGCTGTCTCCAATAATAACATCGTACATAACTACAGCACAATATCAAATCCAGTGAAGTTCAGTGACATTGGTACACTATCAGTAGCTGAGCTTTATTCAGATTTCATGAGGTTTTCCATGCCTTCATGTGTGTGCATGTTTGTGGGTATACTTCTATGCAATTTTATCTTGTGTATAGATTTGTATAACCACCATCCTAAAAGAACTCCCTGGTGCTACTCCTTCAGAGCTGTGCCTATCCCTCCCTCCTGCCATCCCTAACGCCCCCCCCAACCCCCTGTAAACCAACCACTAATCTGTTTGTGTCCCTTTTCATATGCTTTATTGTTAAATTGAATTTTTTTAAAGATTTTATTTTTAAGTAATCTCCACACCCAACGTGGCGCTCTAGCTCAAAATTCCGAGATCAAGAGTTGCATGCTCCACTGACTGAGCCAGCCAGGTGCCCCTAAATTGCATTTTAATTAGCAAATAAATGGATGAATCAATTCATGTTGGAAAAATCCAAACTATTCAGGTATTTTTGGAAGAATTCCTTGAGCTTTCTTTCTCATCCCAGTTCCTTTTCTGAAGGTAATCACTGTTAAGGGTTTTGGGTATCCTAAGCTTTTATCCATGTACTTGCCTACTGTGATGGGTAATTTTATATGTCAACTTGACCTGGCCATGGAGTGCACAGATTAAACATTATTTCTGGGTGTGTCTGTGGGGGTGTTTCCAGATGAGATTGGTGTTTGAATTGATGGACTTGGCAAAGTAAATCACCCTTCCTAATGTGGGTGGGTATCATCCAATCCATTGAAACCCTGAATAAAACAAAAAGTGGAGAAAGGGACAATTTGTTCCCTTTCTGCCTGTCTGCTTGAGCTGGGACATTCGTCTTCTCCTGCCCTGATATTTGGACTTAGACCATCAGTGGGCTACCCTCGTCTTCTGGTCTTTGGACTCAGACTGGAATTATACCACTGACCCTCCTGGGTCTCCAGCTTGCAGATGGCAGATTGTGGAACTTCTCAGCCTCCATAATTATGTGAGCCAATTCCTCATAATAAATCTCTGTGTCTCTATATCTCCAACTCTATACTCCATCTCCAACTCTAACATATATACAGTACATACATTACATGCATATGAATGTACCTATAGAAATAGATAGTTGTGTATAAATATATATTGTATCATACATATTGTTCCACAGCTTGTTTTTTCCACTTTACTATATGTCATGGGTAATTTCCTATATCCACACATTTATGCCTGTTGCATTTAAAAAGATCTCTGCAGGGGCGCCTGGGTGGCTCAGTCGGTTGAGCGTCTGACTTCGGCTCAGGCTGTGATCTCGCGGTCCGTGAGTTCAGGCCCCGCATCGGGCTCTGTGCTGACAGCTCAGAGCCTGGAGCCTGTTTCGGATTCTGTGTCTCCCTCTCTCTCTGACCCTCCCCCATTCATGGTCTGTCTCTCTCTGTCTCAAAAATAAATAAACGTTAAAAAAAATAAAAAGATCTCTGCATAGGATTCCATACTATGGCTATCCAATAATTTATTTAACCAATCTCCTGCTGGTGGATATTTTGGTGGCTTTTAGTTTCTCCCTCTTACAAACAATGCTGTGACCACCAGCCTTTGTGCACATGTGCAAGTACTTCTCATAAATTGAGAGAAGTGGTGTGCTTTCTAGAACAGGAGGAAGAGAGAGGAAGTTTCAGCTGACAGAGAATTGCCCCAAACCTTGGAGTGGCAGTGGGTCCCCCATTTGATTGTCATCTGGGACAGTTCATTTTGGAGGCTGACAACTGTTCTGCTTGAGGATTTTGGTAGTGCTTTTTGGCTCCAAGGGTTTGAGATTCTCTGATTTAGATAAAGTCACATCACATGATCAGAATGGCCTCTCTGGTTTCCTCACACCTGGGCCCACACTCAGCCTCAGCTGGCTCTTTTAGGTCCCATGAGGTGAAGGAGCCTAGGGGGCACCCTTTATTTTGGGGAAACCATGTATTGTTTGATGAAGGCTGCTGTGACTTAATGCTTTCCAGCTCCATAGAGACCACATGCCACCCCTGCACAATAGATATGATGAAGCCAAGAAATAATCAAACTCTTCTCCAGCAGCGGGGGTGGTGATGAGACCATTGTTTTCTAAGGAAACAAGGCTCAGAAAGGGGAAGGAATTCACCCAAGGCCACACAGCTAATTAGTAGCTTAACTTTCTAACTGGGGGGAAGAGAGTGTACCTTCTTTCAGACGTGGCACTAGCACACTCCATGGGAGTGTGAATAGGCTGGGGTGGGGTGTTGTAGCAAGACAGGGTGAAATTGTTAGTTCTTAATCGAGCCCTTGGCTCAGCCTCAGCTCCTGCCAAGCATGAGCCATTCAGAGATTGGGGAATTGTCATATTGCAAAGCCCTGCCCTCCTAAATCCTACCATATGTGTCTAGGGAAAGGCTGTTGACCAATATCAATAACCATTCACTCACCAACTCACCCACTCCCTGGAGTCTATAAGCTGATGAAGAAGGAAGTAGTAGTTGATAAAATAAACAAATACCAGAATCATTGGCATTTAAAAGTATTTTCTGCCCTCAAGTGGTCTTCCCATGTTTTATCTGCTCATCACAAAGTAGAAAGGGCAAACTCCAGGTTTCATGTTGCAGAAGCGGGGAAACTGAGGCCCACTGAGGGATTGAGGGGTTTGCCTCAGGTCATGTGTACATCAAATTGGCCAGAAAGCTGGTGGAGGGACCCTGATTTCCTGATTCCCAGCCAAAGGCTTTTGCCAATGCATTTTATTTCCCCTCCTCCCTCAGACTTCCAGAGCCTTGTGATCAGAATCTGGTTTGTTCCTGGGCTGACTTCCGAAGAGACACTGTACTACATTTCCTCTCTGTCTGACCTTTTATGTCCAGGAGCTATGTGAACCTGAGAATCAGCCAACAGAATCCAGATGTTTATGGCCCAGCTGAGGAAACCCACAGCTGTTGGTCAGACTGGCCCTGACCAGGTGCCTATTAAACATGCAAGTGTCTGTGTGGCTTGGATGGGTGAAAACTGCTACTTGTGATGCTCAAGGGAGTCTTTGGGGAACTTTAAAGAAGACACTGGAGGGGCACGTGGGCGGCTCAGTAGGTTAAATGCCTGACTCTTGATTTTGGCTCAGGTCATGATCTGACAGTTCATGAGATTGAGCCCTGTGTTGGGCTCTGCACTGACAGTGCCAAGCCTGCTTGGGGTTCTCTCTCTCTCTCTCTCTCTCTCTCTCTCTTTCTGTCCGTCGCTCATGCTCTCTCTCAAAATAAATAAATAAGCATTTTAAAAAGTTTAGGAAGACACTGGACAAAAAAGGAGAGCAACCTGGACAGGGGCCTGGTGGTAGCCAAACTACAAAAAAAAAAGACAGCAGAAGGCTTGTCTGAAGGGACTGAAGAACCGTGCTGGCTGAAGCAGAAGGTTCATGTGAGGGAAAAGTGGGAAGTAAGATTGGGGTGGCATATAATATTTTTTAAAGACGGCTGCAAAAACATCTCCATCAGGCACTGCTCACAATGTGACTTTGGGACTGCCCCCATTGAGATACAGGGGCTGTGGTCCTTATCATCAAAGGTGGGTAGGCTCATGATTATGGAAGAAGTGAAGCTAAGGTGACTTTGGAGGCTAGGCCATAAAAGGTTACAGCTTCCACCTTGTTTGCCAGAACACTTTTTTTTTTTTAAGAGAGAGAGGGAGAGAGAGAGCATGCATGTGTGCACACACTGTGGAGGGGCAGAGGGAGATAGAAGCTCAAGCAGGCTCCTTGCCCAGCATGGAGCTGGATGTGGGGCTCAATTCCACGACCCTGGGATCATGGCCTGAGCTGAAATCAAGAGTCAGATGCTCAACAAACTGAGCCACCCAGGCATCCCATGCAGCTTTCACTCTTGAAACGTTGAGCCACTCTGTGATTCATTCCACTGCCACCATGCTATCAGGAAGCCCAAACTAAGTCACATGGAGCGATCACATGAAGAGACTCTGAGACTGCATGGAGAGAGAGATGCCTGGCTGTTCCCAGCTGCTCCAGCCCCATCCTCCCCACCCCTACTCTTCCAGCTCCAGTCACTCTCTGACCACAGCCTTAAGAGGGATGCTGAGCCTGAACCACCTAGCTGAGCCCTTCCCCAATTCCTGACCTGCAGAAACCATGAGACATAATAAAATGAGTGCTATTGTCTTAAGTCACAAGGTTTGGCTTGGTGACAAATGAGGTTGGTGAAAGCAAAGTACTGTTGTGCAAAGAACACTGGTTTGGGAGTGGGGAGAGATGGGTTCCTAGGTCTATCCCTGTCAATAATTTGCTGTGTGGCCTTGGGCAAAAAACTTCTCTCTGATTTCATTATTTGTAAAAACAAGACATTAGGATGAAATGATTTAGAAAGACCTTTCTAGTTCTAAAAATTCCTCTGTGGTGATATGCCTCAGAGAAGGTAGAATGTTATCTTTAAGCAAATGGAGAATAATTGAGCAGAAGACATGCTGAGAGAAGGTTCTAGAGAGAAGCATGTGTAGTTGAAGGCAGGGGTGAGGAAACCTTCTTCCTCTTTCTCAGCCAGGTGAAAGGTGAGCACTGAGGTGATGAGAGGCCCTGAGAAGATACCTGACAAGGGGAGGAAGTAAGAGGGAGAGTTGGGCAATTCAGAGGCAGGCAGTCTACTGAGCAGGTTCAGAGCCGAAAGTGGCAAAGTACTAAACAGGCCCCTCCTGTTTGGAGAGAGGGTGCTTCTGGCCTTTTGTACCTCACACATATCCACCTCCACGTACCTGAAGGACACGCTATTTATCAAATCTCTGTTCTGTCTTCCTGGTGGGATATTTCATGCTTTCCCCCCTCTGGAACAAAGCCATGAGGCTCACCACTTTGCTCAAGTGGAGCTGAGATTAGTTTAGCCTTCTGCCCATTGCTCAGATGTCAGGGCCTCGAGCAGTAATCACCACAGGTAGCTGAGTGCAGGGGAAAAGCCAGGCAAAGTTCTTCCAGTGACTTCCTTTGGGCCCTTTATGGGTCCACCCAGGACACCTGACCCCAGGATCTGCTCTAGAGCCTTTAGCTTTGGAGAATTTGGGTTATTTGATACTCCCACTGAAATGGCATCTCCAGGCTGCCATTTCTGTAAAGCAGAGGTAGTCCTAGATCTTGGCTTGGGATGGTCTTTTAGGAAAACAATGGGCAGGCTGGTGCCAGTGGGGATGGGATAGGTTTGCTTCTTAGCAACAAAGGGAGCATTTAAGTAGAAAAGAAGCCCGGGGGCCCTCTGGGACTGTTGCAGTTGGTTATTTCTCTCTGCTCCTACACAACTTCAGGCAGCTCAGGGACCTGGACTCCCTTTGCCTGTAGCCTGTGGCTGGCACCTACCCTGGAGTGAAAGTGGGCTGTGTTTCCGCAGTCCTCAGGTGGAGGAGTTGGCCTTTTCCACACCAACACTGGCAAAGGCTCACGCGTCATTCAGAAAGTTGCAAAAACTGGAAGGCTGTGGCCGAGGAAGAATAGGAGGAGAGTTTGGGATGGCTGAGCTATTTGAAATGGGCTCTGCTGTCAGCTAGGGTTTTCTCTGGAGGGAGGTCAAGGACACAGCTGAAGCCTATTTGCAGCTCCCTCCCTCCCGAGTCCCTGTGATAATAGCTTCTTCCTATTGAACCCTTGGTACGAGCCAGGCACTGTTCTCAACATTTCCATGGATTATCTCATTTAATCCTTCACAACAGCTCAGTGAGGTAGGTCTATTATTATCCTTATTTTGGAGATTAAATATTAATAACTTTTTAAAACCCCAAGGCACATAGAGTTTAAGTAAGTTAGTAAGTGGCTCAACCAGGATTATGAACCCAGACAGTTTGGCTGAATAGGACAACACCTAACCACACAGGCTTACTGCCTGTCACCTGACAGCCCAGCTACATTGATCCACTCTCTGGGACTTCTTTCTTTTTTTTTCATGTTTATTTATTTACTTTGAGAGGGGAGGGAGGGACAGGGCAAGAGAATCCTAAGCAGTCTCGCACTTAAGGGCAGAGCACGACCTGGGGCTCAAGGCGGGGCTCCATCCCACGAACCTTGAGATCATGACCTGAGCCAAAATCAAGTCGGATGCTCAACTGACTGAGCCACCCAGGCGCCCCCTAGGACTGCCTTCTGAAATGTCCCTTCAAGCCAGTCGCTTGGGGCCCTACATCATGCTTTGACTATAACAGCCATCAACTTACTGAATGCTCACTATGCACCAGGGATTGTGCTAAACACCTTCCATGGCTTATTCAGTAAGTGCTGTGGAATAGGTATTGTTGCTCTCTCCATTCTACAACTAAGGAAGCTGGGGTTCCAGAAGGTTTAATAACATGTTCAAGGTCAAGCTAGTAAGTAGCAGAAGCATGATTTATTTGAACCAAATAAATTTGAACCAAATAAATTTGAACCAAAGTCGGATTCCAAAGCTCTAAGAACACACTTCATTCATTCATTCATTCATTCAACCAACTAACCGAAATAGACCATCTGCCACATGGCAGGCACTGTGCTGGGCACAGGTGGATATACACAGTGGCAATGTTTCTGTATTTCTGACTCTCTGTCTCCAGCTTAGACTGCTCTCTAGAACTGCAGATTCCCAAATCCAACTGCCTATTTGACATTACTGTCTCAGGCTAACGTGTTCAAAATAGAACTCTTGACAACTTCCTCCAAAGCCACTTCCCCAAAGCCTTCCTCAGTTCTGCAAATGGCATCGCCATCCACACAGCTGCTCCAAAAGGGGCTCGAAGAGTTAGAGGCCATCTTTGAATCCACGCTTTCTTTCATGTCCTATGTTCAATCTATCAGCCTGTCTGGTTGACTTTATCTCCAAACATATCCTAAATCTTTTCACCTTTTCTCCATCCCCTGATTTTCCCACCTATCCATTCTCTATAGGGAAGTCAGCAGGATCTGAAAATATCAACCCTACTGTGTCCTTCCCCCTGCTTCTGTCACTGCAGTGGACTCTCTGTGCTCCTGACCTGCAGGGCCCTGCCCAAGCTGGCCCCTGTGCTGCCGACCTGGTTTCCTGTGCTCTGCCTCACTCCCTGTCCTTCTGCCTTCTGTTCATCTAACATGCCAAGCTCCTTCCCACCTTTGCCTTAGCCCAATACCTCCCTCTGCCTGGAATGTTCTCCCCCAGATCTCAACTTAAATGTCACCTTCTCAGAGAGGCCTTCTCTAGTCAGCTTCTATAAAGTAGTCACTCTCTTCTCTCTGCATGGCTCTTATTCGTAAAAAATATTTTCTTTTTTTATTTTCCTACTCATCTGTCTCCCCCACCCACTAGAATAAAAAGCGCCATGGGAACAAGGCGCTGACTTTTCTTATTCATCATTTTCTTCTCTGCATCTGAAAAGGTACCTGACACATAGCAGGTGCTCACAAAGTAAAGTGGAAGCTGGTGGCTACAGTGAGGAGGCGGGGTACGCAGAGCAGCATTCCGTCCTTGGGAAGTGACAAAATAACAAGAACCTGAAAGCAGCAGAAGGAAATAAAAAAAATGCTGACCCTTCTCTGAGCCTGGAGCCAGGCGAGGGG
This sequence comes from Panthera pardus, assembly GCF_024362965.1. NCBI lineage: Eukaryota > Metazoa > Chordata > Mammalia > Carnivora > Felidae > Panthera > Panthera pardus. Next base: position 20,813,190 of record NW_026526843.1, read on the forward strand.
GAGGTGTGAGGCCTCCACGTTTCCGCTCTGCCCCTCACTACTCAAGGCACTGAGCTTTCTGAGCCATAGTTCCCTCATTTGAAAATGGGAATAATGCTACTGTCTTGTAGCAGTGCTCCCGGGGGTGGGGGTGTGTGGCTCCATTCAAGCCCTCTCACCTCCCCTCTGCCCTCCTCTCCCACCACTCTTCCACTGGCTCCTCTCCTCCAGCCCACAGGCCTCCTCTGTGTTCCAGCCTCAGGGGCTTGGCAAAGCTGTTCCCTCTGCCCAGAATGCTCTTCCTCCAAATCCCTGTGAAGGCTCACCCCTCACTTCCTTCAGGTCTAGTCCCAAATGCCCACCTCCTTAGTGAGACTTCCCATGGTCACCCTGTTTGACACTGCCCCAACTTTTCCCAAGAGGTACTCCCTCTCCCCTTTCTCTGCTTTGCTTTTCTCCATAGCGCGTAGCACGTCTAGCAAGCTGGCATACTGTGTCATTTACGTATTTACTCTGCATAACAATTTGTCTCTCCCTCTAGAGTGTACACTTCAGGACAGCTGGGAGTTTAGCTGTCTTATTCCTGCCATCCCCACAGCCCCTAAACAGTGCCTGGCACAGAGCAGGCACTCAGTAAATCTTTATTGAATGAATGAATGGAGTGAGTGAATGAAGTGCCAGCAGGTACCTGGCATATAAAAAGTGTTTGGCAAGTGTAGGTATTATTACTAATAGCTATCTCTCTGTGGCCCCCGATTCTGGTGGCGAGGGGCATAGCACAGAGCCCTGCACTCAGCAGATGTGCAGTTGACACATGTGGAAAGAGGAACCCTGTTGGAGATGAAAAGTCCTCCACCTGCCACAGGAGAAAACCAAATGACATAGGCTCTAAGAGTGTAGAGGAGAGACGGCAGGATGGCAGGCTGATTCTGAAACCACATCTCCAGCTCCACCCCTTCCCCCGCAAAATGAGAGTTGCAGTGAGGCAACTTGAAGCAAAGGGCCATTCCCATAGATGGGTATCTGTGGGTCCTTAACCTGGGCCTCTAGCCTTCTAAGGGGTCTGTGATTGGAATTCAGAGGGTTCATGAACTTGGACAGGGAACATTGCATGTTTATATCTGCTCTCTTTTTTAAAAAAGTCTATTTATTGTTTTCATAGAGAGAATGTGCACGTGGAAGGGGCAGAAAGAGACGGAGACAGAGGGAACCCGAAGCAGGCTCCGTGCTGTCACCGCAGAGGCCAACTCAGAGCACCATCTCAGGAACTGTGAGATCATGACCTGAGCAGAAATCAAGAGTCAGATGCATAACCGACTGAGCCACCCAGGCGCCCTTGTATCTGCTCTTTGTTAAACTATATTTTAGCACTTCTTTCAATCATGAATGCAGGCAAAAATGCACCAGAACACCAGAGGACCCCCAACAGAAATCACACATATTTTCATATCACAGTTGAGCGAAGTTTGATCTCTTAAAATATCAAGATGCTCATGACTATTTTGAAATTGTTGTAAGACTTACTGCTAGATCTTATTTCACATGCTAGTAATGAGGCACAAATTTTAAAAATGTTGTTAGCTGTATTTCATCATAATTGATTTCAATCATAATCCTTTATGTTTTATTTTATGCACTTAAAAACATTAGTCTGAAAAGGGGACTGTAGGCTCCACCAGACTGCTAAGGGGTCTGTGGCACACACAAAAAGGCCACAAGCCCCACATTATAGTACACACAGTCTGGTTGCAAGTGGTGCCAGCCCTCCTAGGTGACTTCCTCCAAGGGGAGCCTACACATTCGCATCTTTGAGCCTCAGGCTGACAGAGCAGGCCCTTTCTAGTCATTCCTGGATGGAACGCCCCCCCTCCCCAACAGTCTCACCTTCTAACCCTATGATGTGTTTATGAAGTGGTTTGTCAAATGAGCGGTAGGACCAGTGTGATCAGAACAGGCAGTGGGGTCTCAAACTCCTTCCAAACACCCCTACTGGCCAAACTAGATTGCTCACTGTGCCCTGGGAGCGCTGCACATCTCCCACCTTCCTACCTTCACCTCTGTCATTCCCTCTGGCTAGAATGCTGGTTCAGCTCCAGCCCCAGCCCCAAGGTCATGCTACTCAAACATCACATCCTCCAGCCGTCCAAGCTAATGTGTTTTCACACTCCAAGACCCAATATTCTGGAACTTCATCTGCATACTTGTTCAAACACTTGAGCTGATCCACAGCTGTTTCTTTAAGGAACATATTGGCACTGCTCTTAAGCAGTTTAGCAGCTTGAGGTGGGTGCTGGCCTTCTGTCTAGGCACTATGAAAGGCAGGCATGTCCATTTTGAAAACAAAATGCCAACTCTTCTACCTGTGTTAATGCTGTTGGTATCCAGAGCACCAAGATCTGAATTTTAATCTGTAGCACAGAAGAAGCCTACCCTGTGAATACTCATGGAAGAGCTCAGCCTTGACCCCTCCTATCCAGGGTCTGTTGGGTGCACAGCTCTTACCCCAGATCAGTGAAACTGAACCTCAGGGTTGGAACCCAAGCATGGGTATATTTTTAAAAGTCCCCTGGGGATGTTAATTTTCTGGGAACCTGTGATCTCATAGGTACCTCTCTGCCTTTCATGCTTCATCTTGCCCCATGACCACCCTGACTACATTCTGGCCACATGCCCAACTGTCAGTATCTCTGCCTAGAACATTCTCTCTTCCTTCCAGCCTTTTCACCTATTAGGGACAATTCCTCCTCCAGATTGCAGGTAAGTAATTGTCATTTTCCTGCCCTTACTCTCCCCATGTACACATTAAATCAGATTCTTTCCTTCCTAGCACTCAGTCAATTGTACATTTCCATTTATTTTGGTGATTATTTGATTACTGTCCATGATAACACTAGACTGTCAGCTCCATGTCAATCTTATTCACTGCTGAATCCTTAGTAGCTAGCACAGTGCCCAGTACAATACAATGCCTCAATAAATATTTGATGATTGAATGTGAGGTAAAACGAAGTATTTGAAACCATACAGACCAATTATGTTTTATTGATCACAAAATGAATTCTTAATTTGGTCATAACCCTACAGTTGGGCCCAGTATGAAATCAATGTCCCTGGCTACAGCCTATGTCCCTCCTCACAGTCGCTTGGGTGAGTGGTTCTCAATCCTGGCTGCCCATAAAAATCACCTGAAAAGCTTACTTAAGAAAAAAAAAGCCCAAATCTTACCCTAGACCAATTAAATCAAACTATCTGGGGGGGAGCATGGGGTGGGGCCTGGCCTAATTAGTTTTCCCCCAGCTTTATCACAGTACCGTTGAGAAATAAAAATTGTATATATTTAGGTTGTACAACATGATGTTTGTAAAGGTTTATGATTTAATATAGGTATACATTGTGAAATGATAACACAATTGAGTTAACTTATCCATAACTTCACATAGGCACCTTTTTTTTGTAGTGAGAACATTTAAGATTTTCGCTTTTAGTGAAGTTCAAGTGTTTCAAGCTCCCCAGGTGATTTTAATACGCAGCTGCAGTTAAGAGCAATGATCTACCCCCTTGGTCTGGCTCCAAGTGTGGTACAGGCAGCAGCGGCATCGCTTGGGAGCCCATGAAGAATACAGAACATCAGGCCCTGCCCAGATCTTCTAAATCAGAATCTGCATTTTAGTGGCACCTGAGTGGCCCAGTGGGTTGCAGCTTCCCATCCTTGATTTCCGCTCAGGTCATGATCCCAGGGTCGTGGGCTAGAGCCCTACGTTGGGCTCCACGCTTAAGATTCTCTCCCTCTCTCTCCCTCTGCCCCTCTCCCGGGGCCTTAGGCTCTCTTTCTAAAAAAAGAAGAAGAAGAAGAAGAAGAAGAAGCAGCATTTTAATAAGGACCCCAAGTGGCTCCTCCAAGTAACAATGTTTGAAAAGCACTGCCAAGGAGTCAGGCAGCAGAGTGTGAACTTCGGGGTGCTTCCGGGGAAGTGTGTGGCTGCTTGGGTAGGAGCAAATCTCCATTCCTCCACTCTGCCACACGTCCCCACCTAACGGCTGGCTCAGCGTTTTGGTAGTATGGGGGGTCAACATCCTAGTGTAGATACTGTAAATAAGATCTTAGCATGGACAAAAAACCCTGTCCCGAATGGCAACAGCAAAGCAGAGGTCTCCAAGCAAGCGGGAAAGCTGGGACTAGCAGAATGGGTTTGCTGGGAGCCCTTTCTGATGAGCGGGAACAATAGAATAAAGAACCAGCCCTCGCGGTCCTGTCACGTCCCTGCACCCGACTAAAGGCTGGGCCTAGCGACGATTGCTAGCATCGCAAGCACTGAGCTTGCACCGGGGGACCGGTCGCAATGAGAGGCTCCCTGCAACTCTCTCCACCAGTCCCTTACCCTGCCCCGCCCCAAATCCCTCCAAGCCCCCCACCCCGGCAAAAAAAAAAAAAGTGTTCAAATGTGTTCCAAGTCTATTATTCGGTTGGTTTCTAACTGTGGATCCCGTTTTGACCGGTAGCCCTGATCTTTCAGGCTGGGCCGGGTGGGCGGAGCGTCGGGGGTAGGGGCCAGGCTCTGCGGCACGGTGCCCTCGCCCCTGCCCGGCGGGCGGGCGGCGGAGACTGGCCCCTGGGGCTGGTGGCGCGGCGAGGAGGGCGGATCCCGCGGCGCTGGCCCCGGGAGGCGGGCGCTGCACTGCCCTCCTGGGGCGGACGGAGGCCCTCGCTTCCCGGGCGGCTGGCACTGCCCTGCGCCGCCGCCGCCGCCTGTCTGTCCGGCTTCCCCGCCAGGAAATGTCTTCTTACTGGAGAGACAGCCGCTGTCTGCTGCAGCGGGTGGCCGAATCTGAAACCAATTCGACGAGCCCCGGGCGACAAAAAACTTTGTATTCGTTTTGGTGGGGGTGGGGGGTGTTGCCTCAGAACGGGCGCCTGAAAAAACGCCACCTGTCAGGTCCCAGCTCGTAAGTGAGCACACACCCCGCCCCCCAAGCCGGGGGAGGGCGGGGGTTGACGGAGGCATTTTCATGGTCGAGGCTTAAACATCGCTGGAGCTGCCAGTTCGCAGCGCCCAGGACGCTGCCCGTCCGGAGCCAGCTGTTTGCTGTGTAGCTGAAAGCCGAGTCCTCTGAGGACACTCGGGCCATTGGGTAAACACTCTCCTGGTCTCTCCTGCAGCTGCGTGTGGACCGCAGCCACCTTTGGGGAAGCAAGGGCACCCAGCTGTTGCCCAGCCAAAGAGCCCGCAGGCCTCCCTCCAAAAGCCCCAGGAGCCAGGTCCTTTCCTGGAGGACGCAAGCTTCTGAGAGAAGCACCACCTGGTCCCTCTAGGGGGATATTGTTATGTATATATACATGTAGTCTATGTAACATCTTGGGCCTGGATGCTCAGCCCCTCCCCTGCCCTGGGGCCTGTACTCAGCCACCTCCATCTTGGCAATGGCTTCCTGGGCACGGACATGGTCTCCAAAGGTTATTTGGATCCCTCATGAGCTCGTGTCCATCCTCTGCCTTCTTTCTCCTGCTTCCTTAATTTTTCTTATTCTTCTCTTGTTGTCTCTAGCTTTCTTACTTCATCTTCTCTCCCCAGTCATTCCATCCTTCCCTCTTCTATTTTATTCTTTCTCATTCATTCAAAAATGCATTCACCATGTATTAAGCAGTGTAGTAGCCAGCCTGGCTTCCATAACAACATACCAAGGTCCGGGTGGCTTAAACAACAGATATCTATTTTATTACAGTCTGGAGGCTGGAAGTCCGAGATCAAAGTGCCAGCATCCTCGGATTCTGGTGGGCCTCTCTTTCTGGCCTGCAGACAGCCACTTTCCCAGTGTGTTCTCACACATCTCTTCCTCTTGTAAGGACCCAAGTCCTATGGGATTAGGGCCCACCCTTATGACCTCATTTAACCTTAATTACCTCCTAAAGACCCTATCTCCAGATACAGTCACATTGGGGGATAGAGATTCAACATGGGAATTTGGAGGAGGAACACAACTCTGTCCATAGCAAGCACCTACAGGGACTGCTAGATTCCTAGGGGGAATTTAGTGGGAGAGACAGACAGCAGTGTAAACAGATGTGATCAGCTTTGCTAACAAAGTGTGAACAGGACACAGTAGAACAGAGGGCAGGGCTTGACAGAAGAGGTTACTTTTGAGCTGGCTTTTGAAGGACGAGGAGTTTTCTTGACAAAGAAGGGAGGAACTATATCTCGGGCAAAAAGAATACCATGTGCAAAAGCGTAGAGTTGTGAAAGGGCCTGGCCTGCTTGATAAGTAGTAATGACTTCTGTGGTACCGAGGTGGGGGTGTGTATTGGAGGAGTAGTGGGGAATGCTGGAGGTGCAAGTTGGAGCCTTCCTATGATGATAATAGCCTAAGCTAGGGCAGAAAAGGTGGATGTGGAAAGTAAGAACAGAATGCAGGAGACATTGGCAAAACCAAATTGACCGATTAAATGGTGGGGTGATGATGAGGCAGGAGTGGAGGGTGAGTCTTGGATTTCAAGGTTAGGGCACTGACACCGTTCCCTGAGATACAAAAGGAGTAGATTGGAGGTAGGAGTAAGAGCAGAAAGAGTGACTTTGAGGTATCTCTAGGACATCCTGACGTGAGCTGGGCACTGGGGGTGAAAAAGGGATGGAACAGACTCTGTGTAGGTTCATGAGCATTTGTGAGGACACTCTCTGATACTGGGGAGAGAACCATATTGCATGACTAGAGTGAACAGTGCTCAGAATTCACATAGGGCTGAGAATAATACCAGCTCCCAATCAGCTAAAATTGGGACATTAGGTAGAGTACACAGAAGGGTCTTGCCTCTGTATTGGGGAATAATTATCCCTAGACTGAGCACCACTCTAGTTTCATCTAACACAGCTTAACAGCAGGACCCAAAGGGATCAAACAATTTCCAAGAAACTTAACCCCAGAACAAAGTTCAAGAATATTTATAGCAGGGTTTCTCAACCTCAGAACAACTGACATTTTGAGCTTGATAATTCTTTGTTGTGGGGGCTGTCCTGAACATTGTAGCATGTTTACTATCATACCTGGCCTCTAATTATTGGATACCAATAGCACTCTTCAGTTGTAACGACCAAGAATGTGTCCAGACAAACAAAATCGCACTGGTAAAGGAATACAGGCATATAAAGAACCCAGCAAGGTAGAATTCATAATGTCTGGCATCCCCAAAAAAAAATTACTTGGCATGGACAGAGCAGTTAACCATGGCCCATAAGGAGTAGATAAATCAATTAATTGAAATCAAACCAGAATTGACATAGATGTTAGAATTAGTAATTAAGGATACTAAAGCAATTATTGTAACTGTATCCCTAAGTTCAAAATTGGAGACAATGGAAGATGTTTTTAAATGCCTGAATCAAACCAATAAAGGTGAAAACTACAACACGTGGGGTTAAAAATACTTTCAATGGGATTAATGGCGGGTTAGACATTGCAGGAAAAAAAGGCTAGTGAACTTGAATACTTAGCAATAGAAATGACTCAAAATGAAACACACTCAGAAAAGAGAATGAAAAGAAATGAACAGAGCATCATTGAGCTACAGGAAAAATTCAAGTGGCCTAATATAAATATAATTTGAGTCCCTGAAAAAGAGAGGTGGGAAGAGAAAAAATGTTTAAAGAAATGATACCTCCTCCAAATTTCCAAATTTAATGAAAACTATAAACCCAGATATCCAAGGAGCTCAGAAAGGTCCAACTTCAAGAAACTTGAAGAAAACCACATCAAGGCACATCATAATCGAATTGTTCAAAACCAGTGTTAAGGAGAATATTTTAACAGCAGCTAGAGAAAAAAAAGACATGTTATGTACAGAGAAACAAAGATAAGATTTCTCATTGTAAACAATGCAAGTGAGAAAGTTACGGAGCAAAAGTTTGAAAGTACTGAAAGAAAAAACCTGTCAACCAGGGATTCTATATTAGGCAAAAATATCTTTCAAAAAGGAAGGCCAGATAAAGACATTTCAGTCATACAAAAGCTGAAAGAATTCATCATAAGCAGACCCACACTGCAAGAAATGGAAAGAAGATGAAAACAGATTTACACAAAGGAAGGAAGAGCACTAAAAGTCATAACGACATGGGTAAATCCAGAAGATTTTTAAAAGTTATATAAATATCTTTGATACTAGACTGTTTAAGCAAAAAACATGTGTGCGTTTTATAACATATGTAAATGTAAAACCTATGACAACAATGGCACAAAGATTGGGAAGGGAGAAAAGGGCATGTACTATGGTCAAGTCTTTATTGTATATGTGACGTGGTATATATCAGTTGAAGATTAAGTTAAAGATGTTTACTATAGGGGTGGCTGGGTGGCTCAGTCAGTTAAGCGTCTCAGTTCGGCTCTGGTCATGATCTCATGGTTTGTGGGTTCGAGCTCTGCGTGGGGCTCTGTGCTAACAGCTCAGAGCCTGGAGCCTGCTTTGGATTCTGTGTCTCTCCTTCTCTCTGACCCTCCCCTGCTCGTATTCTGTCTCTCTCTCTCTCTATCAAAATAAATTTAAAAAATTTTTAAAAAGATGTTTAGTATAAACCTGAAACAAAGAGTTATAGGTGATAAACCAAAAAATAAGACAAAATGGAATGAAAAAAATCCAGTTAGTCTCAAAGAAGACAGAAAAAAAGAAAAAAGGAAACAAAGAACAGATGGGATAAATAGAAAACAAATAACAAAATGATACATTTAAAGCTAACTATATCCATAATCAAATAAAATGTAAATGGTTTAAATACATAAATAAAGGGCAGAGGTTGTCACATTGGATAAGAAAACAAGAACCAATTATATTATATGCTGCCCACAATTAAAGTGTTTTAACTATACAGTTAAAAATACATTAAAAAAGTAAAAGTATGGAAAAATATGCCATGTTAACGCTAATAAAAAGAAATGTGGAATTGCTATATGAGATTAAGCATATTTTAAAGCAGAAATCATTACCAGAGATAAAGAAGGTTCTGGGGCATCTGTATGGCTCAGTCAGTTAAGCATCTGACTTCAGCTCAGGTCGTGATCTTGAGGTTCGTGAGTTCGAGCCCCATGTCGGGCTCTGTGCTGACAGCTCCAAGCCTGGAGCCTGCTTCAGATTCTATGTTTCCATCTCTCTCTGCCCCTCCCCTACTCACCCCTGTCTGTGTGTCTCTCTCTCTCTCTCAAAAAATAAACATTTAAAAAATGGAAAAAAAAAGAAAGTTCTTTCATAGTGATAAAGAGCTCAATTCAACAAGAGGATATAACAATCCTAAATATTCATGCCCTTAATAGAGCTTCAAAATACATGCAGCAAAAGCTGACAGAACCACAAGCAGAACCACAAGCAGAAACAGAAAAGCCCACAATTGTAGTTGTAGAGTTCACACTCATCCCTCAATAAGACAGACAGAAAAAGTAGGCAGAAAATCAGCAAGGATACAGAAGATATGAATAACACTATCAAGCAAGGTGACCTAATTGACATTTATAGAACACTCAACTTAATGGGAGCAGAACACACATTTTCAAGAGCATAAAGCACATTTACTAAGACTGATAGGCCATACTGTGGACATAAAACAAGTCTCAAAAATTTTAAGAGTCCAAGTTACACAAAGAATATTCTATGACTACAATTAATTTAAATCAGGAACCAGGGCACCTGGGTGGCTCAGTCGGTTGAGCACCTGACTTCAGCTCAGGTCATGATCTCTTGGTCTATGAGTTTGAGCCCCACATCAGGCTCTGTGCTGACAGCTCAGAGCCTGGAGCCTGCTTTGGATTCAATGTTTCCCTTACTCTCTCCCCCTTCCCTGCTCACTCTTTGTGTCTCTCTTAAAAATAAATAAACATTGGGGCGCCTGGGTGGCTCAGTCAGTTAAGCGGCCGACTTTGGCTCAGGTCATGATCTCGCGGTCCGTGAGTTCAAGCCCCGCGTTGGGCTCTGTGCTGACAGCTCAGAGCCTGGAGCCTGTTTCGGATTCTGTGTCTCCCTCTCTCTGACCCTCCCCCGTTCATGCTCTGTCTCTCTCTGTCTCAAAAATAAAATAAAACGCTAAAATAAATAAATAAACAAACAAACAAACAAACATTAAATAAATTTAAAAAATAAATCATGAACCAATAACAGAAAGATCTGTGGAAATTTACCAAATACCTGGAAAGTAAATTATACACTTCTAGATAATCCATGGGGAAAAAAAAAAAAAAAAAAAAAAAGAAATCAAAAGGAAATTTGGAACATATTTTGAAATGTATGAAAATTAAAATACAACATAACAGAATTTGTGGGATGCCACTAAATGCCTATATTAGAAAAGAATAAAGGTCTCAAATCAATGATTTTCAGCTTTCACTGTAAGAGGCTAGAGAAAGATGAACAAATTAAACCCAAAGTAAGTAGAAGAAAGGAAATAATAGAGATCAGAGCAGAAACCAAGGAACTACAAAAGAAATAAACAATAGAGAAAATAAATGAAACCCAAAGCTGATTCTTGGAGAAGATCAATAAAATTGATAAATCTCTAGCCAGGGAAAATCAGGAAAAGAAGAAAGAAGACACAAATTACTAATATGAGGAATGACAGAAGTGATATAACTACAGATTCTACAGATATTAAAAGGATACTAAGGGAATATCATGAACAACTTTCTGACAATAAACTCGACAACTTAGATGAAATGGACAGTTTTCTTGAAGACATAAAATACAAAAACTCACTCAAGAAGAAATAGGCATTGTGAATAGCCCTCTATTAAGAAAATTGGATTTATAGTTAACCACCTTACTACAAAGATAACTTCAAGACCAGATGACTTCACTGGTGAATTCTGTGAAACATTTAAAGAAGTAATACCAATTCTATACAAAGTCTTCCGGAACCTTGAGAATGATGGAATATTTCCCCATTACTTGTATCTATGTTTGTTATCAGCATTACCCTGATAACAAAACCAGAAAAGTATATAACAAGAAAATTACAGATTAGTATCTCTCATAAATATAGATACAACAATTTAATAAATAAAATCTAACAATATATTAAGAGGAGAATACATCCATGATTGAATGAGGTTTATCCCAGCAAGACAAGGTTGATTTACCATGAGAAAATCAAGCAATGTAATTCACCATATTAGGAAATTTTAAAAAACCAGAAAACCACCATATGTTTATTTCAATAAATTCAGAAAAAGGATTTGGCAAAACCCAGCATCCATTCCTAAGGCAAACTCTCAGCAAGCTGGAAAAATAAGGAAACTTCCTCATCTTGATGAATGGTACCATGAAAAACCTATAGGTAACATAACATTTAATGTTATTACTGAATTCCTTCCCCCTAAGATCAGGAGCAAAATGAGGATGCCTACCCTTATTCAACATTTTACTAGAAGTTCTAGCCAGTGCAAAAGTCAATAAAATGAAACAAAAATCGTCTAGATAGAAAAGGAAGAAGTAAAACCAACTTTAATTGCAATTGACATGATCATCTACTTAGAAAATCTAATGGGACCTATAAGAAAGCTATGAGAACCAATAAGTAACTTTAGCAATGTTTCAGAATACATGATTGATACAGGTACATCAATTTTATTTCTATATACTAGGAACAAACAATTGGAAACTGAAATTTTAAAACAATACTGTTTATAATTCAATGGGAAAAAGAATAGTATTTTCAACAAATGGTGCTGGAACAAATGCACAGCCATATGCAAAAGAATGAACTTGCTCTCCTTTCTTACAACATGTATGAAATTAACTCAAAATAGATCATAGACCTAAATGTAAGAAGTAACAGTATAAAGTTCTTAGAAGGAAACATAAGTGTAAATCTCTGCCCTTGTATCAAACAATTGTTTCTTAGGTACGATACCAAAAGCAAAAGTAACCAACGAAAACATAGATAAATTAGACTTCATCAAAATTAAAAATTTCTGTGCATCAAAGGACACTCTTAAGACAGTGAAAAGACAATGCACACAATGAAAGAAAACATTTGCAAATCATATGTCTGATAAGGGTTCTACTATCCCACAATATATAAAGAATGCTTACAACTTAACAATCAAAAGACAAATACCTCAAGTAAAAAATGGGCAAAGGCTCTGAACAGACATTCTCCAAAGAAAATATACAAATGGCCAACCAGCACATGAAACATGATTAGTCATGAGGGAAATGCAAATCAAAACCACAATGAGTTACCACTTCACACCTACTACAATGGTTATAATAAAAACAAAAATAGAAAATAAGTGTTGGGGGAGGATGTGGAGAGGTTAGAACACTCCTACATTAAGTGTTTGAGGGAGGATGTGGAGAGATTAGAACATTCTCACATTCCTGATGGGAATGTAAAATGGTGCAGCTGCTATCAAAAACACGTTAGCAGTTCTTCACAAAGTTGATCATAAATTTATCATAACATCCAACAATTCCATTCCTATGTATACACATCATAGGGGAATTGAAAACACATTCACACAAAAATTTGTACGTAAAGCTTATAGCAGCATTATTTATAACAGCTCTAAAGTGGTAGCAATTCAAATGTCCAACAACTGATGAATGGATTAAGGAATGTAGTATATCCATACAATGGAATATTATTGAACCATAAAAAACAAAAAAATACTGAAACATGCTGCTACATGGACAAATTTGAAACTTTATGCTAAGTGAAAGAAGCCATTCATGGAAGGTTGTATATTATAGGATTCCATTTCTATAAAATGTATGGAAAAGGCAAACCCATGTAGATATAAAGCGGATTAGTGGTTGCCAGGGGGTAGAAGAAGGGGTGAATTGGAACTGATTGCTTATAGATATGGAGTTTCTTTTTGGGGGTGGTGGAAATGTTCTAGAATTAGATACTGGTGATGGTTGCACAACTTAGTGACTATACTAACAGCCACTGAGTTGTACACATTAAAATGGTGATTTAAAAAAAAAAAAGCTCTACACCTAATATGGGGCTTGAACTCACTGTCCCAAGATCAAGAGTCGCATGCTCTACTGACTGAGCTAGCCAGGTGCCCCTAAAATGGTGAATTTTATGTCATATAAGTTATATATCAGTTTTTAAATGGACAAAGGATTTGAATGGATATTTTTGCAAAGAAGATAAAAGGCCTAAAAGCACATTAAAAGATGCTCAATATAAGGGCACCTAGGTGGCTCAGTTGGGTAAGCATTTGACTCTTGATTTTGGCTCAGGTCATGATCTCACAGTTCATAATACCGAACCCTGCGTCTGGCTGTGTGCTGACAGCATGGAGCCTGCTTGGGATTCTCTCTCTCTGCCTCTCCCCCCTACTCAAAATGAATAAATAAACATTTTTTTAATTTTTTAATTTTACTTTTTAATGTTTTTACTTATTTTTGAGAGAGAGACAGAGTGTGAGCAGGGGAGAGGCAGAGACAGAGGGAGACACAGAATCTGAAGCAGGCTCCAGGCTGTCAACACAGAGCCCGACGTGGGGCCCAAACTCACAGACCACGAGATCATGACCTGAGCTGAAGTAGGAAGCTTAACTGACTGAGCCACCCAAGCGCCCCTAAACACTTTTTTAAAAAGATCCTTGGGGTGCCTGGGTGGTTTAGTCAGTTAAGCATCTGACTCTTGATTTCAGCTCAGGTCATGATCTCATGGTTCATGGGTTTAAGCCCTGTGTCTTGCTCCATACTGACAGCATGGAGCCTGCTTGGTATTCTCTCTCTCTCCCTCTCTCTCTCTGCCCCTCCCCCCTTCCTGCTGTGTCTGTCTCTCTCAAAATAAATAAATATACTTTTTAAAAAAGATGCTCAATATTGGTAGTCATTAGGAAAATACAAATCAAAACCACAGTATCACTTCATATCACTAAGATGGCTAAAAAAAATACAGACAATAACAAGTATTGGTGAAGTAGAAAAATAGGAACTTCATATGTTGTTGGTGGGATTATAAAATGGTACAGCTGATTTGGAAAATAGTTTGGTTGTTCCTCAAAAGGTTAAAAATAGAGTTACCGTATGACTCAGGTAAATACTTACAGGCATATCCCCAAGAGAATTGAAGACATACTATTCCACAATATATAAAGAATTCTTACAACTTAACAATAAAAAGACAAATACCTCAACTAAAAATGGGCAAAGGATCTGAACAGACATATCTCCAAAGAAAATATACAAATGGCCAACCAGCACATGAAACATGATTAGTCATCATACATACATGAGTATTCATAGCATTTTTTGCAATAGTCAAAAATTAGAAACAACCTACTGATGCATATGACACTATTAATACATACAACAACATTAATGAATCTCAAAATACTTTTGGTGAGTGAAAGAAGCCAGCCAAAAAGAAAAAAGTGCATATTGTATTATTCCATTTATATAAAATTCTAAAAAATGCAAGCTAGATAGTAACAGAAAGCACATCAGTGGTTACCTGGGGATGGGGCACTGGAGGGTGGATGGAATGATGTATTACAAAGGGGCAAGAGGAAATTATAGGGAATCATGGAAACTTGGTGGTGATGGTTTCATGGGGGTACGTATATGTCAAAACTTAGCAAATTGTACACTTTTTGTACATGGCATGCAAGGCATGCAGGTTCCTGTATGTCCATTGTACCTCGATAAAGCTATAAACAAAAAAGGAGTAGATCTTTGCAAGGTCCTTTACAGCTTCAGTTATACCTATTAGAGGGAATTGTCTTGAAGCTTTGTATCAAAATAGTGCTTCATACTAGGATGTCCAAATCATTGGGACCAAACTGGAGATTTTGCGTGGATTATTCAGAGACATGCCTTTGTTCTTCACCTTTCTGGGATGGTGTAGACAAAGCCTCAAAGCCCAGTGGAATGACAGAAGCGCACTGGCAAGCCAGTGGGAAGACATCCAGGGTAGAGGAGGAAACAGGGGAAATGACAGCCTAATGAGTTCTGCTTTTTCCAATTTCTTTAAGTCTATGATTCAGAGGATCAGCTTGCTGTGGACATTCCAGACCAGTGAGGTATCTCAGGTCCTTGAATGCATAGACATCCCAGGGGAGAAAACAATGGAAGACAAGATGGAAATGAGAAATGCCTTTTTCGGTCTCTTGACCCAAATGCAAGGAGCTAAGAGGATATGGAGGAAGAGGTGGAAGTGTCCCTTCCCTGCAGGAAAGGAGATTATGATTTGATGGGGTCTGGGGAAATCAAATGTAAGAAACTAAAGACCTGAAATGTCAAGCCTCCAGGGATGCCTTTTAGATGCATGTGCTAGAGGAGCAGAAGGAAGGGGGTGATACTCTCCACCCACCCCAGCCCCCCCCCCCATTAGTAGTGAAAGCCAAGAAGGTAAAGAATGAAAAGCCAAGGGGCATGCTTCAAAGTCATTTGTCAGCTGGGCAGCTCCTTAAATGTGCTACAGCTGATAGATCACCTTGTGGGGAAGCACTGGTGGAGATAGACCCAGCCCAGGAGGCTGTCACCCTATCCTCAGCCCACACCTGGAGCAGATGCTTTAATGCTTTAAAGGAAGACAATCAAAACTCTAAAGGCCCAGGGTGACTCCAGGCAACATTTACACCTGAGGAGAGTAGCATTTTCTTTTGATCCCAGAGGGTGATAAGTTATGAGCTTCAAGTCTGGAGCAGGAGAATTGAGTGTTCTTGTAATTTTATCCTACACAGCAAAGCCACAGAAACCCTTCTTATTCAGAGGAATGTAGACATCGAGTATCATACCTCATCTCCACCTTCATTTCTCCAGCTGCACCTACACCATGTGCAGTGCACCTCCCCATCACCCCAAAAGCTGCTTACATCTGCCAACATCATAATGATTCTTTAAATTAGTAAGGCATCTCATGGTTTATAAAGCCCCTTCTCCATTATTTCATTTTGATTCTTACTCAACACCATGAGATAGACACTGTTTCTCTCATTTTAAAAAAATGTTAAAATTTTTTTAATGTTTATTTATTTTTGAGAGAGAGAGACAGAGTGCAAGCTGGGGAGGGGCAGAGAGAGAGGGAGACACAGAATCCGAAGCAGGCTCCAGGTTCTGAGCTGTGAGCACAAAGCCCCATGCAGGGCTCGAACTCACGAGCCATGAGATCATGAGCTGAGCCAAAACCAAGAGCCAGATGTTCAACTGACTGAGCCACCCAGGCTCCCCTCTCTCATTTTTTAGGAGAGGAACTTGAGGTATCAGAACACAAATGTTCAGATTAATCCATTCATTTGCTCATTCATCCATTCACATATTCATTCAAATAATGACTGAACACCTATTATGCATCAGACGCTGATTGAATGCTGAAGACATAATGATGAAACCAGACAGCTGCAGTCCTTGCCCTTGTGGGGCTCAGTCTAGTTGAGTTGGGGAGGGAGGCAGAGAGACATTGATGCAACACAAATCACAAATCTAGTTGCAAACTATGAGAGATGCCATTACAGGGACAGCTTAGAGGCCAAAGCATCTCTTGAGAAAGAGTTAGTTGACCTTAGAGTTGAGCTGATGGATGAGGGGTGTCAGTCAGGAGATGATAGGGTGAGGTAGAGAGTTTTCTAAGAGGAAGGGAGAACATTGGGAAGGCATTGTGACAGGAACGGACATGGAATTACAGACAGAAAGGGAGTGAGAGGTAAGAGAGGAGTCTGGCAAGGGGGACAGGGACTAGATTATGCAGGGCCTTGCAGACCATGGCCAAGAATTGGGCCTGGATCCTCAGAGCCCACAGAAAGTTTTCAAGAAGAGCAAGACCAGCATGACCATAGCACTACGATGGACAGTGATGTGTGAGAAATGATAAAGATTGAATGAGGTTGGGGCAGTAGAAACCTAGATGAGTGTACAGACTTTAGAGGTAAAATTGACAGAAAGTTCAACCTGTTCACATGCCAGGGATGTGAATGGAGGTAGTGGGGCATAGTTGGTTGAAAAGTGGCCCCCCAAAAGATATGTCTACATCTTAACCCCGGAACATGTGAATGTAATCTTATTTGGAAAAAGGTCTTTCCAGATGTAACTAACTTGATGATCTCAAAATGATATCATCCTGGATTATCCAGATGGGCCCTAAATTTAATGACAAGTGTCTTTAAAGAGTGAGGTAGAGGGAGGTTACTGCAACAGAAGAGGAGAGGGTTATGGGAGGATGATGCAGCCCCAATCCAAGGATGCCTGGAGACACATTGGAAGCTGAAAGAGGCAAGGAAAGAGTCACCCCCAGAGACTTTGTGATTTTATTTTATTTTTTAAATGTTTATTTATTTATTTTTGAGAAAGAGAGCAAGCAAGCAGGGGAGGTGCAGAGAGAGGGAGACAGAATCCCAAGCAGACTCCACACTGTCAGCGCAGAGCCTGATGTGGGGCTTGAACCCACCAATGGCGAGAGCATGACCTGAGCCAAAACCAAGAGTCAGATGCTTAACTGACTGAGCCACCCAGGCACCCCAGGACTTTGTGATTTTAGACTTCTGGTCTCCAGAACTGAGAGAGAGTAAATTTCTGTTGTTTTAAGGCACCAAGTTTTTGGTAATTTGCTACAATGGTCTTGGGAAACTAATACATGGGATTTTTCTGTAAAATGGCTGCTTTTCTTTTTCTTCCTTTTTTTCCCCCCATAGTGTTACTTTTTAAAGGTTGGTACACTATTATACTCTCTCTTCATGCATTCAGGAAATGTATGAAACGCAAAGAAAAGAGAAACCAAGAAAATCTCGGTCTGTGACTAGGGTTAGAACCCATGTGATGGTTGGTGCCAAACTCTGATTGCTTTAGGGGTACAAAGTTGGATTTGGGATGAAGCAAAACTGACCCAGATTATCCTCCTGACTTTAACTTCATTGTTCAGAGCTCCACATCCATAACCAAACTGGCATAGACTCCACACCTAGTCCCCAACAGTCTTTGCTCTGGCTCAGCACAAAAAGGTGCCAGATTTGGGATTGGATAACATCCCACCCGATATAAGTCTAGATAAGATTAACCAGCAAAGTAAGAGGAAGAAAGGTTCAGTGGCCCACTGGGCCTTGGGGATAAAATGCTCGTTTGGGAGTGGCTCTCCTAGGCCCACTCATGAGGGCCTTACTGCCTGAGGAAGGAATCCACATGCTTCCCCTGGGAGATCAGAGTATTTATAGACTGTAGAGGGGAGGAAGGATGGAGGCCCCTGGGAGACGTCATAGAGGATGTGCAGAGGAAATGTAACTGCTCTGAAAGACCAACAGGAGGAACAGGGACCTGCGTGGCTCTGGGATGGGCCAAAGGATCAGAAAGAATTGAGCTGGAGGCAAGGAAAAGGGGGCAACTCTGTGCGGATGGAACGGCAGCAGGAGCAGAGGGGCAGTTAGTTCTTCGCCTTCTTGGAGGATCTCTCAGGACCTATTCTGCTAGTAAACAGTGAACCCTTTGAAGACATTTGAACTATGGGTGATTATCTGGATTCCATTGCCATAATATTTTTCAGGAACACGATCACTGTGTCAAATGAGGTGTGTCTGCGAGCGAACCTCTGGTGTCTCTGAAGTATATAAGAGAACCGGAGAATGTATGTAGTTTGCCAAGAAGTTGGAAGAAACATGGGAGTGGAATAAGCATTTCTGGGACCCTTGGAGTCCCTTTGGGAGTGGCTGAAAGGTGCTCTGCAGAAGGATTTCGCGTGCAGTAGAGCTGAGAGCGATCAATACTGTGGATGTTAAATAGAGGCATGCAGTTATGCTGCAACCTGGCTACTTCTTGACGTTTTGCAAAAGTGACAACTTGTAGTGGTTAGTATTTGAGTCTGTGTGCTTGGGGAAAGGACAAGTGTGAGAGAAAAGATCTCTGTCTGTGGCCAGAATTAGGATCCATCGATGATCATGATTAGGAGGCACTGGCTGCCAAGGTGAAAGGAGAATCACACAACTAGATGAAGAAGAAACCACAGCAAAGTCCAACAAGTCCCAACAACCAGGGTTTTTTGCCCTCTCCAAACAGTCACGAACGTCTTTGACTGATAGACTAGGTTCCAGGCTAGGTTTGGCATAACTAACATCATGCTCTCTGATTAAAATGAGTAAGTTAATCACTGAATATATCTTAAGCATGTACTGTATGGTAAGCATTGTGCTGGTTGCTCTGGTGGATACAGATGAGTTAGAAAGCTCAACTCTGGGGGCAACTGGGTGGCTCAGTCAGTTAAGTGGTTAGGCATCTGCCTCTTGATTTGGGCTCAGGTCATGATCTCATGGTTCGTAGGATAGAGCCCTGAGTCAGGCTCTGCATTGACAGCACGAAGCCTGCTTGGGATTCTGTCTCCCTCTCTTTCTGCCCCCCACCTCTAAACAATAAATAAAAACAAAGAAAGCTCAATGCTGGCCAATAGAATTCAAAAAACAAATGCTAAGTAATGATACAGTGGAAATTCATGTGTTCTGCTGGTGCTTAACCAAGCAAAGATCATTTGTCATGGAACTAGTTAGTGAGGCATCAAGTAGCAGCTAACCTCTTCGGCTGTTTTTCAAGTTCCGTTAAGTAGCTCCAGAGACAGGGGCAGCTTGGAGACTCTTCTTAAATATTTTTTACCAATGTTGCTGCTACTGAATTTCTTTGCTAATTAATTTAGCTTATGTCTTAGGGAACAGATTAGATAAGCGATATTGGAAAGACACATTATTATGAGGCGCTCCAGAAGGACTGGGCTGTGTAATGACGATCCTATACCTAACTACAGAGCTCTGAGCACCTGCACAGCCAGCTGGGGCACCACTTGGCCACTGAGTGAGAGCTCTATACTGGGAAGGCATGGCGAGAAAAGCAGGAGATGGGAGTTACTTAGAACCTAGATCTTCATCCTGACTTAGCCATCAGCTTTCTGTGTAACCTTGGGCAAGTCACTATTCTTGGGTGGCCTGGCCTCAGTTTTTCCATCTGCATAATGAGGGAGTTGGGGCTCTTTCTGTTATGAGATTTCTCTGATTACTGGCCAGGTCATCATTCTCCCGATGTCCTCTCCCCACTGCGCTTTTTACATTATTCCAGTAAAAACAACCACTACATAATTGGGGGTGGGGGACGTTCACATCTCTTTGTTATTTCTGCTAACTGTTGGTATTGATCCATCTAGGAACCCCCTGCACAAATTGTGATGATTTTGCCCAAATAAAAGTATCCAAATAAGGACATGATATATATCATAAACCCAGAGTGATTATTAATATGACTATACAGCTCCTTCCTGCATTCAATGGACATTTATGGAGATCTGCTTTGGACACCAGCACTGGTGGTGAGAACACAAAAATGAATAAGACAGTGTTACTAACTCAAAGTATTGGTAAGACATACACACAAATATCTATGAAAATATGTAACATTTATATAATGTTTGCCTTTCTAGGAGACCCAAGCACTATACCAAGTATTTTCTAGGTATACCTTTATTTAATCCTTCCGATAACTCAGGGAGCTAGGTACTAGCCCTTTTTTCCAGATGAGGAAACTAAGACTCAGAAAGGACAAATAATTTGCCTGAAGTTACCTATTTAGTAAGTGGCAGAGCTGCCTTACTCCAGAACCGAGATGTTTAACCATTATGTTTCACTGCTTCGTTGATTCAAGACAGTATGAGTTCGGTGTTAAAAGTGCAAATAAAGTGAACCTTCAAGAGAGTGCAATTCAGGAAGGTTAAGAAAAACTTTATTGGGGCGCCTGGGTGGCTCAGTCGGTTAAGCATCTGACTTCGGCTCAGGTCATGATCTCGCGGTCCGCGAGTTCGAGCCCCGCATCGGGCTCTGTGCTGACAGCTCAGAGCCTGGAGCCTGCTTCAGATTCTGTGTCTTCCTCTCTCTCTGACCCTCCTCCGTTCATGCTGTCTCTCCCTGTCTCAAAAATAAATAAACGTTAAAAACAATTAAAAAAAGAAAGAAAAACTTTCTTACCAAAGGTTCTGAACCTACCTCAATAGCTTTTGCTGCTTGTTCTTTTGTTTCAAATTCCACAAAGCAAATCCCTTCAGATCTCCAGTAGATTTATAATGTGGTATACTTATATAAACAACGGGGCCACATTTCCCTAATACTCTTGCAATCCAGCCATGATTAACATTTTGGGGAAGTAATGCCTACGATAAATTAGAAGCAATATTAAATATACAATATTACTCTTTCTCTAGGTCAATAAATTTTTACTTGTAATATTTTTTTAGAAAGTGCAAATAAAGTGATATATGGGCCTAGAGATGTGAGCATTTGCTTCTCAAAGCTTAGTGAGGAAAGAGCCTTCAGTTAGGGCTTTAAGGTTAGGCAGGCCTGGGAAAACTACTTAACGTCTATAAGCCTCAGTTGCTTCATCTGTAAAATGGGGATGTTAAGGAAAAGGACTACTTCACAGGTGTGAGGATTAAATGAATTAATACATGTAAAGCATTCAGAACAGTGCTTGACACATGGCACATGCTCAATAAATTTCAGTATATCAGCATCATCATCACCATCATCATCGTCGTCGTCGTCATCTGTGGGGACAGGCAAAGAGGAATAGGCTGCAACAGGATTGCACTCTGTGGTTTCAGTAGCCAGACCTGCAGGTTAATAGTTGGGTTATAAACTGCCAGAGGTAATCCCTTTTTGCATTGACTTTGAAGCAGGGTGAGCTCCATTTAGAGCAGCTAAATGAAAGTCACTAAAGTGTCTCTTTGCTCAAAAGGATGAAGCTTGATATTACCCTAGGGTAGGACATTGTCTCCCAAAGACCCCCGTTAAAATGAATACCATACCTAGGAGGCAAAACCTCAAACCAGTATCACACATTAACTCCCTGGATCAAATGCATTCAGCAGATTGGCTCCAGCAGAGATCGGTGCTTTGGGGGAATAAGACAGTGAGCAGTTTTGATGGCTACTAAAAAAACAGGTGTGGATGGAGCAGAGCAAAGACAGAGCCTTTCCTTCTTGATCAGTTCCAAGAGGCCAGAGGTCTGAGCCCTAAGCAGGAGGGGCGTGTCAGGAAGAAGAGAAAAGTAACATCGAATGAGCAACTTCCATGGACTAGGGACCACGCTGCTAAGTTCTTTACATGCATTATCTTATTGAATCTTGCAACCATAATACGGTAGGTACTATTACTATCCTCATTTAACAGCTGAAGAGATGGAGGTTCAGAGAGGTTAAATCACTTTCCCAGGGTCACACAGTCAGTGAATGACACTGATGAGGGGGAATTTGAATTCAGTTATTTGAAATTCTAAAAGCTGAGTCTTTTCTTTTTCTTTTTCTTTTTTTAATTTTTTTAATGTTTATTTACTTTTGAGACAGAGAGAGACAGAGCATGAACGGGGGACGGTCAGAGAGAGAGGGAGACACAGAATCCGAAGCAGGCTCCAGGCTCCGAGCTGTCAGCACAGAGCCCGACGTGGGGCTTGAACTCACTGACCGTGAGATCATAACCTGAGCCGAAGTCGGACGCTTAACCGACTGAGCCACCGAGGCGCCCCAAAGCTGAGTCTTTTCTGGTATACCACAGTGGTCACTCAAACCCAGAAGACAGAGCTGGATGAATCAATGGAAGGGCATCAACTGGTGATGGTGACATAGGACACTAGCAGTGCTGAATAGCTTGTGCACAGCAGTGATAGGGTAACAAGACACAAAATGGCTTCACATAGGTCAGCTATCTCATGTCTGTGTTCAATAATACACTGAGTCCTACCCCTGCCCCCAGGATTGTCCCTGACCTTGATTGGAAACTGAGTCTTATCCTGACCCAATACTCCTATGCAACAATGCACTTCAGAGCTGCTTGTTGCCTTGGGGCTGCAGGGTGGAGGTGGTTTCGTGTACGTCCTCTGTGCCCCTGAAGAAGCACTTTAAAACATTTATTTGCTGGGGCACCTGGGTGGCTCAGTCGATTAAGCATCTGACTTGGGCTCAGGTCATGATCTCGCGGTTGGTGAGTTTGAGCCCCACGTCAGGGTCTATGCTGTCAGCACAGAGCCTGCTTCGGATCTTTTGTCCTCTCTCTCTGCCCCTCCCCCACCCCCCCCCTCAAAAATAAACATAAAAACATTTATTTGCTGATATTAACTCAATGGTATCATCTTTTTCAACAAATGAACAAAGGCAGCACAGTTATGTCAACAGTTATTTCTTCAACAAGCAGTTTCCAGGTGCCGAGTATGTGCTAGGCACTATCCTCAGTATTATCATTCCAGCGACCTTAAAGTCGGTGAGTGGATGGGACGCCTGGGTGGCTCAGTCACTTAGGCATCCAACTTCAGCTCAGGTCATGATCTCACGGTCTGTGGGTTCAAGCCCCACATCGGGCTCTGTGCTGACAGCTTGGAGCCTGGAGCCTGCTTCGGATTCTGTGTCTCCCTCTCTCTCTGCCCCTCCCCTGCTCATGTTCTGTCTCAAAAATAAATAAAAACATTAAAAAAAATTTTTTTAAAAGTCAGTAAGTGGAGACAGATATGAAAACTGGTCATTTGAATATGATATTAAGATCTATGGGAGTCCCTGGGGGTTTCAGAGTGAGCAATCAATGTTGCATTCCTTGCCTTATGGGCCTCAATTCCAGAATGGGTATGCTGGTGGTGGACCCTTTCCACAGGCCCACAACGCACAGCATGCAGACACAGAAGTGCTCCCAACTCATCGCAGGAGTAGCTGCCAATAAAAGATACAGCCACAGCTGTTATGAAGAGGGCAAATTCTCTGTAGTCAAGAGTAGCCTGAGAAAGGAGGAAGATGAAATCTTGGATCTGGGACTGGAAAAAATGGAGGGAACTTGGTTAAATGGAGAGACAGATTAGATTAAAACATGATTCTCCCATGTGTTCAACTCTTTAAATCTTGCTTTTAAATGCATGCCTTCTATTTACTTTGCGCTGCTTGCCTTGAATGCTATTGGTTTGCTTTTGTATTTTTTCCCCTTGTGTATTTGAAGTTAGGTAAAGTGAGAAAAAGGATTACAGGACAAAGAAGAATGAATGAGGTGCTTTAAACCCAGCACTGTGTGATAGAACTTTATCAATGACTGGAAGTTTCTGTTCTGTGCTGTCCAATATGGTCACCATGGGCCACATGTTGCTACTAAGCAACTGAATTGAGGCCAATGTGACAGAGGAAATGACTTTTTCATTTTATTTTAAATATTACTAGTATCCACTGTATTGGAAAGTGCAGCTCAAACCACTCAGCAAATAGCCCATGCACACCCTAGTAAAGGTGTTCCTAGGGGCGCCTGGGTGGCTGAGTTGGTTGAGTGTCCAACTTTGGCTCAGGTCATGATCTCTCAGTCTGTGAGATCAAGCCCTCCATCTGGCTTGTTGCTGTCAGTGCAGAGCCTGCTTCGGATCCTCTGTCCCCCTCTCTCTGCCCCTCCCCCACTTGTGCTCTCTCAAAAATAAAAAAATGTACAAATGCTTCTATTAACCTAGTTATGGGGGCACTCATTTGGGGTTTAACAGGCTTGATCCATCAGGGGCTGGAGGATCACACTTCCTATAAATGACCCTACAAGGGTTTGTTCCTCATTTGCACAGTGCCTTCAGGTACCTTATCTCATTTAATCCCCTAAGAACCCTGAAGAGGAGAGGATAGAGATGATCATCCTCATGAAATCCAGTAAGCAGGTAACGTTAGCAAGCCCCTACAGCAGATAAGGGTGCAGACTCAAGGCCAGGTGTTTGTCCTCCTAATTGGGAGGCTCTTTCCAGGGGGACAGCACCAGCGGAAATGAAATCATGTTACTAACGCCAACTGCTCGCAGCCTAGGCCTTATGTTGCAGGATTTTATTACCTCAATACCCGGAATTTGTTGTCTCGCTGCTTCGAAGAATGAAGAGGTGGACACAAAATGAGCTGCAGGCAAAAGTTTATTAGAATATCAGATTAGAAAGGAAGAACAGTAGGAAAGCTCTCTTTACAGAGAGGGGGGCATTCAAAAGTGAGTGCCCATGGACTATAGGCAAGGGTCCTTGCTTTATAAGGTTCTGGTCAGCTCCCCTACCCTTCCCCCTTGTTCCTTCTCAGGCCCTACCCTTATTGGCTGGACAACTCTAGGTGCTGGGTTGTCCATTCCTGATTGGCTCTAATCCCATTGTATGAGGGGTGGTCTATGGTCATACTGTTCCTTGTGGGTCATAGGTTTTATGGTCTACTACTTATTTTTAGTCAGGTCTTTTGTCAGACTCCTGAGGGAAACCTGAGGGGGAGCAGGTGGGGTCCATTACATTCTTAAAAGGAACCTTAAGCCCGAGGGAGTTTGCCGTAGTCAGACATTCCCAGCATTGTTCCAAAATATGTGTTTGTCCCCCCCCAGGGACCTCAGGTCCTATCCTTTCCCTCTCTACCTATTTTATCCTCTCTTTCCCTATCATACGTACAGATGAAGAGAGGCACTCTGCTTCACATGGCTCTGCCTTTTTCCTACTGGACTGTGGCTAATAGGGTCATAGACTATTAACAGGAACCCTCTTTTAGTCCCTTCCCACTGCCTTGATTGACGCAATATGGATGTTTTTGAAAACTTCATTTATATATTCAAAATTAGGTACTGAGCCCCAACCGGGTCCCAGTCAGTGTTCTAGATCTGGGATACAGCTGTGCACAAAGCAGAGATCCCCTTCTTGTGGAGTTGACAGTATGAGTGGGGGGAGACAGACAAGAAATAGTGTATATACTGGATTGTTTTAACATTTCAAAAATATTTTAAATAGGTCGTGGTCTCTCACATCTTTTATGGCACGCACACTGTCCAATGTATTTTTTGTGTGTAAATCTGCACCTGCACTTCAAGAAACTGTCTGGCTGGCTGAAATGTGGAAACACCTTTCTATTTAGTCTTTACCATGTGTCGAGTGCCACCTATGTGCAGAGTCTGATACTAGGGACCTTGGAGAGATGCAGAAGAATGAGAAGACAAGGTCCTGTCTTAGGGGCTTCCCAGCCCCATGAAAGAGGCAGTCCTTTCCCTTCAGAGCTCCTAGCCTGTATGAGCTGACAGACTAGTTTGGGAAGGCAAATAACTTCAGGACCCACTTACAAAGGGGAATCCCAAGTACGTGCAAAATGAATCCAGGCTAGACTGTTCAGAGTTGGGTAAACTGTCCCCTCTCATGATGATGGGAAACAAGAGAGGGGACACCATAGGAGCTGCTGTCAGTCTTGGGCACAAGCCTAGACAGTCACCCCCAATACAAACCCAGCTGAAGACGCAGAGGAGAAAGGAGGGCCAGTGTGTGTGTGTATAGGAGGGGAGGTGTCTTGGCTGGGGAGTGGCAGCAGGAAGGAGCCGGTCAGAGGTGGAGGGGGTAAGTGGGGACAGCCTAGGCAGGGGGGTCCTCCCTGGAGCGCCCTGGTTCCTGGACAGCCGTTAAGGAAGCGAGGTGAGAAAGGGTTAAGTGTGCCCCTCCACCGCCCCAAATGCTTCCTGTGTTTGAAATCCTTCAGGTCTCCAAAATCCTCTGGCCCCCGGCCAGGCGGGCATTGTCCAGGAGCGGTTGTGGGTTGTCGGAGCAGCGGTGCCGCCTTTGTTGTGGGGCCACCTCGAGGTTCCCTCTCGCGCCCTGGCTGAGGCCGCACAGTGTGCGCTGGGAGGGGGGCGGTGCGGGAGGCTTGAGCTCTCTCTCTCTCTCTCTCTCTCTCTCTTCCTGCCCCCCCTCCAGCCCTCCAGCCCTCCAGATGACCACATGACCAAGTGGGCTCGCGGCCAAGCCACAAGCTACAAAATGCAGCCCCTGGAGTGAGCGGGGAGCGTTCTCGCTGGCAGCCTGGGCTACGGGCAGTCGGAGCCGCGGCCGAGCAGCCAGCCTCTTGGAAAGAGTTCGCCGCCGTCCCCGAAGCCGCCCGCTGAGGCCAGTGTGGCGGCGCTGTCCGGCGGCGGGAGAGGGAAGCTGCCGGAGAGGCGGCGGCGAGCGAGCGCGGCAGCCGGCCAGCCCGCGGCGCAGCCCGGGAGCCACGCGAGCTCAGCGCCCGCACGCACG
Organism: Panthera pardus; assembly: GCF_024362965.1. Classification (NCBI taxonomy): domain Eukaryota; kingdom Metazoa; phylum Chordata; class Mammalia; order Carnivora; family Felidae; genus Panthera; species Panthera pardus. The sequence continues at coordinate 20,840,122 of NW_026526843.1, forward strand.
CACGATCCGCGGCTCGCGCCTCGCTTCGCCTCGCCTCCCGCCCGGCCTCCCCGCCCCCTGGCCCCCGGCTGCCGCGCGGCGGCAGAGGAGCAGCATGAATCTGCGGCGGTGCGTGCAGGCGCTCCTGCTGCTCTGGCTCTCCCTGACCGCGGCGTGTGGAGGTGAGTGCGTGCCCTGCCGCTCGCCCGCGAGCCCCTCGCCGGGCTCCGGGACCGCAGCCGACGCGCTCCCTCCCCTCCGCCCCCCAGCTCGCGCGCTCTCCTCCTCCCGGGACCGGGCGCGAGCCCAGCGGGAGCAGCCACGCGCCGGCCGCGCCGGGCCACCGGCTGACTGACAGGGCGCCTTGGGCCAGGGGCCCGTCGGCCGGCCGGGCCGACCGCTTCCTCCGCGGGGGAGCGGGGGGGGGGGGGTGCCTGGCTGGTTCGGGGGCATCACCCGCCCGGGGCCTTGCCCCTCCCGGCGACCCCTCGAAGTCCGAAGAGCTCAGGGCCGCTGGCGTGCGCCCCGGGTCCCGCGGCCTGCACCCCGAGTGGTGGAGGGTGTATGTGGGGCGGGGGGCGTCCGTCTCGCTCCCCAGAAATCAGTGGAGGGAACCGACCTGACTGAGCCTGGTGGGCTGGCCTCCCAAGTGGAAGGTTTTCCGGCCCCCGGAGGTTAGGGGCCAACCGCCGGTCCTGGGGCGCGGGCCACTGGGGATGATGTGCCAAGATGCAGACGTGACACTTGTTGCATAGGCAGGAGCGCGCGGCGGGGGCGGCGGCGTGGAGCCCAGCTGCCGCTCCTTCCAGCCTGCATGGGAGCGGAGGCAGGCTTCCCCGGGGCCGGCCAGGCAGGGCCAGGCCAGGCAGCTCTTCTCTTCCCTTTCCCCAAGGTCCTGTCTGGTCTGTTCTCCTGCTGCCGCACGAGAGGCACTCCTCGCAGACTCCTCGACACCCCGACACCCCGGGGACTCCTTCTTTGATATCCTGGCTCTGGCCTTTACTCGGCCCCAGGCAGGCTTCACCTCAGTCCCCGTGTCTCCAGGCACCCAAACAGGAAACGTGGACCTGACTTGACACCTCCATTCGGAGAGTCCTTTCTCCCCCACCCGCACCACACACCGCCCCTCACCTGGCATACTTGGCGCTGGTGCTCCCTTGCCCTCCCCAAACCTGGTTTCCCCAGATGCCCTGGCAGCCCCGGCCCAGGCTGCTTGTCCCCTGTGCGTCAGTGTCTCCTGGGGCGGTCAGCTCCCACCTCCAGCTGCCGCAGTCCTGTGATCTGGCTGTCACTGCTGCCTGCCTGGCACCACAGAAGGGGAAGGCCAAGACCAGGTGGACTAATGCCAGTGCCAGGGCTGGAGTCACAGAAAGGTGGGAGCAGAGGGAAGGAGAGGGCAGGGCAGCAGGTTTCCTAGAGGAAGGGCATGGGGCCCTACTTAGTTCCAGACCCTCCAGAGCAGGAGGATGGCCTGCAGCCCAGGAGCCTCTGAGGGGCCTGGCAGGGTTCTACCTCTCTCCCTTTGTAGGCTGCCTCCTTTCTCTGCTCTTGCCTTTTGGCACTGCCCTGGCCCTGGGAGCATTGCCTGGCTTCTCAGGAAGGTGCAATTGGTTGGCTCTGTCACCCCCTGTCTTCAGCTAGCTGTCCAGTGTCTTCTTCTCCAGGACCCAAGTGCTGGGTCAGCCTCTTCCTTGGTAAGAAGGAGCCAGGCTTTTCTTCAGAAATCCCTGTCAGGCAGGCAAACAGAGAGCAAAAGGTATGAATGAGGGACACCACATGGACCTGCCCTCCAGGAGCCTGCTATCCAACGCAGTTGGCAAGACAAGACACCTGCATGACACCACTACTGGCAAATAGTCCAAGGTGGTGCCTTCAGGGAAGAAAGAGTGGGTGCAGAGAGGGTGTCCCAGAGAAAGCTGGGGCTTTCTGATCTACATACTTGGTGCTCCCCCAAGAGACTATGGGGAGACCCTTGGGCAACCGACTACCACTAGAACCCTTTCAGGATCCAGCCGGTAAAGGGAACAGGACAGATAGTTTCAAGGGGGAAGTAACACTGTGTTTTGGCCCAGACCCTGTCACCTCTTGCTTTAATTCACCCTTCTTCATTAGGCCATCTGTCTTCATGCCCTTGTTTGGGTAAATTTAGTACCCTCACATTTTGCTTAAGCCTAGCACTGGACACTTCTAAGGTTCTCAGTGCCTTTTCCATTCCATGACATCTCCTGGAGACAAGGAGGGGCACTTCCGGGCAGGTGGCCACCAGCCAAGGGTCCGGGTACCTATGGCCTGGCTCCTCCTGCTTCCTATCCTGGATCAGAAACAGGGACCCAAAACCACCTTGCCATTGGCCCAGACTTGCATGCTCTCCCCAGCCAAAGTCTCCAGTCAAAGTCCCAGGCCTGAAAACCTTGCTTCTTCCACAATATACTCTGTCCTGACTTGGAATGTCCCCCCGCCCTCCCCTCACCAGACACACACATACTCCTTCAGTGCCTCCTGACCTGGGATACACCTTGTCTTCTGAGTCTGAGAACTGCTGGGCCAGGGCCAAGTGTCCCTTGGTCTTTGAGCACCTCTCTTTCTCCTTCTCCCCTCCCCCACCTCCGCCTCTTCCTCCTGAGCCCTAACTCAAAGCCTGTAGTCACGGTGATAGTGTGAGGATAGCCTACTCTCAGAGAAGGGGCATCTGCACCCCATCCCCAGGCCCTAAGTGCCAAGCACTCTTGTAACCTGAGTCAGGCCTCTCCGGCGAAGGGTTAATGCAAGTGAAGTGAAGGGCCAAGCTGCCAGAGTGTGATGTGTCCAAGGGCAGCAAAACTGGCCCAGAAAGATAGCTCAGGGCACTGGGGTGGAGGGCTGGGCAGACAAAGGAAGGGTGCCTCATCAGGGAGGTACCTGTGGTACCACAGAGCAGTGGAGAGGACACAGCCAGTGGGTCGCCAGCAGAGCACTTGTGTGGACTTTTAAAGCAATCATAAGATAGGCTGGACGGCAAGAGGAAAAACGGGTGCCTCGTTCCTGGTGAGGCTGGCATGTTCCTGAAAAGTCATATGCACTTCTTTGTGCACTGGCAGGGTTAGAGTTCAGGTTACATGAAAATCAAATCCTGTTCACCCCTGACCGCAGTTCTCAGTGCAGAGATGCTGGAGCCCTGTTCTGATGGTGCTTCAGAGAGCAATGGCTCTAGTTCCTCTAGGCTTCAGATTCTTTGGGGGGTTGCCCCAGCCTCCCTTTAAGTAGCAAATGGGTTGGAAGAAAATATTTAAGTGCACTGAGGATGGCCGCCATTTCTAAAGGGGAATTCTTTTGTACAGGCAGGACCTCTGCAGTGATGAAAATCAGCAGCCTTCAAATGTCCCTTTGGACAGGATAAAGCCTGGGTTTCAGGTGTCAGCTTATCTTAGGGTGAGCCAGACTCAGAATCAAAAGTAGGAAACAGGTGGGTGATGGGATCAGGGTGTGGGAGGAGCTGCAGACTTCCTGCTACAAAGAAGACAGTGAGCCCCCCCACCTGATGGGATGCAATGTGCCAGGGGCTTCTGGGTGGCTGCTCTCTGGGGTCTGGCTCAAAGTAGTTCTTCTCTGCAGGCTTGGAGTCTAGATGTCTCCCTGGCCAGAGTCTGAGCCAGCATCCCTGTTCCCCATCCTGGTTCTTGACCTCCCCCCACTTAGGGCCTTTCACCCCTAATCCCCCCTTCCTTACTGCGCCCAACACGCATAGTCCTGGGTGCTGAATACTTGGAGATGACACCCTCCCCATCTAGGCACCTTGCCTCTCTTCTCCATGCCCGCTGTACCGCTGGGGCTATAACCTGTGCCATCGTCCCCCCACCCCCACCCCAGCCCCAGTAGTCCAGGACATGGACTCAAGAACCAAGGCCTCACATTATCAAGACCCCTCAGGTCCTTCCCTGTGCCTGGCCACACCCTCACCACAGTCCTTCCTGTCCTGAGTGTTTCTCTGGTACTGACTCCTTATCAGCCTCATTCTTACCCACCTCAGTGGTCAGGAAGAGCCTTGAGGGGACCCCCAAAACACAGGGCAGAAGCTGAAGCAGCTGAGGTTGGAGGGGTGCTTCCTGAATGTTCTTCCCTCCTCTCTCCTTCCCTGGCCCAGCCCTTTTGCAAATGGCTTTATGACAGACAGAAGTGACTTCCTGCCCCACTGCCCCAAAGTGCGAATATAATTTGTTTTAATTCTCATAAGGTGATGGATTTTAATTGTCATTAGGGGAGTAGCTGACACATTAACCCACCCCAACCAGAGGCACAGGAGTGAGTGTGGCTGGTAAACAGTGGGGTCCTAATGGGCCTGTGGCTTTCTTGGGGAAGGCGATAGAGGACTAGGGACTGTGCATGTGCACAGTGGGACTTGAGTGTCTGAGAGAGCAGCAGGCCCCAGGAGCCTGGGTGGAGAGGGCCCAAAGGACAAACCTCGCCTGCTTTTGGCCCAAGAGGAGGATAAATGCCTGGAAATTGTGTGCAAAGGGAGGAGGAATCATGAGAGCCAAGGAGGCAACAGAGGAACCAGAGCATGGGGATGCTGGAGGCAGGAGGAGGGAAAGGAAGAGCCGCCAGGGGTATGACTGGGGGGCTAGCAGCCAACGGGTGGTTCTATGGAAACTGTGAGCTAGTTGTGGGGATTCCTGGATGGATGGAAGTGGGGCTTGAGGGGCAGGGACATAGCTGAGGGCGAACCCGGTGGTGTGGGAGGAGAGAGACTAGGATTAGTGATCACTGACCTCAGAGGCTGTATTTCTGCAGGCCAGCCCTGGACTGGCCATTGCACAAGTTCCCCGCAAGTCCGCCTTCTGCCCAGCACTTTCTCATCTCCCTGTTCTGCCTGCTTCCAGAGGCCAGGCTTGTTTCTGGAGTGCAAGCTTGCCTTCCCTGGGTGCGCTGCAGCCTTCGTGAGAGCCGGTCCACATGCCTTCTCCCTCACTGTGCCTAATGACACCCAGCACCACTTGGATTCTATCGTCAGGGCTTGGCCTGACATCAGGAGGCTTCTACTCTAAGCCAGATGTGGACAGATATAGAGCAGAGCCCTAGAGAGCAGAAGAGAAGCCAACTGGGATTTAAGTGGAAGGGGTTTGCATCAGACACAGGGTAGGGGTGTGATCTGGGGATGAAAGGAGATGGGGCATCTGGTGGGGGGTATCAGCTACAGCAGACCACACCCCTCCTGATGCACACACTTGCTGCTTCAAGTGACCATTCACTCAGTGGTTCACTCATTCATTCATATAAGATATTTTGGTCTCTAAATCTGGTCATAATCTGAAGGGAACCCAGCTTAAGGCACACAGAGCCAGACACAACCCCCCCACCCAGCCATACCCACAGGGAGATCACAAGGAGCAAGTGAGATGCCTAAACACTGATGAGATGCCCAGGGGTGAGGTGTGAGATCTTGAGTACTCAAAAGTGGGTCACCTGCATATTGAAGGATGTAGGAGCACAGTGACATGATGTTCTGGATTTGCTATAGAATGCTTCACAAAGAAAGGGGATAACTAAAGCATATGTGACTCCATCTGGAGAACTGTGGAATCTGGGTGATGGGTACATGGTGCTGGGGGGAGTCATGTCATTGAAATGTTGTATGTTTGAAATGTTTTAAGTGTATCCATTGCAAGGGTACAATGGAGGGGGGGTTATTGCTTGCTGTGCCCTAACCAAGTATAGACATATGCCCCAAACTGTACCCCACAATGATGTTCTAAATGAAGAATATGTTTGCGCCTGCCAGAAACATGAGAGAGCTGCCAAAGGACATAAAGTGAGCTCCATAAATCGCAAGATGTGAGTAGCAGCCAGGGCAGTGTAAAAATTGCAAATTGTTCACCAAGATAGAAGATAAAAACAAAGAAAAGCTTTGATGAGTGCTATCTCATGAAGAGATTGCCCTCTACCATGAGCCCATGGCCCCCTGTCCATTTGCATCAGACTTCCTGGCTAACGGGCTTTCTTCTTCCTGCAGGGCCCCTGCTGCAGCCTTCTGATGGGAATGGGCTGGAGGAAGGCAATGTCCGCCACCTGGTGCAGCCCAGAGGGTCGAGGAACGGACCAGGGCCATGGCAGGGAGGTCGGAGGAAATTCCGCCGCCAGCGGCCGCGCCTCTCCCACAAGGGCCCCATGCCTTTCTGAAGCAGGTACTTGAGCCTCTGGTCAGTGGGCAGTGGAAGGAGCAGGGAGGGACAGCCTGGAAGCCTGGTGGCCCTGCTGCTTATCACTGGCAGACACCTGTCCCAAGAAGTTCCAGCCCCACACATAATACAGGGGCTTACAGAATACCCATCTTAGACCTTCCTTTTACAGACATGGAGACCAAGGCCCAGAGAGGCCTTACACCTCAGGCCAATCTCCCGACTCTCTAGGAATAGGGTGCCAGCTCCCCTCCACCCTGCTGCCTGGGTTTGGGCAGGCTGGCCCAGTTGGAGAGTTCTAGAAGTCCTGGAGGGCCTTGATGAGCTGGAGAGGGGTGCCCCAGGGTATGCTTATAGGTGTGCAGGGTGGATGTTCACTAGACAGGGGGAGGGAAGCAGAGAGCCTTGGGGGCAGTAGGCAAAGAACAGGAAGAGAGTTGCCCAGAGCCTTGGGAAAGAGAAAAATCCAAGGCAATAGCAGAGAAAGCAAAGCCTAAGACTGTCCCTGAGACCTGGCCTGCAGTGTCACCCCTGTAGCCTGGACAAGGTGGCACCAACTCAGAGACCTGGGGCTTTAGGCTCAGGGTTGTGGGGAGAGGGGAGTGAAGCCTGTCTCCTTTCCTTTCCCAGATTGTTCTTTTGACCTAGGACATGTCAGTGACTTCTCTCTGGTCATTTTTGTCTCTTTAGGACTGAACAGTTCCCTGAGTACCCACCCCCTGCAACTCTCACCAGTCCATAGATTGGTCTGCTTCTCTGGAGCCCTCACATCCATTCGCCTTTCATCTTGCACCTGTCCTCGCTGCTGATGGTCCCAGCTCTTCTCACCCACCGGCTTCCCCAAATGGCGTGATCCTGCCCCTAGTTGGGATGATTCCCTTTCTCTCCAATGGATCCACTCAACCCCTCTTCCTGGCTCTTCCCTAGACTGATTTTGGAGACCCAGCACTGGAAGGCCAGCCTTCTCCTACCCCACCCCCCTTCCTCTAGTCCCCACGTCCTCCCATCTAACAGCCCAAGCTTCACCCAGCCCATTCTTCCTCGGGCATGCTCTGCGGGCTGGGGGGAAACACTCCCTTCTTCAGTGGGCTTCAGCAGATCCCAGGCTTTCCAGTCAGGTGGACCCTTCACCAGGCAAGGAGCCTCTGGTTAGAGGGGCTGGGGCATCAGGATGCAGACAGGTGCCTGGGGAGGGGCATTGGAATGGGGGTTGGTTCTCTGGTGAAGGGGAGACGGGAGGCATTGGAGAAGAGGAGGGATAGCTGCTGTGGCCTTTCCTTCATCCCATGTTTGGCTTAAGGAAGAGGCAAAGGAGAGGGGCCATGAAGTACTTTGTTACCTCGCTCACTTTTCTGTGTCTCCTAACACTGCCCCCCACCCCACCCCCAACTCCTTCCCTCCCTTGCCAGCTAGTTTAAGCTCTCACTCAGGAGATGGCTCTGTACCCTCCCAGGAGCAAAAGCCAAGCAGGAGTGTTTTTTGCCAAGAATTACAATACCAGCGCCAAAAGGAACCTTGATGATCACTTAGCTCCGCCTTCTTATGCAAACTCCTGTAAAAATGGACCTGGAGAGGGATAGTGACCTATTCAGGGTCACTGCAGAGCCAGAATGAAGACCCAGGTCTCCCGCCCCCATTTGATGACGTCCTCTTCCCTCTTAATGATATCTTTTCAGAACACATTAAGTGCCTTTCCCAAGGTTGGGGCTGGGGGTGGCAGGGAAGGGAGAAGCAAGCCAGCTATGAACTGCCCCGTGGTGGTGTGGGGAATGAGCTGCTCCCGCCTCCCTGGCCTGCCCCTGCCAGTCCATTTCCCAACTGGGGCTGGAAAGTTCCATAACTTGCCAGCTGCCCCCATTCCTGCAGCACTTCCAGACCCCAGGTATTCTTATAGGGGCAGCTCAGGTACTGAGGCTACTGTTCCAACCCCAACACTGGTTTTCAGAAGCCAGAAGGTAGCCTTCAGGAATTGGACTCAGTAGCCTTCCCTTCATGTTGACTGGACCTTCTTTCCCAGGGGCCTTTCCTTAGGGGAGGGGCAAGGGGGAGAAGAAGGAAGGGAGGGAAGGAAGGAGAGAAGGAAGGAAGGAAGGAAGGAAGGAAGGAAGGAAGGAAGGAAAGATGGGAGGAAGTATAGGTCCGAGTAGGCTTCCTTCTCAGAGGCCTCCCAGGGGAGAAAAGAGCCTGATGGCCACCTATGTATGTGTGGGGACAGGGGGAGTCAGGGCCCCCCGAATCCCACAGTAATCACAATATTGCCTAACTGCCTCTCCCCCTTACCTCCGCTGCTGCTAATGCTACTGCTGCTGCTGCTTCAAGGCCCACCCTGAGGAGCCAGTCTGGGCACCTGCTTCCCCCTACACCCCTCAGGCTGGGAGTGGGGGCTGGCCAGTGTCCAGAAAGCCTCTTCTGCCACTGATGCCCCCACCAGGGATTGGGCCTTCTTTCCCTTCCCCCTCTCTGTGTCTCCTGCTTCATCAGCTGCCCAGCCCCATGGGGAAAGGGGGAAAGCTGGGGAAGGTCCAGAGACACAGGGTAGAAGAGGGCAGTGGGGGGCTGGGGGACTGTCTTATTTAAAATGGTTGTGTATGATTCTTATACTAATTTATACAAAAATATTAAGGCCCTTTTCATTAAGAAATTGTCCCCTTCCCATAATTATGTTCACTGTGTTTGTAAAGATTGTTCTGTGTAAATATGTCTTTATAATAAAGAGTTAAAAAGCTGACAATTCACCTTTGCTCTTGGAGGTCATATTCAGGAGGGGCATTCCTGTCCCCTGAGGTCCATGGTTGTCCCCATGCCCACATATCACACTTGCACGGAGGTAAGTGCCTGCATCCCTAATTGATTCCAGGTCAAATGGCCTTGAACCAATTTGCCACAAATTCACAAAAGGACTCTCTTTGCTTAATGACTGGTTCACATAACACTCAGTCCACTTTTAAATGTTTTGGCATCTGTTTGGATGTCCTTTTCTTTTTTTCTTCAGTGTCATTTAAAGATTTTTAAAAAGCAGTTTATTTAAGGAGATTCTGGTTAAAGGTGGGATTTCTGCTAAAATGTGTCTTATATCCTTGGTGGGTGTCTTCTAATTTTATCTACTTTTGAACACTTTCGGGACTTTTTAGCCAGTTTGCCTTTCTTGAAAATTGTTATGTTTCCTGCAATAAGTACATTTGGTAATGACTTTGTATGTATCATTTTACGTTTCACAAAATAGAGCTGCTTGATGAATGAGAATGCCTGAAAAATAAACTGCAAGGAGTTCAATACAGTTCTGCCCCATCTGTCTCACTTCTTCACGCTTGTTGTCAAAATGCCAGTGCCTTGCAGAACAGAAAGGGGCACGGGTACATGCTAATTTGGTTAATCAACTCATTAGGTTCACACAGGCATACACAATACAGAGTAAAACCCAGTGAAAGGGAGACAGGAGTGATAAAAAAAGGTCCATTTGATAAATCTTATGGGCTTTTCTGCAGATTTGATAAATCTGTCAAGTGCTAGAAATACATAATTTTAAAAAAAGGTCTGCAGACAAACTTGCTAAAAAGCCATAAAACTGCTCAGTAGGAGATAAAATAGAAAAAAGCCACACACAAGCATGCAAAACAATCTCGTCATTGACAAAATGCTGCAGATTGTGACATAGTGCTTTTAAAATAACGACATTATGTTGGAAGTGCCTCTTAGGAAAATTGGTACAAAATGCCTTCTTTCAAAATTACTACTTTGACTTTTAGGCAAACTGGTCATCAGAGTAACTGGTTTTAGGCAAAGAGGTTTTAGGTGGGCTGGCTTTATGCTGATTGGTCTGTTGGCTCCCTAATCACCCCCAAAGCTCTAATTTTACAAGAAGCCAAGGAGAAGGGGGTGGTGGCAGGGCAGGATAACTTAATAGTGACCCGTAAGTGTATAGCCCTTTAACAGCTTTCAGAGCTCTTTTTAAAAATAGCTCATTTTACCCTCTTAACAACTGGGTGACATAGTCCACAATCCCCATTTTACAAATGAGAAATGAAAAAATGGGCTCAGAGAGGTGAAGCCAATAAGTGAATCTAGAATCTGGACTTTGGATTCTAAAATGCAAATTCTTCCTATGGGACTATAGAAGTAAGTGCCCCTAATTAGAGGGAAGACTTAAGTACAAAGTGTGTTTGGCATCCTCAGTAAGTGCAATAGAAATAGATGGCATGGTGTGGGCTGGAGGGAGCTGAGAAAGGCTAATGGAGACTGTCCTCCTAACACTGGCTCCAGAGGCCCAATTGCATTGGGTTAAGTTGACAGGAGGATGGTGGGCAGTGGAGGTGGGGTCAGGAAGGGAAGCAAGCACCTGGGTCCTCTGGGCATATGTAGTCAACTGGATGCTAGTGGGTGACTGCAAATCTGGCATCCTAGGGGCAGAGAATGAGGGGAAGGTGAGCTGATAGCCTTCTGGGAGGATAATTAGACATCAAACCAAAAGAAGACAAGACCTATGTGTTGCCCTCTTTGATGATATCTTGACCAAATAATCACAATAGAATCAGAGTAGGGGGTTGTTTTTAGAAAATGCAGAGGAAAAAAGAAAAAGGGGTTCACTTAACTGTTTCTGGATCAGAAGTCCTAGACTGAGAGGTTGAAGGGTGGGGGTGGGGGACAGAGAACTTGAAAAACAACAAATCCACCTGGAAATTAGGCAGCTTCTGCAATGACAGAGATTAGGGAGGCAGACAGACCCAGACCACCCATGGCTTTTGAGGACCCTAGTTGTGCAGTAAAATGAGCCACAGTCTTCTGAAGCCTAATATTTCAGACTCTCCCACAAGCTGCAGCTGGGGCTGGGCTTCTCCACTGCGGAGAGAACTACCGGGCCTGGCGCAAGCAGCCATTCTGAAGTGCTTATATAATTTTATTTTTCAGGCCTAAAGGTTATTCAACTGAAATTTCTCAATCCAAAGTTTCTTTCTGACCAGAGTGAGCTTAGGCCAGCTAACTGCCAAAGTGAATGGCAGAGATGACTTTCTGTCTTCTGCTCCCAGCCCTAAGAAGGGGCTGCAGACTCAGCCAGCATGTCTCTGGAACCCTCAAATGGAAGACCTCTCCACGGCTCCTTTTTTTCTTTTTTCAAGTTATTTATTTTATTTTTGAGAGAGACAGAGACAGTGAGAGTGGGAGAGGGGCAGAGAGAGAGGGAGAGAGAGAATCCCAAGCAGGCTCTGTGCCATCAGCACCCAGCCTGACATGGGGCTCAAACCCACGACACTGTGAGATCATGATCTGAACTGAAATCAAGAGTCAGACGTTCAACCAACTGAGCCACCCAGGAACCCCATCTCTAGGGCTCCGTTGAAAAGTCCGTTTTCCTGGTGTAACTGGCCAGTGCTCACAGAAGGAGCCCAGCAAGGGGCTTCCCTCATTGCCGCCTTGGACTTCAGCCAAAGGCCAGCACACCATCTAGAACATTTCCTTGAATGTTTCAAAACAAGGGCCAGATAGTATTTTTGACCTTGCCGGGCCATTCCGTCTCTGTCTCAACTACCCCAGTCAGCTGTTGCAAAAGCAGCCATAGGCAAAATGTAAATGAATGGCTGTGTTTCAACAAAACTTTATTTATAAAAACGGGCGGCAGGTCACAATTTACCAAGCCCTGTGTCAACTCAGCCCTTGGGCCCTTGCCTGGGGCCTGAGGAGAAGACTTAGATTCTATAGCAAGGTCTAGAATTAAGGGAATTTAATAAACTGATTATGAGCTGGCCTCTGTACCATGCTAATCTGATAATAATCATTCTAACAAAGGGTTTTCAGTGGTAGGGGAAGCCTGGGTCAGATCAGGGTTCAAATCCCAGCACTGCTGTTCACTTATCTGTGAGAACTTAGAGGCACTGACTTGATCTCATTGAGTCCTGTTTCCAAATCGGGCAGGATACTCTGCCTAACTTTTCAGCGCCGTGGTCAAGTCCGAATGAGATGATGCAGTGAAGTGTTGGTCACAGTGCCTAGCCCATGGTACAAGCTTACTAGTGGGAGCTAATGTTATCTCTGCTAAGCCTCACTTTAACTCTGACAAGCAGACAGGGCAGCCATCATAATCCCAATTTATAGATGAGGAAACCAGCTCAGGGAGGTCAAGTTGCTTGCTCAAATTCACAGAGCCCCTAATTGGTCAGTCAAGCCTCAAGCCCTGCTCTGTCCTCAGCTGGGGTTAACTGCCATACTCTCGCTAGGGATCTGCTTCCCCACCCTGAGTGTGCCTTGGCCACTGGAAACTTCCAGTGTCCCAGACAGCACACAGGGCCTCCCCAGGGATGGAGCAGACTCTCAGAATTCTCCCCTGTAGCAGCATTAGCTTGGGAAGCACCTGGGCTAGGATTTCAAAGCCAGGCTCTTGCTCTAGGAGACCCGCCTGGCCCTTGGGTTCCTTTCTACACAAGGATAGGGGCCCAGAAACCTGAGTTCCAGTCCTGAATCTTCTTCTGTCCAGGGCTTGCTTGGTAGCTTGGCAAAGTCTCTCCTTGGCCCTTTCTGGGCCTCTGCCTCATCACCTGCTCAGGCCTCCCTGAAGGGGTGAGTGGGTGCAAAACACCTGCTTGTGAAGAAGGCTTTGTTGGGGTCCCAGCAAACAGTGAGGATGCTTCAGACCACCCTCCGGAGGGAATCCAGGGAGGAGCTCTGGGAGAAGAAATGGGCATATGGCAAGAAATGGGAACCTTGACCGGTCAGGAAGTCCACCCCTGGGTTATGTGGGTCTGCACAAACTTCCCTTGGTCCCAGAGGCTGCCATAACCTCCATCTCGTACTTCTGTCATTATGCAAACAAAATGCTTTCTGATCTTCCCTGGGTGCTCAGGAATCGGCAAGCTGCAACCTAGCCAGCCCAGTTGCCTGAAACTAGCGGTTTGGCACTCCGGATCCTAACCTCATCTTGGCCAGTAACTGGTCGTGTGATCCCCGGCAGGTTAGTTCATCTTTTGGGGAGCCCCAACCCCCCTCGCCTATTATTATAGCACAACAATCCCTGCCCTCCCTACCTCAGACATATAGAATCCTAGAATAACAAAGCTGGCAGGTGACTGGGAGGTCATTCAGGCCCCCAAACTCCTTTAATTTCAGATGAAGAAAGTGGGACTCCGAAAGGAAAGTGACCCACTTTAAGGGACATAGCTAGATGGTGCTCACAAATGTGCAGGGATCACTTCCTATGGGCCAAGCACTGTTGACACATCACTTGCCCTGACTCAGTCTCTATCACAAACCCATTTATAGTTGAGGAATGTGAGGCATGGAGAGGCTAAGTTCATCTGAGGATCTTCTGTGGTAGGTAAAAATGAAAGAGAAGGCACTTGAAGGGAAGGCAGGGGCAGTGCTGAAGTGCCAAGCATCCAGTCAAGGGCAGCACTCACCTGTCGCTGAGGGGAGGACTTCACTCTAGCGCCCCTGGTCCCAAGACAGCAGAGGTGCTGCTTCTGCAGGACCATGGGAGGCCGCCTTCCCAGAAGAAGCCCACCTTTCTGTAAAGTCAGTCTCTGGCTCCCTCCCCGGCAAGGGTGGGGACAGGGGCCAGTGACCAGTGCATAGTTATGAGGCTTCATCCCCCTGTCTGTAAAGCCCCCAATGTTTCTCAGAGCCTGGAGTTCTCTCACCTCCTTCAGAGAACTGTGGTCAGTGGGGAAAGAAAAAGGAAGATACACAAAGCAGGGGCAAGGATCACACAGAGGTAGAGAAGGGCTGGATGAGGGGTCTCATGAGGGAAGGCTCACCTCTCAGCTCCTTCACCTCCAATCACTCAGAGATCGCAGACACTGATTTTGCCAGGAGTTCCGGTCTGATCTCCTTCCTTCCCCACCCAACTCTGGACTACCTCCTAGCTCAGCTCCACAGTCCTCTCCATCCCATCTCCTCTCCCAAATTGCCCATCAAGTTTCAGGTCCCATGTCTTGTGCAAGTTTCCCCTCAACCTGTACTGGCACTTTCAGAACTCAAGTATAAGAAAAGCCCATTTTGCCTGCCCTTAACCCTCATGAGCTTGAGCGACAGTGGAGAAGACCTTCTCCTCGCCTTGCCTCTGGGAGGCTCAAGGGAAAGGCATGTGGGGAGAATGTAACAGCCCTTGCTGCCTGTGACTACCACAGTGTCCTCTATACCCCTGGCTGCCTCCTCAGCCTCAGCAGGAGATGTGCAGGAGTGAGCTTCATACACAGCTTTCAGGAAACAGAAGCTGGGAAGGCCTCAGCCTAAGTCACACAATCCCCATTTCCTGGTACTCTTCTAGTCTACCCAGACTTCCCTTCCCTGGTGCTCTGCCTCCCCAAATTCGCGCAATCCTTCAAGTGTCAGCCAAGTGGGCCTCCCCCAGGAAACCTTACAGGATGCTCCTCTACCCTGAAAGTCATGGCAGGTGATGTCTGGATGGGAACCCAGGCTTGTCTCCCTCCTAAGCCTGTGCATTTGCCAACCATACACTGTCTCGCCAGACTGAGCATGGCTGAAACCCAATGGAGGTGACAATGCCCACAGTGATGACCAGGGAATATAATGATTACGCCTTTCAGCATGGGATCTGGAAAAAAAAATCCTGTCTCCTCTAAATACTAAGCCTAGGTCACTCCACCCTCCTAGGTCTCAGTTTTATTGTATCTAAAATACAAATCATAATCCGTAGCTTCCTCACAGGCTTGTAGTAAGGCTCAAGTGAAGTAGAAATGTTTTTGAAGTTAAAATGTTTGGTACACGAAAGAGTGCCATGCTTGTGTGAACTGGGAGAAAAATGCCTGCTTTCCAGTTTGCCCAGTTTGCCCTGAAAAGTGCTTTGTCATCTGCTAAGTGTGATAGAAATTCACCTCCAAACATTCAACAAATGGTTGAGTGCCTATTATATGCCATATTCCTTACAACCTGGTGAGGGAGATCCGATGTTATTCAAAAATCACAAGGAATGTGTGACTATGTGGTAAAGGTTCTGGGGCAAAACACAGGACTCCAAGGTGTTTACCACAGAGTCTATCGCAGTCTAGTTGGGGAGAGGGTCCAGAGAGTCTTCCTTGAGAAGAAGCAGGAGCTGAGACCTCAGGGTCAGTAGAGGTTAAGCAGGAGAAAGGGAATTCCTGGCAGAGGGAGCATGCTACTTGAGTCCAAGTGCCAAGAAGGGAGTGAGCAGGTGTGATTTATTCTTAAACCCATTTCACAGACAGGGTGTGGGGCCTGAGAGGGGCTGTGACGTGCAGAATGAGAGATTCCATTCAACTCCTGTGTGCTGGCTGGTTCTCTTCCAGGCTCTTGGCTGGGCAGAGCTAGAGCACAGACCTGCCCGGTACCTCTTCTGACAACTTGCCCCATGCTCTATCAGTTTCACCGGCCGTATGGGAAGGACGGAGGCTCCCACCCACAGGAGCAGGTGGCTGGGTTCACCTGGGCCAGCTGCAGGCTGGAGAGGCACTTTGAAAACTTCTTAGACGTTCCACTTTCCTTTTGCTCTGCCGCCTTTTCTCCTCCAGGCCCCTTAGTCTTTGGGTGAAACGCAGTGCGGTGTGAGAGGCTGCCCCCTGCTGGCTGATCCTGGAGACTGCAGGGACTTTTTCCTGCCTGAGCCAAGCCTTGGCTGAGGCCATGGAAGGGAAGCTTCCCAGGTCAGCTCATCTGTCCTGTTCAGCAAGTTGTGCAAGGAAGAGCAAAGACCAAGGTGTGTGTGGAGGGGAGGCTGATTAAAGGTATTCAAAGCTGACTCTTTTAGCTGCTTCTGTTGCACAATTCTGAGTCTGTGAATGATTTTGTCGGTGTGAATATATGTCCCATGACTTAAGAGGGTGTGAGGGTACAAGGGTGTATCTACAGGTCATGAGTGTAGGTGGGCTGTGTGTGTGAACACCGACTGGGGCAGGTATGTATATTTGCTCCAAGATGTGTACTGTATTAGTCGGCATGCATGCTAACCGTGCTTGTGCATGCTATGTGGGTCAGGAAGGAAGAGGAGCTGACACGCAGGGACACCAGGGGTGAAGTTATCCAGCTTGTGGTTGCAAAAGGCAGCCACTGGCCCTCTAAGTCCAAGCCGGGCCCTGTTTGCATCCGTATGGGGTGGTTCGAGGATATCTGCCTCTTGGGCTGTCCCAAGGAACATTTTTTTTAAGTTTATTTATTTTGAGAGAGAGAGAGAGAGCGCACATGCACAAGCAGGGGAGGGGCAGAGAGAGAGTGGGACAGAGGATCCGAAGCAGGCTTCACGCTGACAGCAGAACTGAGCTGAAGTCAGATGCTTAACTAACTAAGCCATCCAGGCACCCCTCAAGGGACATTTCCCTATCCCTGCTAGCAGGTACACACCTACACCCTCACAGCTACTGGGCAAAATCTCATGGCCTCTGGAGGCAATAAGCAAATCTGATTTCTGCATGTGCTCATGGGAGAGGCCTAAAGGAGCACCCCACCGCTGCCAAAGCCCAATCTCGGGCTGCTCTTTTCCTCCATGTGTTAGTGCAGCCTTCCTAGGCGCTTCTGGCCTGTGAACATTCTGATAGCTGGCACTGATCATTAAAGAATTTTAATGTCACCCCGTCTACTTCCCACACTCCCAGGTAATATATATATATATATATATATATATATATATATATATATATTTTTTTTTTTTTTTTTTTTTTTTTTTTTTTTTGCCTGGAGCTTCAGGAGACCATGAGTTAGGGTATTACTCTTGTTCTCAAGCCTCACAGGAAGAGTTATTTAAAAAAAAAAAAAAACGGCCCTTCTTCATCACCCCTCCAAATGGCATGAAAACACCAGTCCACCTTACTAGTCTCAGCAGGCAAAATTCCTTGGTGAGGCCATTGGCCATCTGTCAAATACTGGAGCCATTAGGTTGGGTTCAGAAGTATCAGATCAGAGTCTAATGACTCCCTTGGACTTTGCCCAAAGGCCCAGCTTTCTCAATAAGCTCAGAGGTAGGGGAGCTCTAGAGGATTCAAGTTCAGGTTCAAGTGAATGCTCAGGAGCAGGCCTAGCCTTGTCCTTTGCCCATGGGTGAGACACACCAGCCACACCCACAGCATTTCTAGGAAACACCTTCTTCTGCTCCCTGGGCTTTGGCCTCAGTTCTTCCTTAAAGAAACTCAAACAGTGGAAGCTGCTTTCCACAGGTTGCAGTTGGGCAGGACTCCTCCTCTGCCTGCCCCATGGCTTGCCCTTTCCAACTTCTGTCCTCCCCACATGCCCTGGGGACTGCTAGATGGTATGATAGAGGGGAAGCTGCCCCACTTGAAAGCTGCTTCGCTCTCCCCCTCTGAGCTTCACCTCCCTTATCTATAATATGGGGATGATAATTGTACCTCTTGAGCTGTCTTGAGGCTCAATTAAGACACTGACACCTAAAGCATTTTGGAAAGGAAACTATTGCTGGAAGCACGCAAGGGGTGAATGCAAAGCTCTAAGGCGCTCCCCTCAGCCAGCTCCCCCGTGGGGCAGTCTCACTCTTGCTAGAATCCCTTTTGTAAAATATATATATCCAGGGTGTTCAGGTAGATTTGTAAACAACAGTCCTATAGAATCCCAGTGTTGGCAGGAACCACCATTGGGCTATCATTAGATCATACAAGCTAATATTCATTGAGCACTTATTATATGTTAGGTACTGTTCAAAGTGCTTTACATAAATTATACTCATTTAACGCCCACAACAACCCCATGAGATAGAAATTCTCATCATTCCCATTTTGCAGATAAGAAAATCAAGGCTCAATATGCTTAAGTAAATTGCCCAAAGTCACAGAGCTAGTCAATTGGGACAAGATTTGAAGCTTGGAAGTCTGGCTCCAGAATCTGTGTTCTTAATCATTGTGTTCTATGATTTCTACAGTCTTCACTGAGCAGTTGTTTTGCCTCCTTTGCATACCTCCAGGGATGGAGAATTCATCACTTCCCAAGGTAGTCTGTTCTGACATTACACAGCTGTGGCTGCTTGAATCTCCCTGCAAACCTTTGGTGATCCAGACCACACGAAGATCCCAATTCCCTGAAGACTCAAGCAAGGGGTAGGCTAAAAACAGGAGACTATAGAAAGACTATATTCTCCCTGTACCCAGCCCCCCCCCCCCCCCCCCGCCCCACCCCGGACACACCCAGACCCTTTGATCCTATTCCCTTTGGCATGTCAATACCGGCTCCTCAAATGGAGATTGAAGCAGGAAGTTAGATGAGTGAGTGAGCAGGTATTCTGATAGTTAGAGCCCAGGACATACACAGTGCCCATTGTATTAATAGGCAGTCAATAAATGCTGAATGAATAAATGGAAAAGTGAAAGAAGGACAGACTCACAGCCCCCTTTCCTAATAGCCTCAATCTCCTGGAAGAGTAACTTTTGGATTGTGCTTTGAGATCCTTAAGAGCAGCATTTCCATGGTAATGAGGCATGGCCTGCCACTTGTCAGGGCCAAATTCTTTCCTGTCTCACTGACTCTGAGCTCACTCCAGAAAACATCCTAAACTACCTTCCGTGTCCATGGAGTGGGTCATTGTTGGCTGGGAGTCCTGCGGAGTGTGTGCTGCCATGGGTGGATCCCCCAGCACACATCTCCTCCAGGAAGTTCTAGCCTGATCGACCTTGCAGAGGTTTCCATGGTAACAACACTAGGCTAATGGGTTGCCAGGGTGATGGTGCGCTACTGCTAAGATTGCAAGGGACTGGACCACACAGGGCCATCGAGTTGAAAAGATGCTAATAACACCTTTCTGAATCTCCATGACAACAACACTCAAGTACTGGGTAGGCTTTGTCCCAAATGCAGATTAGATCCTCACCCTCCACACTCAGTAAGAACACCCTGGGAGGCAGGCCACTGGCCCGGTGTCCTGCTGTTCCCTCCCAAGAGAAAGAGTTTGCCAGTGCTTATTCCCATTCTGAGGCTCCCACTCTACCCCAGCCCCACTCACCATACTGCTCTTCAGGGTATTTGGCTGAAGCAACCTGGGTTTAGTCAGTTTGGACTGTCAAGAAGAAGGACTGGTGCAGGAAGAAGGCTCAGGCTGGTTGGCATGGAAGAAAATGGGAACTTTGGGTCACATTTGGGGCCAGGAGCATCTCTTGGTATGGCTGCTCCCAGGCCACAGGGCTCATGCACTCTGGAGCTGAGGAAGCAGCCAGGGGCCATCTCCCCCTAGTGAAGCCAGGAGCATGGGCCCAGATTTTTCGAACTACCTTTAAAGCTGTGGCACATATGAATCCCACCAAAGGAAGATCTGGAGGACCACAGCCTCACCCATTCAGTCTTACCTTCTCCACACCACAGTGTGCCCCAAGGCACCTAGCCTTCTGTGGAACACAATCTGAAAAGTCTCCGGCCTAGGCCAGTCCCTCATAGTCTAGATAAGAACAGGGGACTACTCTAGATGAGGACAGTATGGATGAGGACCAGAGAGGACAGGTGACTTGACCAATGCCCCACAGCTGGTCATCAATATAGCGAGCACTAAAATCCAAGACTCTAATGCTGGCAGGGCCACATCCAATAGACCAGGAAATTATGAATTTCTGAGTGACCTTTAGCTTGGGCTCATCGATTCCCAAAGACCACTGGGGCTTCTGTCTTCCTACCTATTCATGGACCTTATAATAAGGATCTGGAGAGGAGAGAAGGTTCTATCGTAAGGGCAGGCAAAATGTTTAGAATGGACCCTTCAGATTGACATTTTTGAGCACCTACTACGTGCTAGACATTTTGTTAGAACATGCATTCTGTGTTAGACGTCATCTTACTTCTTCTTTATAACAGGCTATTTAGCCAGGCATAATTACCTTCATTTAGCAGATGGGAAAATGGAAGCTTTGGGGGTGAACTGAAGCTTGGGTCTATTAAAAGTCGGGCATCTCTTCAGTGGGGATGCCTCCTTATGAGCTCCAGCAGGGGATTCTGGGATGAATGCTGACTCATAACCTATCTCTGGTGACATTGAGCTGAAACAAGTGGATGCATTCGAAGCACTAGAGACCCCTTACCACCTGCCTCACCCGCCACTAATATCCACATCTAACTCTGCCCCATCAGGGATGACTGAAGGGCAAACCCAGTCTTGAAGGCCAGACATGTGTTATTTCTTCACAAGTCACACAGCTGCTGGCCACATCAGGCAAAACAGCTTGAGTTGGGATGGAGGGGGGGCGGCGGGAATGATTCCTAGTTGCCATGTCAACTCAGGGGAAGGTGCTGGGAAGGCCACATCCATGTTGTGGAAGGTCTGGGGCTGCAGCATACAGAGCTACCTCCGCAGTCGATGGGCCTGGTCGGTGTGGCCCTCCTTCAGCTGCCCCCCAGGAACCGCGCAAGTGTGGACGCTGTGGTCAGAGGCTTTCCAGGACCTCACTGGGACTCACAGGGCACTGAGCTCTATCAGGTCACACCCTTCCCCATAGATATCCTTCCCCTCTTTTAGACTCCATCTACTGTAGGATGGCTTTCTTTCTAAGCCTGCTCACCTCACACCTTTCCTCCATTGCACAACCTTCCCCCTTCATGGGAGCTTATTTGTCTTCGCGTGCTCTGCTGCACCAGACAGGGAGTCCGAGTGCTGATTCTGGGTCCCAGTTGTGTGACTCACTGACTGTCCCAGCTCTGTGACTCACTCACTGCACTGGGTCTTCTCTGTAGACCCCGCCATGGCGAGAATCAAACAAAACCTCCACTGAAAGAGTCAAGTTTTTGGGGAGACTTTCCCTGGCACCCTAGACTAGTTTGGATGAGATGTAGGCTCGGCTCCTCTCTGGGCCTCCATGGCCCTCTCACTGCCCCTTTGCTGGCCCCTGTCACACTGCAGGGTAACCGTTTGCTGGTTGCTGCCCTTCCTTAGCCTGTGAGCTGGGTGACTGCAGGGTCAGGCCCCCTTGGCCCACTGCAGTAGTACCAGCCCCCTGCACAGCCACAGAGTAGGTGTCTAACAAGTGTTAAAGGAAAAGAGATGGCGACAGGCTGCCGGGTCCACCACTTCTCCTTTCCTTTCCAAACTTTCCTATCCTGGTGTGGTCTCATTAGGACCCTGCTATCCCTGCAGAGGTCTGAGAGACTCATGTCAAAGCCTTCATTGGGGCTAATGGCTTAATAGGCCTTTCATTCTAGCGCCTCAGTCCCCATGACAGGTAGAGGATGTATGGAAGCATGTGGGACTCTGGCAACCCCAAAACACACACTGCTATGCCACCACCAAACAGGGCTGCTTTTGAGTGAGTGGGCCTATGACTAGCAGGGGCAGCAGCTCCACTACAAACTGCCCTTCTCAGCCAAAAGGCAGCGCAGTCTAATGGTTAGGAGCACGGTCATTAAAACCAGGTGGCCACTTATTAGTGGAGAGACTATGGGCAAAGTACTCAAGCTTCTCAGAGCCAGTTTCTTGATCTGTCAAATGGAGAAGTTGATGGTGTCTGCCTCATAGGGATCTCGTATGTCAGTGCTGTGTGTGTGTGCGTGTGTGTGTGTGCATGTGTTTCTAATACTGCGTGCCACCAGGTAAGCACTGAATAAAAATTGAAGGGGAAAGTAAGGGGGAAGACTTCATCCCAAATAAGGGTGGGGCTTCCCTCCGTCTAACACCCTCTCATCGCCACCACCCCAGTGTCTTATCAGAGTTGGGTCCCATGGGAAGAAAGCCCAGACTGGCTATTCCAGCCTCACTGATGTGGACCCAGCAGGACCCTGAGCAGAGCAGAGTTTTCTACCACTGTGTCCTGGTCCTTTCCCGCCCCCCACCCCCGCCTCTGCAGGAACAACACTTTCATTTATTTACGATGCATTTGTTAAGCACCTACTGCATGCCACTCCCATAACTTTTCAAGCATTGCTTGGATCAGTTCTTTAGAAGAATTAGGGCACCTGGGTAGCTCAGTGGGTTAAATGTCCAGCTCTTGGTTTCAGCTCTGGTCATGATCTCATGGCTCAGTCTGTGAGTTTGAGCCCCATGTCATAATCTATGCTGACTGTGCAGAGCCTGCTTGGGATTCTCTCTCTCCCTCTCTCAGCCCCTCTTCTGTTTGTGATCTCTTTCTCTCTTAAAATAAATAAATAAACTTAAAATAAAAGAACTCCTGCCTTAGCTGCCTAGTAGTCCATTCTTCCTTAGCTTCGAGTCTCCTTCAAACTGTGGCCCTCCCCTTTGGCCTCTCAGTAGCTCTGTGACCTTGGACCAAATCCCTCCTTATTCTGTACCTTAATTTCCTTTTCAAAAAAATGAGGTTCTAGAAGGTCTCTGACAACCCTTGTATATGAGGTGGTTCCAGATGACCAATTGTCATTGGTCCCTTTCCCAAGCTCATGGTGATTTGTGTGTGCCCTGGGGCTCACGAATGGCAGGGCTTGGGTTCCCTGCCTTTTGAGAGAGACACAGCCCCCAGTCTCAAGGTGCTCCAGCTCTCCTGGGGAAGGGCTAAGGCCATGGTGACAGACAGGGTGTGGCCCGAGACAGGGATTCCCAGAAGGAGACTGCCATCTCCCCAGTGAGTTTCCAAATGTTGCCCAAAGCTGGCGGGGCTTCAGCTAAAAGGGTAAGACAGGCCTTGGTGAAGCTGGATAAAAGCAGCCACTCTCTGGGCTCATCAGCTAATTGGAGAGCCAGCGACCCTGAATGGCTAGGAGAGGAAATCATGGGTACAGCACTTCCACAGTGACAGCAAGCTTCTCCTCCCCTGAGGGGCCTTGCTTGGCCTACGGAGACTCACAGCTCTCCTGCACACGCTGCCTCATTGGGCCTAATCAGAGTCCCATGGACCGTGCTGGTTACATCTCACCAGCTACTGTGCAGGGGCTTCCCCACTGCCCCTTCACCCCAAAGCCATCTGATTTGAGTTACAGCCCCTTGACAGTAAAGGAATTCTCACTCCTTTCCAGCTGTAGTCTGCCCTGCTTTAACTGAAACTCTAGTCCCTCATTTAGTCCCCTTGGAGGAAGGAAGTTTCCCCAGCTTTATAGGCACAAGGGAGCCAAGGTTGGTTCTTGAGCTGTGGAAGAGCATGCTGAAAGTACTGGAGCCTAGTAAGGAGCCAGCACTGGGCTTGAAACACCCAGAGATGGAATATGTGACTTCTAGTCCTGACTCAGACACGTACTGGCCATTTGACCTTGGGAAAGCCACTTCCCCTCTCTGCACCTGTTTCTATATTTGTAAAATGGGGATGATGCTATAATCTTCCCTGACAACCTCCCTGGGTTGGTATGAGGATCAAATCAGAATGTATATGTAAAAGTGCTTTTAAACCTACAGTGTGCTATATAAACGCTCAGCAGCAGATAACATGATGCCCTGCCTCTTCTCCTAGGAGTCTGGCTCCACACTTTCCCCTTCCATCTGTAATGTTCACCTCTCTGCTGGCTCCTTGCCTCCCCCTTGGCCTTCAAATGTGCTCAGAACTCTGTCCTTCCACTGACATACACCAGCAAAGTTCTGAGATAAATGGTGTCTGCCAGCTGCCTTTATTTTCTCTGTCTGTAGCCTATCCTCCTATTCCTGCTCTCTGGTTTTACCCCCCACCCCACCTTGGCCTTCATCCTCCTTGATATCTCTGCAGACATTTGATCCCACTAATCCTGTGCCCACCTAAGCCCTCTGGCTTCTGTGGTAGGCAGCCTCTGGAATGGTCCCCATGATCCCCGCCTCGTGGTATTCCCCGCCCTCATCTAATCCCTCCCTGAGTGTGCGGCCAGACCTAGTGACTTGCTTCTCACAAGCAGAATATGGCAAAATATCACAAAAGAATGTGGCAAATTTCCAGAATATGGAAATGTGCTGTCATTTCCAAGGCTAGACTGTAAGACTTTCACTCCTGTCTTTCTCACACTCACTTAGCATCTCGCTCTTGCTTGCACTGGGAAAGGTGGCTGCCATGTTGTGAGCTGCCCTATAGAGAGTTCCATGTGGCAAGGAGCTGAGGGCAGATGACAGCAGGGCCTTTGGACTCACTACTCCTTATCCCAGAATAGTTTTCTCCTGAATATCAGCAGGGTCTATTCTCTCACATCTTTCAATATGTGCTTAAATGTTCATCATCTCTGTAAACCTTCCCTACCCATCATATTTAAAATTACAAACCCTCCCCTACTCACTGCTCCTTTCTCTTGTGCCTTTACTTTTTTATCCATGGCACTTATCACCATGTGTCATATTATACATTTTACTTGTTTATTTATTGTTCTCCCCTCCCCACACTAGAATGTAAACTCCAGGAGGGCAGGGGTTTTATCTGGTGTGTTCTCTACTGTACTCCCTGTGCCTATAAGCCTGACGCATAGTGGGAGGGGGAGTTTGGGGGCAGCTTCCATCCAGGAAGTTTTGCTTATCATCAAAGAAGGCTTTCTGGAAGAGTCTCAGTCCACACCCATAGCAAATGTAGTTTCTGATTCTGTCACATCTGATATCTTCCCTGGAAAAACGGACTGGTTGGGGGCATATGTATGAGAACATGTGTGGAACTCTGTGGAAATGAGTAGGATTGGGAATAGGAAGTATGGTGGTGGTGGTTGTGGTGGTGGTGGTGGTGGTGGTGGTGGGATGTGTGTGTGTGAACTGTGGAGTAACTGTGTGTGTATGCTCAGGAGGTAGAGGGGAAAGATGCCCTCCTGGGGCCTTTAGGGTGAGCCCAAGCCACAGAGGCCTATTTAGCCCCTTAGATTCCATCTGTGACCTCCAGCAGGTGTACTTGTGATGCAGCCAGCCTAACCAGACTCTCAAACAGTATCCCTTGAGGAGCCAAGAATGGTGGTGACTATTTGGTCAAGCATCTCTGAAGAGGTGGGGGGAAGCTTCAGGCATTTCCCCTCATGAGCCAAAGGAATGCTGGAGAAGTCCAGAGAACAATGGGGAGCTGACAGTCCCTCAGCGGACCTGGGACGTGCGGACCCTGAGAGGGGTGCACAGCTGCCTGCCAGAACCTGGGGCATGGGAGAGGGGTTGGCGGGGATACAGAGGAGCCGCAGAATCCTTGAAGGAAGAAGCCGGAAGCAGCTGGGGATGACACTGATAGGCATTTCCCGCCTCAGGATGCCCTCCCGCTTTCTTCACTGCCGCTGCAGCTGCAAAAGCAAAAGCTGCAGCTTCCCTCCGGCCCCAAATGTCTGTCCTACCGGTTGGGAGCTGGGGGGCCCAGGCAGCCCCCACTCCCAGTCTCCCTTGCTGTCCCTGAGGAAGGCAGGCAGCTCAGCCATGCCACAACAGAGTGCCCCTTGGGCCTAAAGGAAAGCTTTGTTAGTTTAAGATGATTGTCTATGGCTCTTTCCCTGCCTGACCTCAAGCTTGTACTTCCTTTGCTAAAAGAGCGGCTGGTTCTGAATGCATTTGGGACTGGAAGATTGCTCGCCCTCCCACTCTGTCACTGCAGCCTGCCTAGCTCGGCCTGGGTGGGCACTGCCCAGCCTCCATGTCTTCCTTAAGTGCCTCCGTGAACAGCACCAGGCCCCAGACAAATTGAGGCCTCTCATTCTGGGAAACCTATCCCACCTCGGTACACTGTTCCAGAACTTCTCAACCTTCTTTGCACCATAACACGCTCTAAACATGCTCCCATTGACATACTCAGATTGTGGTAACTACTACCTCCCAAACGCAAATTTGTAGTAATCATGGCCACACCTATCAGTGATCCTTCATGGTTGCTCAAGGGCTCCGCAAAGGGAAGACAGACTGGGGGTCATGTGCAATTCCCAGCACAAAGGTATGACACCACCCTGTCTCTCCCATTTCAGAAGCTCTGCTCGAGTGAAAGTGACCTTGTTCCAGGGGTAACTCTAACCCCACTGTTATAATAATCCTGAATCCAAACTCGTTAATAATAAAAAGTCACTCGTTGCGAAGTTCCATACTTTATTATTAATAATGCACCTCATAACTGATCTACCTTAACTCTGTTGTTGACAGATGGCTCCATCCCAAGTCTGTTCTGGAATTGATTACTTAAGAGGGGTTCCAACCAGTGGCCCTCCTCTGGATGTCTCATTCCAGGTGGTGGCGCCTATGGATCCAGATGGCAGGCTGCCCTAGGGACCAGCACCTGGGCTGTGCACACAGCAGCAACACTTGGCTCAAGCCACCTTGAACACTGGGAAGCAGCCTGCTCACAACCCCTGAGGTACACAGCACAGAGCTGGAGCCCATTTAGACCGGACCAGCTGAAATGATTCAGGGACAGAAGCATTGTAGAGCCTGAAGACCAAAGATGAGGACACACTTCAGGAAATGCACAGGAGAGATACAGACATAGGGCGCCCTTCAGACAGAGAGAGAGGGAGGGCTGCTGAAAGATCATGTAGATCTCCACTGTCCAGTGACCACTAGTGTCACAATGGAGCACTTGAAATGTAGCTAGTGCAAAACACAACATGCTGTCTGTGTAAAACACATTGGAACTTGAAAACTTAATATAAAAAATGCTAAATATCTCAATAATTTTCATGTTGAATTCATATATAAATGACAATATTTTTGATATATTGGTTTAACTAAAATATATTATTAAACATATAATTACAAAGGGCACAAAGACACTTTCTTGATTGTGGGGATGGTTTCACAGATGTATATATATTTCAAAACTTTAACTGTACTCCTTAAATAGTTGCAATCATGTCATTTACACCTCAATAATGCTGTTAAAAATTTTATACTAGTTCCCCCATTGCTCCCCGAGAGGATAAAAAGGAACTCATTTCACCTGTTTATTTTTTTTAATGTGGCTGTTAGAGAGTTTATAATTATGTATGTGGCTTACACTGTATTTTTATTGGACAGAACTGATCTAGTGGTTTTAGTCCATTTTATAGATCATGGAACCAAGGCCCAGAGAGGGGAAGAATCTTGCTCATGTAATGAGGTTGAGAAAATTTCATTATTTAGTATGAAGTACAGGGTAAGAACTATCTATGTCAGCAAAAAGATTTAGGTTCTTGAGGAAAGTGATACCTACCTCCAATCTTCACACACTTAATAGGTACCAAGGCTTCAGAAGTGGGAGATGAATTTGCAGCAACCTCAGAAACCTTGAAGGGAAAGGGTAAGGAGCAGAGGAGAAGAGGGATAAAGGAGCCAAAGAGATGAAGAAAGTCTGTGATCAGTGTGTGATGTGATCTCTTGCCCAGGATTCCACCCACCAAAAACCTTCAGTAAATTCTTCTCTCCTTTACTTGGTGGGAACTGACGAAGGGTCAAGGTTTCATGCCTTGGTCAATGCAGTGAAAGCAGAGACCATGCCCCAAGCTGCAGAAACCTGGGCAGCAGAGGAAGCCACAAGAATATAAATCTTCTGGGGTTGCTGGCGGGCTCAGTCGATAGAATATGTGACTCTTGATCTCAGGGTCATGAGTTCAAGCCCCATGTTCAGTGTGGAGCCTACTTACAAAAAAAAAAAAAAGAATATAAATCTTTCCTATTCCTCTACTCCAAGAAATTCATGAATACCTTGGACAGGGCTCTTGGTTTGCACAAATCATGGCATGGGGTGGAGGGCAGCTCATAATAATGTTTAGATCTCAAGGGTCATGAAGGGGTCTGGTAATTCATGGATCCACTAACATGATCAGAGTTTTAGAAGTTAAGAATATGATCAGAGTGATTGTAGTTTTATTTCCCTCTTCCAAGCCTTTAAGTCAGCAATTAAACCAAAAAGAATTAAGGAAGCCTCTACTACGTGCAAGGCCAACCTCCACCCCCACCATGCTAGGTGCTGTGAAATATATAAAAAAGCTATGGTCACTTGAAGCTCACAGAGAAGTCATTTCAGCAAGAGGTGGACAGGCAAAGAACAGAAGTCGGAGCGTTGAGTACTTTAAAGTATATAAGGGTGCTTGGGGATACCAAGGAAACAACTCAGCACCGTTGTAGGACCCAAGTCTAGCTTCAATCTATATGGGCCTTACTCAAGGAGGTGCTGGATGTGTCCATAATC
This sequence comes from Panthera pardus, assembly GCF_024362965.1. NCBI lineage: Eukaryota > Metazoa > Chordata > Mammalia > Carnivora > Felidae > Panthera > Panthera pardus. The sequence goes on from NW_026526843.1 coordinate 20,868,134, forward strand.
CCTGACGAGGAAGGAAAGAAAATGGGCAGCCTCTGAAGGCCCAAGGTCAGAAGGAACTGAGTCAATCATATGGAAAGAGGAGCAGTGAGCTGCATTTTGGGAGAAGGAAATGTATGGCATTTGGCTCTAAGTTCTGGATTTATTTGGCTCTACTATGGACAGAGAATCCCAGGATCAGAGTGGGCATAGAGCAGCCGAGATCCAGTCCAATGTGCCTCATGGCTACTGTCAGGGGACAACATGATGGAGGCAGCTTGGTGCATCCCTTCCCTCTGTTCCATTGACTGTGCCCCAGCCTTGCCAATGCTCACAAGGAAGTCCTGACCAGGGAGTAGAGATGGATCCACATGAGCCAGCTGCACTGTCTCAGTCCGGGTGGGGGTGCCTATGGATCCAGATGGCAGGCTGCCCTAGGGGCCAGCACCAGATGGCAGGCTGGCCTAGGGGCCAGTTATACACATGACTTGCTGATGATGGGTCCCTCACCTTCCCCTGGGGAAGCCAGCCTTGGTTGAAGAAGAGTTGCATTGTCCCTGGATCCTTCTCAGCTCCATTCAATCATTCACCAAGCACCTATTGAGTGTTAAGACCTTGTGGAAGTTACAGAATGGGTCCCAGCCCTCAGGTAGCTGATACCTGTGCTTACATTGTTACAACACCAAGTAGTTAGGTTCCCAGGACAGATCCGGCTAAAGGGCTATGGGAAATTAGAGGAGAAAGAGAGCATCTCCATCTGGAAGGTCAGGAAGATTTTATGGAGGAGATAGCATTTGAACTGAACTTTGAAAGGGAGTATGATTTGGAGATCAATTCCTAACACTTTATACAGTGCCACCTATGTACCACTCTTCCAAGTACACTAAAAATAGTAACTCATTTAGGGCTAACCACAATCCTATGAAGTAAGTGTTATCACCACCCTTATTTAACATTGCAGAAATGGAGGCACAGAGAGATTAAATGACTTGCCCAAGGCCACAAAGTAAGTGATGGAACCCAGAATCAAACTTAGAGTCATGCTCATAACCACTGCTCATAACCACATGCTCATAACCACTGCCTCTCGGATGGGCAGAGGCACAGAATGGTGGGGGCCCAGTGGTCCAAGGAACAGAATGAACAGAGAGTCAGGGATGTAAGAAAACACAACCTCCTCATGGAAAGCAGAGATGAGTCTGTTATGGCTAGAGCGTTTGGTGTATGAAGGGGAGTAGTCCAAGATGAAGTAGAAAATGAAGGTGCTTTCAAGCTAAGTCTTCAAGCACTTGAGGGGAATGGGTCTTGGGGAGCTTTGAGGGGTTCAGTGGAAGCACTCATCTCAGGCCTGACTCAAGAAAGGAGGCATGCTCCCTCTGAGTCCAGGCACAGCTGAGACAGTGTTGCCCATTTCCAGGGGGCCTTGAGGAGCGCCACTGCCAGCCTCTAAGCTCTGAGGTGGGTGTTCATTCAGGGAAAGAATGGAAAATCCATCATGTTCAAGACAGGAAATACCACAGTGAAGGCCCCTTGAGCCACATCACTACCTTGAGAGCCGTTGCCCGTGAGAGGCAGGTCCCATTCCTGTTTTGTTTGTTTGGGGACTGAATGTTGTTATTCTCTGCTCTGCCTGTGTTTATGTCAGGGAAAATTGGTATCAAAAAACAAAGCCCAGGCAGCGGCTCTACCAGTGCAACAACCAGAGACCCCTTCACTCCGGCATTTCCGGGCTGGCTCCCACCTGATGGATTTCTCAATTGAACAACATCAAAGATCTCCTCTTTTGGCTTCCCTCTCATCTTAAAGGGACTGGTGCTGAGGGGAAGTCATTTGACTCTGGAAGAAAAGCAACTTCTAGACTTGGCATCCTTGCCTGTCTCCAGCCCAGGTGAAAAGTGAAACAGGCTTATTCCCCAACTCCCAGCAGGCAGGAACAGAGAACCCAATACCTAGGCCTTCGTGCCTCCTCCCCATGGGGACACAGCCACAAGAGTCTACAGGGCAAAGGCCTGGGAGAACAGCCCTAAGGAAGCAGATCTTACTCGTCAGATTTCAGAAGAACAGAAAGCAGGAGAGGGGCACCTGGGTGGCTCAGGCAATTGAGCAAGTGGCTCTTCATCTTGACTCAGGTCATGACCTCACCATTCGTGAGATCAAGCCCCGCATCAGGCTCTGCACTGACAGTGAGGATCCTGGATGGGATTCTCTCTCTCCCTCTCTCTCATGCTCACGCACACACACTCTCTCAAAATAAATAAATAAAATTAAAAAAAAAAAAGCACCAGCCTCCAATATGAGCACTGTTATTTTATGGATGAAATAACTAAGACTCAGAAGAAGGGAGGACAATGACAACCAAGGGAGAGAGACTAGGGGCAGTGATGAGAAAATGAAGGCTAAAAGAGAGCAGAATGAGGGTTGCTGAGGAAGGGCTACCCCCATGCCCGTGCAACCATCTGGCCAGAGGTCCCTTGGTACCTCTCTTATGTCCCCACCTCTGGCCCCTACCTGGGTGCTCTGCCACTCTCCTGGGCCTGACCAGCATCTCTTACACTGTTGACCACCTGCTAGTCCTGGTTACCAGCCCTCAGACAGCTGATTACCTCCCACCGCACTGGGCACAATTGAGTCTGTGCCCCCCATCCCAGACCCTCCTTGCCTTAAATCCCTAGGCCTGCCTCTGCTGTGGCCCTCACTGCTCTTCCCTTCATCTTTGGTGGCATACAGTACAGGCTTCATAGTTTCACACTGGGCTGTGTATGGAATGCCCCTTGGGCTTCCTCCCTCCCTCCTGCATGAGATGACACTCTGTCAGCCAGGGCAGAGAGCAAGTATTTGTCATCTCTCACCTCCTCCCTCCTCCTCTTTCCCAAAGCAGCCAACAATGAGCCATGTCAGGTGGACCAGTAAGACATACTGATATGATCCAATGAGCCTCCCCATTGACATGGGTGATCCAGTGACCACTCAGGTTAGTAGTGACTGAGGACAGGAACTAGGGAGTGGGCAAGTGGTGAAAAGAAAAGGACACAAAAGATAATAGGCAGAGTCTCTGACAAGGAGGGGAAACCAGTTCCCAAGAAAAGGGAGAAAGTGATGACACATCGCCAATGGCCAAAAAACTGAGGAGGGGAAACAGAACGCTGGTGATCCAATTACAATCTCCACAGCACTGGCACCCCACCAGCTGTCTTATGCACAGCTGGGAAATGCATGCCCTGCTCTACTGGTGGCCTTGAACTAGCACGCAGTTGTGTCTCTAGCACTGGTGTGGGTGTAGGAGATGTGGGCATGGGTGGTGCACTAAACCAGTGACACTCTCTGGCCTGGACCCTGTGGGACCCTCAGCAGGTGCTCACACATGCACCAGAAAGGTCTCCTGCATGAGGCAGCTGGACCGGGGGCTGGGAGAGGAACAGAGTCAAGTTATCGGCCTCATTTCTGAATTCCTCCTACACACTCCTGCGCCTAGCATGGTGCCTGGCACATAGTGCACACTCAGCAACACTTTACTAATTACCAGTAATAACAGCTGCCGTGTCCAGAACACCTCCTGTGTGCAGCTGTGCCAGGCACCTTACAAAGATTATCTCATTTTATCTTGACAATCTTATGAGGAAGGTGTTGCTTTTGTAGCCCTGTTTTACAAATCAGGAAATGTCTGCTCAGAGAGGTTAAAAATGACTTGTCTGAAGTCACAGAACAAGTATATGGCTGTCTAGTATTCCGGTTCAAGTTTATCTGATGCTAGACTCAGTCAGGCTCATAACTCCACATTATACTGTCAAATGAATGAAAGAAACCAGAATTCACAACAATGACCTCATTAGTCCTATGCTGGAAGCAAAAGACATGAATTGATGAAACGTGAAGGTCCTGAGACACATCCCCCCTTCCAAAGCACACATGCATGTGCACACACACACACACACACACACACACACACACACCCCAAGCTTGGAGAACATCTCTTTGGTGCAAATGTTATAACCCTCAGCAGGGAAGTGAGTCTGCAGAGCACAGGCTGCTGAGGGTTTGGGGGATGGGGAGGGAGAGCCATCCCTGGGCTGCCTTCACACTAAAAGGACAAAGCCAAAAGGACAGACAGTAGCTGAGGTTCTCAGCAGGGTACTGATAAAACACCAGGGAAGGGGGTTGCTCCTTTGAGACTTTGGGGAGTCTCCTTGTTTGTCCACTTGCCCCTTCAGTTGCAGGAGGAGCACGCGGGCAGGGTTATTTCAGCATAACAACTTCTCAAACCATGCGGGGGGGGTCCCTTGGTCTGAGCTGCTTATGCCAACCACCACCCAACAACTGCTGAACATGTGAACAGACTTAAAAAGAGATTCACCTCTGAGGCATTGGCAAGCCAGGCTAACACCCACTGGTTCGCATATACAAGGGCCCTGGACTAGTCTACAGGGAACAGGAATGGTTCCCACATCTTTCAAGTCTTTACTCACAAGTCACTTTCTCAGTGAGGCTTACCACATTCACCCTCTTTAGAATCGCACCCATCCCTAGCTCTCTATATCCCCCTTCTATGTTTTCCTTTTCTCCAGTAGCATTTATCATCAAATGACTTTTTTTTTTAAGTTTATACATTTATTTTGAGACAGAAAGAATGCAAACAAGGGAGGGTCAGAGAGTGGGGGAGAGAGGATTCTAAGCAGGCTCTGCACCATCAGCATGGAGCTTGATGCAGGGCTGGAGCCACGAGATCACGACCTGAGCCAAAACCAAGAGTCAGACACTTAACTGACTGAACCACCCAGGCGCCCTTCAAATGACAGTTTTATTCATTTTCTTTGCTATCACATTATGTGGACCACAAAGGCAGGGACAGGCGAAGGGGTGGTGGTGGCTGTTTAGTTCACTGCTTGTGGCCCCAGTACCAAGAATAGAACTTGAGAAGACTTTGTTGAATGAATGAATTCTCTGATTTCAATTATTTTTGAGCACTAAACGTGATGATATTTACATTGTCATGCATTCTCGGCCATCCCTGAGGAGAAGGCATGCCATTTGGGAACATAGTCATTAAACCTACCACTGTGAGATCTTAACTTAGAACAAAGAAAAACTCTTATAAACATGACTTCCCTGCCAAGATCAGTTACTGCAACGGTCACTTGAGGAAGGGCCTCAGTGAGACTGAAGTTCAAAGCTATTCATTCGCATACAAAATCAATGAGAAAATTCAGAAGTGCTCTGGGCACACACAGGTCTCCTACAGAATTGTTTGTTTACCACGACAATCAGTAGACAGGATCTAAACTGCAGGAGGGGTTGATGTAGCACTTCCTAAGCAACCTGGGTCAACAACAGCCACAACAGAAACAGGGGAATTTCCCGGTTAGTGACTAATAATAGCTCATTTCACACTCACTGGCTGTGTGACCTCGAACAACTTACTTGACCTCTTTGAGCCTCAGTATCTTTGTCTGTAAAAATGGGAATAATTATGGTGCCTGTCTCACAGGGCAACTGTGAAGTTTAAGAGAGTTAATTGATGTAAGGTACAATGAATGATACATAATAAGCACTATATAAGTGTCACTTATTGTTTGTATTACTTCTAGATGGTGAGTATCTTTAGAAGAGGATCTATATCCCCCCTCCCCCAAGTCCAGAACAAAATACGTAAGCACAACATAAGTGTTAGCTGTTACTACTGCTATCAGGATGATGATGATGATGATGATGATGATAATGACGATGATGATGATGACGACGACAATGATTAGGAGTAGGGCTGGTGTAATTACTTGTTTGTGTGTCTTCCATAAGAACCGCAAGCTCCATGAAGTCAGGCAGGGACCATGACTTCCTCGAGCCCTAGAACACAGTGCGTACTAAACTTAAACACAGTAGGTGCTCAACTGACTCTCATGTGACTTTCGCCCAGGGCTTTGGTAACTCTCCTGCTACTTTAGGATTCAAATATTCTCAAACGGGAGTCAGCAGTACTCCTCCCTCCTGTAGGGAAGACAAAGGATATAGAGACCTCAATCCCTATTTTCCAGGCCCAGCCCTCAGAAATCACTTCCAAGTTATTCATAAATAGGTACATGAAACAGATAGGTGGAGACTATGACCACTGTTACCAAAGAAATAAATTGAGTGATGATAAAAAGTATATGTGTATGTGGGTGGCTGGGGAAGAAGAGGAGAGACTTTATGACTAAATGGCTAGTAAGACCTCTATGAGGTGGTGGCATTTGAGTAGAGACCTGAAAGATGGGAAGGAAGCAGACTGCAAAGATCTGAGAGAACATTCCAGGCAGAGGAAACAGCAAGTGCAAAAGCCCCAGGGCAACAAAGGGCTTGGGGTCTCTTGGAACCCAATGGGAACCAGTGTGCCTGGGTCATTAGGTAGAGGGGTGAGGCCAGAGAAGCAGGCATGGGCCTCATAAGCCATAAGAGAAGCCATTGAAGAACAATCCCAGATGACCGAGAGCTTTCCCTAGAACAATCTGTCAAAACATAATGCATTGGGGCACCTGGGTAGCTCAGTTGGTTAAGCGCCCAACTCTTGATTTCTGCTCAAGTCGTGATCTTGCAGTTGTGAGATGGAGCCCCGCATCAGGCACCATGCTAAGCATGGAAGCTGCTTGGGATTCTCTCTTTCTCTCTCTCTCTCTCTCTCTCTCTCTCTCTGTCTCTCAAAGTAAATAAATAAAACTTTAAAATATATATATATCTATATATTGCACAATTATCCACATTCTATTATAAAAGAGGGAAGATGTGGCACCTAGTCATGCATTTCCCGATCATGGTTATGGACATTTCAGAACAGCAAAGCCTGTCTATTTTGGATTTCACCAATTCAAACTTTGAACTAGTCCACACAGAGGCTGGGCTATGAGGTGATGGGTTTGTTATACTGCCTTCCAAATGACACCAAATGAAAGCAGAGTTCATGTGTTGAAAAGAACAGACTCACTGGCAAATTAGAAATCAACCAAGGCTGTTGAGCAGCTAACAGAGCAGGCTTATCTAATCACTAAAGCAGGTTTCTAAAGACTGACTTGGAAGCACTTTTTTAGCCTTTTTCTTATTCATATGTAGTGGGAAATGATTTAAACAAAATTTTTAAAAATGTCTATTTATTTTTGAGAAAGAGAGAGTATGAGGGAGGGGCAGAGGATCCAAAGCGAGCTCTGTGTTGAGAGCTAAGAGCCTGATGTGGGGCTTGATCCCACGAACCTTGAGATCATGACCTGAGCCAAAGTCAGACGCCAAACCAACTGAGCCACCTGGGCTCCCTGAAAAATGATTCTTAAAAAAAAAAAAAAAGAAGAAGAAGCAAAGCCTTGGTGGAGGGATGTTCAATATATCAGTTTTTAACAATTGAATCAAAAGCCTGGTACCTGCCCAATTCACCAGAATTTCCTAAGCATCTATTGATATATCTGTAATGAAACATTTTGTTCACATCCTGGGAAGGACATAATAAAGCTCAAAATATACCAAACACAGGGATAAGCTTCCTACCCTCCCACCCCCACCTCTAAGGATCCTATTCAGAATCAGGTTCCAGGTCTTGGCTCTTTGAACCTACCTGGTAGATAGTGTCAGCTGTGTGCTTTTCCCCTTTATATCTCAAATCTGTTGTTCTACCTTCAAGACTTTCCTTTTCCAGCAAAGCTCGGCCCAGAAGAGAGTGTAAGACAAAGATCGTGCTCAACAAATATACTTTTGGACCCCTTCATTTCCCAGCCTCCCTTATAGTTAAGTTTGACCCACATGACTAATTCTGACCAAGGGAGAGTCATCAGAAGTAATTTGCACCATTTCTGAGCTGAGGTAGTTCAGAGTTGGTATGTGCTATGACTGAATTGCATCCCCCTCCCTCCAATTCATATGTTGAGGCCCTAACCTCCAGTCCTCCAGTGTGGGTATATTTGTGTTAAGGAAGTAATTAAGATCAAATGAGGTCATGAAAGTGATCTCTTTCTCTCTCTTTCTTCCTGTCCCTGCCATGTGAAGACACAGTGAGAAGGTAGCAGTCTACAAGGCAGGAAGAGATTGTCACCAGGAACTGAATTGACTAACACCTTGATCTTGGCCTTCCCAGGCTCCAGAACAATGAGAAAATATATTTCTGTTGTTTAAGCCACTGCATCTATGCTATTTTGTCATGGCAGCCCAACCTAAGACACATGTTCCCTGGTATGGAGATCTCAGAGATCACATGTTCCAGATAGCTCAGTTATTTGCCATCTGACCTGCATTAGATGTTGTGTAATCAAGAAATAAGCCTTTCCTAGAGCCCAAATGGATAAAGAAGATGTGGTATGTATATACAATGGAATACTACTTGGCAATGTAAAAGAATGAAATCTTGCCATTTGCAACAATATGGATGGAACTGGAGGGTGTTATGCTAAGTGAAATAAGTCAGTCAGAGAAAGACAGATATCATATGTTTTCGCTCATATATGGAATTTGAGAACTTAACAGAGGACCATGGGGGAAGGGAAGGGGAAAAATTGTTTCAAACAGAGAGGGAGCAAACCATAAGAGACTCTTAAATACAGAGAACAAACTGAGGGTTGATGGGGGGCAGAAGGAGGGGAAAATGGGTGATGGGCATTAAGGAGGGCACTTGTTTGGACAAGCACTGGGTGTTGTATGTAAACGATGAATCATGGGAAGCTACTCCTGAAGCTAAGAGCACACTGTATACACTGTATGTTAGCTGACTTGACAATAAATTATAGTAAATAAATAAATAAATAAATAAATATTTTTTAAAAAAAGAAAGAAGCCTTTCCTGTGTCAAACCACTGAGATTTTAGGGGTTCTGTGTTACTGCAACATAACCTAACCCATCTTGACCAATGCACACTGGCAGAGAAAAGGACATGACATATATACCACGTTTGTCCAAACAAGGGCAAAAGCAGATGAGTGCCACCAGCACTAGTGAGTCCTTGGTATTCAGACAAATGCAAACTGTGTTTCCTGGGTCCTGGGCTTCAGCCAACAGTGAAGATGTAAACAGCCCAAGGAATCCGTTGTGGTTTCACATAAGAAAACAAGAGCTCCAGCTGCTAAACATTGGGAAACCTGAGAGATAAGGCATTATCTCCAGAAAGCCCTAGTGAAATGCATACAAGTTCCCTGGAAGGACTCACTCATTTAACTTATGACAACCAGGCGGCACTGTCTTTTTTTCTTTTCTTTTCTTTTCTTTTCTTTTCTTTTCTTTTCTTTTCTTTTCTTTTCTTTTCTTTTCTTTCTTTCTTTCTTTCTTTCTTTCTTTCTTTCTTTCTTTCTTTCTTTCTTCTTGTGAACAAATTTGTATTTAGATTTAGCCAACTGGACTCAGTTGAGATGATCCCAATTTTGTTGGCAACATCCAAAGCATCATAGTCCAGAGCCAGTAGAACGCATGCCTTCTTTTCTCCATCTGGCCTGATCAAGGTGTTGACCTTGGCCACGTCAATGTCATAGAGCTTCTTCACAGCCTATTTGATCTGGTGCTTGTTGGCCTTGACATGTACAATGGACATAAGTGCATTGTCTTCTGTCTTCTTCATGTCTGACTCGGGACTCAGGGGAACTTGATGATGGCAGAGTGGTCAAGCTGGTTTCTCCTGAGGGCACTCTTTTGAGGATATTTGGGCTGCCTTCAGAGATGCAGTGTCTTGGGCCGTCAAAAGATAGGTGATGGGCGGATCTTTTTTGCGTATGACTGTGGACGACTTTAAGCATGCTTTCTTGGTCTTCAAAGCCTTTGCTTTGGCTTTGGCTTTGGCTTTGGCTTTGGCTTTGGCTTTGGCTTTGGGAGGGGCCGGTGCTTCCGTCTTTGCCTTTGGCACCATCTTTGTGGGAAAAAGGAGGAAGCACTTTCTTAAGGACTGATTTCTCAGGAGAGGGGTGGAGGGATAGGCCCAGGGGCTCAGGGCCACTCTGGATCACAAACTGGAGGCAGACTACACAGTTTGGCCCAAGGTTATCTCTCCCTCCTCTGCCCATCAAGGGATTTGAATTTCATCAGAAGCAGGAGGGTCATTTCATCACTCCAGTTTCCCTGTGGCTTCTCACTGCCATACCTCTCTGAGTCCAGGCTACCTCTATGACTGTCTATGTAAACCACCCATGAGAGAGAATCAAAGTGAACTTTGGAGCTTTGACTTTTTGTTTAAATGCTTGGCAAGACTTATCTACAAGCATCTTCTCCCATCTGACCTCCCAAATTCTTCTTTTTCAAACCCAAGTTCAAGCCTGATCTCTCCTATGAAATCCTCCCTGACTCCCCATTCCCACTGTAATGCCTACCAATATTTTTTTTTCTTCCTTCCTTCCTTCCTTCCTTCCTTCCTTCTTTCCTTCCTTCCTTCCTTCTTTCTTTTAGAGAGAGAGTGAGCAAGTAGGGGAGGGGCAGAGAGAAAGGGAGAGAATCCTAAGCAGACTCTGCACTGTCAGCACAGAGCCGAACACGGGGCTTGATCCCATGAACTGTGAGATTACGACCTGAGCCCAGATCAAGAGTAAGACCCTTAACTAACTGAGCCACCCAGGTGCCCTGCCTCCTGATCTTTTAATAATAACTATAGCCAACATTTATTGTATACCACTATGCACCACTAAGCCTTTCAGTAGCTCATATTTCTTGCATGCTATCTTATCTGAACCTCCTACATTCTAAGGGAGGTGTTATCATCCCTACTTTACACCCAGGGAAACTGAGGTTCAGAGAGGGGAAGTGACCTACCCAGGATCCCACAGCTCATACGTGGCAAAGCTGGAACCCAAGCCTATCAGATTCTAAGACATCCTGCTATAACCGGTACTCTCTTCTGCTCCTGACAGGTCAGCCTCCATTATCATATGTTTTGAGTTGCTCCTCAATCACTGTAAGTTCTTTGAGGATAGGGACAGTTTCTTTCAATTGGTTAATAATTAGCCTTTCTCTTTTGGCCAGCACTTTCCAGTTTCTATAGGGCTTCTACATACTTGGTGTCATCTGATCTTTACTGCCTTCCTGAGACATCTGTGTTATCCTCAGTTTACAGATGAGGAAACAGAGGTTTGGAGAGGTCCGTGAGTTGCACAAGGCACACACCCAATGAATGACAATGAGCTGCTCTTTTTGCTATCCCAAGGTGCCTCTCACTTGTAAACTGGCCACCAGGTAATCCCTTCCTCCTCTCCTGGCACCATGGCATCCTAAGCCTCATTTTTGCCCAATTGAAAATAGCTGAGGTCAATGAAGGGCACTCATTTTATTTCTGATCCTTAGGAGTTGGAATAGAGGCATACAGACTTATGCAGTTGACATTCAACAAGATGTGAATGGGAGTTTTGTAGTTCTAGAACCGGTAACTAGGGCCTAAAGCTGAGGTCAAATGTCACATGAGAACTGCCAAGGGACTTCCAACAATGGGGGGCCAGCACTTTCTGTGGAGTTTATCAAGAGCCTACTAGGGGCAAATGGGTGGCTCAGTGAAGCGTCTGACTCTTGACTTCAACTCAGGCCATGATCTCATGGTTTGTGAGTTCAAGCCCCGCATCAGTCTCCATGCTGGGAGTGTGGAGCCTGCTTGGGATCACCTCTCTCCTTCTCTCCCTTTCTCTGACTCTCCCTCTCTCTCTCTCTCTCAAAATAAATTTTAAAAAGAGCCTACTGAACGGGCTCCACTGCTCCAAATCCCCTCCCACACTGTCTATACAAGCAGAAAAGGGGGGGCAACATTGGGATCAGGAAGCTTTGGACTAGTGCTGTAACTTCTCCCCCATCCCAGGCCCCCAGCCAGGTTAGGGGGTTCCAAGAGAATGCCATCAAGACTGGGGGACCTGTGAGGAGAGTAGAATGGCCTCTCATTCCTGGTTGGACATCTGCTTGCATGGCAGACTCGTGGCACTTTCCTCAGATCAAGTGGATGCTTCAGAAAGTAGTGAGGTTTGAGCTGTTTTACCTTATACTACTCAAGAGGACTGGCCACTGGGTGAGGGGACCCTGGGAGCAAAGGCTTTTGAGGATACTGCTGGCAGCATCTGTGTGTAAGTATGGGCATGAGGGCAGGGGGCTTGGTTGGAAGAAGTAGTGGCTGAATAGCTTCTTCCACATCAGGAAACTCTGAAGCGGGGAGGCCTCCAGACCCCTCTCAAATTGAAGATAGTGAGTGAAGAAAAAGAAAATCATTGTATGTCTGTACCCCATTGAGTTAAGACTACAATGAACCAGTTACACAGTGTGAAACACTATCCCTGAATACCTGCCATCCATCTGACCTTCCTTCAAAGAGCTCTGGTGGCCCCTGCCTCTTTGTGGACCCTCTGAGGTTAGGCTGGCCTGGCAGCTGGATGGAGAACAAGGTCTCAGATTTCAATGCTGTGCTTGGGGCCAGGGCACGGGTGAGGTGCCTAGGGCACAAATTGTCAGGAGGTGCTCACTGTCAGTGCTGACCCCGAACTTGCTTGGCCCTGCAGTGGATGAGAGCCCCCCCCCCCTAAATTTTGCACCCTGGGCCCCTCACCTGCCTCACCTTCTCCCAGTCCTATTTGTAGCTGCCACAGGGCCTGGGCCAAGGCCCAGTGGTTTCCTGTGATTCACGGAGTCTTTCAGGTCTACAAGGACATTCTGGGCTTGGTTGATGAGGATCCAGGGATGTGCGGCTAGCACAGTGGCCAACTTTGACTGAGCCAGGCGCACCCAGAACAGACAGGTTTTCCCACAGGGGAGTGTGTGTGTGTGTGTGTGGGTGGGGGGGGGGAGTGTCAAGATTCCGGGAGGCAGCTTTCTGTACCATTCGCCAACAACCCAAACAAAACTGAGGTAATTCTGCCCCCTGGTGTCCACTTCTGTCACTGCAGTCACTGCCAGAGGTCCCTCTAAGTTTCAGGAGATTTAGAATCACTTACTAACCATTCATTCGTGCCTCACACGAGTATTGAGTGCCCCACCCTGGGCCAAGTGCTGTGCCGTACACTGTAGGTACAAAGATGAATAATACAGAGAACTCCCCTCCTTGAAGGGTGCTGTAGTCTAGTGGAGCAGATAGACCCACAAAGATCATTTTGAAGCATTTAAGTAAGTGCTCTGTTAAAGGTCATTATGTAGCACAAAGAAGGCCTGCTTGGCTTAGCGGAAGCAGGGAAGAGTTTGATTGAGTTTGATGACTGACTTTGAGGTTTTTTTAAATGTTTAATTATTTATTTTGAGAGAGAGAGAGAGCACAAGTGGGGGAAGAGAGAGAGAGAGAGAGAGAGAGAGAGAGAGAGAGAGAGAGAGAGAGAATCCCAAGCAGGCTCCCCTCTGTCAGCGCAGAGCCTGATGCAGGACTCAAACTCACAAACTATGAGATCATGACCTGAGCCAAAATCACGAGTCGGATACTTAATTGACTGAGCCACCCTGGCTCCCTAAACTTGAGTTCTTTAGGTGGCTGAGGGAAAGGCCTTCTGACAGAGATAGGTATGTGTGAAGGCATAGGGGCACATGTAAGGGACAACAGAATGTGTCATATGCTGGGGCTGTAGTGCACATTGAGAGGGACAGTGAGAGATAAAGTTAAGAGCTGGCTGGTGGTCAGGGCTTGGAGGGCCTTGTGTGCTACACGGAGGGCTTAGACTTGATCCCTAGGTGATCAGTAATCCCTGAAAAGCTTTGAGCAGGGTAGTGACATTGTTGGATTTGAATTTTTGAGTTTATTCTGGCTGCTTTATAGAGAATGGGTTGTAGAAGTGTAAGGCTGGGGAGGCTCTTGAGAGGGTTGCCAGATGTAGAAACAAAATAAAACAGAAGAAAAGAAAACATGATGCCTACTGAATTTGGCACTTCAGATAGACAAATTTTAGTATAAGTCTATCCCAAATATTGCATGGGATATACTAAAATTAATTCTTCATGTATTTGAAATTCAAGTTTAACTGGGCATCCCATATCTTATCTGGCAACCTTATCTTAGAGACATCAAGGATATGTTGGAGGCTTGGACTAGGGTAGACGTAGTGAAGTTGGATAGAAGCGGAAAAATTCAAGGGGTGGTCAGGAGATAGAAATGAAAGAACTTGGGGATGACATGGATGAGAAAAAGTGAGAAGAAGAACGGTGTCAAACATAAGACCCAATCTCCTGTTTGGGCTGCTTGCTCTGTGTTGGGTCCTCTAACCGCACCTCACCACAATTACCACATACCTTGAGGTCAAAGGTCCTTCCTAAAACATCCCAGAGAACCTACCAACCCAGAAACCAAGACAGCCTCCAGACCCTTGTCCTCCCCTCCTCTGGCCGGTCTCCTGCCTGGCTCCTTTCGATTTCACACCTGCTTGCTTCTGCACTTTGGTCCAGCTAATTGGCCAGGATCTGGTGCCTAGAATCAAGCTAGGGTCCCTTTAGGCTTCGTTCTTTGCCTCTCTGCACCACTCTCCCCAATGGCTGGCATGAGGTGCCCAGGCCAGGCCTCCATGACTGACTAGAACAGATCTTTCCTGCCAAGGAGGAAAATTCCAAACATTCCCAGAACACCACAGGATTCCCTAGGGGCTTTCTCACCCCGCAGAAGGCTGAGGCTAGAAGAGTGGCCTGGCTTCTCAGAGCTTCTTGTGACCCAACAGTGCCACTTAGTGGTCACACAGCACACTGCAGGCTGAGGCGAGATGGGAGACTGGTTTGCAGGCCATGGAGAGAGCTTTACATTCCTATCTCTCCCCTGGCAGGGCACAGGAAGCCTGCCTCTGCTGGTGGCCATCCATCAGGAGTGCGGTTGACGCTCCTCAGCTCTTACGAATCTGAACAACACATCCATTTGGTGGACTTGCTGGTAGAGAGGTGGCCCAAGATGGCATCCAAAGAACTGAACAACTAGGCCTTGAGGTCTCTGTTCTTGACAGGATTCAGGAAGCTGGCCTCCAGGTTGAACTGCTCATAGCCTTCAAACTTCCCAGCCTTCCATATTTGATCAATACCAGCCTGGTATCTATCTAAAAATAGCTGTGTTTGCGGTCCCTCCCACACCTGCTTGTGGGACATCCCAGCCTAGAAAACTGGAAGTGCAGAGTGGGTCTCACAATCGGGTTCCCCATGGTGGGCGTGTTGCCAGACAAACAGTGGGCCTGGCCACTCTCCAGCATGCCACCATCTTCTCTGGGGTTATAGCCAGTCAGAAAGAACCTACCAGGTGCCCCAGCCTCTCTCCCCTCCACACCAGAGCTTGTGAGTATGTGGCCAGAGCCAACATTCTATGCCCCAAGCTGGGGATCTGAAAGACATCAGGCCTCAGATGACCCTGTGGGTTGTAGCACAAAGCTGATCTGGAGTTATTGAAAAGGTTTTCTAAGGAGACTGCCTCAGGAAATGCAGCTCCCTCCCTTCCCCTCTAGGAACTTGCCATGAGGGCCTGGGGACACCCAGGCTGTGTCACTGAGGCTGAGGTGATCACTGATCCACAGCTGATGTCTCCCACACCATCTGGCTGGAGATGGTAAGCCATTCCCGATGAATGCCATTTCCTCATAGCAGGTTTTAGCCATCAGCCTTTTTCATGGCCTCTGGGAGCCCTGGACCCTATTTTCCTGTGCCTAAGACTTTGGAGAAATCTATAATTTATCATGTGTCATCTGCAAAATAGGAATAATAAGACCCCATAGGGTGGTCATCCAGGCCACATGAGTTAATATACATAAAGTGTTTTGCTGTTTGTTATAATTAATACTTCTCAGGGTCTGAGATTGAGCCCCTGCAAGGATATAGACACCAGTTAGGTCCAAGTGCCTCACACTTTCTCCCTTTCCCTTCCCATCAGGGTCTCTGGTTGTTGACTTGAAATAGGAAGTCCTTCATCTTTTGCATGGGCAGTGAGTCTTCCAGAATGAGGACCTCTGGAGGTTCTGTAGGTCAGGGCAGGTTGGGTTGGGGGGAGAAAAATTGTCACGGACATTAAGTTGTACAGTGCCCCAGCAATCTTTCAGTAACTAATGAACAATAGTTTGCTTGACCTCCTGGGCTGACAGGCTGTGGTCTGCTTAGGACATCAAGATATGCTCCTCAGGCTTCACCTTATGTGAGCCACTGGCCTGTTCCATCCTAGACCATCAGCTTTAGCCCCACCTCCTGGCTGGCTTTGAGAGATATACATTTGAGAAGCCCAGCGTGGGTGCCTTCTGTCCAACCAAGGGCTCCACCTGCTGCAGACCAGCTCCATGAAACCCAAATCCCTTGCAGTCTCTGAGTCTCACAAGGCACCAATCACCTTTCATGTCTCCAACCTGACCATCCTGCCAGTGGCCTCCTTGGGCAGGGGAGGAGTTTCTCAGTCCCTGATTGTGGGACTTGTTTAGATGTGAGCTGTGGATCCAGTTGTATTTTCTTCCGAATGACTACCCAGTTGTCCCAACATGGCTTGTTGAAGAGTACACACTAGAATCACACCCAGTATGGTAAGATGCTCACACAGGGAAAAGCATGTAGGGACGGCGACTGAGGGAACAGCAGATTCACAGTCCCCATATATCTCGTGCCCTTTTAAGGTATGTGCTTGTTGAGTGGTAGCAGACTGAAATCCCTTGCATAAATCATTTTATCTCTTTTTTTTGTTCTGAGCATATATATGTAAATTCCTAAAAGTTAAATGCTACATGACATGTACTTCCTATCAAGGCCAACCTCCAGGTATGTGTGTGCTCTTTAAGGAGCCCCAGGCTCCAGTGATGGAAGGCTAATACCACAACAGTCTAGAGCAGGGGTCAGCAAACTTTCTCCGTAAATGTCCAGATAGCAAATATACTAGACTTTGCAGGCCATATGGTCTCTGTTGCAACCACTCAATGCTGCTTTTGTCAGACAAAAGCAACCATAGACAACATGTTAAGAAATAAGCATGACTCTGTTCCAATAAACTTTATTTACAAAAACAGATGGTGGGCCATAGTTTGTCAACCTCTGAGAGCAACTGAGACCTAACTTTACAAGACCTGTCCAGAGGCAAATTACACATCAGTTACACAAGAGAGTGCCAAATCAAATACAGGGTCATAGAGAATCTTCATGGACATCTTAAATGGAGCCTTTCTGGCTGTCTAGGTGGGCAGGGCATCTGGCTTATGTCCCTCAACTGTCCTGTGCCCACCCTCACAGAGCAGGACCTCCTGGCATTGTGGGTATCCTAGACTATCACTGGATTAAGTCCAAACCTCAACTAGGGCCATTACACATAGGTATCAGTTCCTTGACTGCAGCAAGCCATTTGTGTTAGCTCACTGGCTGATTCCAAGCACACCACCAGCCAATCCTGGGCCACCCCTTGCTCTGCCTGTCTAAGGAGAGAAGAGACATGAAGATTGCCAGGGTGGGATGGTGCTGCCTTTTATTGAAAACACAGGAAGAGAAGGAGGTTTATGGGGGTACAGTGAGTTTGCTGTGGAATATGTTGAGTTTAAGATGGCTGTGGGACATTCAAGTGGAGATACCCAGCAGGTGGTTTCACACAAGCATTTGATTTACCTGAATTCAAGTCTACTCATGCTGCCAAAGAAAAAGATGACGATGGCAAGTATTCTAGTGATTCCACCTGCCCTTTGGCCAAGTAAGCATGGACTCTTCAATTAATGTAAGACAAAGAAGTGGGTCTGTCGCTCCTTCAGTGAGTCTCAGTTCTTCCATGCCTGTCACGGTAGGATCATCTCTCTGGGCTGATACGGGTCATGTATTTAAAACTGCTGTTGTGGGGAGCCTGGCTGGCTTGATCATTAGAGCATGTGACTCTGGATCTTGCTGTAAGTTTGAGCACCATGTTGGGTGGAGAGATTACTTAAGAATAAAATCTTTAAAAAAAATAATAAAGCTGCTCTATCAACAATAACCAAATTATGGAAAGAGCCCCAATGTCCATCGACAGATGAATGGATACAGAAGATGTGGTGTGTGTGTGTGTGTGTGTGTGTGTGTGTGTGTGTGTATATATATATATATATATATATATATATATATGAGAATATTACTTGGTGATCAAAAAGAATGAAATCTTGCCATTTGAAACAACGTGGCTGGAACTAGAGTGTGTTATGCTAAGCAAAATATGTCAGTCAGAGAGAGACAAATATCATATGATTTCACATATATGTGGAATTTAAGAAACAAAACAGATGAACACAGAGGATGGAAAGGAAAAATCAGATAAAAACAGAGAGAGAGGCAAACCATAAGAGACTCTTAAATACAGAGAACAAACTAAGGGTTTCTGGAGGGAGGTGGTGGCAGGGATGGGCTAAATAGGTGATGGGCATCAAGGAGGGCACTGGGTGTTATATGTAAGTGATGAATCACTGGGTTCTACTCTTGAAACCATTGTTACACTATATGTTAACTAAGTTGGATTTAAAAATGCAAAAAAAAATAAAGCTGTTGTTTTATGGTGTGTGCATGTGCACACATGTGTGCGTGACATGCTTCCTGGGAGCATTATTTCTCTTTTGGGGTACTTAAGGTTTTTTTCTGTGTATATTCAATTTTTGCCTGAAGTACTTGACTGTAGAGTGTATGCTGAATGAGGTGTGATGACACCGTAAATGTGTCTGAAGTACAAGATGGTGGGGAAGGACACCGCTTCAGAGTTTTGGGGTCCATGTGCACATAGGTGGCAACAGCAGACAGAAGAGTGAGTGGGGTTTCCGGAGCAAGAATATAGAATAAGAAGACAAGTGGCTCAAGCCCAATGCCTAGCACCTAGGATATGCTATCATTTAGCAATAGGGTCAGGGAGGAAGATGAGCCTACAATGGAGCCTGAGACCAAATGGTGGGTGAAGTGGGAGAGAAACCGGGAGGAGTTTGAGTCCTGGTGGCCTGGTGGAGGGAGTGTTCCAGAAGAAGTAGTGAAGTGCTACTGAGAGGTCGGAGAAGGTAAGGGCTAAGAAACAACCTTTGGCTTTGGAAACATGGAGGTTGCTGGCGACCTTGGTGGGAGTGGTATCAGAAGGATGGGCCAGAGAGGGTCAAGGGGTGAGTGGAGGTGAGAAAGTGGGGGTGGCAAGTGGAGATAACTCGTTTAAGAAGTGTGGCTGTGGGGGACAGATTGGTAGAACAGGAAGGCTTCTCTCCATCAGCCATCACTCCTCATACCAGCATGTATAGTCCTGGGGATGAGCAAAGGAATTCCATTCATTTTCTGCCACCATCTCATTTTTCCTAGAACCTTGGTCCAAAGAGTCTAGTTTTCGAAGAGGGCTGCCATGACAAAGTACCACAGACTTAAGCAAAAGGCATTTATTCTCTCATAGTTATAGAAGCCAGAAGCTCAAGATCCAGGTTGGCACAGTTGGTTCCTTCTTAGGGTGGCAAGGGAGACTCTATTCCAAGCCTCTGCCCTGGCTTCTGGTCATTTGCTGGAAGTCTTTGGCATTCCTTCATTTGTATGTGCATCACCCAGATCTCTACCTTCATCTTCACATGACCTTCTCCCTGTGTGTGCATCCGTGTCCAAATTTCCCCTTTTTCTAAGGACACCAGTCATACGGGATTAGGGCCCATCTACTCCAAAATAACCTCATTTTACTTAACTAATTACATCTGCAGTGATGTTATTTCCAAATAAGGTCACAATCACAGGTACTGGAGGTTAGGGTTCTAACAGATGGATTTTCATGGGGGCGGGTGGGGCACAATTCAACCTATAACAAGCCTTTTGGTCTCCCTTCTTTCCACTTCCTCTCCAGTTGTATGGTCAGGAATTATTCTATTCCTTCCCACTCACATCTGTGTCTCCCCCTCCTCCATCTGTCTCCAGGCCTCCATCCCTCCTGACCCGTCTCCAGAGAAGATCTAATGCATCATTTTTCTGCAGCAAAATGACCTCCCCACCCTTGTTGAAACTTTCTAAATAACTTGCAGCATTGAGTGATGGTGAAGGAAGCAAGAGAGGAAAATGATATTTCATTTGGCCTGTGTTCAGCGAGATGGGGCTGAAATGTCCATGGCCATTACATAATCTCAATCTAGTCCTGAAACATTGTTTTTGTTGTTGTTGACTTCAAAGGCCATAAGTGAGAGATTATAAGGAAAATAGTCAATGAAACTCCTCAAAATAGAAAGAAATGATAAGAAAACCAGAGAAGTGACTGCAGCTTTAAATACCAGCTTTACATCTGGGAACACGCTCCTCTGCCACCTACTGGCCACAGCTACAATCAGTAAAAAAGATCCTTGCGCGGAGCCAGGGCCACCATTAAAGGTAGAGTGGCCCATGGTCACCAGATGGCACTTGCAACTGTGCTTTGTGCCAGGACATGGCTTAGAACATCATGCCCCAGGGAGCTGCCAGGCTGGCTGGAGAGCCCCATGGTTGCCTGCTGGTGTGCTGGTGTGCTGGTGTGCTGGGCCAGAAGTTAGGGAAGAGAAGCTTGCAGACGCTAGGGACGGAGCAGGCCAGGGATGTGAGGGAGCGGTGTGGGGCTGGGCTCCATGCCCGAGAGGCCCTTTCCAGCCTCCTACAAGCCTGAGCAGGACACTGTGCCTGTTCATTCCAACACACAGACGTTTCTTTCTTTTATGAAATAATGTTTTCTTTAATCTTTTTCTGATATAAAAAGTAATGGGCGCTCATTGTAAGACATTAGAGAAGCAGAAAAATATAAAAATAACAAAATAATTTAGGTTGGCACAGAGGGTGGCTTGGGGGGCTTTACCGTAATCTCCATTAGCACTCCCAAAGTCGTTCTAAATATACACGCAATGTAAGGAAAAACTCCACTTGCTATGCAAATACGGCTTGCAGTTTCCAGACAGTCACTAGCCTCCCTTTGAATGGCTTCTAAACCTTCCTTTACAGACATTCTGGAGCCACTGCAGCCCACAATGCCACCACCCTGGGCTGACTGCTATTGACTGAATGGAACATTGACTTTCACTATTTTTGTGTCTACGTATTATCTTTTGTAAATTTTACTTTTTGTTGAGATATAATTGATATATAACACGATATTAGTTTCAGGTGTATGACATAATGATTTAATATTTGTGTATATTGTGAAATGATCACAGTCTAGTTACCATCCACCACCACAGAGTTACACAATTTTTTCTTGTGAGGAGAACTTTTAAGATCTACTCTTTTAGCAGCTTTCAAATAAACAATATAGTATTATTGACTGTATTCACCATGCTCTACATCACATGTTTTATCTTTATGTATTATCTTTATAACTGATTTTTAAAATTTAGGAACACTTGGTACATACCTACTTACAGCCTGCTTTTCTGCTCATCCCTCAGCAACATTACTTGTAAAGGCTGCATAATGTTTTATCCATAAAATATATAACATGTGTACCCATCTTCTGGTTCTGAAGGCTATGTAGATTGTTGCCAGGTTTTCGTTCTACTAACACTAAGATGAACCTCTGCGGACTTGCCCCTTTGTGCTCCTCTTGGCACATTTCCTAGAAGCAGAACTGCTACTATGAATGTCTCTAGGCTCTTGATACCTATGACCATATCACTTCTAGAGAGGTGACACTCATTTGCCTTTGACAAGCGGTGGACACACATGTTTTCCCTCACCTGTGCCTCTAGAGTTATAGATGACACAGATTATTGGGTGCCAGATATTGGGCTATGTCCTGGGGTTAGCACAGTAAGGAAAAAAAAAGAACATGGTCTCAGCCTCCGCAGTTCCTGACCTGGTGGGAGAACGGCCTGACCCAATAATGACCGTGTAAGTACAGACTGTGATGATGCTGTGGTGGTGGGGGGAGGGGGGCGGGAGCACAGCATGGGAAGAGCTGGCTCTGTGGTGAGAGGAAGCAGAGAGCAGTCAAGGAAGAAGTCTGTATAGCTGAAGCAGAGACCATGGGAGTAGCAGGATGTGGGAGGAGGCTGGAGTCAGTGGCACTCAGACCTGCTGCCTTGTGGGCCCCGGTTTGGGGAAGCCACTAAATGGCTCTAAACAGAGGGGTGATGCGATTACATCTGCCTTTCGAGAATCACTTTAAAAAATGTTTTTTAATTGTGGTAAAAATAAAAAAAAATTACCACTGTAGCCATTTTTAAGTGTATGATTCAGTAGTGTGAAATATATTCATATTGTTGTGCAATAGATCCCCAAAATGTTTCCATCTTGCAAAACTGAAACTCTAAACCCATTAAACAACAACTTCCTATTTCTCCCTCCCCCCAGACCCTGGCAGTCACCATCTACTTTCTGTCTATAAATTTGCTAGGTAAGTGGGGTCATACAGTACTTGTCTTTCTGCCACTGGCTTATTTCACTTAGCATAATGTCCTCAAGCTTCTTCCATGCTAGAACATGTGTCAGAATTTCCTTCATTTTTAAGGCTGAACAATATTTCACTGCATGCAGATACCACACTTTGTTTCTCCGCTCATCCATCAATGGATACTTGGACTGCTTCCACATTTTAGTTATTGTGAATAATGCTGCTATGAACGTGTGTGCAAATATCTGTTCAAGTCCCTGTTTTCAATTCTTTTGGATCTATACCCAGAAGTGCAGTTGATGGATCACATGGTAGTCTACGGCCATACCACCCTGAACGCGCCCAATCTCGTCTGATCTCAAAAGCTAAGCAGGGTCGGGCCTGGTTAGTACTTGGATGGGAGATCATATGGTAGTTCTATTTTTAATTTTTTGAGGAACCTTGAGAACCACTTTTAAAAAGCAAATTCGGCAAGGCTGATCTTGTTGCCCACAAAAACAATAGAAAATAGTACTGGATGGCTGCTAAAAGCTATTAACTTTTTGGACTACATTAATATAATTTACTAAGTACACACACACCCACAAGTGAACTCCTCTAAAGTTAATAGAGCTCAGTATGAACAATTAAATGTATTCACCTTTTAAAAACACCCATTGTATACAGACTTGTGTCTTCAAGTGATCTGAAGAACAATATTTATTAACCAAATATCATTGAGCACTTCTCTCAGCAAGGCATTGTGGGAAAATCCAAAATATGACTAGCTTGGTTCCCACTCTCATGATACTTGGAGTCCCAGGTTGGCAACAACACTTTTTTGTGTGTGGTGTGTTAATATAGTGGAACAAGGGGAAGGTTCTAAGGGTTCACAGGAAGCAAGAGTTGTGAGGAAAGGCTTCCTGGAGCCAGTGACATTTGGGTTTGATAGGGTTTGGACAGGTGGAGTGGTAGTGGCCAAAGAGTTCCAAGTGACTTAGACAGACTGAGCCAAAGTGGAGTGTATGTGAGTTTAAGGAAGGCGAGGGCATGACAAGGTCAAGAGTGGGAGGTTTGGCCAGAGAGGTCGGCGGGAGAGACGAAAGAGAGCTTTAATACTGGGCTGAAGAACTGGGACTCTGCAGTAAGCAGAGGCTTGGGACTATGAGGGGTTTTGATTAGGGGAGTGTCATCAAAGTAATGCATTGGGAAGATTAGTCTGGCAGTCATGTGTGTAGAATAGACTGAAAGGGAGCTGAAAAATCAGTTAGAAAGGGATTAAACAGGATACACCAGGCCAGAAGTAATGAGGGTTTGCATTTGCTGGTGGGATGTGGGAAGTGCGCAGAGGAAAGGAGGGGCCAGATGGACAAGACTATGAACAACCTGACCTTGGACTCCCTTCCGAGAATATCCCATCACACCTTTTCTCCCCTCCTCTCCCTCTTCTTCCTTCCTTCCCTCTTTTCTCTTTCCCTCCCTCTTCTTTTTCTTTCTTCTTTTCTTCCTACTTCTTCTTGAAAAATATTATGTATGTCTTACAATGACCAATTTTGCTCATTTTGGTTTCCTTTAGAACCTTGCATAGTGGCCTACACTTAGCAAGTGCTCTGTAAATATTTGTTGAATTGCAGTTGGTGACTAATTCGAAGTGGGACAGGGGCCAAAAATAACCAAAGCTTTAAGCCTGGCTGATGGGAGAGAGTAGGATACCAGGAGAAGCTGTTCAAAGTCAGGTTAATTTGAGCTTCTGGAAGGTCATCCAGCTGACTTGAAATTTTGGGATGTAGCTTGAAGAGAGATTTCAAGGAACATCCCACTTTCATTCACACTCCATCTGGGGAGATAGTGGCTATATTTAAGAGCACTAATTATGGTCTGGGGTCATATTCTGGTCTGCCACTAGCCCAGTACCAAGTAGTCTCTGAGCCTGTTTTATCCACCTATGAAAGGGGGATAAAGTAGTACTTAATAAAGAGGTTATCAAGGGTGAATGTGAGGTTAAATGTATTAGTACAGCACCTGGGGTAAATGATAGCTGTAGTTGTTAGTGACTATCACTGTTATTAAAGTCAGAGGGAGCATAAATCATGTCATTACCGAGTAAAGCCATTCATGGCTTCCTGTTGCACACACAGAATAAAAGGCAGCCTCCTTCTCCAGGCTCCACAGGCCCTGACCACTTCCTGTCCAGCACCCCCATCACCACCCCACTGTGTTCTCCCTGACTGTCCCCTGAACACAGCAAGCTGCTTTGCTGCCTTAAGGCCTTTGGATTTGCTCTTTTCTTCCCCTGGAATGTTCTTTGCCAGATATTGTATGGCTGGCTTTTTTTTTTTTTTTGGAAGGGGGGGACATATATACTGTATAATCGTCATTCAAATCAGGATTTGAGACCTTTTGTCTTCCTGAGATTTAGGTCTTAGCAGACATCACCTCCTCAAAGCAACCTTCCCTGACCAAGTCCACTCGCCATGCCCTCTGGCACATCATCCTTTATTCTCTGCAGAGCATCTGTCATACTAATTACCTTGTGCACTATTTCTATGTCTGCTTTCCCCATCCCGCCCCACCCTCCTAGTGAAAGCACCGTGGTTTCTATAGCCTCAGCACCTTGAGAGGCACCTGGCATGCAGGAGGCCTCAATAAATACATATTGAATGACTGGTTGATTAATATTGAAGACGCGAGGTGGGTGGTGATGAATGATGGGAACAAGCCCAATCAGGGTGGAAAGAGAAGGGCTCAAAGCACAGTGGAAGAGTTAGCCTAGGCAAGGAGGAAGACCACTTATTTCTGACAGGTGGGAAGGGGGAGGGATGAGCTATAGACATTTTGATTTGCAGAGCAGGGCTCTGAGATGGCTGCTTCAGCTAACTGCTTTGACATTTGCATAAAGTAAAGGATGTGGCCACCTGCTGAGAGCTGAAGGGCTTAGGAAGAGAGGTGTGGGCCTTGAGGCCAGTGGAAGGTTTTAGAATTATACTAGTTGCCAATTATTTAGTGCTTATGCATGAGGCACTGCTCCCGGCCCTTGAAACACACTAGCCAATGCCATCTCATGATGATCCTTTGAGGGAAGATACTATTATTACTTCCATTTTAAGATGTGGTAACTGAGGCCCAGAGAGGTCAGCGAACTTTTTCCCAAGATCAGACATCTAGAAGTGGCAGAGCTAGGATTTGAACCAGGCAATGTAGCTGTTGGAGCCTATGCAAAGAACCACAGCAATCTCCTGCCTCTTAGTTCCTGAAGCACCAAGTCTAGAAGGGTCAGTAAGAGATGAAGAGGAGGACTGTGGAATGAATGATATATGGCAGGCCTAGGAGCAGTCAGCCAATGCTATGCCAGGAAGCCCAGGAATGGGAGCAAACAAAAAACCAAAATCCCCCAAAAAACCATGAATGAGATGGAGGTGTATGGGGTGGTGGTAACTTTGAGTTAGGCATGGTAAAGGTAGAAACTGAGCTATCCTAAAGTGCACAAGAGAGGTGGTTTCTGAGTAGGAGAAAACAGCATGTGCAAAGGCCCTGAGGTGGAAAAGAGCTTAGCTAATTGGGGGTAGTCAGTGTCAGAGCACAGTGGTGGGGACAGGGGAGGGTTACTGGTGAGCATTCAAACATTGTAAGGTGGGGTGTAGGTACTAGTATTTTGTAAAAACCCTAGGTTATGTGCTCAGGGTTGAGAACCACTGATTTAGACCAGCTTCCAGGTGACACTCATTTGGGGACTGCACTTTGAGAAACATGCCCTAGATGATTCTAATGAGCAGCCAGGGTTGAGAACCATGCATCTAAATTGAAGATGGGGAATTGAATGGCACAAAACCATGGCTTCAAAGTGTGATGGAGGAAGAGGAAAGCCCCTCTTCTCCATGCAGGAGCTAGGGGATGGGAGTAGCTTCCACAAGACAGAAATGAGGGAGAAGGTAGGTAGCAGTGACTGGGTAAGAATCAATGTAGGTAAGAGCAGCAAAGGTACAAACTAGAGGTGGGGGGATTTATCCACAAAGCAGAAGGAAGAGAAAGAAGGGCTAGGAACCAGGCACCCAGGGCAGGGGACGGCAGCATAGGAAAGAGCAAAAGGAGGCTAATGGGGGGGAAGGGCAGAACAGCAGGTGTGGCTCCTGAGGCTCAACAACAGCCAGGTGTATATGCTGGTGACCTCAGCTCCGCAGCTTGTTATTCATCCTTTCATTTACACCTCACCCCTACTCCCAAAAAATCTGCAGCAAAAGGCTTAAATACAGACGTATATAGAAGGTGGCACCGTGGTGTGTCTGTGGTGGTGGGGGGGAGGAGGGCAACAGAGTAGGCTGAGCATGGGGTCTGATTATACCTAGTTGACAAGGTTAACATCAAATGAAAGCCATAAAGCCTTTGGCAGTGCGGTAGAGTCAGTGAAATATAGTGGAGAGCTAGGGGAGCAGGACATAAGTTGACATCTACACAACACCTGCTGTGCACCAGGTACCGTGGTTGCCACTTTGTTTCTTTCTCATTTAATAACGCAGGGCCTTGTAGGCCATGGAAAGTTTGGATTTTCTTCTAATTAGACTGCGAAGTCACTGAAGGGTTTTTAAAAGAGAAGTGAGGAGATGTAGTTAGGTCGTCAAAGATCAGTACTACACCTGTTCCATTTTATAGGCCAGGAAACTACAGGTTAGCCAGTCTGGGGTCACACACGAGGAAGTGTCTGAATCTAGATTAAAGATCAGGCCTCTCTGAGATAAAGCAATGTGACAAAATGTTAACAGGTGATGAGTTAAGGGTATAGGGTATTCATTGTATCCTTTTGACTTTTCTGTATGTTTGAAAGATTTTGTAATAAAAAGTTGGAAAAAAAAAAAGGTCTGGGGTGCCTGGGTGGCTCAGTCAGTTAAGCATCTGACTCTTGATTTCAGCTCAGGTCATGATCTCATGGTTCGTGAGTTCGAGCCCATCGGGATCCTCACTGACAGCGCAGAGCCTGCTTGGGATTCTGTCTCTCCCCCTCTCTCTGCCCCTCTCCTGTTTGTGCTCTCTCTCAAAATAAATAAAGTGAAACAAAAAGGACTAGGTCTAACATCAAAGCTTAAACTCTTTTTTACCCACTATGCATTACTGTGTCACTAATCTAAGTAACCCTGATTCCCTCATTGTCCCCTCTGAGCCTGATTTTGCCCATTGTAACAACGAGACTGGGTTAGATCACCACTAAGGTTCTCTCCCTAATACTCAGTAATCCCGCTGTGGCAGTGTCTAGCTTTAAATCATTAGGCTACACCAAGAGCCAGGTCATGAGCTTGTCCTGTGGTCTGAAAGAGCCTAATGGTTCTCCTGTAACAGCATCCAGGGATGCAGTTTGTAACCTCTGGAAAGAGGTGTGTGCTCGGCCATATCGCCTGCTGCTGTGTAAACACTTCTGGGTGTCAGTCTCCATCCACTGGGGGGAAATCACTCTCAAAAGGAAACATCTTCTTCTGCCAAGGCTTTGGGTGGGGCTAAGAAAACTGTTCGTGACAACACTGAATCAGCACATTCATCAGCGTCAAGCTCATAGTCAAAGGGAACTGGAAGAGGGCCCTGGTTAAGAAAGCTCCAGCTGAGGCCTCTTCAGCCTCAAAGGGAAAGGAACCAGAATGGGCAAAGTCATAATGGAGATCGGCAGGGGAATAAAAGGCAGCATGCTCAAATTAGGGGTTTCCTCCTAAAGTATTAGAGTTCAGAGTAGAGCTCCCTCAGAAGTACTTAATTTATGGACTTCATGCCCCCCAAGAGGTAATAAAGCTTCAAAATGGGTTTTCAAAAGTTGCAAAATGACTTTTGTGAAAACAGGCTCTTTGTAGGAACATGTCTAAACCGCTGAGGCTATTTTGGCAAGGACAACTGGGTTCTCCCAAAATGTGTATGTTGGGGTTTGTCAGATTTCTGGGGCTGGAGTGATCATGGATCTGACCCAGTGTGATATTTACATGCATAAACAATCAACATCCTTTTTGGTAATCGTGTTATTTTGTTGCCTGAATCCCTGGAGTTAAAATAAGAATCCTGGGCTGGCCTCTGGAAGCACTGTGACTTTATTAGCCTCAGAAAATAACGTGGCTTCTTCTCCCTTCCAGGGGCAAACATACCGAGCATTCTTCTATTTCTGTGTAAGACAGGAAATAACAGTACAGTCGTAGCTGTGAGGACTGCAGTCAAGTAGGATCCAGTGACCATAAGCCCCCGTTTACCAAGATCACACTGATTTTTCACACAACATATATTTATTCAGAAAAACATTTGCAATAAATTATAATAAAAAAGATGACACAAAATACAGAATCCCACTAGCAGCTTTGCTTAGTGACCAAGACATTTTTGAGAAATATAACAATTACAGAATAAGAATCAGAAAACAGTGAAAGGGAAACTAATGCAATGTCACCATATAGGTTCGAGCCATTTCTTCCCTAAAACAATAGATGTGGAGTCCTTCTCTACCAGTTGAATCTGAACTCCTTACTTCAGGAGCTATGAAATAAATAGCACATTAGAGTTACTTAGGAATCAGAGGTTGGCGTGCTGGAGTAGGCACAGTAGGGAGGCAGATTTCTTCCGTCTACTCTATTTCTGTCTCCCCTACCTAGAGATTGTCTCAAACCCTTAATGCAGTGTACATCCCAGGGCCAGAGCTGGAAAAATGTAGAGGCACTAAACAAATTTGGTGCATCTGCCTGTCTTATGAGGAAACAGGATGTTGCCTACACCCCCCACCAACCACATCCTTGATCACCCAAAGGTCCCAGGTTGGCAATATACTAGACAATGTGTCCAGGACAGGCATCTCCCTGTCTTTGTGTAACGACCTTGCCCCAGATTCAATAATCTGCCTCTATGATCACCTTCTGGCCTAGTGGAGATGGCAAAAGCATTCTGCCTATAATCTTCTATTAACTAAGTTCAATACCTAGCCTCCGACCTATCAGATCTGCAGCTGTTTGGCACAGAGAACTTAACTCCTAGTTCCATAACTCCCTATCAAGAAAGGCTTTAACCAGTATATCACAGGATACATACCTTTTCTTCCCCACAGAACTCAACTTACAAGAGATGGGGGGAACTGAAGAACCATTCAGCAGTGGTGTTTCCCCTGGCTCTCTCCTTCAATGTGCTAGAAGAGTCAGGAGTCAATGCCCAAGACCAGACACAAAGCCTATACATTAGGCTCCTTGGATTTAATGTTAACAGCCAAGAATGAGTTAACTCAGGGTGGTTAATGAAAGAAAACCAGGAAGAAGCCAACTACATCAGGTAGTTTTGCAGTTAGTGGCTGGTGGCTGGTTTGCCAACCAACACAGAATAATTAAAAAACAACAAAAACAACAACAATGCTCCCCACAGAGCTTGAGTGAATGAAATGCTCAGAGGGTTGTCTTGGGTGGGAGAGAAAGGGGCTTCATTGGTCCCACTGCATAGTCTCTTTTACATAACACTGGATAAGGTGACTAGAAACCATGGGGAGCTGGTCATAGAGCCCAGAACCAGCCTTGACGGGAGAGGGGGCAACATCTACCCCCTGGTATTTCAGAAGACCAGAGAGGGGGTTCTAAGGGTTATCCACAACAGCCTTGCTGAAGGAAGGAGCAGTATCGCTGGAGAGGCCCACCTGAGATGCAGACTGCCTTTTTGACTTTGATGCAAGCATTGCTCTGGAGATGGATGTGTAAGTGGGGAACAGGTCCCACAGACAACCAGGATGAGTTCTCATGTACAATTTGAATAAAAACAGAAAAGGGATGGTAGAAAGCAGGACCTGTCAAACATGAATATTCTCACTCTTGAAACGCTCAAAGTGCTTCCACTCTGATCGTGATTCTCTCACATCAATGGGATGGCATCTCTGACAGTCCCTAAAGTTCTGCTACTCAATGTGGTTGGAGACAAGAGAATACGGTTCCACCTAGTGTTGATCCATGACAAGGACAATGTTACAGAGACATACAGATGCCACTGTAGTAGAAATGCACAAATGCATGTCACAACCACATGTAGACAGTTAACTCACTGTTGGGGACACCCGAGGAGTCACTAGCTTTACCCAGACTTCCTTCGACATAATAGTACTAGTGGAGTGGAGTGCAAAGAGGTGATATGGGAGGGGGCCAGGCAAAAGTGCTTTAGACGAAGGACTACAGACTAGTCTGAGCTAGAGCACATAGTGCTTGCAGACCTAGAATGGGAACATCTCAGAATCTAGGCCTAGGGTGCTAAGGACAATCATGATAGCTGGCAGGAGGGCAACAAACACTTCCCAGATAAAGGAGTGTAGATATAGATCTCTTGCCTTATAAAGAGAGAACACAAAAACACCAAAATATGGTACCTTTGGCTTGGCAATGTGAGTCTAAAAGTATTTTGCTGTGCAGGATATGGTAAGGGAGGGATTAGGAAACTCTTTTCCTTTTGCACTAGAAACAACTTTTTCATGCCAACAGCCTCAAAATTCTGCAACTGCCCCTTCCCGTGGCATGACTTTTCAAACCATTCTGAAATACTTAGTGCCCGAGACCTTCCGCCTCTAGAACCTTGGAGAGTAGTAAGAGGTAAAGGCTTATTAGTCTTCATCGCTCTCAAGAAACCCCAGAAGGAACTGGATAGCACGTTGACGGTCACTTGGAGTCTGTCTTGCCATGAGGTTGGGTGGAGGCCTTAGGAGAAGACTAGTGAAGAGAGTAGCTAGAGGGTGAGAGAAAGGAAAGGTAAAACCCTTTGTCAGACACAACCTAAGCAAAGCCTCAGAGACAGGAAGTGGGGGGCCAGGGGACAAGGGCAATGGGAGGGAAGTAACTGCCATGTGCCTGGACGTGAAGGAAGGAACACACTGTGTACACCATACACAGACTGTCCCGACCAGCCTACCCCCACTCACGTTGCCATTCTTATGAAGCACTCTTACCGATCATGTTTTCGCTGACATTGTTGTATTTAGAGAATTTTAAGAGTTCTCGAAGGAATGCCATCAAGTAATGGAAAACATTTCTATGGCATCTCGGAAGCTGGGAAATCACCTGTTTTTTTTTTAAAAAAAGGGGGGAAGGGTGGGCAGTGAGAACAGGTGAAGGAAGGGAGTAACAAGAGCTTACAGCTGCCACAGAAGTAGTTTATAATCCAACCTATACAGAACCCCATTCATCTGTCACAACTTTCCTTTATTCACTCATGACTAACAGAGTACCTGCAAATAATAACTTCCGAGTCAGAAAGGTCATCCTGTTTGGCCTGGGTATACACTCAATGACCAGGCTACGTGGTCAGCACACAGTCACACGCACACCCCACCTCACAAGAAGGTTGGTATTAATCTGGTCTTCTCCCATCTCCTCAGACACGCAGCCATGGCATCTGCCAAGCTGAATAGTTTTCTCTGTAATGTCATTTAGCATGGATGGGAGCTCCTCCCAATACTCACTAGCCTGATTGAGAAGTATTCTCAGCTACTGTGCATCAAAATTATTTCAAGATTAAAAACAAACACCAAGAAGGGGGTGCCTGGCTGGCTCAGTTGGCAGAGTGACTCTTAATCTCAGGATTGTGGGTTTGAGCCCCACGTTGTGTGTAGCCCCACACTGTCTGCAGAGACTACTTAAAAATAAAATCTTAAAAAAAACACCAAGAAGACAAAAAGAAGAAAGGCTCACAAGTATCACCGACCATTCCTGGTAATGTCAGCCAGAATTCAGCTTCATAAACAATCTTCTGCCAACGTAGAGGTATCCACCCTACTCAGTAGGCCAACTAGAAAAGTGTGGCAACTATAATAGGAAATAATACAACCTAAAATTTAAGAGTCCTAACTCTTGGGGCACCTGGGTGGCGCAGTCAGTTAAGCATCCGACTTTGGCTCAGGTCATGATCTCACAGTTCATGAGTTCAAGCCCTGTGTCGGGCTCTGTGCTGACAGCTCGGAGCCTAGAGCCTCTTCGATTCTGTGTCTCCCTCTCTCTCTGCCCCTCCCCCACTCATAAATAAATAAGTCCCAACACTCAAAGCTGGTGTCCTGCCATGAATAACAGATCCAGACCTATCTTACCACATAGCTAGCTACACGCCTGGCTTTGCTAGATTGATTTCTCTACGGGGGAACCTGTCCCAGGCACATCCTCAGAGCAGTAAAACTCACCTGTCGACAGTTCTGGGGATCCTGAGCAGAGTCAAGGCATCGCTGATACAGCTCATAACAGATGACGGGTTCTGGCAGGGCCTCCAGGAAAATGAGCAGTGCTTCAGCCACAGAGTGATTACTGCCAGCTGTATCAACTTAAGTCAAGGGAAAGAGGCTCTAGGAAAAAGGCCACACAGAGACCTGATTTGCTTCCTTCCTCCAGCCCCCTCAGGGACAGTTTCCTTCCTGTTATTCAGGGCACATTGATCCTAACTGGGGTTTGATATTTTATTCGTCCAGGTATGGTGCAGCTGAGTTGTTACAGAATTGATCAAAGACTCTTGGGAGGTTTGGCTCAACTTGAGAGTCAGGGGAATGTGGCATGCAGAATGATGTTCACACTCGATCAGTCCTTGAAACTAGTCCCCAGTGTTTCCCATTCTCTTTTATGTCCTAGTGACAATATACATGGTGGCAGGAGTGATCAAAAGCCTGAAGCAGAACAGTACCAGTGCTGTGGGTCTTATGCTCCATGTTTATTAAAAGTTGTTGTTACCTACCCCTTTATTCCTTTCAGTAAGAGTCTGATACAGAGAGAAGTCAAAAGTTCCTGAAAGGAATTGAAAAACAACTGCAGACTTGATGATTACCTTATAATAGATGACAGTCAGAGAGAAAGTACAGATGGAAACACAAAAATCAAATGTAGGAGGGAAGAAAAGTTTGGTCAAGAATTCATCCAGCTTCCTAAGCCTTTGTCAAAAAGGATACGGATTGTCTCGGGAATGCTAGTATCCAGACAATCAATGATCTGCTGTAACTCCTCCTGCATTCCAGGGGTTTGGAACAGATCCTCCTACCAAAGACATGACAATAAATGGAACAAGGCAAGATAATCAGCCCTAAGGTTCTGAAGTCCATCCAGGGATCCAGAGAGTGACAATGCAAATGGAAGTGTAATGTGCATACTCGTGATTAGGAATGGAGGTGTGACAATGGCATCTTTTCCCTTTATCATCTGTATAATCCGTGTGAAATTTTACTTCCAACCAGAAAATGATCTCCACAGGTTTTAGCTTATACCTGATATGGCAGAGAACTAGATGGCTACAGTGGGAGACCAGATGTTTCCACTTCTAGCTTCCTGACAAGTAGAAGGCAGAGTCGAAACAGCTGAACCACAGTTAAATACTGACCTTAGGGAATGCTAGGGCAGCAGTAAATGGCATGCCCATACCAAACCTTGCTTTTGAGTTCTATTACACTTCAGTAGGTAAAAAAATGTTTTCCTTCAATTTAGTCCCAAGAAATTTCTCTTTTTTGGCAGTTGGGTTGGGGGTAGCTAATATTTTAGATAGGATTAAAAAATGAAAATCAAATTCAAGAAATGGGCTTGAAGTATTAGAAGTATAGAAATGGGCTTTGGACTTTAAAATCTGCAATGCCTATGTGAGACGGGAAACATGCATTATAGACTGAGGTACACAGTGGTCCAGGGGAAATTGTGTGTAGCCAGGAGACAGGCATGCTCAGTTTGGGCCTGGCTCCACCATTACACTTACACTGTGGTCTTAACTAAATCACTTAGTTTGTATGCTTCTATTGTCATATCTGTAAATACGGATACCTCCATCTGCCCAGACGATCTGACAGTGCTATTCTGTGAAGGTAGCTTGCAAAAGTTACAAGCACAATACCGACAGGAGGTATCACACACCTTCCAAAGTTGTAGGGTAGGCCCATAGTCACTTACCTGGTGGCAGGCATATTTGAACAAGTGATCTACCAGAAGCCAGATCTCCTTGGGGACCTGAAGGGGTCTTTCACTGGCACCTTCATCCAAGGGAACCATCTGCAGAAGGGATTTCTCCTAATAGATGAAAAAGGAAGAGAATCAAAGCGGTCTCAATAAAAACATGTATGTAACTTGAGGTCCTCCAGATTCTGCTTATGTAAGTACAATTTCATCTTCATCTCTTAAGATTTTTCATTTTTTCTCACTGGGGTCACTCCTGGTCAGAAGGCACTTGATACGGATTCCCACAGTTAAAGAATCTCGTTTTCTAGATGCTTAACAGTTAAGCATTCCGTTTGGGTTCATTATGTTTATCACTGGATGCACTGTGTGTGGTAAATCCTCTCAAGGGTGACACGGAGAGCCAGCGCTGTAGCAGTACGGTCACGGCAGAGTGCACATACCACCTGAGACTTGTGGGCCATTAAATTACAATGGTCAACACAGTACTTTGGAAGAGCAGCATCTACTTAGGTTTTTGGTGACTTTTAACTTCTGATTCTTTCAGGTCTTACCACAAAATTACAGTTTTCATTGCTGATTTAAATGAGGCTCTCTGGTCCACAGAAATTAAAGACAATTCTCCACATTACACCTACATTCATGAATATTTCAGCCTCAATAGAAGGTCTAATCTTAAGGCACTAAACTCATAGCCCTTAAGATCCAAAAATAGTAAACCGAATACAGCATACCAAGAGCCAAAAATACTGTGAAAAGTTCCAGGTTTGAGTCCAGAAGTTATTCTTTATATTAATAACTCAGCAGATTTCTCAAGGCTGTGACCCCTTTCACTTATCTTCCTACTTTCTGTTAGATTCTCCTGAAAGAATCTAAGAGAAAAACCCAAAAGTGACAACTAAACCTGAACTTGGAAATGGCTGGGGACATAAACTCAGTTATCTTGTGTTTATATAGTCAAATATAAATTATATCAAAAAGGTGTTTGAAATAGATTAAGTCCTTGAGGGCAGCCTTCAGAAAAATCCTAGTGGAGAAAACGGTGACCAATTCTTTGCATCTTCCCCCCTTCTCCAGCTTGAGGTTATAAATTGTGTACTTTCAACTTTAGGAAATTCTGTAAATTCTAGCCCAACCCCAGCCATGTTGCTTTATGGGAAAGAAAAGCGTTTTACGACTTCCAGAGACTGTGTACACTAGAGCAGAGATGAGGGCTCTGCTTAACACTATGTTCTTCAACCAGCACTGCTGACGTTTTAAAGCTGTTTTACCTTTCTAAGAGAATGAGGAAGAGAAAAGAGCATGACAGTTGGTTACCATTTAAAATCTATTTTCTTCACATCCATTTTGCCTCCTTTCGTTCTTTCTTTTCCTGGGAGTCTATCACTTGGTATTCATGTTCCCTGTGGCTGCCAGAACTTTATCAGGGACTCATCCACTAACTTCTTTCTAGTTGCAAGTATTAAATCCAGGTATCCACATAGTATCTGAATCAAAACACTGTCCATAATGCACTCTGCTCATTTTCTGAACCAAATGCAACACATGTACAGATTTAGCAGATGCCTCCAAACTTACCGTATATAAATTATTCAGCACTGATTCATGTACTTTTTAAAAAATCTGACATCCAACTGGTGCTTTTCCTGTACTAAGGCATTAAGGCGACACAAGGCACTGTCCGAGATGAAAAGACAACATGGCCTGCTATTAACAAGGAAAGGCCAGGAAGCAGAACTGTCTCAACCCTTAGTGGTTTAAAAAGGTTAATAAAATGTCAGTAGGTTATATACATCATCCACTATCCATTTTCAAATTCATGCGTGATAACATGAAATGTCAGACTTGTGTCTCTGAAGTCTAGAGAAAGATCATGCACAAGAAATAGTACTTTCTCAAAAGTCCACAAATTATCCTGATAACTTTAATTTTCAAAGGGAAATAAAGCACACTTTGAAACCTTAGTGCTAATAATTAACGCAGTAAAACAGTACACCATTTCCACCATCAAAATGCATTAAACTCCACCAAATGGGGAGATGGTGTTAGATGCTGTGTGACACCGCTTTAAGAATGGTTTTCAAGCCCACGTTTCTCTATGTGATAGCCCTGTGTGGAGCCAGACACCCTCCGGCTTGAAGATAGAAGTGGCAAAGCACTACAGGAGCCCTTTACTAGGTTCCTTGACTGAGTATTCAGGAGATGTCGGTTCTAGTGCCCTCTGCCCCACACCCCTGATACCAGGAGCAGTATGACTTTAGTGAGTTTTTCAACCTTGGGCCTTGGTTGTCTTATCTATTAGAATGGGGAAAGTTACCCTGTCTGAAGGCAGAGAGCTACACCAGATGATCCCTCATGGTCTTGTTCAGCTCTATAATTCTATTCTACACTCTTTCTTAACCATATAACTGCATTCTTTCGGTAATTAATGACTACTGTCACCACCCCAAATCACTCTTAATACAACACAAATCCACTTCTGCTTTTATTATCATTGGAAATGGAGGACAGCTAAATGGTACCCTGCTCCACCTCATGAGCTTTCACATATATCAAGACAGCTCTTTAGTTACTTCTCATTTTAAAAATACAAATTTGGAAACTTGACTCCTATTGCTTTTATGTACTGGGTCTCAACAACCACCAGTGCAGTAAATATCTTTTCTATACTTCAGACACACTTAAAAACAGCTGGCAGGACTTTGGTGGATTCTTATGGAGTCAGAGGTCTCTGATATGGCAAAGATTAGGGACAAATTCCAGGGACCACAGTTAAGTGTTAATTAAGCACAGGAAGCACATAACCACCAATGGATTGTATTACCTTTTCTAGGAAGCTGTCTTCTTCCTGAGAGCAGAGCAGGAAAAGAAAGTCATTGACAGACAGAAATCAGAATTAATTTACAGAATTAGAAACAGATCAGTATTATTAGAACTCACTATCTTGCTAGATGTATACACTTTAAACAGCTTTAAATTTTTCAAATAAATTATTGTTGAAAATGGAATATGTTCTCTCTACATGCAAAGTTCTCTATTGTACATATTAAATGTTCATGTGGTTTATCGAGATTATCACTCAAGAAACATACATGTGCAGTTCCAGACTTTTGTGTCCTTTGGCAGCTTCCAGCTGACCTGGCCAAATGCCCAGTGATGGCTCCTTTCCACGTGCTGCCTGGAGGCAGGCCCTGCTGCTATACTATGCGGCTTCCTAAGTCATCCTAATGCCACTCGATGCACGAATTTGGTTGTGAGTCTGACAGTGGCCATTCAGAAGGAGACAATTGGCTACTCCCCTCTCCCTGCCATTCCTTTCACCCTAAGCAGTATCCCACACTCTTTTCCCTCGCCATGTACCTACTCCCCTCCTCAAAGGCCCCTAAACTCCCCAAATATGGAGGTCCCTCTGAAATGTAAATTTATTTCATTTCAGACCTTTGTGGACCAGAAGACCCATAATTATCCCTATTGTGATTTCTTGTATGATATAAGAGAAAAAAGAGAAGCAAAGGAGAGGGAAGAAGGTTAATTGGCTCTGTCTTCTGTGCTTTTATTATAATCCAATAACAAGAGCAACAATAACTACTGCCACCACTTAGGGAGCACCGGCCATGTACTGGAAACTGTAAAATACTTGTATACAATGTCATTTAGTCTGCACAGTAGATATTATTCCCATTTTACAGATGGGGAAACTGAGGCTCTACCAGGTTAAATTATTTGCCCAAGGTCATACTATTAGGTATTAAGTGGCAGGTACAGGATTAGAACTCAGGTCTGACTGACTCTATAGTCATTACCACTATGGTCCCCTAGACAACTCAAAAAATACAATCTAGCTGCTTCCTGGGCAGAGAGGCAGGGCAAGGCTGTGAAAAAGACAGTGAGAAACAAAGCACCATGGTTAGTGGAGAGAGTACAGGCACTAGTGGTAGACAGTCCTGGGTAAAATCTTTGTTCTGCCTCCTATTAATTTTGTACAGACCTTAGGCAAGTTACTAAACTTTATAAAGCCTCAGTTTCTTCATCTCCAAAACAGGGATAATGATATTTACTTTGTAGGACAAGGAAACAGCCTAAAATCCAGGCATGTTGGGGCACTGGTGGTGCAGTATGCCAGCACCTCCCCAGCAACTCCCAGCTGGAATCCTGCCAACGCTGCCACAGGCCACCAAGAACCTGAGTATAAATCACACGTCTCATGTCTGATAGTAAAAGGGGGAGTCCCGATCTTACTATGAGAGACGTGCAGGAGGCTGGAGGTTGGGTAGTGTGTGCTCCCTGATGTTCCAAATAGAATGCTAAATACATTTCCCCCAAACGACTTTTATATATATATGGTGGATAGGCTTTTTAGTATTATTAGATACATTATGGATTAAACAGGCTCTTGTAGGTTTACCTAGACTTTTAAATACCACATATAAGTCGAGCTAAAAATAATCAGAGTAATATTGTCTTATGAAGTATGCAATATTAATAGTATTGTAATTATTTTTTTAATTTAAAAGTTAAATTCTGAATGCCAAACATCTAATTTAACACAATTTTGGAGCACAACCTTTCTTTAAATTTAGGACTACTTATTAAGAAATAGTAGAACTAGCCTAACAGACTTCTCTATTTTTCCTCCCATGAATACATGCCACATGATACGATGAGTAAAACTAGGCAGAGTTTTTATACACTAACCTGTCAAACCAGGCCCTCAAAGCAGTTTTCTTTGAGCAGTGCAAGGCATGCCTTTGGGGGGCGTAGTGGGGGGTGGATGAGAAAGGAGGCTACACAGAAGGGAATGATATGGTCCCTGATTTGGGTATGCAATTGATTTGGGGTAAGAAGTCCCAGAATTTATAGCCTGATATTGTTATAATTCACAGAGAGGAGTTCTCAATAAACGGTTAATATGAAAAACAAGCAAAGGGGTTCAAAAGAAGGAGATGGCTTTAGGCTGGGGCTGTCAGGGGACTTTTCACAATGGAGATGGGACCTAACTAGCCCTTAAAAGATTCATAGGATTTTAAAGAGTAGAGATGGGGTGAGGACACTACAAGTGGGAGGGGCAAAAATAAGCAAAGATTCAGAGAAGGTAAATCCCAAGGTGGGTGTAGGGAAAAGTTGGTCATCTGTTCTGCAGACAGCATGGCAGGATGCTGAGAAAAATAGTGGGAAATAAGTATGAAAAGGAATGTTAAAGTCAGACTTTTGGTGAACTTGAATGACAGGTAAAGCAATTTGGATTGTATTTAGTAGGCATGGGCAGGCCACGGACTACCTTTAAGCAAGGAAGTGATAGGTCCCAAAGCTGTATTATAGAAAGATCAGTCTGACAGCCCTGAAGAGGAAAAATGAATGAGCAGCGATAGAGGCAAAAGGGATTGTTAAGAGGTTATCAAGGTAGATCAAAAAGGAGCGAGTAAACACTTTAACTAATTATGGGAAAACTATTTTTTTTTAAATAAATAGATAAAAGAGAAAACTCTGAAAGAAGAATCAAAAGGACTTTGATTAGATATTGGTGGGGCAGCACATTTATACTGAGAGTTTACCTCTCTGGCTACAGGCATATAGTAGATGTAAATAACTTATTTCAACACTAGGCTCAATTCTGCAAACAGAAACACTACTTAGCCTCCACTGATAAACAGCATACTCCTAAGGTAGTTCTAAGGTTGCTTATAATCACTTAGTTCAACTGACCTGTCCTCTCTCTACAAAAGGCTATGCATTGATTACATTTAAAATGTTTTAATGTTTATTCATTTTTGATCGAGAGAAAGAGAGAGAATGAGAATGAGTGGGGGAGGGGCAGAGAGGGAGAGAGAGACACAAAATCCGAAGCAGGCTCCAGGCTCTGAGCTATCAGCACAGAGACCGACGTGGGGCTCAAACTCATGAGCAGTAAGATCACGACCTGAGCTGAAGTCAGACAGCCACCTAGGTGCCCCTGCATTGATTACATTTAAAAAGGAAACCTAATTCAGATTCCCTAGTGGGGCAACATTGGCATGCTACAAATGCACTGCAAATCATTCTTCACTCCAACACTCATCCCTAGAGGAATTCTGCCAGTAGTAAATGTAGCTAAGATAATGTTAAAGAGTCATTTAGAGGCAGATTCAAATTTAAAAATAAATAGCAAATGGGTGCCTGGGTGGCTCAGTCCATTAAGTGCCCGACTCTTGATTTCAGCTCAGTTCATCATCTCATGGTTCGTGAGTTCAAGCCCTACATCGTGCTATACACTGACAGCACAGACCCTACTTGGGATTCTCGTTCTCCCTCTCTCTACCCCTCCCTTGCTTATGCATTCTCTCAAAAATAAACTTTAACAATAAAAAATAAAAGAAAATAAAAAGCAGAAAACTAAATAGATATCGAAGTTCTAGAAAGGATTAATTAAAATGAAATATAAAAAGGAGAAACACAAACCATACACCTAACAGGATAAGAAATGAGTGGTTGATCAGTAAGACGAAGTAAACACCTAGTGAAAAGATCACTGGGGACGAACTAATCACCAAACCATTATTCTTATTATTTCAACTTTGATATTGTTCTAATAAACATGTCCCCAAGCAAATATAGTCTGTCCATTCATCCTTCAACATTTTTTGTCTCCGTATCTACAAGAAAACCTTTAACCATATCTGGCAAGTTCAAACCTGGTCTGTCCATTAGCCCACTCTATAAGCAAGACCAAGCTGTTCCTCCAAATATGTCAATTTACAACCTCATACTACCCATAAAAGTCTTGTGATAGTTGTAGATGCCCTCTGCTCCAGCATAAACTCATCTGTTGACTTCAAGACTTTCTATTCCCTGCTCCCAACCTACCCAACCAGCCTCACATACTCTTTTCTTTAATCTTCACTCTTCCCAGGGATATCTCTTTTTTTAAGTTTATCTATTTTGAGAGAGAAAGAGAGAGAGAGAGCAAGCATACACATGCACAAATGCGGGAAGGGCAGAGAGAGAGAATCCCAAGCAGGCTCTGTACTGTCAGCACAGAGCCTAACTCAGGGCTTGACCTCACCAACTGTGAGATCATGACCTAGGCTGAAATCAAGAGTTGGATGTTTACCTGATTGAGCCACCCAGGTGCCCCTTCCCAGGGAAATCTTATAATTTTTCATACGTGGTCTTTTTGCTTTCACCTTTTTTTTTTAAAGTAGGCTCAATGCCCTGCATGGAGCCCAACATGGGGCTTGAACTCATGACCCTGAGATCAAGACCTGAGCTGAGATCATGAGTTGGATGCTTAACTGACTGAGCCACCTAGGTGCCTCTGCTTTTACCTTCTAGCATTTATCCATGATGTCCCTTACACCTGGGAGACATGATCACCCAATATGTTAATACATATTTCTTGAATACTTGGACTTAACTCAAAATACTTCTATGATGAACCCCAAATCACTTTTCTAGTCAATTTTATTCTTATGTGCTGAACTTGTTTCTAGTTATGTTAATGTTACATGAATCAAATATGCATTAAAGCCAAAATAAGCTGGTTCTGAGATTGATTTTTATAGAAATTAGCTGGTTAATCAATAAGCTTTTATAACATATAAGGCTTGAGCAAACAGCACAGGAAAGGAATCTATTGTTAATACAAATTACAAGCTCCACAACTCTCATTACAAATGCCTTTCCAAAATATTGACTTACCAAATACACTGGCCATTAACCTGTAAAAGTAGCTAATGTTTAGAGTATCTCTAACCAAATTCCCTATTAACCTCGATTTATAATTTAGTCATATTCTATATATAAGTAAACTTTCATCACCACTAAATTTCAGGAACCCACATAAACTCCATAATACTTTGTTTTCAATGTGTAATGAATAAATATTGATGATTATATGCTAGTTAATAAACTAGAAAATTTTATCTTTATTCTGGAAAAGAATAAAGATAATTACAAACAAATTTTCCTCTGTCACTTGTGCTAATTCCAACTATTCTAGTAGTGGCAAATTCACTATCATTGAGAAGGGCAAGAAGAATGAAAAGGGTTTATGCCAGTATTTCATTCCACATTTGGTGGGAAGAGGGTATGGCACAAGAATCTTTCTGAAACAGTACAAGGAAACTCAACATAGGCACTGAACTCATTTCTGGTTTCACCAAAATTTTAGAGTAAATAATACAATAGAAGATAATGGGTATCATTATTAATAGCATCATCTGATAGGATGTGAAATATCATGTTGGTCTTGGAACAAATATGAACAAATACAAGAAAGCATTGCAGAAGGTCAAAATCAAATCAAAATACAGTGGGAAGATATTACAAATGGGGTACAGATAATTTTAGACTTCAGCTCAGGTCATGATCTCATGTTTCGTGTGTTCAAGCCCCGCATCGGGTTTTGCGCTGACAGCTCAGAGCCTGGAGACTACATTGGATTATGTGTCTCTCTCGCTCTCTGCCCCTCACCTGCTCATGCTCTCTCTCTCTCAAAAATAAATAAACATTTTAAAAAATTTTTCAAAAAAGAGAGGCAGAGTAAGGTGTTCACCAGTGAAGTGACATATCACTACTTAATTTCAGATGGTACAGCAAAAAAAAAAAAAGAACAAAAAAACAAAAAACAAAAAAAAAAAAACACGCCTATTTTATGTAAGGCATGTGGGGGTTCATTGTACTGTCCTTCCCATTTTTCTGTACATCTGCCACTTTCATAATTAAAAGTTGGGAGAAAGAAAACTGGGAAATGATATTTAGGATGGAAGGAAGGGGGCAGGGAAAAAAGGGGAAACTTCATTTAGAATATATCCTAAACAGTAAAATACGAAACTGGAAAGACAGAATATGGTGGTGAAAGGAAAAAAACAAGTATCATAAAAAAATAAGAGAATGTAAGGATGTAAATTTCTGAAGGAAATGGTTCTCTCTCAAACAGAGGTAATACACCCAGTTATGAGGGCTCTAGGGAAACAAGTATAATTCCAAGAAAGAATGCTGGGACTGGACTCAAGTGTTTTAATCTGCCATCTGAGTCATAGCTAAAACAATTCCATGGCAACAGAACAGATCACACAGGCCAGCAGTCTGCCCGCTGGTCTAGCCCTCCTTGCTAGATGATAACATCACTGCTCTGGCGAGGCTGAAGAACATCAACATGAATACTAATAGTAGTGATAAAGTATGGCTGCCACATCACCTCATTTTTCTTGGTAAAAGACCAAAAGCATGCTTTTACAGCCCAAAGAGGTCT
Source organism: Panthera pardus (assembly GCF_024362965.1). NCBI lineage: Eukaryota > Metazoa > Chordata > Mammalia > Carnivora > Felidae > Panthera > Panthera pardus. The sequence goes on from NW_026526843.1 coordinate 20,911,366, forward strand.
GCACACAAATCCAGCAATATTTTTATTTAGAAGAAAAGTCCTTAACAGGATGAACTTGTTACTACATCAATTTACATTATGGAAGGTAGTAAGCATTTCCTATATAAGAACACTGCTATTATAGTTTGGTGTCAGGGAAGGGAAATCCTACTGCTTCCCTTTCTTGAGTCCCATTAAACATGCAGCAAACTTCAGTGTACATTATAATCATGTGGGATGCTGATAAAATGCAGGTTCCTAAGCCCTGCACACCGAGACTGTCCTTCCATTGCCAGAGGTGAACGGAGGGAAGAATCTGTACTTGTTCAAGGACCCCCAGGGATTCTGAGGTTCATTTATAGGTCTGGGCTGCAACATGCAGCCAAGTTTGGGATTAGATATGATGATACAAGTAAGGAATTACCAAACTGGGAATGAGAAAGTCTGGGGGACAGATTCGTTACTAACTTATTCCACTTTGGGAAAGCTATTGTCTCATGCCTCAGTTTTCTCATGTGTTTAATGAGGATAATACTGCCCCCCCCAACTTACTGGACCTCACACACATGCTAATTTATACAAAAGTAACTTAAATTATGAAGAGCATAACAAATAAGCATTAGATCTTTAAGAAGGGAGTCTTTAATCTAATTCAGTGAACACAGTATTATATATTCCTGACAAGAGCCAATTACAGATTACTCTCTCTTTTTTGAGACTTAATCTAATGAAAGTAGTGCTAGAGTAAAGTGACATTCTTGTTCTTATCACTTGACAATTCCCCCAACCCCAGCAAAAGAGAAAGCCCAGAGACAATGAGGACATCACTTAAGTATTGTGAAAATTATATCTAGAGGAGGTTCTGTGTCTTAGGATGTTTCTTACCAAGTCTATGAGTTTGGTTACAGGAACTTCTCGGATTGGTCTTTTCATTCGGCACAAAGCCTCTAAGGATGTACCAAAGCAACTTGGGAGGTAATTTCCACTAATGGTCAAGAAGTAATCTTTGCCTCGATCCAGGTGAAGGACTAGAATATCTTCAATCTTATCTTCCCCTGAGTTCAGGATGGTCACAGAGTCTTTGCTGACATACACATCAAGGGAAATGTCCACGGTCTCATCTGAAATATAAGAAATGACACATGGTAACAGAAACTTATGGTGGAAAAGTGAAAGGAGATGAAAACCAACAGAAGAAGTGTCCTCTAAAAAGTCATCAGGTGATGAAGGAGAGACTAGACACACAAAAGAGATCTCCCCAATATAATGACAGTAAAGGTAAGAGACATGTGGTTAGAAAACATGAAGTTAAACAGAGGGAGGGGGTGGGAGCCAGGGGGAGAGGATGCATTGCAAGCAGAGACAATGGTAAAGGGACAACTCACTTGGCTCCAAGTAGCCCTCAAAAGGTTCAGCCCGAAGCCATGGTTTGCAGTACTGGCTGTCATTAAGTTTAGGGATGAAAGAAAAATGGCAGGGAACCTGTCCATTGTTGCTGATCTGGAACTTCTCCTTTTGTAGTTGCCGAAACTTCACATTCTCAAACACAAACTGGGGAATAACAGACAGACACAAACATGCATCACTAGTAGGGGAAGTCAGTCAGTTGGATTATTCCATAGGGAATATGAATAAAGAATAAGGTAATTATTATTGACCAGGTGTGCAACTATTGTCTGTACGCCTTCACTGACTGAGCTGGCTGTATGCCACGTCCTCTCATTTGTTATTCTACTCACACCAGAAGAGGAATTAGGCAGCTTCTGCTACTTCTCTGGACTACTCTGATTATTCCTGAGATCCTAAGAGGATAACCCAACCTTGGGTCAGGACATTCATCCCATGACCAAATCCTGGTTCCTGAGATATGAATTAACCGGCAGCTCTGAAATACTAAGTAAGAAAAGCTAACATCTGAGGGCTTACTTTGTGCTGGGCACCATTTTAAGAGCTTCACATGTATTAACTCATGTAATCCTCACAACCACCCCTTTAACCAGAAAAGGAAAGTGTGGCTGAGAGTTAGACACGCACCTCTGGTCATACATCTACTAAATGACAGTGCTGGAATCAGCATGGAGGCAGTTTGACTTCAACACACATGGTTTTCACCACTTTGTTGTGTTGCCTTCTCTAACAAACATGCTTTCCCCTGCACTGACCATGATGGGCACTGCATGGGGAAGCCATGTATTTTTGCTCACCTCCCTCCTGCTGAGCTCCAAGGAAGGAAGGAAGTCATTTTCCATTCTGTCCATGATGCGTACAATATCTTCAAACACTTTCCGATACCTCCGTTCATCCACAACCTTCACCTGAAAGAAAGTAAACCCTCTTTTCAGTCTTACATGCTCCTAGCTCATCTTCCTTTGAGATTACCTAACAATTTAAAAGGCGTTGTTACAGCAACCATTTAAAATAAAATGTGGTGCAAACAACATCTTCAAACACTTTCTGAAATATCACTCCATCCACAACTTTTACCTCAAAGAAAACAGATCCTTATTTTAGTCTTGTGTGCTCTCAGCTTGAATCTCTAAGAGTCTAACAATTTTTTAAACATCACTAAAACAAATATAAATTAAACTAAGCATTTCAGCACTACACACTTTATGGTAAAGGTAAGGTTAATTGGTTAACTTCCTGGAAAAGGAAAAGGTTAAACCTCTGTGCTAAAAAGCTTGGCAGTAAAAAAAAAAATAAAATAAAATAAATAAATAAATAAATAAATAAATAAAAAGCTTGGCAGTAATATTTGGGAAGAATATTTTCTTGCTCCATTGTTAAGTTATTTGGGGTTGGGGGAAATGTGACAATTATGGTAAAAATTATTTCCTGCATTGCACAAATTAAGTGTCAAAACATACCTACTACTGTTTCTAACAATGATCACAAAGCGCTGAAACAGCAGAAAAATGATTAAAGCATTTAATTCTATTAGCTGCTATGCGCAATGCCAAGAATCATAATGTCAGTGCGTTATATCATTATATAATGATAAAGATACATTACTAAACAGATCCTATGGTTATTTTAGAGAAGAGCCAATACAAAATGCCCTAGATTAGGGTAAAAAAAGCATGACAAACAAATCATCTTGACTAATAGATCAAAAAATTTTCCCATCTGACACAGCACTTTCAGCTTCCTGAAATAGCTTTGGGTTTTTTTCACTATTAAACTTCATACAAATCAATGCCAAAAATGAACATAATTAACATAGCATTTTAACTTATTGAGGTTGCAGCTTCTTTTTAGAAAGAAAACTTCACGAATTCCATGTTGAGGGAAAAAAAAGGACTGATGCATGTAGCAGAGGTTGTAAATCAAATATGGAAAATAAAAGCATCAAAGCTGAGCCAAAGATCTCAATGACTGGGAAGGTTTTTACATGTCTAAACCATAACTCTTAGAGAACTGAGGCCCAAGCAATCGCTAGTGTCACCAGGGTCCATACTATAGTGTTAAGAGAAATTTTATATATTTTTAATATTTTTATAAAATTTTGCAACTTCTTATTTCATAAAGTATTTTATGTGTGTCATCTTTTCACAATAACCAGCCAGACTACCAAAGCAAGGATTATTCTTCTGATCCTTGAGAATATCAAGATACAAAAAGATCAGCTAAGTTGCTCACTGCCACAGTTGTATCCACAATTGTATCCAATTGTTGTATCTGGACCTCTAGTGTAAGATCCTTTCCAAAATACCAGGTACGCAACAGGATTAATTCAGGTAGGTCTTAAAAAATGCAGATGCCTTGGCCTACTGCATTTTTTAAAAAGATCTCTAGGCAATTTCTCTGTCCACCAAAGTCTGAGAACCAATGCAACAGATCCCATTACCAAGTACAGGGGTGAAAACCATATCTCAGCTAGCCCACAGCAAGTCTTCTGAAGTTAATTAACTGGCCATTGAGCACTTGGTCCCTTTATTAACAGTCATTGATGACAATGGTGGTAAAAATATAATGTGGTTTCTTAAAGCCTCTAATCATGCCCAAGCATGCCCAAGAGACCAAAATATGGGGTGGTTAACTCAATAAACTCAAAACTTTTCTCAGTGGGTTATCATGATCATACCCCTTAATGGCATATCAAGGATAATGAAGGGGAAAACCACCATAAGAATGTCACCACCTGATACACCCACTTTAGAAAAGGAAATTACCAACAAAATTAGGAATTAAGAATGAGTTAGATGATTAATGAGCTAGATATTTACGTAGTAACATGGGTAGCTCTCCAAGACACACCACTGAATTTTTTTTTTAAAAAGCAAGCTGCAGACCAACAAATACGGTATGAGACCATTTATGATATATGTACCAATATACAAAACAATATTGTATATGGGTAAACACTGAAAAGCATATGCAAAGTCTAGAAGTGTGTTGTTCAAGATTATAGCCAGTAGCCACATATGGATATTTAAATTTACATTACTGCAGGGGCGTCTGGGTTGCTCAGTTGGTTAAGTGGCTGCCTTTGGCTCAGGTCATGATCAGTTAGTGGGTCTGAGCCCTGCGTGGGGCTCTGTGCTGACACCTCACAGCCTGGAGCCTGCTTCTGGTTCTGTGTCTCCTTCTCTCTCTGCCCCTTTCCTGCTTGCACTCTGTCTCTCTCTCTCAAAAATAAACATTAAGGTTTTTTAAATTTACATTACTTCAAATTAAATAAAATTGAAAATTCAGCTCTCTCAGTCTCACTACCCACACTTCAAGTGATCAATAGCTACCTGAAGCTAGTAGCTTTTGTACTGGACAGGATAGATCTATAACATTTCCATCATCACAGAAAGACCTATTGGACTATACTGGTCTAGAAAGATATAAATTCATAATGGTAGTTGGCCTGGCTGGAAAGTGGGCGTTTGGGACAAAGGTGGGAGTAGAACAGGGATTGAAGAACTTCAGCCTTATCTGTAAATTTTGCTTAAAACGTTTTTTTTTTAATTTTAAAGAGAAAGCACTTTTGATTTCCTGCATAATTTAAGTAGTATTAAAAATTAGAAAGGTAGACATTTATTAAAGATACACAAAAATACACAGGTAGTATGGAGAATTTTTAACTATCCTGCTGGGAGCTCTGGATTAATATGTGTGGAATATTACAAATATTCCAAGGTTCTGAAAAGAAATACAAACAAAAAAGCCAAGCACAGCTGATTAAACCAAAAAGGTTAGTGTCTGGGGAAAGACATCCTTTTAAAAATGAATTAAGAGAATTCAAATGAAGAAAACAGAGCAGCTCACAAGTACAAAATAGAAATTAGGTGGGCTAGAAATAGTATCTAAAGGTTTATGTAGTCTGTAAGTTCTTTGTAACTATAGATTCATTGTGGGGTTAGTGGAAAGAACATCCATAGGCTTGGGAGTTAAACAGACAAGATTAAAATCTTAGCTCTCCTTCCGGTTGAATGCTGTTAAGGAAGTTATTTTAACTCATTAGTTCTCCATTTGCTCATCTGTTAAATGAGAAATATTTAACTCATAGTACTGTTGTGAGGAGTAAATGAGATATGTGTAAACTGCCCATCCCAGTCCCCAGCACACATAGCTACTATTTGAGAAAAACTATTATTTATTATTATTTTAAAATTTCAAAATGGATAAAAGTCAAGTCACAATTGCTTCAGATTATTCTAAGACCAAGAAGTAACTTTGTAAATAAAGGAAATACCCCCCAAATTCCCCTTTAAGACAGAAGGATAAGACATGTTGGGGATAATCTATCTCAGAAGCAAAAAGAATCAACATATACACAGAGGAAAGAAATCTACCCTATTATGCTCTTTGCATGTCTTAACTCATTAATCCCCATAAGTAGTACCACTGTTATCCCCATTTTATAGTGGAGGAAACTGAGGCATAGGGCTGTTACATAAATTTTCATGGTTACATGGTCAGGAAGTAGTTGAACAAGGATGCAAATCTAAGCAGTCTATAAAGTCCACCCTATCAAGCACTGAACTATATAGATTCTGACAGATTACATGACTGTAGGTCTGGGAAATCTACAAGAAATAATCTAAATGTACTAGCTGTCATGGGGTGTCTGGGTGGCTCAGTCAGTTGGGCATCTGACTTCGGCTCAGGTCATGATCTCACAGTCTGTGAGTTCAAGCCCTGCATCCAGCTCTGTGCTGACAATCCAGAGGCTGGAGCCTGCTTCGGATTCTGTGTCTTCCTCTCTCTCTGCCCCTCCCCTGCTCGCGCTCTGTCTCTCTCTTTCTCAAAAATAAATAAAGATTAAAAAAATTTTTTTAATGTATTAGCTGTAATAAATTAAATCAACAAGATCCCAAGATATAACCTACATATACACACAGCTAGAAAATACAATGTGAAAGCAAAAACTACTCACAACAGAGACAAAAAAAATTAACTGGCCATTAATCCAGCCTAGGATGCAACAGAGTTAAAGAAAAATTTAAAACATGTGCTCCTGAATAGGAAAGTTTCACTAATAGTACAGCTGACAATATGCCTTTAAGCTAATATACAGATTTGGTTGTATGCTGATCAGTCTATGCCTTTGTTCTTGCTGTTCCCAGCCCCTCCACCTGGAACCTCTCTCCTAGGCCTTTCCCTCCTTACTATCTATCTACTCATTCTTTAAAACCTAGCTTCTAACTCTTCTTTATGAATAACAACTTTAGGAGGCTAAGGTTACCACCCAGCCACTCTGCAGCATGAGAAACATCTGTGTCACTAAAAGGCCAAGCTCATTAAGAACCATATGGACAGCATTTAGGACGGTTGGGGGCACTAATTTCTCAAAGTTGCAAATAATTATTTGGTTATGGTAACATTTATGGCTCACTGAACTACTGATCTGTTTTGAGTCTAAATGATGCTCTAAGAATATATACTTAACCTACAAACAAATAAATGAACAAACAAGTGTTTACCCCAATATGGAAGAGGGCGCTAACAGGCTTGTGGTCACTGGTTTTTAGTTCCATATGACTCCGGTAATGAAGCTGATTAACATTTGTTCCTCTCCAAAGAATCCGGTCACACCAGGCTGGAACCCGACATTTCCCACTGCAAATAAAGAAAGGAATTATGAAGGGAACATACCACACAAGAATGTAATACCTACCACACTGGTTTAGACCAGGGTTAGGCCGTCTTGTTAAATGCTTCTCCTTCCCTAATGATCCCAACTATAATATTCCCTACTATACTGCAAACTCTGTAAAGGGTCTGTGTCTGTTTGTTTGCCACTGAATCTCCAAACCCTAGCACAGTGTCTTGTGCAAAGTAGGTGCTCAATGATTAGTTATGTAATGAATGAATAAACAGTGCTCCCCAAATTAGCATTACATCTTTAACAACATTGCCCCAGAGGAAAATATAATAGCATCTTCTTAAAATATCCTCAGAAGGTCAGGATTATACTCAGAATACTTTGCTCTATGACATTTTGCAATGACATTTCACAACAGATAGACAACTGGTAAGAATCTAAAAATCCAATGCTATATTCCTAGACTGGGCTTGATCTCTGGAAATAACTAGAGATTTCTCCTTTTCAACCTGGACTTTCATGACTAGCTTCTTCAAATAGAGATGAACTAACATCTAAGCATGCAAGTCTGAACATATAACAGCCCATAGAATACCAAGGGTAGGGAAAAAGCCTAGTCATCATTCAATTAAAATAAGTAACACCTTGTACACCTAAGCCACAAGGTGACACACATAAGTTCTTATCAGTAGCTCTTCAAATGACTCTCAAGTCAGGTGAGTGGAAGAAACAAAGTGAGGTGTACAAGATCTTTGAGTGTCACTTTTCACTTGCTTACCAGCTCGCTCAGAGCACAGGAATGCAGACCCCTCTCCACCCCATCCTAGTGCTCTCTGAGTCTAAAGAAGTTTAATATGCCCAGAGATTTTCCTTCTCTTTCAATCTTCTGGGCTCAGCCAACCAGTACGCCATAGGGAACAAAGAGACAGTAGGTAGAAGGCAAATAGCAGGAACATACTGACAGAGGTACTTAACTAGGAGTTATCAGGAAATCAAAGGGCCCCCTGGGCAATGGTTCTCAGCTTTCTCTGGCAGTTGCAGAGGTCAGGCCCAGGCATCAGTATTTTTTAAATGTTTTATTTACTTTTGAGAGAGAGCATGTGAGCAGGGGAGGGGCAGAGGGGGCAGGGAACAGAAGATCTGAAGCCAACTCTGCACTGACAGCAGTGAGCTTGCAGGCATCAGTATTTTTTTTTTTAATTTTTTTTCAACGTTTTTTATTTATTTTTGGGACAGAGAGAGACAGAGCATGAACGGGGGAGGGGCAGAGAGAGAGGGAGACACAGAATCGGAAACAGGCTCCAGGCTCCGAGCCATCAGCCCAGAGCCTGACGCGGGGCTCGAACTCACGGACCGCGAGATCGTGACCTGGCTGAAGTCGGATGCTTAACCGACTGCGCCACCCAGGCGCCCCCAGGCATCAGTATTTTTAAAAGTCCCCCAATAGATTCTAATGTGTGATCAGGACTGAGAACCATTGTGCTGGAAGAGCCTTTTGTGACTCAATTTCTGGTGTTCACAGTTGAAGAGTTGAGAAACAATTTGGATAAAACAATGAGAACAGGACAATAGATAACGAGATGGGAGGGGGTCAGGAAGGTAAAAATCTCAGCAAGTCTGTTGAGATGATAGAAATAAGGCACTGCAGACAGCCCATAAAATTTCAACAAAAGTAATACTTTAAGATAAATTCACCTGTGAGTACACATGCATTAAAAACTCTTCTGTAACAGCACTGAACCATTAGGTCTTTATATCTGCATCTGGCATGACCTAAAAATTCCTAGCCGTTCACCAATCTGTAGGGACAGAAATAATACCAGGCCTGAACCTATTCTGTGACAAGGTTCTTGTCACTTTACCTGGAATCCCATCGGTCTGTTTTAGAGTCATACTTATAAGTGGGGATAAACTTGATTTCTCCTTCAGTGAAGTCAGCAAAAGCTTTTTTCTGTGTGCGCTGAATATTTAGCTAGAGATAGAAAAAAGCATCACATAAGCAGGGTAACACCATCTTAATACAGGTGATTATCAGGTTGATCAACGATTTCTAACTATCAAGTTTCATTGCCTTTGCAACTGTCAGAGTGCATAAATAAAATTTCTGTACCTTATGAATTAAATCTTGCCATTCCCATGACATCTAAACTCACCCACAGATAGAATGCTCATTATGTGCAAATCACTAATTTTTTATTGCTAATAGTGGTTGGGTGGGGCACCTGGGTCGCTCAGTTAAGTGTCTGACTTCGGCTCAGGTCATGATCTTGTCATTGGGGAGTTCCAGCCCTGCATCAGGCTCTGTGCTAACAGCTCAGAGCCTGGAGCCTGCTTCAGATTCTGTGTCTCCCCCTCTCTCTAACCCTCCCATGCTCATGCTCTGTCTCTGTCTCTCAATAATAAATAAATGTTAAAAAAAATTTTTTTAAATTTTAAAAATAGTGGTTGAGTAAAATGGAAAAATGAAATAAGAATAATCTTTCTCTGAAGTTGGACAGGAGTCATCTAGCGCAATTTTAATTTTTTAAAAAAGCACACAATTGTTGAACGGATAATTCCAAAAGCCAAATTCAGTGAATAGTTATGGATCGTTTTGAAAGTTATCCTCACTCAAATACTCTACCAGAATTACATAAGACTCAGAATTTATTCTAACTGTACCCCCTTTGGAAACATGACAGAGGAAGAAATGCAAAGACATTAGCCAGTCAACCTCAATATGAAGAAAGAGCCCAAAAAGACTCACTATATGTATATAAAAAAAATTCTACTGCAAAACTCCTACATTTTTACTATGTCTAAAGGTCAAAAAGGCTTTCATAAGGATTTAAAGACATTAAAATCAAGTCGAAACATTTTCTTCCCTCCATAAGAAGTGTTCACTTTTAGCAACCAGTATCCATAAGCTGAAGTAAAAATTCAAGTCATGTGCCAGGTTCCAAGGCAAATTTACAGAAAACTAGGTTCCTGAATACCAAGTTTTATATAAATGTTACTAAATCAATGCTTTTCCCACAGGTTTTAACATCTATAAGCCAGCCAGGCCCAACTTCTCAATCAGTTCCCATTAGACCACAGTCTGTGCTATTTATCCCAAACTTCTGTTCTTCCCAATCCCCTCACAGGGCCTCCCTCTTTTACTTCTATGCTGTTGCTAAGACTGCCAAGTAATCATAGAGCAACTTTCCCTGTCCCATCTGCCAAACCGCATCAACATAGCTGAAGGCCCACTTCCTCCCGGAAGTGGTCTCCAATTAACCCCACCCATTATCCAACTTATTTTATATAAATCTCTAAAATCTCTTCTTGATAAAGACAATGAACAAATGTTATATTTACTTTTTATCTCCCATTCTCCTATGCAAGCGCTCAATAAAAGCACTACAAACCTTTGTGCATTCGCTGCATCGCTAGTCACACTGTTTTCCCAAGACAATGAGACCTTTCCATCTATTCCTAGAGTAAGACACACCTCCCACACATATATCTCATAAACCAAACAATTTTACCTGCCATCTAGGAACATACCCATAAAACGAAAATTTACTTACCTGGTCAAACTTCAAGAGTCTCTGAAGGTCATTCTTGTTTATAAGACTCTTCACTTCATTGGCATCAGGCATGCAAAGCCTATAGTTCAAATCTCCCAACCAGATGACAACACTGAAGATCAAGAAATACAGGAACAGAAGTAGTAAGAATTACCATAACAAGTCAATCAGAGAAGAATGGAAAGAAGAAAACTAGTAGATTGTTGATAAGGATTCATTTATCACTACCTGACACAAGGAGTTTAAGCTGTAACTTATCCTCTGGGGGCAAGTACTACCAACACCTGAGAAGGACTAGGGATTACCAAATAGGTGGGAAGATAGGCACTCCGTACATGAAGAACAAAGAGAGGGAAATACAGTATATGTGTGGAATTCAGAAGCTAAGGAGTTAACTGCCTAAAAGAAGCATGTAGTTTATTTGCTGGACTAGCTCCAAAATTTTGTCTGGCTTCCTGCCCCTCTTCCAGGGGAAGAGAATCTGAACATTTTCTGCCTCTCTGAGCCCTGACATTCTGCAGACTCTTAACTAAGGTCTGCGTGGTCTGACCAGCTATGCACCATAGCCAATTTGCCTACTCCTGCCCCAGATGAACAGTCCAAGTCTCAGGCAGGAAGGAGACTGGCTTGCCACAGGCCCCTAGATGAGCTGAGAGTCCCCCCACAGGGAAGACCCAGAAATTACCACACTAAAAAGGATTCTCCTGTGAGCTATCTCAAGTCCTGAATGGGTCTCTTTGCCAATCTTAAATGCAACATGAAATTTCTGGAATCCTGAGGAAATAAATTTAAGGCATTTCAGGACAACCTCATGACCATTAATGTCAAGGCCTTGACTTTACTACCACAAAGCAGAATTCTATAGGATCCTCGGGGCACCTGGGTGGCTCAGTCAGCTGAGCGTCCGACTTCAGCTCAGGTCATGATCTCGCGGTTTGTGAGTTCGGGCCCCGTGTCGGGCTCTGTGCTGAACACTCAGAGCCTGGAGCCTGCTTCGGATTCTGTGTCTTCCTCTCTCTCTGCCCCTCTCCTGCTCACGCTCTGTCTCTCCCTCTCTCTCAAAAATAAATAAACATAAAAAAAATTAAAAAAAAAAGAATTCTATAGGATCCTAATTATTGAGACATTATGGAATCAGGCCAATATCACTACTCTTCCCTACTATTTTCCCAAATACCCTACTCTGTGCTGATCCTAATATGTTAAATTATCTTTTGTTTTCCTAATTCCCATCTCAAATCACTTATTCCAAATCACACCACCCTCTCAGAATTTCAATTACCCATATTAATTTCTTGAAGACTAATCATTTTGTACTACCCAGTCCATCCCTCAACTGATTTCTGCTTGTATTCTTATTAAGTCCCATTCTTCACAAACTTTTCTCATATTATCCTGTTGATCCATTGTTGTCTACATCTCCAGTGCCCCAATTCTTAATGATTCACAGCCATTAAAAAAATAATATAGATATAATACAATATATATATAATGCATAAATTAATATAATACATATACACACTGGCTTGGAATGAGACCCACAATAGGACAATACAGTTCTCTATACTGAGTGTGCATGTGTTTGTATATAGAGAAAGGTCTAGAACAGCACTATTCAAAGGAAATAAGATGCATGTCAGATATGTAATTTTAAATTTTTTAGTAGCTGCATTTAAAAATGAAAAGAAACAAATGAATATAACTTTAACAATATATTTCATTTAACTCAATATATCCAAATTATCATTTCGACATGTAATCAATATTGAAAAATGGAGATATTTTACATTTTTCTTACTAAGTCTCTGAAAATCCAGTGTATAGTTTATGCTTACAATACATCTCAGTTTGGACTAGCTACTTCTAAGTGTCCAATAGCCACCTATGGCTACTAACTATCACATTGGACAGCACAGTTCCAGGATACACACCAAACTATTAATAACACTTTCCTTTGAAGATAGAAACTGGCTAGGGGACAGCAAAGTGATTTCTACTTTTATCTTTTATTACATTCATAATAAACATTTCTATTTTATAATAAAAAACAATAAAGGGGTGCCTGATGGCTCAGTCAGTTAAGCACCTGACTCATGATTTCCATTCAGGTCATGAGTTCACGGTTTGTGGGTTCAAACTCCACATCAGGCTCCACACTGGCAGTGCAGAGCCTGTTTGAGACTGTGTCTCTTTCTTTCCCTCTCTCTCTCTTTCTCTCTCTCTCTCTCTGCCCCTCCCCCGCCCATGCTCACTCTCTCTCTCCAAATAAACTTAAAAAATTTTTTTAAATAATAAAAACTGACTCCAATTGACACACCCCTCCAGCATTACTTTTACATGCCCACTAATAGAACCTCTAATAGCAAATCTGATTTCTCTGTCTCAGTGAATCTCCTCAGTGAATCTGCCTCAGTGAATTCCTCAAAAACCCGCTCTTCTTTGCAACTCCAATCCCTAAATAGTATTCATTCACTCTTCACAGTTCCATAGTTTCCTACCAGTTTAATCTCATTTCAGCCCCACTATTCAAAGGCCAAAGGAGATTTAACCACTCACTCATGTTTCATGATGTTCAGCTGTGGGAGTGTCTGATTCGGGACCACAAAACTCATTCGTGCACAGATGTCCTTATAATCTTGGTTCCTTCTCTCAAAGTCCTCCACATGGGCAGCCAGGTGAGAATTGACAATGCAAAAGGTAGTGTTGTGAAATACAAATCTCACAGCTACCCCACCTTTGTTTCCCTGTTAGCAAGAGTAATTATTCACAATTAGTACAAAGACAGAACTGGCAGGTGAATTTCACATGGACATAAATAATAATCAAGCTCATTTCCAAAGTAACTCACCATTTTCCCCATGATTCCAGTTCCAACTGTTTCCGTAGCAACATCACGGATATATTGCCACTGGTCCTTTCTGGCAAATATGAGGAGCATCATCCCAACAAGGCGGACTAGCTGAACCTACGAGTTCCAGGGAGTTAGAAAAGGTTCATGTTAATATACTCGTTGCCACACATCTAATCCCACAACTAATTTTCCACCAAGAAGATATTAATGATGTTCAAATCTGAATCCAAACCCTCTAATTTCCCAGTGGACCCCATACAAAGGAAACAAAATTTCTCTGGGGAAACTCTAATCCAGCTCTGACCAGATGGAGATAAAAATTTTTGGGGACATCAAGTATACTCAGCTCTAGGATACATTATTTTAATCAAATCTATGTATGTATGTATGTATGTATGTACATATGTATGTATGTATGTATGTATCTACCTACCTATGTTATCTATTTTAATCACTTTTAAACTTACCAGGAGTAGTTAGCATTAAAAAATCAAATCTAAAACCCCTATCCCAGCTTATTCCTTTTGCCTCTCCTTCCTAGTTTCTGATTTCCAATTTCTTAAGAAATTAAAATTTCTAAAATAAGAATCTTTTTTTAAGTCTGTAAACTAGAGCTAGAAATATGTCTGAAATATGAGTTAGTCAGGGATCTATGTAAGAGGAATAACACCTTCAGGATTTTTATTACCTATATCAACTGTTGGAAGGAGTGGATGAAAAATATTCAGAGGACTCCTTTTAAAGGGGTTACTATGGTAACCATGTAATTAAAATAACTCTTTTGGTAGCCTCTACCACATGCCTTCCAAAGACCAAGAAATTAGCCCACCTTGCTAAAGTCAACTCTACTTTTGATTTACAAGGTTTAGAACTCATTTAAATTCCACAATACTTCTTCCTGATTCCACAGCATACCCTATGCACCCACATGCTTCAAAATGCTTTTCTGTAAAGTATCTGGTTCTGACCAGGTCAGTGAACAATTCTGATCTTAAACTCTTACTGTTGCTCTGTAAGTAATTATCATAAGCTAATTATCATTCTGAGAATAAAATTCTTTTTTTTCTCCTAAAAGCTACCTAAGCAATGAAAATATAGGGTCAGAAAGCTTAGGAAAAAAATTATTTTTAGAAAATAGGTGTAAAGGACTATTCTGCCCTACTCCAGTATTACACACAGAGAAGAATTCAATTAAGCCATTCTTTTGGAACAAGTTATAGATAACAGAATAACTTCTAGTGAGTTCTATTTAGTTGTATACTAATAATGAAATGCAGCTTACTTTCTTATACTTGGCTTTGGAATGCAAACCCCTCTCTACAGCCATGGACCACTCTTGTTCCTTCACAGATTCAAAGTAGAAAAAGGCTTCTGTGCTCAAGTCCAGCTCTTGGAATCTGAAAAAAACACGAAGACATGAGATCTATACATATCCCATAATTATTTCTGACTACCTCCCATCCTATTTTGAGACATTAGGTGGAAAGGGAATGGGGAAAGAGAGAAACTTTATAGAACTGGTCCACTGACCCAGGTGATCAGTAAGGACAAGCAACTTTGTTTTCAAAAGACTCTTTATAAGTATATGCACAGGTTATGCAAAACATAAACAAACAAAAACCTCCACAAGGGATAACAGTGGAGCTTTGCTTATATATCCTAGGAATAGTCACTGTTGGAAATGACCTCAAGTCTCAGTTGCTGTTAAGAATATAGTTTTAGGGGCACCTGGGTGGCTCAGTTGGTTGAGTGTCTGACTTCAGCTCAGGTCATGATCTCACGGCTCGTGGGTTTGAGCCCCACGTCGGGCTCCGTGCTGACAGCTCAGAGCCTGGAGCCTGCTTCAGATTCTGTGTCTCCCTCTCTCTCTGCCCCTAACCCACTCGCATTCTGTCTGTCTCTCTCAAAAATAAAATAAACATTAAAAAATATATATAGTTTTATTTGGTGGCTCAATCGGTTAAGCACTCGACTTCGGCTCAGGTAATGATCTCACGGTTTGTGGGTTCGAGCCCCATGTCGGGCTCTGTGCTGACAGCTCAGAGCCTGGAGCCTGCTTCAGATTCTGTGTCTTCCTGTCTTTCTGCCCCTCCCCTGCTTGTGCTCTCTCTCTCTCTCTCAAAAATAAATAAAGATTCAAAAAAAAAGAATATAGTTTTATTTGCATTTTGAGATGACTAGATGTTTCCTTTCACCATTTCAGGTATCATTCCTTTCTTATCTCACAAATTTGACCCACAAGATAATTCTCACATATAGTCTATAGTAGGTTTTTACCAAATCGTTAGAAAAAGGAGGGCAAAATGTCATGTAAACTAATACCAAACATATAGCCAAAAGGAAATTCCAGATGTGTTCTTTACCCAATGCAGTAGATATCAGGAGGATTCGAATCACAGTTCAGCCAAGGTTCCAGCTCACTATCTGGAGACTGGCCATTCACGTTCCACGTTCCAACAAAAAATCTAATACATAATACGAAAAATTACTTGAAAACAAAGGTCAAGTATGAAGGAATGAAAGTTCTCTCATCACTCTTCATACAAGGGTATATTCACAATAAGCCAACATAATTTCTCAAAATGTTTTGCTATACACATATAAGAAAAACCTCTTGCATGTAGAACACAAAGGCAGTGGGCTCATTCTCTAAATTTTATATTAGGTGAATCCACAAAGGAAACCAAGTCTCTATTTAAAAAAACATAAAGTTAATTGCTCTACCACATTTCCTTTCAATTAAACTCCATCCAAACTTATACTTGAAGGGAGAGCTTGTAGATGGGGAAAAAAGGTATCTTCATGCTGTAAATACATCTGATGTGGATAACTGTTCCATAAGGAGCTATAGTTGAATCCAAAAACTCACTTCCCAAAGGATTACAAGGACATCTGTGTAGGAAATTCTGTTGAGGCAGATATAGTACTAAGGGGGAAAGCAGAAGGAAAAACTCATAACTGTCTTAACTGTTTACATACAAAAATAAGCATCATGGGGAATATGAGGAACTATAGATTTTGGCGTAGGGATACAGTTATAATTGAATTATAACAAATGACGCTTAATGGGATAGCAGATGGGACTGGAATCTTGGACTATTAAGGGCACGTGCCATTCACAAACAACAAAGAAAAGTGTTGCTGCTTTGCACATTGGGATATACACCACGCCACATCACATACCACTCACGCTAGGTCCAGAGAAGAAGAGATTGACAAGCAAAGGTGAAATGAAAAATATGACATGGAGAAAAGAAGAAAGAATCCAAGACAGACCTCTCAATCAAGAGGACTGGGTGAAATGTTCTTTAGTTAACTTACTAAAGTAAGCAAGTTAAACTAGTGGTAACGGGAGACTTTAATCTTCTAATATTGGTGAGAAAAAACTCAGCAGTCCAGAAAGATAAACACATTTGCTTAGGGAATGTGCTAAGGGATAATTCTCCAGTACATGTGAGTTTGATTTGGTTCTGAGTAGACAGAACCATTAGTAGACACGGTATCATTAGTAGTTAGAAAATCCAAGGGAAACTGTAGCATTTGCTACAGTTTTGTGTATATATATATATATATATATATATATATATATATATATTTGTATATGTATGTCACTTACTAATATAGAGATAGGGGCTTGAACTGGCTGACCATTCCTTTTTATTATGCTTTGATTCTTAAGCTAATTAAACTAATACCTTAAGTAACAAAAGGACATTTTATGCCATACCTCAGTAAGTAGAAGAGAGACTAACCTGAAATTCTGAATATTGACATATTCTTTCTCTCGCTTTGCCAGGATATGTTTGATGAGACCTTCTCGCTGCCCAGACTGGGTATTTGGTACAAAGAGCTTCCGCATGGTGTTGGTCACTTTGGGCTGTTCCTTATTAGGAGCTTCTTTGTCACGTGGAAGCCTAGCAAATAAATGAGAAATTCCAAAGTGAAACTGCCTAAAATATAAAAGTTCCTAAATGAGAAATACGTTTTGACATAGGACTTACATTCTATTCACAGAAGGGGGTGGAGGTGGGGGTTCCCGATGAATCCCTGTAGGATGATTTTGTGAATTAATTTTCTTGTCCAAATTCATAGATGAAAAATTATCCTCAAATCCAAGAAGCCCTGAAATACACAGAACCCAGAATCAAAGGGGGAAAATAAAGATAACATCCAAATTATCCAGGATAGACAGAGCTTTTTGCCTTCATCACAGTGGTTTTGATTTGATCACTATTTGCTCAATGGCATTACCAAACAGAAAGGTATCACAAGGATAGTGATAAGTTAGACTGGGGGAAGAAACACATCTGTCCCTGAAGGACTTGACATATTAACTAGAACAACAGCAAGTTACATTAATTTGGAACCTGAATAATAACAGCTAACATTTATTGAAGACTTAGCATAATGCCTGGTTGACAGTAAGGGATTATATTATTATCTCTTTTAATCATCACAAAGACCCCATATGGCCAGTAGTGTTAAAAATCTTCCCATGTTACAGAAAAAGAAATGGAAACTCAGCATTGTTGAGTAACTTGACCAAGGTCATATGTAACTAGCAAGTCGTAGAATTGGAATTTAAACCCAAGCAGTTTGGCCCTGGAGCACACCAATCTTTACCACACTGCTAAGCTGGCTCCTGAGGAGCTAACATGCCACAGAAAAGACCAGGAATGAACATCAGTCAGTGGGCATGAACTCAATAAAACCACTCCATAGGAGAAGGTGTCTGAGATTGACATTAATCCACACTATCTTATCTGTCCAGATAAAATCTATTGACTCTGCAATGATCATAGCAACCAGGCAAAAGAGAATCTTTTCAGTACCTGAAAAAGCAGAAGGTTTGTCCTTAGTGTCTAATTTCTGGTACCAGCTAGATGAGTCCTTTGGCTCTGGAACAAGAAGCTGTGACTGAGCTAGAGAGATAAGAGTCATGGTCAGAAACAGGGGAGCCCTTCACTGAGTGAATTTTACCATAACCAAAAGCCATTCATTCAGCACTCCTCAAATGCAGGGACCAGAAGCATTCTCGCATGTAAAGGAAGAGACTAAGAGAATGAGGGCAGCTCTGGGATGATCTGGGAACAGAAGGAGGATTACTGTCTTCAGTAACCTGTCCATGCTGTGACACTGAAGATTCTGGAAAATGGCTCAGTGTCCTTCCTTATAGCTGAATACACCTGTTCTCTAGCCTAACCCTGGTTCATTCCTGAAGGAAGAAAAATCAGCTATGAAGACTCAAGGGGTGAGGTACTTTGCTAACGGCTGCTTGCCTCTGCATCAGCATGCCAGAATGTCACTGCCATTCAAACAAGTAGAAAGAAAACTGCTGAGTCTTGAGTTACCTTCCTGAGCAGCAAGGACCTCTGAGAGGAACTTCAAACAATGTTCCTCATCAGGGATTTCAAAGCGGCGCTCCCTGGTCCAGTCTCCCTGAATCCGAATTTTGCAGCCACCTAAAAAGAAGTGAAATCCATACACATACAGCTATGGAATATGTGCTTTCTTGGGGTCAGATTCTCAACTTACTAGTTTAACAAGAGAAGGTCCAGATCACACATATTCTAAGACTTCTAATGTAGGAAGCATATCTACGGGATCAGGGGATTTGTTGTGGTGGGGGTGCAATACAGACAGGGAAATCTAAGGGGCTGATGAACTGTGTCAATGAGCAGCCCAGTACAGTGATATTGAAATCATAGTCTCCATTGTCAACGTAGGGACCAAATTCTAACAAAAGATCAATTCCCCAACCACCCTCCTCCCATCTTCCAGCCGTAGATTCCTACCATTTCAAATACAGATCATATAGTAAGAGTATCTAAAGCATAAAGGGAATAAAGAAAATAAGATGGTTTGCTCCTAGGTACACATTGTACCTAGACAATTGAATTTACAAACTAATTAAAAAAGAAAAGAGTAGTGGAATTGGTTTGAATTATTCCGAAAAGAAGCATCTAGATCTCATTACCTCAAGTAAAGAATGCATATCTTGAATAAACATATGAAAGCAATATAATGACCTATGACTAGGAGTGGCCTGGTTCAAGCACAGCCAACTGGAAAACAGTATAATTAATAGTAAAGTTATTTAGGACTTTAGTTTCTTATGTGTCTAACATACTGTCTCCCTTTTTCTGATGCCCTAGTTCTCATCCATATCAATGGTCTGGATATGGTGATCCAGGAAACCTATGTACTTGTTTATATTCTTATTTAACTGACTTACTACATATATTGCTTTCTCATGCTCCTGGAAACCATAAGCTCCTTGAGAGCAAGAAGTGGGCTACACATACAAGTTATCCAACACAACACTTCCGAGGATCTCCCAGACTGTCTGGGACGGAGGGGTTTCTCAGGACTCAGGACTTTCAAAGCGAACACTGGGAAAGTCTCAGGCAAACCAGGATGGTTGGTTCCTTTACTGGTGACAATGAATGTCAGACTTCACAGACAGAAGGCATTTAATAAATGACTATTGAACTGGACTCTTTCATACTTGTAAATGACAAAGAGATGAGAAAATGAAATGAAAATCCTAGTTTCTTATGTTGGAAATCCACTTGTGAACCTCTGACTCTTTTTCCTTTGTATTTCTGTAAGTTTCTATCTTCACAGATTTAGTGATTAGAAGAAAAGAGGTAAAAATAGAGAAAAACATGAGAAAGGAGGCACCCAAGCAGACCACAGATAAGAAAATTACTGAGGGTGTTAATGTAAGGAGAAGAAAAAAATGAAGGGGATGAATAAAGGCTGTCAGTTATCGCAGCCTTGAAGATACAGGGAAAACCTCCTTCAGGGCACAAGTAGTCCTCCCTTTGTCAGATAATTTATATTAAAAGTAGAAAATAAATTAAAAGATCAGTCTCTACCTGATAAAACTTGAACAATAATACATTTTCTCTCTCTCCCACAATCCTTGAAAGATATATTTTAGCAAACACAAAAAATACACTGACTCATTTAACAGAAAATTCCAGAAATTGCTTACAAAATAACACTGGATGTTCTCTCACCATGTTGTATGGGAAAGAGGACAAATTATCCCATGACCCAACTTTCTACTACTCTTCCTTCCAAAACCCCCTGGCCTCTTTGTGACCAGCAGGCACTCCTATATCCTCAAACTTCTCCTCTGAACATTCCCTATGTCTCTCAGTTAACTCTCAACAAACTGCATTAGAATTACCAGAGGCATTTTTAGAAAACAGACATTTGCATCCCATCCCAGGCCAATAAAGCAGAATGTCAGGGGGTGAAGCCCAGGCACTGGTAGTTTTTAAAATACTCCCCAAGTGATTCATGTGCATCCAGATTGAAAACCAAAGAGTCATCTGCAAAGTGGCTTATCCCTGGATGTTGTTTATGGTCTCTCACACCCTATGGAATTTAAGACTGGTGTCCTTTTTTGTCCTAACGCCAACTCCAGACCATTCCCTCTTCTCCTCCCTCAGGACAAATCCTTTGTCCTTCGAGGTTCACCCACTGGGCTATACCAGCTTCTTCCCTTCCCTCCCCCATGAGATCATGTGCCATCCTTCCCAAAACTTCTGAATCCAGGATTCAATACCTGACTCATATGACTTCCTCTCCACTCAAACTCTTGGCTTAAATTTGAGTCCCTTCCAAATTAACACAGAAAACACAGTAAACATCTTCAACTTCCTCATGCAATGACCTTGCCCCACCATCTCAGCCACCTACTCCCTCAGTCCCTATGGGGACTCCCTCAGTTATACCCTGAAATTTTTCATCATAGAAACACTATCACCTCATAAATCTCTAATTAAAATACCCAACTCTGACCTGCTATTTCCAGCTTACTTGCTCAAATGGGAACCTCCAGCCTTCTACTTAGTGTCCATTCACACACTCCTACATTCACTTCCCATTTTATCAAACAGATGTCATCATTAAACTCTGTTGCAGGGGCGCCTGGGTGGCTCAGTCGGTTAAGCGTCTGACTTCAGCTCAGGTCACGATCTCGCGGTCCGTGAGTTCGAGCCCCGTGTAGGGCTCTGGGCTGATGGCTCAGAGACTGGAGCCTGCTTCCGATTCTGTGTCTCCCTCTCTCTCTGCCCCTCCCCCGTTCATGCTCTGTCTCTCTCTGTCTCAAAAATAAATAAACATTAAAAAAAAACAAACAACTCTGTTGCAAAACCCAGAACTGCCTTACCACTCTGTTCCTCCACAGCACCTACCTGATTAACTTTCAACCCTCAGAAATCCAACTAACTGCCTTACTCCAGAGGGAGTAAACACACACACACACACACACACACACACACACACACACACACACACAATTATTACAAATTGATTGCTAACTTCAATCTGGCCCTCTATGATAGGAAGTAATGTTAAATTTCAATAGTCAACTAGTCTCCCACTACTATCTGGAAAAACTATTTCGCACCTCCTCATTTATCTGTGGATCCCCCTCTTCTCAAACCCTCTCATTCCAAGCTGATTGCTTCACCTCATGCTTCAGAGGAAATGGAAGGCACCACATGGAAAGCTACCTGTATTTGTACCCATCTTCTCCTTTCCCTTCTGATATAAGAGGAGCCCTCCTATCAAAGACCACCTTCTCTTTGAATTTTAACCCCTCTAGTTCTTTCAGGAATTTTACACTCACAATCATTCCCTAGACACCTCGCCCCAATATCTTTCATCTCCCCCTTTCACAGGCTCCTTTCCATTAGCATTAAATTAAATTGCGCTTGGTGACTCAGTCTGTTAAGTACCTGATTCTTGGTTTCGGCTCAGGTCATGATCTCACAGTTTCGTGAGTCTGAGCTCCATGTCAGGCTCTGTGCCAACACTGCGGAGCCTGCTTGGGATTCTCTTTCTCCCTTTCTGCCCCTCCCCAACTCGTGCTGTCTCTCTCAAGATAAAATAAATGAACTTTGCAAAATTAAAAGAAACAAATTGTGTTCTAAATTCTCCCCATTTGAAAAACAATAACCTTCCTGGACCCTGTATTTCCCTCCAACTCCAGTCGATCTTACATTCCCCTCCACAGTAAAGCTTTATTAGAAACACACAGTCACTACTTACCTCCCATTTCTCTCTTTAATCCATTCCAATATGACTTTGGCTCCCACCACCCCTGTGAAATAGCTTTGTTAAGGTCACCAAGAACCTCCAAATTGCTAAATCCAATGGATCCTCTTCAGTCATCTTATCAGACCTATCAGTAGAAATCAATAGTTGACCACTCCTTGAATACTCTTTTCCAAAGGATTCTATGATACCATCCTCATCTAGTTTGCCTCTCTCTTTGATCACTAATTTTTTAGTGCCCTTTGAGGTATCTCCTCCTCTATCTAACCTTTAAAAAAGCAGAATTCCTTAGCGTTCAGTCCTAAACCTTTTTCTCACTCTGTATCAGCATTGTCCAATATGGTAACCAATAATTACATGTGGCTACTGAGTAATTGAAATGTGACTACTTTGAGGAACTGAACTTCTAATTTTATTTCTAATTAATTTAAATAGGCACATGTAACTAGAAACTAACGTATCTGATAGCACAGCTCTATTTTCAATCATATCATCTCTCAGGGTTTCAAATACATCTATGTGCTAGTGGCCCAGACCTTTCTTTTGAGCTTCAGGTGCATACATTCAACTGTCAATTTATAATCTATACTCAAAGGTCTCAAAGAAATTTCAAACTAAATATAGCTAAAACTAAACTCATGACCCCCTCAAAGGAAAACTCATTCCTCCCACAATGTTCTTATTTTGGCAAATGGTACCATCATCCACATTCATGCTAGTAACCTAAGATTCATCTCTGACACTTCTCTAACTTACCCCCATGCCCAAACCAACCTCTGCTGATTTAACCTCTGAAAACATTTATCAAATCCGTCTACTTCTCTCCATTTATACTGCCACCATACTCATAGTCTCTAGCTTGAACTCTGGAAACAGCTTCCTAATTGATTTCCATGCAAATGATTGGCACCCTGGGATAAAATCCTTCATATTCTTCCCATTTTTTTTTTTAATATAAAAATCCAGATTCCTCACCATGACTTACAAGATACTACTGGATCTGGCCTTACCCCATCCTAACTTGATGCCTAAGCCTTGTTCCAACCACCCTGGCCTTCTTTTATTCCAAAGGTGTCAAGCTACTTACCCAATTTGAGACCTTTACACATGTGGTTGCTTCTACCTAGCATACTTTTCTCTCCCGCATTTTTACCCGTCTTACTTAGCCCCTCTGGTCTCAATTTAAATGGTACTTATTAAATAGGCCTTCCCTGACCATTCCACCTAATTTAGTCAGCCCTTTTATAAACTCTTTGTATTTCTCCTTGATAGCATTGATCAAAACTGCAATTATGTAAGTATCTATACCTTATCAGTTTAAAGTCTGTTTCCTGCACTATTAAATGAAGTACCATGACTATATTGCTTTCTGATATATCCTTAGACCAGCACAGTGCCTGACACATAAAAGGTATTCATATTTTTATACGATGGATTATAGGTATCTGTGTGACACTAGTACCAAACAGCACAGAAGCATGAACAAAAGCAGGAGCAGCAATCTTATGTATGTTGTTCTCTACTGATTCTGCAGCACTTAGAAGAGTGCTTGGCAAACAGAAGGCACTCAACAAACATTTGTTGAATAATGAATAAGGGAAGATTTATTATTAGGAAATTAATATAATACAGTCCAGTCCATCGATGGGACAAATAAGGAATAACAATATTCCTTTACACTACAAATAGTGTAAAGACATCTAATAAAATTCAATACACATTCATGGTCTT
Organism: Panthera pardus; assembly: GCF_024362965.1. Taxonomy (NCBI): domain Eukaryota; kingdom Metazoa; phylum Chordata; class Mammalia; order Carnivora; family Felidae; genus Panthera; species Panthera pardus. The sequence continues at coordinate 20,935,589 of NW_026526843.1, forward strand.
AAAAACCACACAAACTTGAAATGGAATTTCTTAATATGGTTTTTTAAAAAAAACCCTATCAAATCAACAGGCAATAATGTCCTCAACAATGAAGCACCACCTGAGTCTTTCTTACTGAAAATAGGAGCCAAACAAGGATTATCATCATTATTTAATATTGGTCTTAAAATTCTCATTGGTATAATGAGACACAAAGCAAAACTAATAGTTGTAGCTACTAAAAAGGAGACAAAATTATTATTTGTAGATGACCACAGCTGTCTATCAAAACCAAAAAACAAAATAAACAGAACCCCCAAAATTTAAAATATATTTCTATAAAGTGGCTAGATAAAAAATAAATATCTAAAACTCAATAACTTCTCTATATAATAGAAATAAGCAATTAGAAAAAGATTCCACTGACAACAGCACTCAAACAAATAAAATCTACCATAAAATCCTTAACCTACAAATGTATGATATATATGAAGAAAACACAAAACGTTACTGAGAAATATAAAGAGGACCTGAGGAAGTAGAATGATAGACCATGTTCCTTGACAGTGTCTTAATTTTGTAAAGGAGTTAATTCAATAAAATTTGGCACATACCTATGGTGAAATATTAGTCTTTAAAAATCATGTTTTTAAATAATTTTAAATGACATGGAAAAAAGTTACAATATAATATTAAATGAAAATGCAGGATAAAAGCTACATATAAAGATTCCAATCGTATTGGGGCGTCTGGGTGGCTCAGTTGGTTGGGTGTCCGACTTTGGCTCAGGTCATTATCTCAGTCTGTGGGTTCAAGCCCTACGTCGGGCTCTGTGTTGACAGCTAAGAGCCTGGAGCCTGCTTTGGATTCTGTGTCTTCCTTCCTCTCTGTACCTCCCCCGCTCATGCTCTGTCTCTCTCTCTCTCTCTCTCAAAAATAAATAAACATTAAAAAAATTTTGTTTAAAGATTCCAATCATACAAAAGTAGAAATAGAAAACTGGAAGGAGATACAATACTAACTACAGTGCTGATCTCTAGGTTGCAGAAGCATAATTTTAATTTGGTACTTTAAACTTTTCTAAATTCTTCAAATTGTTTATAATGTAGATACATCTATTTCCTCTACAATCAGAAAAAATTATTTTAAAATGTTTAATACCAACATGCAGATAATGAGAAAACACATATTTATGTTAAAATCAGGACTACAAACAAACCCAGGGCCTCCCTCAAGCAACATACTGTGTGCTTTAAAGGTTTATGTATGAAGCCCAAGGATCATGATAAAATCTTATTTCACTGCAAATATTACTAAATGGGCAGACGTAACAAAGGATTTTATTCAAGTGGTTACTGAACTATTACCTTGCTGTGATCCAGTAACTGGAACTCTGGACAGAACAACACATGGCTAATTTCTATGAGGGCAAGGCCAAAACAACTAATGCCACAAATGTTTATGAAAGAAAAAGCACAGCTCAGTTTAACTTTTTCAGCCTTAGATCAAATATCTATTTCTACAGCAAGAACAGGACATTTCAACATTGTATTTCAGCAGCAATGCCAGTCACTGCTGAAATGCCTTTGCTCAAATTTTGCTTTTTTAGTGTTGTTTCTGCCTTCTCCTTTCTAAGCACAGTAAGACAGAGATAGTAAGTTATTTGCTCTCTTGGATACCTGTAGAAGTCAGCAGCTGGGTTTATTTAGCCTTTCAGAATCAACCGTTAAGACTTCTAAAATCCATGACCAATGAAAAGAATAATAAAACCCAAACCAGAAAAAGCCTATCTAAACTGTTCAATACAAATTAATGGTGGCAAGTACAGAGACTGTTTCTAAACAAAGTTATGTATAACCCATAGCCCCAAGGTAAGGGCTAAGCCCCACTATCCAAGGACTCAACCAGGAGATAAGGCAACCACTTTGATTTACATTTATGTGGTCACAAACTCTTTTCCATAGCAACCACAGACTAGTCAAGGTAGCATTCAAGTGCCCATTGTCTCCTCCCCATAACACAGTACAATTAGATGATAAACAGAGAACAGCTTGCACAGAAAGTCAAGATGATTTGCTTCAAACAGATAAAAATGAGAGAACTGAAACAGTGAGAAGATCATGTTCTTCCTGATAAAGGGATGCCTTGAGGGGATGGAGGTTAAATAAAAGACCAAAATTATTTTAAGGAAAAAAGGGTAGCTTGGGAAAAGCAAGGTATCTGGTACGAGAGTGACTCTATAGCCTCCCAAAATGATAAAATGAATAAAGGAAAAAATTATGATTTAATATGCAAAACTAAAAAGTGAGAAAAATTTTTTAAATATAATAGCAGTTAAAATAAAAACAAAACCACTCATAAACCTTATGTGCTTTAAACATTTTCTGGCTCTTTCTGGAATTTTTAATTCCACAGTAATGATTTAACTGATGGCAAAAATACTGATGGCTCAAAGAAGTTCAGCATTAGACAAGCAAATCATATTTTCAACTTGTTAAAGATTCTTGCCAGCCACCTGCTTTTTCTTATGCTTAGCCTAAATGTTTTTGGGAGGACAATGCTAATTCACATGGCTGCCTTAAGAAAATGAAGAATAGAGGCGCCTGGGTGGCTCAGTCAGTTAAGCTTCCAACTCTTGATTTCGGCTCAGGTCAAGATGTCACACTTTGTGAGATCGAGCCCCTCGTTGGGCTCTGTGCTGACACAGCAGAGCCTGCTTGTGGGATATTCTCTCTCTCTTTCTCTCTCTGCCCCTCCCCCACTCAGGCTCATGTGTGCCCCCCCCAAAATAAATAAACATTAAAAAAAATAGAAAATGAAGAATACAGAATAAGACAGTAAAATAAAAATGTGCCAAAAAAGGTGTCTTAAATATAGTGGGTATTCAATTAAATATTTGTTGAACAAAAATCAACTCCACTCAGAAAGATACTCACTGTTTGAAGCTATATCAATCAAAAGAGTTTCTTCTGCTTCTGAGGGAAAAGAAGAAAGAACAAGATTAGGGAAGGGAAAACCATTCATTACAACTAAAAGAAGTACATGCCTAAGTAAATAACTGCTTCTCTCAATCACCACTCCTAGGTCTACAATACATTTTACAAATCCTTTGTTTTTTTGTTTAGCATTTTTAAAAATGGATTTTGGTAGCACTAGGTTCTAAAGATTATGAGCAATTCAACTAAAAGAAAACTAAACAAATAACTGAATGGAACAACTCAAAGCAAATCAAGCAATGACAATAGTAGGCAATATAAGAACATGTTAATTCAAGTGAAGGGGAGTTTAATTCCCCTCAACCAAAACATACTGACTTTAATATAATCTGTGTCATTTATTCTTTTTTTTAAGATTTTATTTTTAAGTAATCTCTACACCCAACATGGGGCTTCAATTTAAAACACTGAGATCAAGAGTCACATGCTCTACCAACTATGCCAGCCAGGTGTCTCTAGATAATTCTTATAAAAAGTCAAGGAAGTGACCCCAAAGGCCCAGAAGTGAATTATTTTAACTTGGACCTAGTCTCTGAAAACTTCCAGCAATCTCCTTTCTTCAGCCTTTGCCAGGTTTAGGATCAGAGAATACCTTCAGTTCTTGACCTTCAGGCTACAATTTAATACCTGGGTCGGGTCTACCACACCCAACAAGGAAGTATAAAACAGGGCAAAGCACAGTCTCTGGAGTTCAGAGCTCGGTTTTCTCCCCTCCCCCGGCTGTCCTGAACTTCTTTCCTTAGCTCCAGTGTCTAGATCCAACCCATCTCTTCCTCTGGGACTTCCCTGGATTTGGCCAACAGCACCTGTAAGACCCTCCTGGCTAGTTGAACTCTGGATACTGACTCCTTAGGATTAGTCTGGATCTACCTTGGCCAGATGGAGTAGCCTCAGCCTTTTCTAGCTCCTTCAGAAGCCCAGATTGTATATTTGGCTGCATTATTCAGTTACTACAGAAGCTACGGTAAGGAACTAAGTAGTCTAATATTAAAAAATAGCCTCAATATCCTTACTAGCATGATGAATCAATAGACAATAGTGAATCAGGACATAGTACTTTAAGTTCTCCACTGTTCTTCAGTAACTTTAATTCCTTGAAACCCAAGTATTTATAGACTTATCAAAATGGATGCACAGGCTGGGAAACAAAGGATGTGAAAACTCAAGGAAGTAGCCATTCTAGATTTGTTATGGGGAACGACTATGTGTGCTCACACATATTTTCTTAGATTCCAACCTAACAATCTACCTTATATTTCTTATTAAAAACAATACTAAGAGAAAGAGAGTTAAAGAGACTATAGAAGTAGTACAAAAAGGTAGAGGGTTAATAGGATGCGAAAACTTAAAGTTGTGTTCTTTAGTTTTTCTCCTCCTTAAAGGGCTAGGTATGTAATAAAGGGTACTACACCATGAAAAGTAAAGTGACCACAGCAACTTACTATGGCAGGCAAGTGCCTTGTTCAACATGTAACTCTCACACAGGGCAGGCTAAACGGCTATTTCATTCTTCTACACAATGTGGAGACTGTTGTTTTTAATTCTCAATACAATGTTGTCTTAAAAAGTCATACCCACTTAGTATTTCTACTTACAGGAATAAATCCTAATACGAGATGTGCAAGAAGATTTAGATACAGAGATATTCATCACATTACTATTTAAACTAGCAAAAAATAACTCAAATGTCAAACACGGGAATACTTACATTATAGGCTATTCATAAAATGGAATAGTACTCTACCTATTTATAGCATGGAAAAGCACTCATAATACGATGGCATGCAGAACAGACAAAAAACTACATATAGTGTGAGTTCTGCCCACCCTGAAAGTTACATGTGTAAAAAAAAAAAAAAGGGAAAATGTTATGTGTTTGTTCCTGAAGGATGGGAATGTACTTATTTTCTGTATACTTTTCTGTTCTTTCCAAACTTTCTACAGTATACATATTACTTCTGTGATAAAAAAAGTTCAGTGTAGTTTAAAAAAGAATCCATGCAAGGTAAGATTCAAGTTTTTCAAGAAGCTACAGCTGATACAGAATGTTTCTTTCTGACAAAGCCAATGAACCCACTGGAAACATAATGCGTTTGTTCTCTAGTAATCAATTTTCCTTCTACAGCAATGTGAGACGACAGAAGCAACACTTCCCACACAAACCTCCCAAATTTTGAGTCTCATTGTAGCAGATGAAACAACAGATTTTCTGTTCTCTGTCCCCAAATTTGAGGGCACGAAGCCAAATATGTCCTCTTTGGAGTATGATTCACCAACATCAAGGTCTGAGAATCAGCACAATTGAGTGTAAGGTATTAAAATCTGGTAAGGCATGTTGCCAAATGTTTTAACTTCAAACAGTGTGGGGAGAAAGTACTGAATGGGTGTGAATCCAGTGACCTTGATACTTTACAACGAGCAGTGTGTTTGTTAAACCAAGAATGTCATTTAAATCCACATAGAAGTCCATAAGCATAAAAGACTACCTACATACGTAAGAGACTACATACATCTCTAACACCCAGCCAGGGAAGCAGGTGAGTCTGTATACATATTTCAGTATAGCCCTTCAGCACTCATAGACAAAGTATTTACCATGTTCTCAATGGTAGCTTAGTAATGTTATCACTTTATGCAAAGACTAATACATTTCATTTTATGTGCAGTGACATATTTAAATATGTATGGTATTAGACAATGCAAGAACGACTAAGGAAAAACATTGTAAAACTAGCTAGGCAATTAAAGCTAGTACCTTGAACGCATCTAAAGTGGCTATTTATAGGAATGATATCTTGAACATGCTGTTCCTTCTCGCGCAACTGGATTATTAACCTAGGAAACAGAAGAAGGCATCAACGAATGGCTACTGAAAAACCCAAACATTTAACAACAAAATATACTGCTGTGTTGTTACACAAATCTGGTCCATATTTATTAGACTTACTATATCTCATATTACTTACTATATCTCATATATTCCCTGGATCTGAGCATCATGACAGTGAGATATCACTTGAGATCTAAGAGAATGTTAGTGACGATCAATATCTAAATACCTACACTGTCCTATGCCATAAAGAATATATAATAGTCTATGTCCTAAAAACAGCTTACAATCTCAAAAGCAAGGATTATAGTGCATATACCTTCAGAGTATGTATACTAGAGCAAAGAATAGCTAGGTGTGAATGCCATGAGGACAGACTTATGATTGCATTTTCACCATAGTATTTCTAGCAACTATCACAGTGCTTGGCACATAGCAGTCACTCAAGTTTGCTGAATAAGTGAATTAGAAATTTCATAAATTAACTTTCAGATTATATTCCTCTGGCTTTTACCAAAGAATGGCTCTATCTCTTCAAACGACTATACAGGTTCATAGAGAAGTAAGAAGAGGTACCCAGCCAGCCGGATCAGTTAACATAACCCGTGACCAAGGCAGCAGATATCACAACCAGTGCCTTATATTCCTTGTGTTTTTACTATGGTTTCCAACTTCATGCTGGTATTTCTAGGTAAACATAACTGATTTGGCCTCCCAGTATGAAATGAAAGACTTCTAAATTCCTAGGTACTCCTGAAATATTAATTTTCATGTACTGCTTATCCTTAGTGGCCCAGGATCAAGGTATGACCTACTGGTAAAATGACCATTCTGAACATCTCCTAGCTTCCCCAAATCAAGCAGTCTTCAGGTGGTTCTTTTTGCCAGGAACACTCTTCTATTCTTTCCGAGACCCAGCTCAAATATCACCTCCTCTTTGCAGCTTTTCCTAATTCCCCCAAGCAGAAGCAGTACCCTGGTCCCCTTTGTTTGCCCCTCTACTAGAGCATTTACACCCTTCATTGCAGTTATATTTATTTCCTTCATTGATTTGAGCTCCTTGAAAACAAAGACGCTATCATATTCAGTTTGCCTCCTGCCTAAGACGCTATCATATTCAGTTTGCCTCCTGCTCAATAAATATTGGTTGAATCAATGAACCAGTTTCACTAAGCTATAAACAGAGATAAATTTCTAAATATAATTTGTTCAACCTGACATTAAAAAATGTCATTGTTTTGAAGGGTTTTATTTCTAGTTTGATGTCTTTTCAGGGGCTTGTTTTAGCTTTTTGAATTTTTTTCAAATGTATTAACTTTAAAGGAGATCACATGGGGAGAGGAATTGCTCAGATAGAACTAAGGGAAATAAAAGTATTAATGCTGTCTTTCTGCTCTGATTCTGCATGCCTAATCTGTAGGGGTTCATATTTTAAGGTGACTAAGGGAATATGGGGCAGGCTCCTTTCAATGTGCAAAATTCATGAGTCAAGCAGAGTCCTATAAACCCAGATGGAGATCAGAAACTAGATAAAAAGCAAGAGTGAAGGAGGAAGAGCTTACTTTGGGGAAAATGAACACAAACCAATACAATCTCCAAGAAATGACTAAAAAGACAGTGTTTGATATTAGCAGTTAAAGCTTGAACTAGGTTGTACTGTTAAAAGCCCTCACAAAAGGGACAACATAGATGGACCTTGAGGGCATTATTCTAAGTGAAATAAGGTAGAAAAAGACAAATATCATATGATCTCACTTATATGTAAAATCTAAAAACAAAACAAAACCAAAAAACCAAAATCATAGATACAGAGGATAGGTGGTTGTTAGAGGTGGGGGGGTAGGTGAAATGGATGGAGGGGGTCAAAAGGCTCAAACTTCCAGTTATAAAATAAATAAGTCATGGGGATATAATGTATAGCATGGGACTACAATCAATAATACTGTACTGTATATTTGAAAGGTGCTAAGAGAGTAGATCTCAAAAGTTCTCATCACAAGAAAAAGATCTGTAACTATGTATGGTGATGGATGTTAAGGAGACTTACTGTGGTCATTTCACAATATATACAAATATTGAATCATTGTGCTGTGCACTTGAAACTAATATATGTCAATTATATCTCAATTTAAAAATGCAACCTTCCCCCAAAAAATCCATCACAAAACAAAGATCAACTTGGAATTTAAGTCAATTCCACAATATCTACCATGTGTTAGTCACTAAATAAATTGTAGCAAGAATAGGGTTAAGAATAAGTATAAAAATTCTTCTGGAGTTCATGGCTGGCTCAGTCAGTAGAGCATACGACTCTTGGTCTCAGGGTCATGAGTTCAAGCTCCATATTGGGGATGGAGCCTACTTAAAATTTTTTTTTAAAAATTCTTCCTAAATGTAATCATTACTTTCAGAACAGAAAGATGAAAAATAATAGGTGTATGACAAAACAATGGAAATCAGAACTTGAGTGTTGTCAAACAGAAAAGAGTAACAAATTGTGAATGCAGACTCAGCATTACTCTAGGAAATACTTTGATTTGTTCAAGGAAGGTTAAAGATGAAACAACAGGTTGCATCATAATCCATTCTCCTTGAAAAAAACCCTTATTTTCAATTGTAATTTTACTCTCTCAACTAAATTTCTCCTGTTGACAGTAGGTTGACAGCAGGAACTACAGTACTAAATACTAAAACAGACTTCAAGTTCTAGAATAAAAAGACCAAAGGAAAAAAGTTGTGAGAAGAGCCCAAGTCAGAGAAGGTACCCATGAGACAAGAATGTGAGGATTATAGATGGTATGACAATACTCGGTATCTCCAATAAATGATTTCAAAAGAAACTTCTCAAATGGTGTCATTCTGAAATGTTACATGTGTTCAAATCTCGGGTATGCTACTTCCTAACTATGAACAAGTGACTTAATCTCTCTGTGCCTCAATTTCTATATCTAGAAAATGGGGGTGATGGTGATAATATCACAATTTCACAGTAACCCTGACACGAGGGTTAAATGAACTAATTCATGGAAAGTGCTCAGAAGAGTACCTGGCACACACCAAGCCAATTAAGTCTCAGTTGTTGCTATACCCCCTTAACTCAAACAGATATGGAACACAAAACTTTCATTTCTTTGTGGAGAGGACACAAATAGTCAGAGCTATCACTCCGAGTTTACCAGTTCTTCTACCACATGAGGCAAGATAGAATGAGGCATTCATCTCAAGGCCAGCTGCTCACTCCCCTATTAGCTAACTAGAGCTCCAACCCTATCAAACCAAGGAACCATATCTGAGGCTGTGGTCATCTCAACAATGTAGCTATTTTATTTAATCCTCAAAACATTGTTTTCACAGAAGAGGAAACCAAGATGTAAAAAATTTACTGATTTATTCAAGGGTCACATCTCTCCACCCCATTCTAGCCTTTGGAAGTGGCAGTGGTATTCTGCTTTTCAATTCACTTTTCTGTTGAATTTACTATTCAACTGGTCTTTCAGTGTTTGATGAAATCTGGGGAAAATAACATCAATTTACCACATCAACAGAACTGACCAAGCAGGACCTAAGGAAGAACTACTTCATAGGCCCTGCTGTTGTCCAGTTAGAGTGGCAGCAAGAGTCTCAAGAAAAGGGCAGGCTAGGTCAGTGGGAATTTCTTCTGTGTAAATTCGACAGCATAGACCCAGACTGAGTCTGTAAGATCTAAAAGCAGGGACCGAGAAAAATTGTTTTTAGGCCAAATCCAATGTTGGGAGAAAGCAGGATTTAAAAATCACCGATTTTTAAACTCTGATGTCAAGAAACCAACAGAAGAACCAAGGGAGGTGAATTGGGCACAGAGCGATAGGGCCTATGCTATGTATGTAATGGTCACCATGGATACTTTTAAGATGAGGCATTAGGGGAAAGGGAGTGAGATCAGCAGCTATAGTGATAGCTTATCAAAATAATCTTTTATTCAATCAGTCAACAGTATTTACTGAGCTCCTATATATGCAAGGCAGAATGGAAAGTAACACACACTGATACACTGCCAAATGCTGTTTATATTTCTACACGTTTCATTACTTTTTCTAACAGTCAAGTCAATAAGTGAGGCAGTTACTGGCTTACACTAAACCATTACTGAATTAATGAATATGCCTGCAAGCAAGTGAAATAAAGGAGTAGGGAGACAGGAGGAACCAGTTGAATGCGTTAAGAAAAGGCACTTCTGTAAGGTTAACAATGCAGCTCTTCTATTAACACTTTTACTTTTTGCAAACCACTTTTGCATTTATTTATTATTCCACCAGTTGCAACTTCAAAGTCTATAAGGTAAGGCAGTTAATGTTTTCATTTGCCCGATGAGGACACCAAGGCCCAGAAATCATTGTTGACTTGCCCAAGATTACACAACACATGCCAGTTGCAGAGGCAGGAACTAAAAACCCAGGCTTCCTGCTTCAACGCCCGCCTGTGTTGAGTCCTTCCACTGAGCCACACTGCCAGGAGCGACCTAGCGGCTTGAGAGTTGGGGATAAAGCCCCATGGCTACAGCACTCACACTTCACACCTGGGCCTGAACCTGTTGCCCACGCTGCCTCAGTGGACGGAGAGTGGGCGGCTTGTCGCGGTTTGGGGTTAGGAGGTAATGGCAGGCTCCCCTCCTCCGTGGGAATCAGGTGGTTACTTACTCATATTGCCCGTTCCTTTGGGCTAGCGTCAGGAAGCAGGGCTCCCGGAGAGCACCCTTCATCTCCATACCCTCAACAGTATGTGGGCGACAGTCAAGGGTCTCCTCCAGAAGCGCGGCCGGGGAGGGGTGGCGCGGTGCGGGGTGGAGGGAGGCTCCCGCCCCTCTGCCCGCCCTCCTGGGTGCCCAAGGCATCGCCTCCCGCGCCGGCCCCCCTCCTCGGCTCGGCTCTGCCTCTGAGTCCGACCGACCACCCACCCCTCTGCCGCGTTCCGCAGTCCCTCCGACCCCCGCCCCTCCCGCCCTGCGCGGCCTCCCCTCCCCCTTCCCTCTGGTGGATACGGCAAGGGGCTGGGCTCCGACCGGGAGCGGCGGCTCCATCCCGGCGGCCTCCGGGCTCAGTGGGGCTGCGGACTGCGGGCGGATCCCACCGCCCTTGGCTGCGCGCTGTTTGAGGAACAGCTCCGCGCAGGGCACCGGGCGCCGGGCGCCGGGAGCCGGGAGCCGGGAGCCGGGAGCCGAGCCGAGAACCGAGAGCCTGACCCGAGAGAGAGCGTCGCCTTGCGCCCCCGTCAGTTTTCCAGGCCGCCGCAGATTTCGCCCCCTGCGGCCAACCTGCGGAACTGCAGCGAGAGACCGACGGACGGGGGCGTCTCTACCAGGTCCAGGGAGGAGTGCGTTTTAAATGCTGCCTGTGACATCAGAATTGTTCTGTGGATTTTGAAGATTGCCACAGAAACAAAACACAGCCATACCTGTGGGAAAACTCAAATGTGTTGGGCCAATAGGACCCACATCATCCAGTAAAAAAAATCCTTATTACAGTTAGAACGCGCCGTGTTGGTTAATTCTACCTCTCAGATGTTCTCCCCTTCCTCTTCTTCCTTCCAACACCGAAATCGTCGGACAAATCCTCAAAGCTCAGACCTTTGCTCTTCCTTTGCACCCCCTCCAGGTCATCTCTAAGCAGACAAAGACCAAATACACTTCCCTTGGCTCAGACCCCTTGCCTAATACACCCCATCATTAACACAATACTGGATGACAAAACTAACTCATTTCACACTGCCACTCAGCCTTGAAACTTCGAAGCCATATGCTTTCTTCCTCTCTCCTAATTTCTCTGTATCTAATCCGTCAACAAAGGTTATTAATATTTTCTTTGGAGTTACTTTCAGATTCCTTGTTTTCTCCCCATCTGTACCACCATTCACTTTGTTAGCTCTTGTGATATCTCCTTTGATCATTTTACTCTGCTGATAATCATAACAACATTCTTCTCAGAGTAATGTTTCAATTGTATTTTTTACTTGTTCAAGAATCTACAGTGGACTAAATAGCAAGACTGATCTTAAATCTATAGTAATTAAAACAGTGTGGCGTGGAGCTGGTCAGACCCATAGAACAGAATACAGAGCCCCAAACAGACCCACACATATATGGAAAGTTGATATGCAACATATGTGGCATTTCAAATCAATGGGAGAAGAGTGGATTATTCACTAAATGATGCTGGGACTCCTGATCATCACTACAGAAAATAATAAAACTAGATCCCTACCTCATACCATAGAGGAAAATTTCAATCCCATGTTGATTCAAGATCCAAATGTGAAAAAGCAAAATTTTACAGCTTTCCGAAGAAAATAGGAGAATATCTTTATGAGCTGGGAATAGGGAATGAGAATGGCTCTTTAAGACACCAGATAGTGCAAACAATAAAGGAATCAATAGATACATTTAACTACATTAAATTTCAAAATGCATGTACTTCAAGACAACATAAACATGTTAAAAGACAAGCCACATACTGGGAAAAGATATTTTTGATGTGTATAACTGACGAAGGATAACCTATGAAGTTCTACACTTCTACTTATCATCCTCTTACCTATTTCTCTCCCACCACATTCTGCAACTCACTCTGCTTAGTCACACTGCTCCTTGTTATTCCTAGAACTTTCTAGGCACACTATTGCTTCAGGGCCTTTGCACTTGCTGTTTACTCTGCCTGGCCTCTCACCTCCTTTGGGTCTTTGTTCAAATGACACATTCTCAGTGAGGCCTTCCTAGACATCTTCATTTAACATTGCAATTCAACAATCTCCTTATCCACTTCTACTGAAACATGCAGCTTCATTCATCTTCCACATTCATTTTTCCCCCCATAGGATTCATCACTATCCATTATCCTATATTTTACTTATTGATCTTGTTTATTGTTTACCTTCTTCCACTAGAATATAAGTTCCATGAGGGCAGAGATTTTGTCTGTTTTGTTCATAACTGCATTCCCAGCACCTACAACCATTCTTGGAACAAAGTATACACTAGAAAAATATTGATTAAAGTAATGAATGAATTAGTGTCCAGAATGTATAAGAACTGCTATAAATCAGTGAGAAAAAGAAAGAAACCTGGTAGAAAAATTGACAAAATATATGAATAAGCAATTCATAGTCAAAGAAACCCAAATGGCCAATAAAGACAAGAAAGGAAGTTTCACTTCATTACTATTCAGAGAAATTGAAAATTGAAGCAATGAGATAGCATTTCACAACCATTGGTTTGGCAAAATTTGAAAATTCACATCACACCAGGGTGCCAGGATGGCTCAGTTGGTTGAGCATCCGGCTCTTGATTTCAGCTCATGTCATGATCCCGGGGTCATGGAGACTGCTTAGAATTCTCTCTCTCCCTCTGCCCCTCTCCCCTGCTCATTCTCTCTCTCTCTCTCTCTCTCTCTCTCTCTCTCTCTCTCTCTCTCCCTTTGCCCCTCTGCCCCACTTGCACTCACACGTGCTCTCTCTCCCTTTCTAAAATAAAACAAATAAGAGGTTGGGAAAAAATGGAAATATATTGAGGTGAAGTCACTAAAAACTGTGGTCTCTCACAGGGGAGACAATGACTTTCTCAAAAAAAAAAAAAATAGTAAGTGGATGTTGTAATAGTAATACCAAAAATAATCCTGGTGGCTAATGTTGAATGCTCATGTGACAATCTCCACATGGATTTACATACATACTTTCATTTAATCCTCACTAAATCCCTGTAAAGTAGTAATATTATTGTTTCCATTTTAAAGGTGAGAAAAATGAGACTCAGAGAAGTTTAGCAGCTTTCCCATTAACTAGTAAATGTCAGAATCAAGATTCAAACTTAATGTTAGTCTGACTCCGAAGTTGGAACTTTTTTTTTAAAGTAGGCCTCATGCCCAGTGCAGAGCCCAATAGAGGGCTTGAACTCACGACCTCAAGATCAAGACCTGAGCTGAGACCAAGAGTCACCTGCTCAACTGACTGAGCCGCGCAGGCACCCCAGAGTTGGAACTTTTTAACCAAACACATTATGCTGTTCGTTCAATATTAACAGTATTAACAGTAAGTGTTTATTTAGAACCCTCTATGTGCCAGGCATTATGGTAACTTCCCTACCTGTATTATCACATTTAATTTGATGAAACTGAAGTTGAGACAGAGGGTTTGAGAACTTGAATAAGGTGGAGAAGGAGGGAACAGCCACAGTTGGAGAGTGACAGTGAATCCAGAAAAATTAATAAAGTGTTTAGGGTCAACAGAGAAAGCCCAATTGGAGGAAGATGACATGAATTTCTATGGTGGTCCAAATCAGCAAGGGGCGGTAACTTTCTGTAGCAATGCTTGGCAGATTTTGAAAAGCGGGAGTAGTAAAAATATACCAAGAAGGTGCTTTAAGCTTGGGAATTAGTATAGCAGGCAAAGCAGTAGGTCATGGGGTGAGGGAGTTTAAAGTGGTAGTTGGGATTCATTGAAATAGCTTATTCTGGAGTCAAAGTTAAGTAAAGGTATGTATCCCCTCAGCCTAAGACCAGCAAAGAGAATGAACGCAAGCTTGACGAATGCAATCACTTCCCTGGGTCTGATCCTGTAGCAAATTATTGTATCTTTTTTAGGATCACTTCAGGGACTATGCTTACTTAGATGCTTCTGTATATGTTAGGTAATTTTTGTAAGTTGGCTAAGATCATTATTTTAGCCACAACCACCTTCTGACTTAGCTACAGTTGTTAATGATATCATTGTTTAGTCACCCAAGTTTGAAACTTCAGATTTATTGGTGAACCGTGTTTCCCCTTCATCTATCATATCCAATAACTCAAGTTTTGTCAGTTCTATAGTAAATTCCTTAGTGTATATCTCTGATCATTCTCACCTATCATCATCAGATGGCATTGTGCCTAACTAAATAAAGGTCTTGCAGCCTATACTTGTATTTAGATGCAAGAGACATTCAATGCAAAGAGTTAAATGGCTGTGGAACAAAAGTTAAATAAGTGAAACTCTAGTGGGGCACCTGGGTGGCTCAGTTGGTTAAGCATCCAACTTCGGCTCAGGTCATGAACTCACGGCTCATGAGTTCGAGCCCTGTGTCAGGCTCCGTGCTGACATCTCAGAGCCTAGAGCCTGCTTCAGATTCTGTGTCTCCCTCTCTCTCTGCCCCTCCACTGCTCACACTCTCTCTGTCTCTCAAAAATAAACATTAAAAAAATTAAATGAAACTCTAGCTTCAAGAAAACATGAGTCTCACCACCTTCACCACCACCACAAATATACACAGACAACACACATGCACACCATATACGTACAACACACACACACACACACACACACACACACACAATTAAATTGGTGTTCAGTGCCTATCTTTTATACATAAGACTACTGTAACTAAGAGCTTAGAACTTACAGGCTTTTTAGAGACAAAATTTAAAAAGTGAGATCTTAAGAAAAGAATATAAAATACTAAAAGAAAATGAGAAAACTTATAAATAATTATTTAATTAAATGGCTACAAAATATAACATATCAAGTTCATTATTACATTTTCTTTTTTATTTTTTTAAAGTTTACTTATGTATCTTGAGAGAAAGAGAGGCAAGCACGCAAGCATGAGTGTGAGTGGGGGAGGGGTGGAGAGAGGGAGAAAGAGAATCTGAAGCAGGGCTTCAGGGACTCTATCTCCTGAGCCATGAAATCCTGACCTGAGCCAAAATTGAGAGTCAGACATTTAACTAACTGAGCCACCCAGGCACCCCAATTTTCTATTTATTAAAAAATCCACTGCCTTTAAAAACAATTTCTGGGTTGGATCTTCCCACTTCTCAAGAATTTCCAAGTATGCATAATAATTATGGAGAAATCACAGCCATTATAAATTAAATTAGTTATGCACAGACAAATAATTCCAAAGCAGAATTACAAAAGCCCTTTCAAAAATTTATAACAAAAATATAAATATTTAATGCAAGATGTGGATGCATTTTAATATGTTTAATATGATGCTGGCTGAAGCCTTCACAAGTGAGAGAGCTTAGGGCCTGCAAAGGCAGAAACAGGCCTGCCTAACATAGACGAGGCTGGGGAGGATTTCACATAGGTGAGTCAGCAGCCAGAGGCTGAAAGGCAGGCTGAACAGAGGTATAAATGATTCACTGATTTTTAAATCACTGCTAGTTGAAAAGCTTCACTTTTCATATACACAAATCCAACATAGATCTGGCTTTCCATACAAAGTGGCATAAAGAAGAGCTCATTTTTATTTACAGATTTCCATTTGTACTTTTCATTTCTTTTAGAATTTGGTACTTGCTGCTTTATTCCCACCCTAGCTAATTTCTTCATTTCCTTCTGCCTCCACCCCTATTTCTTTTTTAATTTTTTTTTTCAACGTTTATTTTATTTTTGGGACAGAGAGAGACAGAGCATGAATGGGGGAGGGACAGAGAGAGAGGGAGACACAGAATCGGAAACAGGCTCCAGGCTCTGAGCCATCAGCCCAGAGCCCGACGCGGGGCTCGAACTCACGGACCGTGAGATCGTGACCTGGCTGAAGTCGGACGCTTAACCGACTGCGCCACCCAGGCGCCCCTCCACCCCTATTTCTTTCTGCTAGGTCAGGCTCTCCTTTCTGTTTCAAGAATCCCATAGCCAGGTCTGTCATTGCCCAGGCCTACTTTCCTTCTGGAGATGCTGAACTGAAAGAATATAGAGTTAGCCTGGCATTTAAGGCCCCAAGGATTCTGTGCTGAACATATCTTCCCAGTTACTTCCCAAGACTCTACCCAGCATTTCTCTTAAGAACTGAACTCTTTATAAACCTTATGCTCTACCCAGCATTTCTCTTAAGAACTGAACATATGCAGGGGTTAGTGGCAATCAGACTGGTGTGCTCATGATTCAGGTACTCCATTGATAATTCAGCTGAATACTGCTAACTTGTCATCTTGGTCTTAACCTTTATAGAGTGTTAAAATTTTTTTAATGGTCACAAGCTGGTTAATATATACCCACAAAGAATTAGAGAGATGCTGATGTTGAAACACAGACTGTAAAAATGATAAAAATTCTACAAATTCTCAAGGTGATAATCATCAGACCCATAAGTTGCATTTATCTGATCAAAATTCTTACATGGCACGTAAAGATTTCTCTAGTACATACTTCAAAAACCTGAAAAGAGAAAATAGGGTTATGACTAAATTCAACTTTGTTTTTGTCTATTTGTGATATTTAATCCACTGTGGGGGTGCCTGCTGGCTCAATTGGTAGAGCATGCAACTCTTAATCTCAGGGTCATGAGTTCAAGCCCCATGTTGGGCATGGAGCCTACTTTGAAAAAAATCTACACTGTGATAGATCTAGTGGGATGATCTATGAGCATTACTTAAGCTCCCTTCTATCCTCAACCCTGTGACCCTTTTCAAGGCAGGCAGTGACACATAAGACTGGTCTCACCTCCAACACAGGTATCATGAAAGAAGGACAGAACATTCTCTTGGTTTTTAGGTTATTGTTTTATGCCTGAGTCCAGGGTGTAAGACTGATTTAGGAAGAATACTTGCTGGGGAAGATATGTTATGTTACTCACCCCATTACTCTACCCTAGTGGATAAAAGCCTCAGAACTGAGAAGAGGAAGGCAAGTAGGAAAAGGGAACTTAGAAGATGGGATCTTGTGGTCATGATGAGAGGAAGCAGCATTTGGTAGCAGTAGGGACTGTGTCATTAGAGGCCTGACGGGGAGTTAGCTGCCTTAATGAATGGCAGTAGGGATCGATAAGAGGGTGACTGTATATCCCAGGGAAGGATGGTGCAGAATATATCAAGAGCCCTAGAAGTAGACACCTCCTCCCCACCACTGCTATTTCAGTCTTGCATAAACTCTAGAGTTCCAAATCAATGTGAGAGTAAAGAAGGGAAGAGGTAACTCCTAAATCTGATTGAGTTTAACATGAAATGATACACACACACACACACACACACACACACGCACACACACACACACGCACACACACACACAGAGCAATGAATTGACTGAGTTTACGGGGACAAGGCTAGATTGTTTTCTGCTCTCAGGAAGAATGGTGCCTCTAGAAAGAAATTAAGTCTAAATATAGGCAGTGTAAGCTCAAGAACCTTTTCTCTTTTGCTATGGCTGTGTACCTAGCACCTAGCACCTAGCACGGTAGCTATTTGATAGGTATCTGTGGAACATATAATTATCCCTTGCAGAAAATAATGCATGATTTAGAATTTTCCTAATGGTGTTAAGCATCAAAACAAGTTGTGAAATGCTGCTTTAATCAATTTGACTATTTAATTTCTTGATCACATGGTACTATTTCCATCTCATTAATGTTGTCTTTTCCCCAACCTCCTCTGCAACTATACCTGCTGGAATATTCTCTGTTCTTCAATGCTCACCTCAAATGATCCTTCCTCTTGAAGCTCTTCTCCTGTCACCCCTCAGCTGGAAAAGAATGCTCCCTCTTCTGAACAACAGTGTCTCTGTGTACCTCTTACAGAACTTCTTGGAACTTTTCAAGGTCTATCTTGTATCATATTGTTACAGAACGAATAAGCACACGATGAGCTCTGATGTTTCTTATCTTTACTCTCCCACCACCTCCTCAGCATTTTATTGTTATACTTTTTCAAGTAAATCATTTACAAAACATTTATTTATATTTTTCCAGAGTATGCCTATTTTTTCTTTTGATGAACATAAAATATATATGTACAGCTTAACAAATGATTATAAAGTGAATGCCCATGTAACCTCTAGCCAGGTTAAGAAATCAAACATCATTGGGGTGCCTCTTGATCTCGGGGCCGACGGTTCAAGTTCCAGGTTGAGTGTAGAAATTACTTAAAAATAAAGTCTTTAATAAAAAAAAGAAAAGAAAGCAAACATTGTTAGCATTTTGGAAGACACCCCTAAACCTGATACCTCTCTTTCTGACCACCTCTTCTTCTTCCACCCAGAATTAAACCAGGGCTGGTACTGAGCCAGGATAGTCTGATGAGGCATAAAAGCTTCTGTCTGTTTGGATTAGTCAAGGTTTGTGTCTTACCAGTTGTTTAAATTTTTGAGGATCATCCCTGTACATAGCCACTGTCTTGACTTCTATGATAATCATTTAGTTGCTTTTCTTTACAGTTTTACCCCTTACAGATGTAGCCATAAATATCTTTGCCTGTTTTTGAAATTTATATAAATGACATAACAGTATGCACTATTTCATGTCTTGCTCATTTCACTCAATATTATGTCATGCATGTATCTGTATGTAGCTGTCATTTTCACTGATGTATAGTATTCCATTGTATGAATACAATTCATTTACTCTCCTGTTGATGGACATTTAAATGGTTGCAAGAATTTGGCTATTATAAATAAAACCTGCTATGAACATTCTTGTGTATGGCTTTTGGTGCACATATGAATGATTATTTTCTAGGGTATATTATCCTGGTGGAATTACCAGGTCAAAGGTGTTGCATGTTGGGCTCTCCAGAAGTAAAGGCTGAGATGGAGTATTGAGTACAAGATGTTTATTAGGGACTAACATTTGTGAAAGAAAGGTGAAGGAAGTAAGATTAAGCAGAGAAAAAAGATGAACTGTGATACAAGTCTGACAAAGCTTGAGCTGATTTGGTATAGAGCTTTGGAACAAGTAGCGCTCATTCATGTGTTCTGCATTGCTCCTGCCTTGCTCATTCACCTTAGGAAGAGTGTGACCTTGGGCAAAGCAACTCTCTGAAGATAATGTAGACCCTCAAGGAGCTGGCAGCTGGAGGCTATCTGTTGGTGCATTACCCATACCTGTGCAGAATGTCCTTCCTTGAAGGGGAATCTGGGTGGCATTATATCTCTTTCTCTACCACAACCCACAATAGGGTATATAAGTGTTCAGCTCTGGTTAATAATGCCAAACTGGTTTCCAAAGTGGTTGTACAATTTACACTCTCACCTGCACTATATGAGAGTTCCTATTGCTTCTCATCCTGATCAATTCTTGGTACTGTTAATCTTTAAAACATTTTAGCCTTTCTAGTGGATGCGTAGCAGGATCTCATAGTGGCTTTAATGTTTGTTATTTTTTTTTTTTTTTGAGGGAGAGAGAGAGAGCAGGGGAGGGGCAGAGAGAGAGAGAGAGGGAGAGAATCCCAAGCAGGTTCTGTGCTGTCAGTGCAGAGCCCAACACAGGGCTCGAACCCATGAACCATGCAATCGTGACCTGAGCTGAAACCAAGAGTCAGGCGCTTAACCAACTGAGCCCTCGTTGTGGCTTTAATTTGCATTTCTCTGATGACTATTGAGGTTAAACACCTTCTCATACATTTACTCCTTTGATATGTCTCATTTTTTCACTTGTATTTGTTTTGCCTTCATTAGATAATGAACCTTTTTCAGGCAGGGATCAGAAAACAGCCTGATGCCAATATTTGTATGCCCCTCAACCTAATACTGGTTTTTATATTTTTTAATTGTTCAAAAAATCAGAAGAGGAATAATATCTCATATGAAATTCAAATTTCAGTGTCCATAAATAAATAAAATTTTATTGGAACCCAGCTACACTCATGGGTTTACCTATTGTCTATGGCTGCTTTCATGCTACCACAATAGCGTCATGTGATAAAGACCTTAAGGGCCACAAAGTCTGAAATATTTATTATCTGGCCTTTTACAGAAAAAGTTTGTTCATCTCTGTTCTTGGTCATTGGTTCTAAGGTGTGGTCCCTGGGTCAGAAGCATCATTATCACCTGGGAACTTGTTATAAAGGCAGATTCCTAGCCACACTGCAAACCTATTGATTCAGAAGCTTTGGGAATGGGGCAAGCCATCTGTGTTTTAACAAGTCCTCCAGGTGATGCTGATGTGTTAAAGTCTGAGACCTCTGGTCTAGGTGCAGGACAAGGACCTCATCCATTCTCTTTGTGAGCCATCATAGTCCTTCCTATTTAGTTCTACCCATAGTGGATAAGCTGTAAAAGAGCCTTCAAACGTGTCCTATAGATGTATTTTTATGCATATGAGATCTTGCCAAATAGATACCTAGGAGGAAAAGTGGGAGAAACCTCAGGGGCAAACATAAAATCTGAAGGGTATATGTGGAGGGTGGAAGACACAATGGAGCTGGGGAGCCAGTTTCTGGGCCCGCTTCCTTCCACCTCATTTCATGCAGCCTTTTAACAAAGATGAATCAGATATGGTCCCTGTCCTCAAGGAGGTCACGGTCTATGTAGGAAAGTGTCCTGACCCTCTTTTCCCTCATTTACTACTTTTCTTCAGAACTTACCTTTGAGAGTGTAATTGCTGACCCTAATAAATGATAATGGAGAGAGAAAATTAACTTGGCAAACAACAGTTTTGCTTTATTCCCACTTTAGTTCACGACTTACTTCCAGACTGACTTTTCTTGTGTCCTGGCTTTTTCCTTGGCTCAGTCTGAAGCTCAATGCATCACCTTCATGTTAACTACCATCCAATGAATGCACATTATGTACCAAGACAATGCGAAATGTTTTACATATACTTGTGCATTAAATTCTCCGTAAAGCAACTCTGAGTTAGGTTTTTTAAAAGTTGTTATTTTAATTGCAGTTGGTTTTGAGTTAGGTATTATATCCATTCTGCAGATGCAAACCTGAGGCATAGGGAGGTTAAATAATTTGGTAGCATTTGAACTCCAAGTCTTTCTGACTCTAGAGCCCAGGTTGGTAATAATTGTGCTATTCTCCTTCCGGTAATATTCACCATGTGTTTTTAGAAAACCCAGTTCAGACTACTTAGTATGTGTTACAGGTTTTAGGGCATGCTTTGCTGTATACAATTTCAGGGTGGGAAGTATTTAAAAAACTGACAATATCTTTTTTTTAGAACTAGGAGTTGGGTGATAATTTTTAAAAGTTGAAAAATCCTTTTACATACAACTTAAAATGATAATGTCAAAAATAGTTCTTTAACCAGGTAACATTATTGCAAACGGCCCAGTAATTTATACTTCTTCTCTTACTTTACACATTAAATAACTGTGTTGTCTCTTTAGTATGAAAGTGTTCTTTTCCTTTTTTTGAATCATTCTGTCTACTAGCTCCTACTCCATCTGTTAGGGATTATTTCAACCTGTCTAGTTTTGAGCAATATTTTGCAATTAATCCTTTAAAATGTTATTTTTTCATTATATAAGTATAAGCACCTTCACCAAGGAAAATCAGAAGTAATAGAGAAACAAAATAAGAAAAAAGTCACTCATAATCCCACCACCTTCTTGCAACTACTTTAACATTTGGGGTAGAACCCTCAAGACCTTTTCCTTTGTGGAAATCTATTTATGTAAATTAGTTACTTAATTAATTCTTTCTTTCTTTCCTTCTTTCTTTTAAAAAATGGGATCATTCTACTTCGTTGCTCGCCTTTTTTCACTCAACAATGTATTAGGGGCCTCTGTGATCATGACTGTAAAGGAACTGGGAGCAAGAAGGCCACAGACTGTCTCTTAAAAAATTGGCCTAGAAGTGAGATATTTATTCTACTCTTATCCTAT
The DNA here is from genome assembly GCF_024362965.1 of Panthera pardus. Lineage (NCBI taxonomy): Eukaryota > Metazoa > Chordata > Mammalia > Carnivora > Felidae > Panthera > Panthera pardus. The sequence continues at coordinate 20,957,941 of NW_026526843.1, forward strand.
TAGGTAGAATTTGTCATATTGACTCGCCCTGTTGAAAATGACCTAGGAGGGGCGCCTGGGTGGCTCAGTCAGTTGGGCATCTGATTTCAGTTCAGGTCATGATCTCACTGTAAGTTCAAACCCTGCATCCAGCTCTGTGCTGATAGCTCAGAGCCTGAAGCCTGCTTTGGATTCTGTGTCTCCATCTCTCTCTGCCCCTCCCCCACTTACACTCTTTCTCCCTTTCTCTCTTCCAAAAATAAAAAAATAAAATAACAAAAAAACAACCTAGGAAATGAGGGGGGGGGACACATGATTCTATAATGTGGAGTTATAAAAAGTCTGAGAAAGACTACCAATCTAATATGGAGTGATCTCTACTATATGTGGAGAATATCATATAGCCAGCTAGCTTTTTGGTGTAAAAATGGGAAAGAAAACTGAAAAAGAATACAAGTGGTTACTTGATGGGAACAGAAAAAAAGATAAGGCAGTGTTGTAGTAGAGATTCTAGGAACATATATTTTAATATAATTTTGACTGTTGAGACTCAAATATTTTATATACACATGATAAAATGAATAAAATGAAAAACTTGAAAAATGGAAAAAACAACCTATTAGGGTTATATTTCCATGTCAACCAGATACATACTTCCATAACCATTCATAATGATTGCATAGTATTCCCTTTACGAATGTTTTGTACAACATTTTGCCAAACACTTCCTCTTGCACATATAAGTTGTTTCAGTTAGCTTTTCCCCCACTCTGCACTGTGTCCTGAGTCCCATTACTGTTCTGAGAAATTACGTTGGGTACATGCTGTTCAAGAATCCCAAATTATTCTCTAATCTCCACCTTACAGCAACTTTTATGTACAGCCTAAGAAATTATCTGGCCGTGCATACTACCAGAGCCTTAAGAGTGATAATGTCTCCTCAGAAATCCAGAGGGAACACTTTGGAGATAGATGGCAAAAGTATTTTTCAGTAATTTTCTCAATATGATTTCAACTGTCGAAGAGGAAGCCCTGTGAAGAACAGAGAACTTAATAAAGGTAAAGTGGAAAGATGAAGTTTGGAGCCAGACGGCCTGGGATTTGAATCTGGCTTTTGTCACTCACTAGCTGTGAAACCTTAGATGAGTTATTACCCTAAGTCTCCATTTTCGATCTGTAAAATAGGGATAATAACATTTATTTCATAGCATTACCAGGAGGATTAGCAACATCATATGTCAGGAACCTAGTACAATAGTGAGTGCTCAAGAAATGGTTGATGTATACTAGCCATTATGATGACCTTTTCCTTAATATACAGAGTGCTGAGGAAATAACCATATTTTCAAAAATGACATATCATAAATGTCTTCAAGGAGAATGGTGAGAAAGCTTACTGCTAAGAACAGAGAGGTTACTATAGTTGGTAAGCAAGATACTGTGACTGGAATCGTTTGTACCAACTTCTAAAGAACGTTGATTAGTGGGATCACAATGTAGTTTTAAGTCACACTGTGGTTTCAATGATAAATATCAGATACAGGATAAGAGAATGAACACCAAGTCTTTGACCTTGCCTTCATGAACTTTATCAAAGTATTTAATACCACTACTGGACATGCATTCTGGCAGATACTGTTTGGCTATACAAAAATGACTATTGGATAATTTCTATGATACTTGCTATCTGCCAAAATGGGTGTATTGTCTAGTAGACTAGGATTGGTTTTGAGGCTCCCAAATATGACCCCAAGATCCTCTACAAAAGTTTGGTTTGTTCTCCTACCTCACTGGAGTACAGCAATTAAAGACCATTTCAAATGAAAAGACAAAATAGAAGGTAGTAGCAGCAACAGATAGAGCAAGGTGTTGGGTAGGCTCAGAAATGAGATGACTTTTGTTGAGCAAAGTCTACAGATCATGAATTTTAGGCAGATTTGCAAATAAGGATAGCACATGCTCTGTAAATAGCAGCTGTTGCCACAAGCCAAAGGGCAATATTTACATGAATCCTGAAGCAAGGTCTATGGACCAAGCATTGACCTTTCCAGCCAAACTCATTACTTGGTAGCACTTTCAGCCATGTCATCCTGAAAAGGAAGGATCACATTATACACATATGGAAAATTACCAACACACAAATATGTTCTGGCCCCCAAATGAATTTCTAACTTATTTTTTTTTGGAACTTGAAACACATGTTTCGAAAGAAAAGGTATTACAAACGGATGTGAATTTCCCAGATTTCCTCTAAGAGTGCATTTAGCCCAAGGTGTAACTGAAATACTATACATTGGAAATGAGAAATACAGTGGAATAAAGTATCTTTGTAAGCAGGAACACACCAATACATAATAAATATTTACTAACCCCTTTTTCTTTGAATCCCCAGGCAAGGAAAGGGGAATTATATCCTTCCATAGCTTCAGTTTCATGAAAAAGAAATCTTTCATCACACTTTCTAGAAGGATCCTTTTCAAGTCAAGTGGATACATACATCCTTGTCTTTTAGTGCTTCCTGGACTTCCCTATGAAACAAGTCTTAATGACTGAGGAGACTGAAAAGGTGGTGGTGAAGGGGTAGGATATCTAACTGGAAGTCTCAAGCTTTTATGTGGAGACAGTTCAAACTGCAGTTCATTCCTTAATACATCTGCATATTTTACAGAAAAAATAGTGTTTCAAATGATCAGTTAAGTGGTTTAATTCCATCCCACTTTTTGATTAAGGTTGATGTTCCAGAAATACAAACCATTGTTATATATGTTATATATATATATGTATGTATACACACTCACACACACACACACACACACACACACACACACACACACACACACACACCCATTGGATACTACACATGTATACTTCAGGATGAGAAACAAGGGCAAATGATAAAAATAATGAAAGTAAAATCAGAGCAAAGCTATCACTACCAGTCTCAGCGACACACTCCTTCAATCACTACTGTCTTGCTCTTTGCCTCTAAAAACCTGTGTGCCTCTGTGCAAAACCAGTCTCTGGACAGTATCTCACACCTCTTTACACTAAGGTTTAAATGACCAATAGTAGGTAAAATGTCACAAGGATTTTGCATATGAAGCAGTCACAACTTTAAAACAGAGAGGAATTTAGGCTATTATTCCCAGGAAAAAGGGATATATTTGGGGGGCAATTGTGTGCTTTCCTGCTATTCATAGAAATCACATTCAATTTTAGTTGGTAATTTAGGAAGGTGTGTTGAGGGAAATTAATCATGATTTGTTTACACTTTGAAAAGTATTTGCTTCATTTTGGAAATTGTAGATTTTGTGATTGTTGTTTGGTATACTATTTTCCACCTGTTTTGCTATCTTTCGTCTGTAATGATCAAAATCTAGAAAGATGTAAATCTTCCCATCATTGATCAAAATAAATGGTGAGGAGAAATAGAAACAATAATATTTAATAATCGACATTTGCCTACTGTCCCACCCTTTACAAAATGCTTTTATATCCATGATTATGCCTATTATTGGTGTTTAATTACTACTTAATAATGGGGATACAAAAACAACACATACCAAAAAACTCAAGGTAATTTAATCCAATTACTAATATTGGGTTTCTACCATGATTTGCCCCAGGTTCTCTGAGGCCCTTGACCTTGTCCCCCACGCAACGAGTTTTAAAATTCAGCGGTGATGGCAACAGAAGGTCTCCTGCACTTTGGCCATCTGAGAAGTATCAGAGTTGCAAATAGAGCAAATATACATAAAACCCAAGTGTCACGCTTTGCCTTGTAAGACAATGTTTGCAGCTGTAATCAAGAGATTCAAGGAATGCTTCTCCTTCTGCAGAATTTCCAAAGGTGGGAATAGCACCACCAATACCCCTTTTGGGACCTGGGAAAGGGCAGTCCCCAGAGGGGTTCTCTGCTTTGCAAATAGTGAGACCTTTTACAGTGCAGTTACAGGCAGAGTAAAAGTTCTTTGTGCAAGAAGGGGAGAGCGCCCCGAGGTACAAAGAGCAGATTTAAGGGAAAGAGGATTCCTTCTGCACACATATGCGTGGGGAGCTCAGGCTGACTGTTGGGGGCGTGTGGGAAGGGAGATTTTTAGGGAGCCGCGGGCTTGTGGGTTCCCGCCTCAACCCCAGTCCGCGCCCCACACTCAGGCAACAGTTGGTCGTGCGGGCCGGCCCGGGCTCTTGGTGGGGAGGGGGAGTCTCGCGATCGTTGAGGGGGGGGGGGGTGGAGGAAGGGGGGAGGGTGACGGGGGGAGGCCATGACGTAGGGTGGGTGGACGGAAGTGGGGCAGGGTTGAGGGTTATTTAAAGAAGGGGGGGCTGAGCGAAGGGGTTGGAAGCGGAGTGATTCCCCACCCCTGCTCCATCTAGCTCTTTCCAGTGCAGCCACTGCCGCCGCCCAGGAGCCCTCGTCCCCTTCCTCGTTCCCGCTCCAACGCAATGGAGCCGGACACCGCTGCAGTGGCAGCCACCGTGGCAGCTGCTGATGCGACCGCCACAATCGTGGTCATAGAGGACGAGCAGCCGGGGCCATCCACCTCTAAGGAGGAGGGAGCGGCCGCCGCGGCCACCGAAGCCACCGTGGCCACGGAGAAGGGCGAGAAGAAGGAGGTAAATAGGAAGGGGGTGTGTGTATAGTCAACAAATCCTGAGCCGGGCCCCTCCGAGGGGCCCAAGCCCTGACCTTCCGGCGCCGACAGGTACCGGCGGAGCTCACCGGGGATGGGGGCCGCGGGCGCGCTGGGAGTGGGGGGCGGCCGAACAGTCTAGCATTCGCTCCCCTCCCCCTTTCCTCCATGCCGCCTGGAGGGCGGGGGCGGGGCTGGGCGCGGGCGCGGCGCGGGGCGGAGGGTGCCCGTTATCCCGGGGCTTGGGGGGCTTGGACGCCCCTCGACAGCCCCCGGCCCCATCCACATTCCCGGAACTGGGGTAACAGGGTGGGGGATGGGGTTGTGCAGGAAAAAGCCTCCGCCTCTCCCTCTCCTCTCGCTCGCTCCCTCTCCCCCCCCTTCCCGTCGGCCTCTGCCTGGGAAATCTGGGCCCTTCAATCCCACACCCGCGCGAAAGGGGTTCTGCTGGGGTTTACAATTTTTTAATTTGAATTTCAAGGTGCTGGTGGTTGGGAGGCGGAGGGACGATAGGAGAGACTTTTATTTTTTTTGAATGGCCATGTCGGCCTTTTAGGTGGCAGCAAAAAAATCATCCCTTGTTCGTTTGGTCCCCGCCTGCTGAAGCGGGGGTGTCACCCCGAGAAAATGAGCTCTCCGCGTGCTACCCGCTCCCCCGCAATCCAGACCCCAAACTGAGGAACCGTGGACGCTGGCTTAGGAAAATTTCCAACGTGTGCACCCTCACCCTCTCCTGCCCCGCCCCCGACGGTATAGTGTTTCACTCCAGGGCCACCCAAATGGTCCCCCAATCCGGCCCCAAGCCTTCCAGGCTTCCGCCTCCCTCTGCTAGTGGGCGCTGCTGGCTCCTGGACACATGCAGGGTTTTTCTTTTTCTTTTTCTTTTTCTTTTTCTTTTTCTTTTTCTTTAACCCAGCGTCGCTAGGATGAGCTCCTGCTAACATACATAAAGGGACCACTCAGACACCTATTAAAGCCAAATCCAGAAAATATGTATTATCTCCATAAGGCATATTTCATATGGACCAAGACATGCAAATGAAACTATGAAACACGTTCAGAATAAAAAATATGATGGGGTATAAGGATTGTTGATGTATAATTAAATTGTAGAATGCATCGTTTATGGGTAGATTTTTTTTTTCCGTTTACGAGTAGACATCTCGCAATTAAAACAACGGTAGGTAATTAAAATTATGCTTTAGAGATCTCAACTGGCTTTGTCTGAATTATTATATGGTACGATGCGACCAAATGAAAAGCTTTTGAAGGCAATTTACACCTTTTGCCGTGAATTAGTAATTTTAAATCCAGCATTTGTTTAAAGTGATATATTTTACTGTTACAAGGTTGACTTAACAGAAAGACAATTGTAGTGGTAAGTGAAAACCGTACAAAACATACACATTTTAAGATCTATGTGGTACTTGAATCAGTAACATGGTATTGTAAAGATGGTTCAGATACGAAGTATCAATATAAAATCAAATGCTGGGGAATTCACCAATGAGTCTAGGTGCCTTTTATTCCCTAGACTGTGCAAATGTCAGGGATAAACTCTTTTGTATGGCAGTAAAGATTGTTGAATTTCCAGATTGTGTACATTTTTTGAGTTGTGGAAAGATTGGGAATCAATAAAAAAACACCTATGTAACAAACACTGAATTGATACATATATTAATGAATTCTATAGCCTCATCAGAAGTTGTCCTAATACTATCTCATTTGTCTGCTCAGCATCGGGAAGTGAGGTCTTGCATGGCAGGAACTTTCTGAATACCTTAAGTTGATTATTTTAGTCACCACATCTTTCATTTTTAATTTTTTCTCAAAAATCTAAAGAGTACCAACTATCTACTTAAGTTCTTTCATGTTTATCATTTCATTCCTTTAAATAAAGTAATTTGGCACTCCCCCCACTCCATCTAAATAGATTGCTCACTACCTTGACTGCCTAAGTGATGGACTGAAAATGTAGATTAAACTTTCCTTCATGTTCATCAGTTACTGTACTCTGGAAGTGATACATAGGCATTTGAGATGTAGGAGGCTGTTCCCCCTCAAATAACCACTTCCCGGACATTTCCAGTATTGTGTTGATTTTGTAAAAAATTTTTAACTAGGCTCCATGACCAACACAGGGCTTGAATTTACAACCCTGAGATTAAGAGTCGCACGCTCTACCGACTGAGTTAGCCAGTGCCCCCAGTATTGTGTTGATTTCCTAAATGACTTTTCACTCTCCTCCCTCAATTGTCAGGTGTTAGCTATCATTTTTTAAAAACTTCATCTACTTTCATCAGAAAGAACATATGATAAAATGACATAGATGTAACAAAACCATACAATCATTTAAAACAACTGTAAAAATACAAAATATAAAAATACAAGTGATGCAGCAGGGAGAGGGAAATAATTATGCCTGAATAGTAAGGAAAAGGGATGTTACTGCAGTGGAACTCCTCTTTTAGTCCTGGGCTTCTGCCATCCCTTCTTGCTGTTGACATTGTGCTTTCTTCTAAGTGATCTTTTCTGTGTCATTTGCTGTTGCTTTTATTCTCTGTAGTATGGCAAGTCAGATGATCAAACTTGCTAGAATTGTATATCAAGTAAAAGAAAATAGGCTCTGAGTAAGAGCATTTTTGTGATGCATAAAGTAGATGAGATTTGGTTGATTGACTTGTGACATTTAGCTACAGAAACGTATTTTTGTTTGCGTTCTGGTTCTTGAGCTTAACTTGGTTTAAGTGACAGTGGATAACCTAACGCTGGAAGTTGGAGTTGGTATTTTTGGTAATGAAAACATCAAGAAAAAGGTCATGGTCTCTAAGGGCATCTTGATGACCTTGTCCACATTCTCATGGCATCTAAACTACCAGATGATGAAATCCATAGGAAATTCATTAAAATATCCTTTTATGTTTTCTTGTACAAGAAGTGTATTTTTGAAAACATATGCAAAGGAGAAGGTTTAGAAGGTAGGTATTTTAAAATTTGTTGTGGAAGATAGTGCCAATTAAGTAATTACCCACAGCTTTTAATAGCACTGCTTAAGATTAGGAATTTTAATTAGCGTATAATTAAATTTTATGGTATTCTACCACAAGGTAGGCAAGTGTATTGAGTAAAGTTTTTTTTTTCTAATTAAAGCCTTAATTTTTCTATAAGCGAAGTCTTTGTCCCACACTATTAGATATATACTTGTGTATATGATGTGAAGTAATTTTCACTGTTTTGAAACTTGAAAACTAGACTTCATATAGCTTTTCAAGGAATGATAAAGGTGTGAATTTTGTTACCCAGTATTCCATTACTTGTTGCTTTGAAAATAAAATCAGATTTATAGTACATGGGACAGTTTGAAAGAGTGGGATTGAGGGGATTTTAGCAGTTTTCTATTCTTGTCCATCCAGGATTACATTCAAAAACATCTCACATAGACGATATATATGTATGCGATGCTTAAATCAACATGGCTGTTATTTGGGTTAAGAATAACTGAACAATATCTGATCAGTGCTTCAAAGTAGAACACTGACCAGGGTCAAATTCCATAATCTTAGTTTGAATTGTCTTAAACTAGGAATTTCAGTAAATGTTAGAAGACATATTCATTAACTATTGGAGCTATGTTTTTTTTATGTTTAACATCACATTCTGGTTTTGATTTATGATCTAAGTTTTCAGGAACTGATTGACAAAAGCCATGATAAAATGGACGTAATTTCTGTAGTTTTCACAAACTGATTTGTGACTTGGGCAAAATCTGTGTTAAAACTGAAATACTCTCAGCTCTGATACTAAATGGTAGATTTGTGTTTTTATTATTTCTCTATTTCTTATAGGGAAGGAGGTATATTCTATATACATAATTATATTTGCAAGTACAAGCTTATCTTTACAAAGGATAGCGTGCATGAAATAACCCCCAGATAATTTCAATATTTTGAAGAAGCTGACTTATGTTAGTTTTCACTAAATCACAACTTTTTAAATATCAGATGTTAATAGTTGATAACCTTGAGAAACTGCTACAAAATATTTATGTAACAGGGTTTAAAATAGTTTTCTTTCCAGTTGGGAAAAATTAACATAAATCAAAAGTTTAAAACTGTATTGTGTTATTATTTAAATAGAAATTAACATGTATTACATTAAAAAGTTTAAATGTTCTTATTAGAATATGAAAACAATGAAAAAGTGTCTTTTCAGGAACAGAAACCATAGTCTCCTTCTGAAATTTTGGCTCGTTTCTATTACATAAAGATGTGTTTCTGAGAATTAATATTTACTTTCCTTGAATTCCTTGGTTTGTGGATGATAATATTACCATATTCTAGATTTTAAATCTATTCAATGGTTCTGTACTTTCTTGTTTGAAATTAAAAAATAGATGAAATGGCTCAATGTTTCACCTTTTGGTGTTTATTTTAATTAATGTTCTTTCTCTAGCTTTTATAATACAGATTTTTTATTGGACCCCAGGTGCACAGAACTGGATTAATCATAAGCCCTACTTCATGACATGCTCTCATCATTGGTCTATGTGTGGCCCATGTTGATTTATTTATTTAGTATTTAATTACTTTTTACTTTCTTCAAATGACAATGTCGACCATTTTTAAGATCTTGCTTTGCAATTTGATGGCTTATTTTTTTTTTGAAATTCTAGAAAAATGTTTCTTCATTTCAACTCAAACTTGCTGCTAAAGCTTCTAAATCTGAAAAGGAAATGGACCCAGAATATGAAGAGAAAATGGTAAATATATTCCTGGGTTGATCATGAATAATGTAGTTGATTTTTTGTCATTGAACTGTAGTTGGCACCCAATATTAACATTAGTTTCACTGTACTTGATTTTTATTGAGGAGATGTGAAAGATTAAAACGATACATGTTCATATATAATGAATACAGGATCATAGATTTTAGAATTGGAAAGTAATTTAATAATAAATCCATTATAGTAGATTTTTGTTGAATAAATGAATCTTGTTTTCAGATGAGAAAATAAGGAGCAGAAAAACTATATGAAATAGTTGGGAACAGAAACCACATCTCTTCACTGTTGTTCAGCACTCTTTATCTCATAATAAGATGCTTTATGCTAGAAATATTGTATCCACTAAGTGAAAATATCAGTGGGAATATCAGTATGGCTTAAAGAAATCAGGTCACAGAGCTGGACTGATATTTTTTTCTCCCTCTGTTCTTGCTTTGGATATTTGAATGAATGTTACATATTATGAGACATGTAATACAGTAACACTTTCTCTGGAGGAGAGGACATTTTCCCAGTACATGAAAATGTTACGTATTTAAACAGTATAATCTTAATTATGCCACCTACTGCTTTGCTGTGTATTTCAAATTATTTAGTTTTTATTTACTAAAATCCATATCTTAGCTTTCATTTTAACTAATCTTTTATGCCCTGGGATCTTTCAAAACCAGTGAATTTGGTTAACTCAAAAGAGAAATTTAACAAGTAGTTGGAACTGAATTTTTTTGTTGAGGGGTTGCTTTTGCAGTAATATTATAAAAATAAGTAGAAATGAAGTATTTTTTTGGTTGTTCATAGTGATTTTGGCATACTCCATGCCTTAATGTTTAAGGTCACATCTAACATAGACAGTTAATGTTTTAACAACTCTAAAAACAACATTCCAGTGAGGATAACATAAAATGGAAAAGTTTTGGCCTCCTTCCAGCTTCTGGTCTGAATGTCTAATTCTTGTGTTTATGTTAATGAACTCTTGTAAGTTTCTGGTATTATTAATTATGCATCCTTCATTAGCAATCAAATATTCCCTACCCTGTGGTCAGAAAGTGACTGGGAAATAAAAAATCATTTTCATTTTTTCTTCATTTAGAATAATGTATACATCTTTTGATCTTCTAAGATTTTTTAGTGAAGTTTTATTTCATTAATATGGTACAAGTTACATGACCTTTTACAATTTATTGAGAAATTATAGAATATATCAATTAAATTTTTTTAATGTTTATTTTTGAGACACACACACACACACACACACACACACACACACACACACAGAGTGTGAGCAGGGAGAGGCAGAGAGAGAGGGAGACCCAGAATCCGAAGCAGGCTCCAGGCTCTGAGCTTTCAGCACAGAGCCCGACGCGGGGCTCGAACTCACGGGACAGGGAGATCATGACCTGAGCCGAAGTCGGACACTTAACCAACTAAGCCACCCAGGTGCCCCACATATAAATTTTTAATAGTTAATATATGTTAACTCTTTTATTTATATGTGTATGGGTATTTTTCCCTCAAATCTTATAAATTCTTAAGAGATCAGTTTATGGTATATGTATATCAAAGCCAATAATTCATATTTCTGCATTTAGGATATATTACATATTATGATGCTTTATTTTGTTAACTAGGAAAAGAAAATCATTATGGTTTGGAAAGAGGATTTGCTTTCTGACCCTGACTCTTTAAGCAGGGTACTTCTTTTTTTTTAATGTTTGCTTATTTTTGAGAGAGAGAGACAGCATGTGTGTGCACGCTTGTGCATTGGGGAGGGGCAGAGAGAGACAGAGACACAGAATCCGAAGCAGGCTCCAGGCTCTGAGCTATCAGCACAGAGCCCAATGAGGGGCTTGAACTCACAGAGCCATGAGATCATGACCTGAGAAGTTGGATGCACAACCACTTAACAGAGCGATCCACTCAGGTGCCCCAACAGGATACTTCTTATTGGGGCATTTACTTCTGTTAGATCACTTGGCTTCTATTCAGAGTATCTGAAAATGCCATTTTTCAAATTTGGGTGCTTATTAGCTGTGGGAACTTGAGCAAGTTAGTTACCCTCTCGGTACTTTAGTTTTGTCATCTGTAAAATGGACATAATATTAGTGCCTACCTCATAGGTTTATTAAGAGAATTAAATGAGTTAGTATGTTTAAAGTGCTTAGAACATAGTACAAAGTAAGGGCAATGTAAGTGTTTGTTAAATAACTGCGAGCAAATAAAAAAGAAAATCATTACTTTTTCTTTTGTTCATTAGAAAGCAGACCGAGCAAAGAGATTTGAATTTTTATTAAAGCAAACAGAACTTTTTGCACATTTCATTCAACCGTCAGCACAGAAATCTCCAACATCTCCTCTGAACATGAAATTGGGACGTCCTCGAATAAAGAAAGATGACAAGCAGAGCTTAATTTCTGCTGGAGAGTATGTTGGCATCTCTCTCTACTTTCTTCCCTCTTTCCCTCTCTTCATCCTGTCCCCCCTTCTCCCTCCTTATACTCTCATTCCCTCTTCACTTATTCAGTATAATTCTATGTTCAAAAAATAAGGTTATTGTCAGTGTAAATAAGTTTTGGAGGCAACAAGTTTTTCTCACTAGAAATCAGTAAAAATGTAGGCCGGTTCTACCAACTTCTAAGCAAGACCTTAAGTAACTCATTTTCTTTTCGTGAAGATACTAGTGATGTATACTGACTTCATTGACACTTTAACATTTGTGTTGAACATAAAGGTATTTCTTTTCATTTCAGCTACCGCCACAGGCGCACGGAACAAGAAGAAGATGAAGAGCTACTCTCAGAGAGTCGGAAAACATCTAATGTGTGTGTTAGATTTGAGGTGTCACCTTCATGTAAGTACCTCATCATGTTGGTGTTTTTTTTTTTTCCCAATTTGATTTTAGAAAAAATTTACTTGATTATATTAATAAAAGTATGAGGCATCTTGATTTCTTTTTTAGATGTGAAAGGAGGACCATTGAGAGATTATCAGATTCGAGGGCTGAACTGGTTGATCTCTTTGTATGAAAATGGAGTCAATGGTATCTTGGCAGATGAAATGGTAAGGAGATGATAGCTAAAAATAGGATCTCAGTTATCAATTTTTTTTTTTTTGTAAATTTGAAGTGCCTGAGCTATATTGCACCCCTGAGGTCTGGAGGCTAATTGCTTTATTTAGTTATAATGTAAAAGGCGTTTGTAAAGTCTAGGATTGTTTACACTTTCACAGGCTACATAATTCTTAGTGTGATTTCCTCAAATGGTTTAAAAAAACCTCCTTGTACTTTTGTTTTTATTTATACTTTGGCTTCCAGGAAGCTCAGAGCCAAAATGAATGCCAAAATGGAGCACCTGTGTAATGTAATGGTTGGCCCATTGTGTCTTTTGTGTCTTTTCCTATTCAATACCTTCTAATCTTTCCCTGGCCCTTCTTTATATCTATTTTACCATTAATTTACATTCCATGTTTTCACTGTAGGCCACCTGAAACATGTTTTATTTGTAGGCTACCTGAAATCCTTTTGGTAATGAGGTGGGGTATATAAACCAAACACTAAATGAGTGAATGAATAGACCAGACAATAAATGATGAAAGCATGAATGAATAAATGTAAATGCCTCAATGTGTGAGCAGTGAGAAAATGAATAGATGGAAAAAAAAAAAGTAAAGAGCAATGTTGAGTTCTGACCTAGCAGAATACCAGGTAGGGCCTGGGAAGTAAGCTCAGGAGTGATGGACATATAAATAAAATGACCAAAGAGAAAAAGTTAGTCCATTGAAGATGCTAATTCAGCAGATTGGGGGAGTATATGAAGACTTAGATTGGTATTTTAAGACAAAATAAATTAAATGTGATTTAAGAGAGGACTGGGGGGAGTTCTAGATCTATATGACCCAGTGATATTCCTATTTATGAAACTCTGGAGCCATTATTGCAATCACTCTTCTCCAGAAGAGCCACATGACTGTTTATGCTCTATAACATGTAGTGTAGTAATGATCCCATAGATGCTAAGCAACTGTTAGGTGTGTGGCAGGAGGTCCTTTAAAATCAAGGGTCGGGGTGCCTGGGTGGCTCAGTCGGTTAAGCGTCTGACTTCGGCTCAGGTCATGATCTCACGGTCCGTGAGTTCAAGCCCCACATCGGGCTCTGTGCTGACAGCTCAGAGCCTGGAGCCTGCTTCAGATTCTGTGTCTCCCTCTCTCTCTGACCCTCCCCCATTCATGCTCTGTCTCTCTCTGTCTCAAAAATAAATAAACATTAAAAAAAAATTTTAAATCAAGGGTCTGTAGCTCCTTATATTTAGTATTCTGGGTTGGAGACTACAATTAGCTCAGGAGGGGAGGAGCTTGGTTAATGGGATAGCAGAAAGACCAGGATTATTTGTCCCAAGCTCTTCTTGACTGCAGCCTTTAAACATGAAGGATCTGAAGATCCTTCATATTGAATTTATGCTGACACCAGGTATTTTTTATTAAAAAAGGGAAAGATACTTTAAGGAGTATAGAAAATTTGGAAAAAAAACAAGAAAAAAATTGAAAGTAAATTATAATTATGCTACCCAGAAATAACCACAGTTGACATTTTGGCATCTTTTATTTTAGCATTTTAATTCTGGATGTATTTATTTTACATAGTTGAGATCATATTGTACATATAATTTGGTATTCTGATTTCTTCACATTCATACATATTTTCTGCATAATTCAAATATTTGTAAAAATAATTGTTAATTACTGTATAATAATCCTGGAGAGTTACCATAATTCTGTTAATATCCTCCCTTATTGCTGGTCATTTGGACTGTTGTATATAGTATATATTGGTTGATACATGTGTATATGGTACATAATAATGCTGTTGTGAGAACCCTTGTAATTTACTTTTTCTGTACCTTTCAAATTATTTCCATAGGATTCCTAAAAATGGAATTACTTGATTAAGGAATTTTGAGTATTTTAAGGTTTTGATGCATCTGATTAAGTGAAATATTAGGATAAACCCTATAAAAATAGTTTTGAGCCTAGGTTTATAAAAGAAAATATATACCTTGCATAGAGATAAAGCCAGAAACTGTTTTAAAAGGCCACACAGCATAGGACATCATTCCCTTTCTCATGGGTTAGGTGGTGGGTTCATGGTGTTCAGTATGTTTTTTATTTTTACTTATTTATTCTTAAATGTTTACTTATTTATTTATTTTGAGAGAGCGAGAGAGAGTGCATACACATGGGAGAGGCAGAGAGAGAAAGGGAGAGAGAGAATCCTAAGCAGGCTCCATGCTCTGCGCAGAGCTGGATGCCGGTCTTTTTTTTTTTTTTTAATTTTTTTTTTTTAACGTTTATTTATTTTTGAGACAGAGAGAGACAGAGCGTGAACAGGGGAGGGGCAGAGAGGGAGGGAGACAGAGAATCCGAAACAGGCTCCAGGCTCTGAGCTGTCAGCACAGAGCCCGACGCGGGGCTCGAACTCACAGACCGCGAGATCATGACCTGAGCCGAAGTCAGACACTTAACCGACCGAGCCACCCAGGCGCCCCTGGATGCCGGTCTTGATCCCCTTATCATGAGATCACTACCTAAGCTGATATCAAGAGCTGGATGCTCAGCTAACTGAACCACCCAGGCTCCCCTGTTCAGTATGTTGTTTTTTAAAAAGTCTACTGGACTAGGTGATCTCTAAGGCCTTTTCTGGCTGCAGAGTTCTTTCATGTTTTGTTCTTTTATGGTTCCATAGGTCTTCAAGGGTGTGAGATGCAAGTACAGAGCTACAAGCCCCTTGAGATGCATAGTGTGAATATTTCATGCCTTGGCTGTAATAATGTTGGGGACAATGGGAAAGAAAGACTGGTATCGAAGCAGGCTGGTATTTGAGTGTGAAACACATACACACAAAATTCC
The DNA here is from genome assembly GCF_024362965.1 of Panthera pardus. Lineage (NCBI taxonomy): Eukaryota > Metazoa > Chordata > Mammalia > Carnivora > Felidae > Panthera > Panthera pardus. The sequence continues at coordinate 20,973,235 of NW_026526843.1, forward strand.
CTAATTTTGCCACTAGAAAAAATTATGAAGTATGCTACTTGCTCCTTTAAGAGGAGCAACAAAGCAACTTTCTGCCTGCAAGTTCCTGGTTTCTTTTTGTGCACACAGTAAGTACGAATTGGTATGGTTATTCACTTAAAAAAAACAAAGGTCTTTAAAATTTTTCCCCATGTGAGATAGTTGGCAAATGTCTTTGTTATTACTAACAAAATGTTTCATTAAATAAACATTTATGGATTTTTTTCTTTGTAACGATAATGCAGGGTCTTGGTAAGACTTTACAAACGATTGCTTTGCTTGGTTACCTGAAACATTACCGAAACATTCCAGGACCTCACATGGTTTTAGTTCCAAAGTCTACTCTATACAACTGGATGAATGAATTTAAACGATGGGTCCCATCTCTCCGTGTTATTTGTTTCGTTGGAGACAAGGATGCAAGAGTAAGTGAGAAACTGATTTAAAGAGGCAATCAAGAATAACATCATTTCTGGGGTTAAGTTTTATACAAATACCATAAAAGACATTTAAGTTGACTGCTACTAGTAAATAACACATTGTGCTTACTCTATGTTAAGCTCTGTTGTAAATGCCTTTAATATATTAATTAATCCAACACTCCTGTGAAGTAGATGTGTTACCTATTAATAACACGCAATCACTTTTATCATGCTTATCTGCATTTACTTTTAACTGGCACGTTAACGTCAGCTTTTTTGAGTTGCATTTTATTTTTTTTTTTATTTATTTAAAAAAAAAATTTTTTTTAATGTTTATTTCTGAGACAGAGAGAGACAGAGCATGAGTCGGGGAGGGGCAGAGAGAGAGGGAGACACAGAATCTGAAGCAGGCTCCAGGCTCTGAGCTGTCAGCCCAGAGCCCGACGCGGGGCTCAAACTCATGGACCGTGAGATCATGACCTGAGCCGAAGTCGGACCGACTGAGCTCAACCGACTGAGCCACCCGGGCACCCCTTGAGTTGCATTTTAAATCACTTTTTATTAAAAGAAATCATCATTGACAGTATATCTTATCAGTGACTCATCAGTTGTATTATTTTGACACCAAAAATATATACATTTGTATGACTTAGTTTTTTATGTTTAAATTTTTAATTTTTTAACTTTGATTTGGTATACATGCACACACGTGTGCATAGATGCACACATGAATGGGGCCTTTTCTATTCATACAGAGAGCCTGTGTTTTGTATTTAAGCAAAGGCACAGCTTTCAGTTTTGCTCTTTGAATAGAAAAATACATACCTGCATACATTCTTAGATATTGGAAACGCTGGGCTCTTGCTTAAATTAGCCATTTGTCAATTTAGTAGGCTACAATGATTTTAGGACTGTAGAATTAATCTAAAAGAAATAAATTATGCAAAAATATAAAAATGAATAATCAGCTTAGAAAGCATATTATTAAACTTTGCCTTTATTTCGCCTCCAGAGGACATAGTTTAGAGAAAAGATTTATTCTATTTTTCGTACTTAGATAGGTTATCAAAAGCTATCCTCAAAAGAATGGTAGCATAATGAATTATGTAATTTTATTCTTATCATTTTGCTTGCAGAAAAAATACTTAAATTTATTTAAATTCAGCTTATAAATAATTTAAGTATTGAAATACTGAGCTCATAAATTTAGAATTACAGGCTTGATTCTTCCTTATGCTTAATATTTCCCAGTGGCAAATTAGTTACTTAGAACCCTTTTCTGATCACTGCTGTTACTTAATGTAATATCATTCCTTAAAACCTTTGTATTTCTGAAGTATTGATTTTTGGTTGAAAGTATTTCTCTAAGATCATAAAGAAAAAGAAATATGTGCACTTGTGTTTTCATATGTCTCAATAAAACTGTGTCAGTGGTTTTCCCTTATATTATATGGAATTCAAGGATTTCATGAAATATTTCAGGGAGTTTTTCTTTTTTTTTCTCTCTCTGGGAGTTTTAAAGGAAGAATGCTTGTATTTAATTTGTGACTGCCCTATCTCTACCCCATGAGTGGCTGAGATTTTACTAGTGGCTTCAAAACTTTTTTAATCTTGAAAACCAGTCTTCAAAGTCAGTGCTTTTCGTATTGCCAGTCATTAATATTGCAAATTCGTGTTGGTGTGGACAACAATAAAAAAAAAATGAGATAGAATAGAATAGAAAATAGAGTGTTTCGCACATGGTAGGGATATGTATTGCTCATTTTTTAAGGATTGCAACCTGGGTGCCTGGGTAGCTCACTCGGTTAGTCATCTGATTCTTGATTTTGGCTCAGGTCATGATCTCCCAGTTTGTGAGTTCGAGCCCTGCATCAGGCTCTGCACTGACGCCAAGGGGCCTACTTGGGATTCTCTCTCTCCCCCCTCTCTATCCCTATCCCACTTGCTCTCTCTCTCAAAATAAATAAACTTAAAAACATTTTTCAAAAAGGATTGCAACCTAAAATATTATTTTACTGTGGGCCATGGGTAAAGAGTTTGTGGAATGGTAATTATTAATTACATAAATAATGTACTATATTCAGCACTTACAGATTGGTGTTAGAATGTATAGAGAAAGTCCAGATAATTATTAAAAAATTTTTTTTAACATCTATTTTTGAGTCAGAGAGAGACAGAGCACAAGTTGGGGAAGGGCAGAGAGAGAGGGAGATACAGAATCTGGAGCAGGCTCCAGGCTCTGAGCTGTTAGCACAGAGCCCGACGCGGGGCTCGAACCCACGAGCCGTGAGATCATGACCTGAGTCGAAGTCAGATGCTTAACTGACTGAGCCACCTAGGCACCACCCAGATAATTATTTATAGACAAATTTGAATCTTGGTACCACATGGGATAGATACAATGTGTTTTTATAATTTCCTGGCCTTCTGTAAACATTTTATGAGGTCAGTGTTTTACTAATAAAAAATTTGATGTAGGTTACCACAGGTATTTGATTGAGTTGGGAAATTCTTAGTAATACTCCTGACCCAGTTTGACGCTAATGTAGTCCTGCAGTATATAGAGGTGTGAATCCCAAAAATGGTTTTTTAGTTGTTTTCTATTTTTTAAGTAGGCTTCATGCCCAATGTGGGGCTTGAACTCATGAGCCTAAGATCAAGAGTTGCATATTCTACCAACAGAGCCAGCCAGGCGCCCCACCAAACATGGTTTTTCCTTCCTTTTCCACTCCAGAGACATCAAAGATCTTGGACCTGGAAACAGGAGATCTGGTTTTAGTTCTGGCTTTGCTATTGACCGTGTGTGACATTGAGTGACAATTGAAGGGCGTTCATTTTGTCACCTATAAAAGAGCTTTTGGATTATGTGATGTTCAGTGTTCTGTTACACAAATTTCAAGGCAGAGCTAATATAAATTATAAATATATGTTTGTTCCATGAAACTGTAGGAGTTTCAAAATTGAGTGTTTCAAAAAAATCAAACAAAGATAAGGTGTTTGCAAGACCAAATGGAGTCTGGCATCCTGGTTCTCTTTATTTTGCCTCCAATTCTGTAATGTCTTAATTAACCTTTTAAATATGACCACTTCCCAGAGTGCAACTGGGATCTCTACAAAGGCCTTTTTTCTGTCCTCTACTTCAGTCCAGACAATCCTTTTAGATATCAGGGCACTCGGTAAATATTTGTTGAATGAGTCCACAGTGTGTTTGGTGCATAACTGTGAGTTTATGAAATAATGAGTTTGCAGTGAACAGTTAATTTTGTTTATGCACTGTAATTTCATATTTACAGTACTAATCAGAACCTTCTCAATATAGATTTGGCCGCTCCCTGTTAACTTACATGGTTTTATTTTGACCCATACATAACATCTGAAATTCAGTTCATACAAGTTAAAAATGCTCTCAGTCAACTTGGCTACTATGTTGGCCACTGCCTATGAAGATTTAGAAGATTTAAAAATAGTTTTAAATAGTCTCACTGTCTTAAATAGCCCTCTGTACTAGATAGAGCAAGTTCTCTTTATAAGATTATATTTGTAGTCTTACAACAATATCAGGGAATTCACAAAAGCATTAATGGACTTTCATGACCCCTTAACAAAATATATGACTCATTCCTGTTAGAAATGGAAGGAACATAAAAGAGATCAAAAGGTGGAAATCATTCATGTATATTGAGTTCTTTTCATTTGTTGAAACTGTGTTGGTAATAGTTGGTAGTGCTTTGACCTTAGTAAGAACATGCTTTTCAGAAAGCAGTTTACTTTGCTCCTGTCTTTTTGGACCATTTGTTGTATGAAGAGAGCCTAATATCTATCATCTGGTGATAAGAACTTCTCCAGTTCATTGAATATGTTGTACTCGGTTAAGGGAAGGCTTTGCTTCTCTTTTGTTGATATTAGTATGCCACCCAGATAATGTGTCTTTGGGATTTGGTTTTCCTGTCTTTAAAATGGATGACACCAAATGGTTTTCCTATCTTTAAGATGGATGAGACCAAATGATTCTGAGGGCTCTTAGAATTATTAGTATTTTCTTGATGCTTTAATTCTGTGATCATCATGTCAGTGTATTCTAATATAAAGAACTTTATTTTGCATTAGGCTGCTTTTATTCGTGATGAAATGATGCCAGGAGAATGGGATGTTTGTGTTACTTCTTATGAGATGGTAATTAAAGAAAAATCTGTATTTAAAAAGTTTCATTGGCGATACCTAGTCATTGATGAGGCTCACAGAATAAAGAATGAAAAATCTAAGGTAAGCCAGTTTTCAATATCATTGTTAAACTTTTCTTTTAACTAACCATGTCCGTTTATTACTTCTGTGTATTCAAAAGAAAAAATGTGATGGAAGATTGTGATTTTATTCACAGAATCTGAATGAAAATCCATTTTAAAAATAATTTGAAGTTTAAATTATTGAATATGAGACAAATGAAAATTGAACACAGTTTTTAATGTAAAGAAAATAAGGTGTTCATTTTCTATACCTGTTGCAGTTTAACTCTGTTATGCTACAGTATTTTAATATTTTGGTAATATTTGGTGTACCAGAGGCATTTGCATTGATTTTTATTGAGGAGCCTTCTACCTTGTGTGTATTCATAAGGATTAGAAAAAATAATTTCCTGGAATTACCTGATTTGTGTGAGTTAGAGCATGGTGTAAATTTTGAAAAATACCACTATTTCTTGTTATTCAACTCCATCAACAGTACGAAAAGCATTGATTATTATGATTACTGGGCTACTTTGGGAGAAACAGGAACAGAACTGGAGCAAAACCACCAGGCAGATCATACTAACTTCAAATTGAGACTAGTACCTTATAAAAGGATGCATGTTAGAGAATAATTGTTTAAGAGCATTATAAAAATATGCATTTTTATTGATAAGATTACTGTTCTTTTATGCTTTGTGCTTTAATTTTTATAGTCTTATATTTAGAAAGTTAAGATATCAGGGAAAATGGGCTCAACTCTGGTGCTTAGAAATTGTCACCAGGCCTTTGAGGGACCTGGGTGGCTCAGTTGGTTGAGCATCTGACTCTTGATCTCAGCTCAGGTCTTGATCTCAGGGTTGTGAGTTCAAGCCCTGCATTGGGTTCTGCACTGGGTGTGAAGCCTACTTAAAAGAAAAATTGTCACCAGGCCAAGTTAGAACTTGGCTAGGTATGTGGATGAACATGATTGGCAGGGAGAAAGATGTTATTGTGTTAAGTGACTAGCCTGGATTCCATGGAGTTCTGACTGTTTCTGTGGACCCAAAATAGACCAAATAAGTTTTTTAAAGTGAGGGAGGGGTGTCAGGTAGGACTATGATTTCCGTTCTTATAAGTATAGAAATGCCTAGAATATTTTGTTCAGTTGTGACTCACTGTGGCAGTGTCACCTGAACTAGGATATTTTTCTATAGAAAGATAATTTTCAAGTTTTATTAAAAAAATGCATTGGTTGGATAAAGAACTCCGGATGTTGAGCATTCTTACAAATGAAATAATGTTAACAGAACTATTATTTTTTTCTAGCTTTCAGAGATTGTTCGTGAGTTCAAGTCAACTAACCGCTTGCTCCTAACTGGAACACCTTTGCAGAATAACCTGCATGAACTCTGGGCATTACTCAACTTTTTATTGCCGGATGTCTTTAATTCTGCAGATGTAAGTTTAAGTCCTATGTTTTAAGTACAGTCTTCTTATGTTCACAGATCTCTTTTCCAATCATAGAATATAGATTAAAATTTATAGTTCTTTTTTCATTTGTAACTGTTTATCTGTGTGTTTTGGTGTTATCAGAAAAAAAGCTCTTAAGCACAAATTTTTCAAATGGGGATATTTAGAGAAATGATTTTCTTTTCTTTGAGATTATTCTGCCTTTTAAACTTTGCCTATATCTCCTTGTTACCACAACTTAAGATATGAGATAGGCTGACTTTATAACAGCAAGCTCAAAATTTTCTTTGAAAGGGCTTTCTACATACTAGGTTGGCAGGTGGAGTCTTTAAAATGATCTTTGATTATTGTAGTCGTTAATATTTGGGAGTACTGAAGAGCTCATAATGTGTGATTCGAAAAACAACATATTTTGTAAATGTATGATTTACATTGTTTTTATCATTAACACAAGGTTATGCTAGTGCAGCAAACCGAATTGAACGATTTAAGGACTTTTGGAGCTTTCCTCATTACTGCTATTAATTGATAATAAAAAGTACCAAGTTCAGCTATCCATTGGTTTGTATACCTTATCTTGCTTTTGTTCATTTTTATTGTTTGTGTAAAAGTTTTATTATTATTATGTGCCTTCAATTTTATATTCTCACTCCTACTCTAACTCTTTAACTGGATATAATACTACTATGGTGTGGGGAAGCCTCATAAAAGTCTTATAAGGAAACCCTGCTGGCGGAGTTCCTGTATCATGGAGTTCAAATTTTCTTAACTCCTCCAGTATTTTAACTATTTTCATAAGTAAATAATATTGACCATCATGGTTAATATATTTTTGAAAGTGCTTTTAAAATGAATTACTGCTGTATCACTGTATAAGAATTTATAGAATATTGAGTTTATTAAAACAAACAAACAAACAAACACCTGTGTGCTTACTGCAGAATTTCCACCCCTCCACAGGACTTTGATTCTTGGTTTGACACTAAAAACTGTCTTGGTGATCAAAAACTTGTGGAAAGACTTCACGCAGTAAGTAATAGACAAGAAAATTTAGTAATTAAATGTATATAACCCAGCCAGAAAACAAACGGCCGTAGAATCTGTTTGAACTTTTGGGTTTACCTCTTGGCTCAGTCTCACTGCTTCTCCCAACCTTTCTGACAGCCTCTTTGGGAAATGAACTCCACTATATTCTCAGCCTGTCTCAAGATGGCATCAGTATTTTTCTAGTTCCCCAATGCCACTTCTTGTTAAAATTAAAAAAAAAATTTTAACATTTATTCATTTTTGAAAGAGCATGAGTGTGGGAGGGGTAGAGAGAGAGGGAGACAGAATTCGAAGCAGGTTCCAGGCTCTGGGCTGTCAGCACAGAGCCCGACGCGGGGCTCGAACTCACAGACCGTGAGATCATGACCTGAGTCAAAGTTGGATGCTTAACCGACTGATCCACTCAGGCGCCCCCTGCTTTTTTTTTAATTAAAAAAATTTTTAATGTTTGTTCATTTTTTGAGAGAGACAAAGAGCACAAGTGGGGGAGGGGCAGAGAGTGAGGGAAATACAGAATCCAAAGCAGGCTCCAAGCTCTGAGCTGTCAGCACAGAGCCCAGCACAGAGCTCAAACTCACAAGCTGTGAGATCATGACCTAAGCTGAAGTCAGATGCCTAACAGACTGAGCCACCCAGATGCCCCCCCAACCCATGCCACTTCTAAGCCACTGCTTTTCCACCATCATGTATAGAACTCTTCCTTTAAAGCTTAAGTTATGTTTCAGGTCCAACCTCTACCCATTCTCTTCTCTGTCATCTATTCATCGCCAGGTGACTCCCTCACATTTGTTAAAAACCAGTTTTCTGGGGCACCTGGGTAGCTCAGTCTGTTAAGCGTCTGAGTCTTGATTTCAGCTCAGGTCATGATCTCACGATTCGTGCGTTTGAGCCCTCATCAGGCTCTGCACTGGCAGAACTCTCTCCCTCTCTCTCTGCCCCTCCTTTGCTTGCTCTTGTTGTCTCTCTAAAATAAATAAACTTAAGAAAAGACAATTTTCCATTCTTTGATAACAACTTCTTATGTCCTTTTAACTTCTTCATTCCTGTTACTCCTGTACTTTGTTATCATACAGAGACCTCTAGTCCTTGGACCCCTGTTTTTCTCCCCATCCATTACCTCTTTTCTGTTGTTACTTTTTTCTTAAAAGTTTTTTAAAATGTTTATTTTGAAGTGAGGGAGGTGCAGAGAGAGGGGGACAGAGGATCTGAAATGGGCTCTGAGCTGACAGCAAAGAGCCCAGTGTGGGGCCTGAACCCACGAACTGCGAGATCATGACCTGAGCCCAAGTCAGATGCTTAACCGACTGAGCCACCCAGGCACCCCAAAACCTTTATTTAAAAAAAGAAAAAAGTGAGGCACCTGGGTGGCTCAGTTAAGTGTTCGACTTCGGTTTAGGTCATGATCTCGCGGTTCGTGGATTCGAGCTCTGCATCGGGCTCTGTGCTGATGGTGTGGAGTCTGCTTGAGATTCTGTGTCTCCTACTCTCTGACCCTCCCCTGCTTGTGCTGTCTGTCTCTTAAAAGTAAGTAAATTAATTAAAAAAATTAAAAAAATTTTTAAAAAGTTTTTATTTTTAAGTAATCTCTGTATCCAGCATGGGGCTCGAACTCACAACCTCAAGATCAAGAGTTGCATGCTCCACTGACTGAGCCAACCAGGCGCCCCTATGGTTACTTTTTTCTGTATCAGTGAACTGAGCCCATTTTCTATCTCTTGAATCACCCTTTTGCCAATACTCCCAAACTCTTTTTCTCTCTTGTCCATCTGTCATTTCTGCCCTGGAAACCCTAAACTAGAATACTATAACTGTCTCTGTCTTCTGGGTTTGAATTCTGCTTCTACCATTTACTAGAAGAGTGACTTGCTCTATACTGGGGGCTTCTCAACACTGATAAAGAAGGTTATACAACTGTATACGTTGGAACAACTCCAGATTTCATGTTCTGTAACATAAGCTGGGATTTGATGATGTCAGCAATCCTTCAACATGGCTGCCTATAGCATTCTTTCCAGTTTCCTATAACAACTATTTCAGACCTTCCCCAATCTCTCCAAGACTTCTATCACGGATACTCCCTGCCCTTCTCCTTTCTCAGCAGAGAAAATAGAAGTTATTAGGTAGGAACTCCTTCAAGGATATCCATCTTCCAAGGATATCTGCCTCTGTTTACCTTCTTTCTGAGTGGAAGAGGTGTTTTCTCTGGTCAGTGGCTAAGTCTTTTAGCATGAACCTTGGATCTCATTCATCTCTTCCTGTTTCCTTATGGACCTTTCCCCATTATTTATCATTGTTATTGACTGAATTTTCTGGCTCTTACTTTATATTGGCTCTTTTTTCTAACATGTAAACATGCTGAAATATTTTAAAATCCAAACTCATACCCATACCCACCCACCCTCACAAATATACAAAATAGTACTCTCAACATTGTGTCTCTAGCTGTGATTCTGGTTTCTTCCCTTGATATCTCAGCTTCTTGAAAAATTAGTTTATATTCTCCGTGTCTACTACCTGATCTCCTGTTTACTCTTGAATCTGCTGACCACTGGCTTCTATCCATTCCACACAACTGAAACTTACCTTGCAAGGTCTTCAGTCATTTTCCAGTTGCTGAATTCAGGGTATACCTTTTGCTCAGTATTTTGTCTTTTTTGTACTGCTTAGCACTGCTAACCACTCCTGCATGAAACCATTTCCTACTTGGTTTCTGGGATACAGAGTGGATTTTCTCTTACCTTTTTGGCCATTCCTATCAGGCTCCTTTATGGGCTTTTCTTTCTCAGTCTGTCCCTGAAAGTTTCATGTTTTGTAGGGCTTTGTCTTTGACTTTCTTTTTCATATGTGCTCTCTCTGGGGATCCACTCCTGTGGTTTTAGTAACTACCCATCTACTTATAACTCCCAAGTTTCTCTCTCCATATTTCTTGCTGAGTTCCTACATATCCCACTGCCTTCTGAGTCGTTCTGACTAAATGTCTCACAGACAGTTTAAACTCTTAAGAACCTCTCTTAGACAAATTTAAGTGGCCCAAACCAGCAACCAGAAGTTGTCTTTTACTCTTTCCTTTTCTTTACCTCCCATAGATCTCTAATAATATCTGCTGTTCACTAACATCTACAGTTATTAAGGTCTACACAAGTACTACCACAAATTTTCTCAGCAGCTTTGGAAATAGGTATCATTATCCTAATTTTAAAATGCTTTTCATATGCATATATCATAATTTTTTGATGAATGGATGAATAAATAGTCTCAGAAAAGTTAAGGAACTTGTCTAGGCTCACAACAGCTAATCAGAGACTGAGCTGATGGTAGAATCAGCTTGATGTTGGTTTGAATTCGGCTTCTACCACTTACTGGCAAAATGACTTTGGTTAAGTTAATAAAATTGAAATAATCACATTCCCATTAAGGATGTATTATAAGGATTTATTACTCAGTCTTGTAAAGTTTATGGTGCTGTTTCTGGCACATTGCAGGTACTCTATAGACGGTAGTGCTATTATGTTCTTGTGATAGAATCTGTCTTGCAGGTATACACTGATTATTTCACCTTTTTTCTCTATTTATCTGTATCTTAACATTGAACCATTTTCTCTTCATGTGTATATTTAACTATTTTGAAGAGGCCTACATCTTTATCTTACTTCTGGTGACTCTCTGATCCATACTCTGACTTCAGATTTCCTCTTAGATTTAAAAATCTTGCTGTTTCAGTTAGCATAATACCTTCTAGGTCCATTCATGTTGTCACAAATGTCAAGATTTCATCCTTTTTTTTTATGGCTGGGTAACGTTCCATCATGTGTGTATGTACACACACATATATGTACATATATACATATATCTTTATTCATCTATTGATGGACATCTGGGTGTTGCTTCTGTATCTTGGTTATTGTAAATAATGTTGCAATAACTATAGGAGTGCATATATATTTTCAAATTAGTGTTTTCATTTTCTGTGGGTAAATGCCCAGTAGTGGAATTATTGGATCATATGATATTTCTATTTTTATTTTTTTGAGGAACCTCCATACTGTTTTCCACAGTGGCTACACCAATTTATATTCCCACCAATAGTGTATGAAGTTCCTTTTTCTCCACATTCTTGCCAGCACTTGATATTTCTTGTATTTTTGATATGAGCCATTCTGACAGGTGTAAAGTGATATCTCATTGCATTTCCCTGATGATTAGTGATGTTGAGCATCTTTCATGTGTCTGTTAGCCATCTGTATGTCTTTTTTGGAAAAATGTATATTCCTTACCATCAAAATTATTCCTATACCAAATGAAAAAACAAATCTTGTATGACAACAGCTTTAAAAAAAAAAAAAGATTCTTTTGGGGCACCTGAGTGGCTTAGTCAATTAAGCATCTGACTTATTTTTAATTAAAAAGTTTTTTTTAGAAAATTTATTCACTTTTGAGAGATGGAGAGAGACAGTGTGAGCAGAGGAGGGGCAGATAGAGAGGGAGACACAGAATCTGAAGCAGGCTCCACGCTCTGAGCTGTCAGTGCAGAGCCCAACGAAGGGCTTGAACCGATGGACTGTAAGATCATGACCTGAGCCAAAGTTGGACACTTAATTGACTGAGCCACCCAGGTGCCCCAGTTAAACATCTGACTCTTGATCTCAGCTCAGGTCATAATCTCTTGGTATGTGAGACTGAGCCCCATGTCAGGCTCTGCGCTAACAGCACAGAGCCTGCTTGGGATTCTCTCTCTCTCTCTCTCTCTCTCTCTCTCTCTCTCTGCCCCTCCCCCACATTCACAGTTTCTGTCTCTCTCAAAATAAATAAATAAACTTTAAAAAGAGATTCTTTTATGACTATTCAGTAGTCAGTAATCTTGTTGTCTTTTTAATGTATTTTGTGCCATCAAATTATGAATATCTAATTTAGGTTCCCTATTCCAATTTTCTTTTTTTTAAATTTTTTAAATGTTTATTTATTTTTGTGAGGGGGGAGGGACAGGGAGAGGGGGAGGGGCAGAGAGAGAGGGAGACACAGAATCTGAAGCAGGCTCTAGGCTCTGAGCTGTCAGCACAGAGCCTAACACTGGGCTTGAACCCAAGAACTGTGAGATCATGACCTGAGCTGAAGTCTGGCACTCGACCAACTGAGCCACCTAGGCGACACCCCCCATTCTGATTTTCTAATGGGCCATTACTTGATTCTTTTTTACTGAGAATATTGGCATCTGGCATTGGTAGATGCCAGATTTTTTTCAGATTATGCATTGGGAAGTAAATTTCACACTAGGGTGTTGTCAATGAAAGATGTAGTTTATAATATTAGATATTTTATAAACTTTTATGAAAACTGTCACTTTTTAGGTTTTAAAACCATTTTTGTTACGTCGTATAAAAACTGATGTAGAGAAGAGCCTACCTCCTAAAAAGGAAATAAAGATTTACTTGGGACTGAGTAAGATGCAGCGAGAATGGTGAGCTATTTTGTTTCCATTAGCATTTATTTATGTATAAGGATTTATTAAAATTTAACTTTTTAGTGGTTCAGTTATGCCTTTAGATCAAAACTTAAATTTTATGTTTAAATGGCAAGTTAAGTAGTTCAAATATTTTAATAGAAAATTAGTGAATATTTTATTTAGCTTTTGGGAAAGCATGTCAGCCTTGAGTCTATACACCTGTATTTGAATACAGTGCTTCGTCTCTTAGTAGCTATTTAGCTTGGGCAAATTCTATAACCTCAGTTTCTCTTCTGTAAAACAGGTATGATACTTAGCTTATGAGTTGATGTCAGGGTTAAAGAGGCTGATGTCACTTGCACGTTTGTTTGTTATTTTTGCTTTTTGCATCAGTGAAAATAGTAATAACCATAATAAGTAATAATAAGATGGATGAGAATAGCGATTGTGGGTATTACAAAAATAGAAGCTGAATCGGTTTCATAAGTACAAGCAAAGCAGGAAATTGACAAGAGAAGTCACAAGGAATCACAAATAGATATGCTTATGTCATAATGCTGCTTAAAGAAGCAAAATGTTGCTTATATAAATAAAATCAGGTCCCTTATAATATATAATGACTTCTCTACTACTGAGACCAGTATAGGGTAGTGGTGAAGAGTATATTTCTCTAGATTCAGACAAAAGACCAAACTCCGGCTTTGTCCCTTTTTGTGGTCCTGAGTAGGCTGTTTCACTTCTCATAGCTGCCTGAATTTCCATTCATAAAATGGGGGTGATTCTAGTACATACCTCAGAGTTGTTGTGAAGATTTAACAAGATAATTTATAGAAAGCCCTTCCCATGATACCTGGCACTTTCACTCAGTGCAAGTTGGCTGTTACTATATAATTAAATATTAATTGCTGTTCAGGTGGATAAATAGGTCTGTTTTCATCTGGGTAAAGGTCAACAAAAGATAACGAAAAACGTTTATAGATCAGAAAAAAAATGCCTTATGAATATAGGTATAAGAAATTGTGATAGTTTTAAGTTCAAACAAGTAAAAGTTAGATGCCATCTTTCAGCAAATATTGTAGTTATTGAATAGTTAATTATCAGATACAGTTATCTAAATACTTATCAGCTAATGGCAATTTGTAGCAATGGATAAAGCAGGAGGAAACAGGTTTATGGGCAACGTACAAGTTAAAATGTTCAAAAGTTTCTTGATTTTAGTGATCAGATTTAGTCTCAAAGTCAGACCTGTTGTTTATATTTAAGTAGGACTCAATGCTGATCACCAAAGGGATATTGCTTGATGTCATTAAACCTTTCTAATAATCAATGATTAATTATAGTTTAAAATTTTAGGTATACAAAAATACTGATGAAAGATATTGATGTGTTAAACTCTGCTGGCAAGATGGACAAGATGCGACTCTTAAACATTCTGATGCAGCTTCGAAAGTGTTGTAATCATCCTTACCTGTTTGATGGTGCTGAACCTGGCCCACCTTATACCACTGATGAGCACATTGTCAGCAATAGTGGTAAAATGGTAGTTCTTGATAAACTCTTGGCCAAACTGAAAGAACAGGGTGAGTTACAAATCTATACATTCACTTGAAATGACTGTATTAGTGACTTGTGTATAAATAATATTTTGTGTATTTACTCATCATCCATTCATTCCGCAAACATTGTTGAGTACTTATTATTTGCTAGGAATTGTCCTATGGGCTGGGTGTACAAAGATGTGTAAGACAACAGTCTTTGCCTTGGAGAAACTCATAGTGTAGTGAAGAGGAATAGTTGCAATTTGTAAGTTGAGATGCTGGGAGTAAGTAATAAGTAAGTAATAAGTAAGTTGAGATACTGGGAGTTGGGGAAATCTTCACAAAGACAACATTTGAAGTTAAGCACTGGAGAATGTGTAGGAGTAACTCATGGAGAAAAGGAAGGGAAACATTATCTAGGGCAATGAAACAGCAGTGTGAAAATAGGGAATGCAGAGCTTATGGTATTTGGGTAGAGTGGTAGTTGATGAATCTGGAAAGTTGGATGGGCCAGATTATAGAAGGCCTTTTAAGCATGCTTTAAGGACTTTGGACCACTTGGAAGGTGAGGAGGGGTTTGTCCTAGAAGATTTTGCTGTGTCAGCTGGCACGATCAGACTTCTATGTTTGAAGGAGAACCTTGGAAGCAGTATGCGGGTTCCACTGAGGATGACAGATGAGAAACAGGAGAGTAGTTGGGAGACTACTGCAATAGTCTAGTGAAAGGTGGTGTGGACCATCACTCATCCTCGGGACAGAATAAAGGAAGACTTTAAATAATCTCAGTATGTGTGGAGGGTTTTGAAGTCCTTAAAAGTGCATAACTCAGCAATGCATAATTCTGTATAGCATTCCTTGAAGGTTGTGTGTGTGTGTGTGTGCGTGTGTGTGTTTTGTGGAGTGTTCATGCACTATGCATTTTTATTACATGTGATGTTTACTTTTATTTTTGTAAGTTTCAAATTAGTTTTACACAAATTGAATAACTTGCTCTTTGGGGGGAAATGTTTTAGGTTCAAGGGTTCTCATTTTTAGCCAGATGACTCGCTTGCTGGACATTCTGGAGGATTATTGTATGTGGCGTGGTTATGAGTACTGTCGACTGGATGGACAAACCCCACATGAAGAAAGAGAGGTGAGGAAAAAAAAATTCAGAGTTCAGTTAATCCATATTTTTCATCATTCAGTAGTTTTGAACTTTGACTTTTTTTTTAAGCTAGGTGCATTGAATTTCTCACTAACACCTCTCTCTCTGTCTGAGATCTTCAGTTTGGCTTCCATTACACTGACTCTTCACAAATCATCCTTTTCAAGATCATCAAAGACATCCTTACTTATCTAAAGGACACTGTACCATTGTACCCTTACCTCCTCTAACCACTGCTATCTCTAACCTTTTGATTACTGTTTCTCATCCTACTTTTTGACTTCTGATTCTGTATCTTATTTTTCTTTATTTCCTTCCTACAGTAGACCCTCGCCATTTTGGAGTTTAACAGTTGATATTTTTCTAGTTTATTAGCAACCCTAAAGACTCATGAAACAGTAATTTGTAAAGGGAATAATCTCAGTGTTAGAGAGATTTTGTAAAACTGAAAGTGGATAAGCATAGGTATAGGTGCTTATCATGCATTTGGATCTTGGAATACTAAAAGGTTGGTGTACAGGAATGAGTCACTTAGCTAGTGAGGAAGGCTAACTAGCACCCATTATCTTTCTCAGCCTGTAAGAATTCCCAAAAGGAATTATTAACAGATCTTTAGATTATCCCTCCTGAATGTCATGGGTCTAATGTAAAGCACTTTCTTGGGGGGAGGAGGGCTTTGCTAATTTATCTTCTTTTTTCTGTGGTCCTTCAAGGCTATGTCTTTGACTTCTCTTTTAAGTCTATTCTCCTGCTCTGGGCAAAGATTGTGATTTCATGGTATAGTGGAAAATGCATTGAACTTGGTTTCAGAAGACCTAAATTTTAACACCAATTCCACTACTTTGTAGTATATGCAAGCTGTTTAATTCTCTGAGCCTCAGTATTTTTAACTGTATTATTAGGGTAATGTTAATACCTAGGCTTCTTTTTTTCTGATAATGTTGTGAGGATCATTGGATATAATAGATGTGAGTATAGTTTTTAAACTGTGTCATGCAGGATACACTGTCAGGAAATTGCACACAGGCCTTTTACCTCAACTTTAGGGCCCCATCTCAGGCTACAAAGACTCTTAGTTCATGTCTCTTTCCTTCCATAGCTTCAGTGAACACTGTCCCTTGTGTGCTTACTTATTGAAGCTTGGTTCATAGCATAGGATAGGGCCTATAGCAGACACACAGGCTCTTTTAATATTCAGGGTTAACCTGCTACCCATTGATAACATTTGCAAATAATGGGTGTCTCAAAGTTTACACTGATCCCTGATCTAGAATAGTTTACTTTAATAGTTTACTAACTATAGTAGTTAGACTTTAGATACAGCAAAGCAGAGCTGTTTTTTTTTTTTTTTTTTGGAAATGCCCTCCTTTCCCATTATACTGCTGCCCACATAATCATTTCATCTATTTCCCTAGTAAGGAGGAAATGACCATATTTGATTCATTACTTTCATTATTTGCCAGCTGTTAACAAACAGTTCTTTTTCAGTAGTTCTCAGATTTGCCCTTCAGTGGTACAGGTAAATTCAGCTAGCTAAGACTCTGGTCATTCTCTGACTCATTTCCTATAACGTTTACTTAATTGGCCTCCTCACTGTCATAGGGAAAGGATATAACATTTGTCAAGCAACTACTTGAAGCTAGGCAATGTATAGTTCCAACTGAATTCTCCTAGCATTCCAGTAAAGTATAATTTTCTGGTATAATTTTCTCCACTTGAAACTGTCTCAGAGAGGTTAAATGCTTGCTTAGAAACACATGTGTAATGAATGATAATGATTCACACCAGGTTTTTGCTATTTCCTCTACACCAAATTGCCTCTCACTACACCATGCTGCTTTCTACACTGCCCCCTCTACATGCTATATGGACTGCGGCAGTGTCACCTCTGCTGCAACTTTTGACCATGCCATTCCATTCATTAAAAATATAACTTCCTGTATTTTCTGATTATGAAAGTAATATATGATTGTTGAAGGAAATTTGCAAAATAAAAGTATTTCTGGCCAATCTCTTTTTGTATATATAACATATATAAGTAATTGCTGTTAAATTATATATACTATATATGAAGTTTGGTAACATTTTACTTAGCATTATGTTGTACTTTCCTATATCAGTAGTAAAATTTATTGTAAATAATTTAAGTATAATATATATCCAGTGGACGTACTATAAATGATCTATTCCCCAATTGTTGATCATTTAGGTTGTCTCCAATTTTTCACTATTATAAATAATGCTAAAGTGAAAGTCCTTATACATAAATCTTTGTGCACATTTCTGATTATTTCCTTAGGATAAATTCCTAGAAGTGGAATTACTGGGTCAAAGGGTATGAACATTTTTAAGACTCTTGATGCATATTGCCAAATTGCTTTCCAGAAAGGTTGTACCAATTTACACTCCCTGCAGCAATGTATGAGAGTGCCCGTCTCACCGCCCCCTCGTCAACATTGAGTATTATCATTTTTTTAATCTTCAAAAAATGGTATTATGTTTTAATTTGCATTTATTTGTTTACTAGTGAGATTGAACATTATTTTTATATTTATTAGCCATTTGTATTTGTTCTTCTGTGAGTTGTCTGTTTTTTCTTTTTGCTCATTTTTCTATTGGGGTCTTAGTGTTTTCTTTCTAATTAATTTGTATGAGATCTTTATATAGTTCAGATGTTAGCATCCCATTAATTGTTAAAACTCTTTACTAAATATCCCTGGATTACCATCCTGAATTTCCTCATTACTTCCCTGTTTACCCCTTTTCATGATACGGAAATAAATCTACTTAGCCTCCCCTTTATCCGTTGCTCTCATTTGCATCCTGAACCTTTTTCTCTCTTGGCTGATCTTCTAAACTATACCTTCCTTATTAATCCTATATAAAGTAATGGGAATGAAGTTGAGATAGCTGACATTTTACTTCCTAGATATTTTTCAGCTGTCAATTAAAACATATTCACTATTATTACTTTAAATAAAAGATTTATTACTTTGTGCAGTTGTTCTGAGTTTGTCTCTATTGATGTAAGCTTCTAAAGATTAGGAACTTTATGTAATATACTTTCTACAGTAATTCACAAAGTACAATATATAGGCATTTGCTTTAATATTTTTGAGATGGAAGAATATTATAAAGTGGGGTTTTGTATATGCATGTTAAAAATATTTCTTTCTTAAGGACTGTGGTAATAAAATGTTATTTTTTCTCTCTTTTTCTTTCATCTCCTATGTCAATTTAAAAAAGGAAGCAATAGAGGCCTTTAATGTTCCTAATAGTAGCAAATTCATCTTTATGCTGAGTACCAGAGCTGGGGGTCTCGGAATTAACTTGGCAAGTGCTGATGTGGTTATACTATATGATTCAGACTGGAATCCACAGGTTGATCTACAAGCTATGGTTAGTAATCTTCAATGACGCCAGAAATTTATCTTAGCTCAGAATATTATTGTTAATATATACAGCACAGACATAAATAATGATAAAAGGGTAACTATTTTTTGGGAGGTTTTCAAGATGTTGAAATAGATTATCCTGGAAAACAAAAGATGCTGTGCCAATTGCAAAACAAAAAAGGAAACAAAAACAAACACACATATACCCCAGACCCAAT
The DNA here is from genome assembly GCF_024362965.1 of Panthera pardus. Taxonomy (NCBI): domain Eukaryota; kingdom Metazoa; phylum Chordata; class Mammalia; order Carnivora; family Felidae; genus Panthera; species Panthera pardus. Next base: position 20,992,135 of record NW_026526843.1, read on the forward strand.
GATGGTATTTGTGTGTTTATTTTGACTTTTATCATGAAACAGTAATATTTTTTCCCACTCCTGAATATTGAAGGGGACATATACGTACGTCTTAATGAAAAGGGTTAAAAAGTCAATCTGTCAGTATTAATTCTGCTTAATATGTAAATATATTAAAATCCTTAGCACTGAAATTGGGAGAGATATGATTTTACCTTTTGTAATAAAACATTTGAGGTGAGGAGGTAAAAAGGTAACAAAAGAATATATTCCAGGAAAATGTTTGCTACCTAAGGATAGCATTAGAAACAATCCTACCCTTTTGGGGCACCTGGGTGGCTCATTTGGTTAAGCATCCGGCTCTGTGATGAGCTTGGAACCTGGTTAAGATTCTCTGCCCCTGTCTCCCTCTGCCCCTCTCCTGCTTGCATGTGTGCACACACACACTCTTTCTCTCTTTCTCAAACAAAACTAAACTATCCTACCCTTTAAAAAATTTTTCAAGGAGCTATTTCTCTTCCTTTTCATCATGGTGTCATTTACTAAATTAGAGCTACATCTGTCAGTGTGACTCACATTTTAAGATAAAGAAATTTAATTTCAGATGTACAAAGATGCAAAACAGCTATGCACTCAAGATCCCAATAAATTATGGGATAATTTATTCTCTTTGGAAGCAATTAAAGTCATGTCAATGAGGCATAGCTTAGAAGTTCTTCCTTTTTTATTAATTTTTTTTAACGTTTATTTATTTTTGAGACAGAGAGAGCTAGAGCATGAACGGGGTGGGTCAGAGAGAGAGGGAGACACAGAATCCAAAACAGGCTCCAGGCTCTGAGCTGTCAGCACAGAGCCCGATGCAGGGCTCGAACTCACTGGCCGTGAGATCGTGACCTGAGCTGAAGTCGGACGCTTAGCCGACTGAGCCACCCAGGCGCCCCAAGTTCTTCCTTTTTTAAAAATTTATTTATATATTTGTATTTATATTTTTTGAGACCAAAACTCAGGAGTGCACCCACCACCTTCTTTTTTTTTTTATAATAGAGAATTGAAACATATTGACCATCAGGACATTTTTATTTTTAACGTTTACTTTTGAGAGAGAGAGAGAGAGAGAGAGAGAGAGAGAGGGACAGAACACGAGTGGGGGAGGGGCAGAGTGAGAGGGAGACACAGAATCTGAAGCAGACTCGAGGCTCTGAGCTATCAGCACGGATCCTGATGTGGGGCTCGAACCCATGAACCATGAGATCATGACCTGACCCGAAGTCGGATGCTTAACCAACTGAACCACCCAGGCACCCCTAGCAGCTTCTGTGTTTTAAAGACACTTCCCTAGCTGTTTTTATATAATCAGTACTTGCCATCTGTCACCTTTGCCAACTATAAATCATAGGACTAATTCTAGACCATTATATAGTAAGGATTTTAATATACCATTAATTTTTATGACCCTTTACATCCCTGAATTGCCTCCATAAACAGAAGGAACTGCATGATGATGAGATAAAGCTAACTTTGCCCCACAGCAACCCTTGATAATTACTTTGCCCCTCACAAAATTTCTTGCTAGTGGGGAAGATGTTTGTATTTAGTGGCTTAAATTTATTTAATAAACTCCCTCTAGTCCTCATCTTACAGGGGCTTTGGCTGTTGTCTTTCTGGAAGTTTTCCATTAATGGTATAGTATAATATTTGCAGATTTTTTTGGTCACAGTGATCTGTAGATATTCTTAATATTCATCATCTTCCTTTTTTAAAGCTTATTTGCTTTTGAGAGAGAGAGTGAGCACAGGAAGGGCAGAGAGAGAGGGAGAGAGAGAGAGAATCCCAAACAGGCTCCGTGCTATCAGTGTGGAGCCCAGTGTGGGGCTTGATCCCATGAACTGTGAGATCATGACTTGAGCTGAAATCAAGAGTCAGACACTCAACCGACTGAGTCACCACCACCCCTCATCATCCTTCTTTAAAAAGTGAGCTTTTTAAAACTCTTTAAAAAGAGAGCTCAGAAACTAATTTTATATCCAGCATTTTATAGCATATGATGGCTATACTATATATTTTATCCAGAATGCCCAATGTCTTACATTAGGATTCTTTCTACTAGGATCGAGCACATCGTATTGGTCAGAAGAAGCCAGTACGTGTGTTCCGTCTCATCACTGACAACACTGTTGAAGAAAGGATTGTAGAAAGAGCAGAGATAAAACTGAGACTTGACTCAATTGTTATACAACAAGGTATTTAAACATATAAACTTAATTAGGTGTTTTTTTGCAAAAACACATGCAATTTTCTTTAAAGGAGATTACTTTTAAAGTTGACAAAAATTTGCAAATTTAGAGGAAAAAAGTCAGTTTTTTTAAATAAGTGCTAATTTAAATCTTTCTAATTTAAAGCCTTGCATTCAGTAATATATGGAGTAGATAGTTGAACATCACTACCTTCTAGGTGAATGCCAATGACATGTCTTCTGAAGATTCTGATATTAAGCAGCAGTTAAAATGTCTAGGTTAAAACATTTTAAGCAGGTATTAGAGAGTGCCTGTTGGTGGAAAGAAATTTTGATCTGAAAAATGAAGTTTGAACATGAAAAAATATTTCTGTTCTTCTGAGTTTTAGAGTCACATCTGTCAGTGTGACTCACATTTTAAGATAAAGAAATTTAATTTCAGAAGTACAAAGATGCAAAATAGCTTTGCACTCAAAATCCCAATAAATTATGGGATAGTTTACTATTTTTGGAAGCAATTAAAATGTCAGTGAGGCATAGCTTAGAAGTTCTTCCTTTTTTAAAAATTAGAGTTTTACAGAAAAACTTCTATTGAAATAGAAGGTATGGTAGAAGAAAAATTGGTAGGGCTGTTCATTAATATAACTTTAAAGTTCATTAATTGTTCTTTCTCATAAAGCTTGACTTATGGTTAAATGTGGTAGTGTCTGGTTAGAACTATGATGCTGTGCTTTCTCTGGAATATAATTGAAAATACACAACTTTTATTATTAGGAAGACTCATTGACCAACAGTCTAATAAGCTGGCAAAAGAGGAAATGTTGCAAATGATACGTCATGGAGCCACCCATGTTTTTGCTTCTAAAGAAAGTGAGCTGACAGATGAAGATATTACAACTCTCCTAGAAAGAGGGGAAAAGAAGGTTCGTTAAAATGGCATTTGTTTTCATGATGAATTGCTTTAATATCAACATACTTTGGCATGCTTCTTGTATTTGCATCATTTCAAATGCATGTTTAAAATAATTCCTGTTCTCTCTAAGGATTTGTAGATTGATATCCAGAGGTGGTTTAGGGTTTTTTAGTTTAGTTTTTGGCGATAAACACTAAGAAGTAGAGTTTAAAATTGAGTGACCTTATACCTTATTTTTATTGAAAATGATGTTGATATTTACTTAAAAGCCAAATAAATTTCATTTTTAATCACATCTATCAGGACCACATTTTTACAACTCCCATTTTTTTGCACTGTATTAGAAATTATCTACTGATAAATTGCATTGAATGAAAATCTCTTGTGAACATTTCATGAAATATTAAAGGATCATTTGTTAAAGTCTAATAAGCTGTTTCAGACTATTACAGTTTTGTGTTGAATTTATCTCTTTTATTTTAAAAATTATGGATAATTTCAAATATAAGTAAGAGTAGACTGAAATCAAAGTGTGACTACATCTTCAGTGATAAAAGATTTTAAAGAAAGCCTAATAGAGAATACTTGAATAGCCATTTAAATATTTAAAATACTTGAAGTTAAATTTATATTCACTTAATGTTAGCATTGTATTCTTACCTTGTAAATTAACCGATTGGATATTTCATGTCAAAACCTCACTTCTAAAGAGAGTCCACAGATTTTTATAAGCAGTTCAGTGATAATTTTCTAATTTCAATGTATTGAACTTTAGACTGCAGAGATGAATGAACGCTTGCAGAAAATGGGAGAATCTTCTCTGAGAAATTTTAGAATGGACACTGAACAAAGTTTGTACAAGTTTGAAGGAGAAGATTATAGAGAAAAACAGAAGGTAACCTTTTACCTTAACCACTAGACTCTCAAATTAGCATTTCTCCCCATAACCATTATTAAAAAACACTGGCAGGGGAGCCTCGCTGGCTCAGTCCGAAGCGTATGCGACTCTTGGTCTTGGGGTTGTGAGTTCAAGCCTCATGTTGGGTGTAGAGATTACTTTAAAAAATAAATAAAATTAAAATGATAATAAAATAAAATAACCACTGGCACTTAACTCTTACAGTGCTCTGCTATGGAGTAAAATTTGCTGTAAATCAGAAGATCTCATGCAAGTGTTATCTTTTAATATATTCTGCTAGATTATTATTAGTACCATAATCTTCATCATTGTATTTGCTGCTGTTGCTACTGCTACTCTTGTTTTTGAGAAGCAGTGTAGGATTGTGGTTGAGTTCCTGGATTCTGAAGCTGAAATCCCAACTGTGTCACTAATTGACTTTGGGTACTCATTTTTCTCCCCTGTCAAATTGAGGGTACAGTAATGCACTGCATGGACAACAAGAGTCCTTTGAGGAAGTGGGAGTTTTACTTATTTTGTTTAAAATTATGGCTATAACTAAATTTAAAAAAATTTTTTTAACGTTTATTTATTAGAGACCGAGAGAGACAGAGCATGTGCATGGGAGGGGCAGAGAGAGGAGGAGACACGGAATCTGAAGCAGGCTGCAGGCTCTGAGCTGTCAGCACACAGCCTGATGTGGGGCTCGAACTCACAAATCGGGAGACCATGACCAGAGCTGAAGTTGGACACTCAACATACTGAGCCACCCAGGCGCCCCTATAACTAAAATTTTTAAAATTTTTTTAACTTAAAAAAATTTTTAAAATATTTATTTAGTTTTGAGAGAAAGAGTGTGAGCAGGGGAGGGGCAGAGAGAGGGAGACACAGAATCCAAAGCAGGCTCCAAGTTCTGAGCTATCAGTACAGATCCTGATGTGGGGCTCGAACCTATGAACTGTGAGAGAGAGCATGACCTGAACTGAAGTTAAATGCTTGACTGAGTGAGCTACCCAGGTGCCCCTAATTTTTTTTAAATTTTAAATGACTTTAGACTTTATTACAAAAAATAGTATGGAGTTCACATGTATCCTTCACTCAGCTTCCCCTAATGTTAACAATTTACATGATCATAGTACAATTATCAAGTCCAGGAAAAAAACACATTTCCTCCCTAATGTTCTTTCTCTGTTCCAGGAAATACAATCCAGGGTCTCAACATTGCAATTTTTAAAAATGGAGCTTTATTTAAAAAAATTTATTTTAATGTTTATTTATTTTTGAGAAAGGGAGACAGACAGAGACAGAGCATAAGCAGGGGAGGGGCAGTGAGAGAGAGGGAGACACAGAATCCAAAGCAGGCTCCAAGAGCCGAATGTGGGGCTTGAATCCATGAACCATGAGATCATGACCTGAGCCGAAGTTGGACGCTTACCTGACTGAGCCACCCAGCCACCCCTGAAGCCTTATTTTAAAGAGCAGTTTAGATTCACAGCAAAATCAAGCAGAAAATGGGAAGAGTTCCCATATTCTCCCTGCCCCAAACAAACATAGCCTACTGCACTACCAGTATCCCATATCAGAGTGGTATATTTGTTAAAATTGAACTGACACTGATACACATCATTATCATTCAAAGTCCATCTTTTATGTTAGAGTTCACTATTGGTGTTGTACATTCTGTGGGTATGGATAAATGTATGATGACATGTATCCACCATTAGAGTATCATGCAGAATAGTTTCACTGCCCTAAAAGTCCTTGGTACACTACCTATTCATTTCTCTGTCTCTACAGCCTCTGGCAACCACTGATCTTTGTACTGTCATCATAGTTTTGCATTTTCCAGAATATTATATAGTTGGAATCCTAGAGTATGTAGCCTTTTCAGATTGGCTTCTTTCACTTAGTAGTATGCATTTAAGGTGGCTTCTGTTTTTTTCATGGCTTGATAGCTCTTTTCTTTTTAGTGCTGAGTAATACTCCATTGTCTGGATGTATTACAATTTATTTATTCATTCACCTACTGAAGGACACCCTGGTTGCTTCCAAGTTTTGGCAGTTATGAATAAAGCTCTCATAAAAACCCATGTGCAGGTTTTTGGATGGACAGAGAGTTTAACTCCTTTGGGTAGTTACCAAGGAGCATGGTTGCTAGAGTACATGGTAAGTTTATGTTTAGTATTGTAAGAAGCTGCCAACTCTTCTTGCATTCCTATGAGCAGTGAATGAGAGTTCCTGTTGCTCCACATTCTCACTAGCATTTGGTGTTGTCAGTGTTCTGGATTTTGGCCATTCTAACAGGTGTGTAGTAGTATCTCATTGTTCTCATTGTATTTCACTGACAGAAGATGTTCAGCCTATTTGCATTTGCTTATTTCCATCTGTATGTCTTCTTTGGCAAGGCATCTTTTCAGATCCTTTGCCCATTTTTATTTTTATTTATTTATTTTTAAATTTTTAATGTTTATTTATTTTTGAGAGAGAGAGAGAATGTATGAGCAGGGGAGGAGCAGAGAGAGAGGGAGACACAGACTCAGAAGCAGGCTCCAGGCTCTGAGCCGTCAGCACAGAGCCAGATGTGGGGCTCGAACTCACGGAAGGTGAAATAATGACCCGAGCTGAAGTCAGACGCCCAACCGACTGAGCTACCCAGATGCCCCATTTGCCCATTTTTAAAATCAGGTTGTTTGTGGGGCACCTCACTGTCTCTGTCAGTAGAGCATGTGACTCTGGTTCTTGGGGTTTGTGAGTTCAAGCCCCATCTTTGGTGTGGAGCCTACTTAAAAAAAACACCTAAAATCATGTTATTTTCTTATTGTTGAATTTTAGGAGTTTTTTGTATATTTTGGATAATAGTCATTTATGAGCTATGTTTTGCAAATATTTTCTGTCATTCTGAGCCTGTCTTCTCATTCTGTTGACCCAGATTGAATTTTTTTTGCTGATATTTTTAGGCTCTTTTAATCTGTGTTCTCAGTATTTCTTTGTCTTTCCCAGTTTTTACCATTTTGAAGAGTATTGGTCAGTTATTTTGTAGTTTGTCTCTCATTTTGGATTTGTCTGACATTATCTCATGATTGGATTATGTATTTTTTGGCAAGAATGCCATGGAAGAGATGTTATGTCCTCAGTACATCTTACCAGGGAATATAAGATGTTGCTGTGTTGTATTGTAGGGACTGTTAACCTTGATCACTTAGTTGAGGTGGTGTCTTCTGGGTTTCTTCACTGTAGAGTTACCATTTTCCCTTTGTACTTGATAAATATCTTGGGGAATATACTCCTCAAACATACCCATTGATTTAAGCATGTATTGGAGTTTGCCTGCAATAGTTATTATTGTGGTGTTTGCCTAATAGTAATTTTGTTTTCCTTTCATTCCTCCTATACTTATTAGTGGAGAGTTTTCTGTAAGGAAGACCTGTCCCTTCCCATTTATATATATACTCAGTTATTTATATCAGCATGGACTCATGGATATTTATTTCACTTTCTGAGTTATAATATAATTTTATCATTTTGTTTGCTGAAATTGTTCTATAAGGCTGTTATATTTTTAACTCACAGAAATGAATTTTGTTAAAATAAGAAAGCTTATTTTGGATATTGATTTTACTGAAGAATGAGAGGTGAGCCATTTTAGTTTGCATTGCAACTAGTATGCTGTTAATGCTCTGTTGCTATCATTATTTCTGGTAGTTTTTAGTGTCTTCACTTACATCTATTTGGTGGTTGTATCTGTAATCTTAGTTTAGACTGTTTACGTTTTGTTCTGATGAGATGAACGTGATGGCTTGCATGCATAAGGTAGAAATTGTTTTCTAGATCTCATTGTGTGGTATGAATTTTGTAAATTTTACAGTTGTTTCCATGGTAATAAGAGTGTTTTATAAAGTGGAAAAATATTAAACAGCGAAAAGTCTAAATATCAGTGGATCTTCATATCTACATTCTTAGAGTAAAATTAGACTTAGTAAAATATTTGTCTTTCTAATACATCAGGTTTTCCTGTGCTTCCATTTCTAGCAAAATAATGTACACATATAGAGAAATTTTAGTAATAATTATGATGACTTGTGTTTTTATAATTGAATGGCCAAATCAGATTTTTAAAAATATTCTGACTTGAGATTACCTTTTATTTCTGGCTTTTCATATTTTCTAGATAGGTTCAAAAAATAGGTTAATATTATCCTTTGAAGAGAATTGAAAACATAGAAGAATGTTGTTTGTACATAAATCATGGGAATTATGTAATGAGGTAGATGTTCATATATGATTTGTTGAACCAGTTGCATTACTTTACAGCCATGTCTGTCTGGTAAATTAAATCATAATGACTGACATTGATCCTGAAGAAATCAACTTGAATTAGTTTGTATTAATGTACTCTTATCTAAAACTAATTCAGCACCATTTGGTGTTTTTCAAAGTTTGGGAATTGACCCTTAATGCTTATTCCAAATTTGAATACCTAGACTTGCATATAAGTTTGGGTTAAATGGCCAGTACGTTACTTTTGATTAAGTTAATTTAAATTATTATTGATTTATTTTCATCCCAATTGAGACAAATAACATTGGTTATTAATAAAACATCTTTTCTGTTACTATCTTCTCACGTTAATTCAGTTGAGGGGAAAAAAACAAAACTCATTTCACTGGGTATTTTTACTTTATGTAAACTTACATTATACTATCTGTAAGCTTTTAGTATACTATCTGTATACTATTTCGTAAGCTTTTAGAGTTAAAAGATAACTTAAAGGTCATTTATTCCGACCTTTTTTGTAATTAAGAAATCCCATCTAGAGCATGTAGGACAGTTATCCAGCCTCTATTTACATGTGGTCATGTTGGGGATCATACTCCTCTTGGGAGAGTTCATTTCACTGTTTTATGTTTTTTGCTTCTCATAACACTTCTTATTTGACTTACAAGCTCCTTGATGGAAGACGTTATTTTATTCATCTTTGTATCCATGACACTGACTTGTAAATAATAAAATAGGTACTTACGACATATTTGTTAAATTATATCAAGTAGCAGTTTACTTTCCCCATTGGTTTTAACCTTATGGCTCAAAAGAGAACTGTGTTCTCTTCTACTTGATAGACTTTTACATATGTAAATGCCACCATTATGTCTGTCTTTAGTCTTCCCTTCTCTGGACACTGAGAGTTTATAGATCTCTGACCATCTTAGTCATCTTGGTTTATCATCCATTCTTAAAATAGGATACCAAGGTTGGAACTCAACCCTCAGATAGAATCAAATAGAGTGGTATTAATTATAGATTAATGGCCTCTTTTGTGTACAGGCACTAGGATAGACACTCTGAAACCAAAAAAAAATATCTGAACTGGAAAACCATCTCTTGAGACTCCAGAATTTTGGATTGTCAGTTTTGCCTATTGGCTTTTAAATTGTATTTGCTAGTTAATATTGGGGTAAAGTCTTTTAAAGCGACCTAACCATTGTTCACCCAACTTTGGATATTTAATAATAATTTACATTTACCTCCTGGCAGTTTATTTAATACCTTCACTTACATGGTCACATTTAATCCTAAAGTTAGGTTATTACTATTCCCACTTCATAGAGGGAGAAATTAATCTTCCCCAAGTTCTACAACTGGTAAAGTGGCAGAACCTGGTTTCAAATTCAGGTCTTTCTGATTCCACTGACTTTTCCCACAGCTGTCTTACTAAGACCTTACTTCATTTTACATCTTTTTAAAAAATTTGTTTATTTACATTTGAGAGAGAGAGACAGAGACAGAGACAGAGTGTGCGAGTGGGGAAGGGGCAGAGAGAGAGAGATGGAGACAGAATCTGAAGCAGGCTCCAGGCTCTGAGCTGTCAGCACAGAGTCCTACTTGGGGCTTGAACTCATGAGCTGGTGAGATCATGACCTGAGCTGAAGTTGGATGCTCAACTGACTGAGCCACCCACGTGCCCCAAGACCTTACTTAACTCTTGATTAGAAGGGACACATGCCTGTTGTGTTGATATTCATCATACTCCATTCAGCTATTTCTAATTCATACACTTGACACAGTCACCAGAATCAATGTTAGTCTTCCATCTGTATTAGATACTGTGTATTCATTTTAACATAAAATACTAATCTGATTGTGCAAATTCTTCCCAATTATTAAGGAAGAACTAGGTTTTTTTTTTTAATAAGAATTAAACTTATTTACAAAAAAAAAAAAAAGGAAAAAGATAAGCATCCTTGAACCTGAACTTGGCCTGTATGGTACAAGGTTTTGGAACTTGGGATACATAATTGTGACATCTAAAGCAAGTTTGATTCTTCCTAATAGCTTTAGTTTTCTCATGCTTGTGCAACTTTGCTGTGTCTGATTTTTTATAAACATTTTGGAATAATTAAATTCCTTGTTCTTACTGTGTATAGCTTGGGATGGTGGAATGGATCGAACCTCCTAAACGAGAACGCAAAGCAAACTACGCAGTGGATGCCTACTTTAGAGAGGCTTTACGTGTCAGTGAGCCAAAGGTTCCAAAGGTAAAAAAGAATGAGCTCTGTTGTTATGCTCTACAGCAGAATTCTCCTGTAACATGGTCTGTGATTTAGATTGATTTATATTAGTGTGAAATTATAGTCTTTAAAATATAACAACAATGTAGAAAAGTAGCTGGTATGCCTAGCCTTATATAAAGGGACTTATTATATTTATTTTTCTATATATTAAAGAAATAGTTAAAGATAAGTATGTTCACTTCATGTACTGAAAACAAATATGTGTGTAATGCATTTCCCCCCATAGGCTCCCCGACCTCCAAAGCAGCCAAATGTTCAGGATTTTCAGTTTTTCCCACCACGTTTGTTTGAGCTCCTGGAAAAGGAAATTCTTTATTACAGGAAGACAATAGGCTATAAGGTAATTTTTCAAGTATTTATTATTTTTAAAAGTTTTCAGATTAGTATAATTTTTTTGAGGAGAGAGTGTGTGCATGCAGGTGGGGGAAGGGTAGAGGAAGAGGGAGAGAGGAAATCTTAAGCAGGCTCCAGCAAGCGTGAAGCCTGATGTGGGGCTTGATCCCACAAACTGTGAGATCATGACCTGTGCTAAAATTAAGACTCAGATGCTTAACTAAGCCACCCAGGAAGCCCTATAATCTAATCTTTTAAGCTAATATAATCTGTTAAAGTAGACTGGAAAGAATTCCATTTTAATGTGAGAGAACATCAGAGTAATTCAAAATAGTGGTGTTTTTAAAACCAAAGAGGAGGTTTAACTAGAAGTAAAGCATCAAACTATCAAGTCATCAATAGGATGAATTTGAAATGGGATTAATGGAGAATTATCCAATATTTCAAAAATAGTGATAACATTATTTTAATAATGCTAGTGTTTGGTCAGAGACTATGTAGAAATAACAATCGAACAATTAATTAGAAGTGAATATATGATAGATGACAGGAGGTTTTTTTAAAATCATTTTCCTTAATAATATCAAGAAATGACACTTTTGTATTTATTGTTCTTGGGTTGATGAAAGCACTGTTGGTGGTTATTTGTTGCCACGTAGGTGTTAAAGCTAATAATAAACATTATAATGAATTTTAACATTTTAAAATGATCTTTTAGATGAGTGCCTGTGTGGCTCAGTTGGTTAAGTGTCTATTTTGGTTCAGGTCTTGATCTCAAGGTCATGAGATGGAGCTCCACTTCTGGCTCTGTGCTGACAGCGTGGAGCCTGCTTGGGATTCTTTCTCTCCCACTCTCTCTGCTCCTCTCCCCACTCACACACACTCTCTCAAAATAAATGAATAAACATTTAAAAAAAACTTTAAAAAATGATAGCTTGGAAATCAAAACTCTTAATTTTTAAGTAGATAAGAACCCGTTTTTAGTGAGTGAAATGTTTGTCACCCTAAAGCTTTCACACTGAGAGATTAAGCATACCTGGTTATTTCTATATGCTGAAACTCACTTTCTGGTGAATGGAAAGGGATGACCAAGGTATAAAATTCAGTAGTATAAACAAAATTATAAAAAATATTAACACTAGGGAATGGGTGGCTCAGTCGGTTAAGTGTCCAACTCTGGATTTTGGCTCAGATCATGATCTCATGGTTCGTGACTTCAAGCCCCGTGTTGGTCTCTGCGCTGTCGGTGTAGAGCCTGCTTGGGATTCTCTCTGTCCCTTCCCTTCTCTTTCTCTTTCTCAAAAATAAATAAATAAACTTAAAAAATATTAACACTATTGTAGTTTTATGAGCTTTTCTGTTTCATGCATTGGAAGCTATGCTTTAATTTATTTTGTGAACCTTTATCACAAGTGGAACTATACCCAATTATTTTGATTAGTAGCTGTAATGTGTCTAGAACAGCTTCATGTATATAAGATGCTTAGTTCATTTATATTTTGAAAGTAGAGTGAATTTCTAGAGTATTTCTACTGTTTGTCCAGAGTGAGAGCAGTACCATTTGAAATGGAGCAAAAAAGGTTTGCTTGCTATTTATGTACTAAATTTCAATATATATAAATAGGAACAAGAAACTTAAGGTGAATATAAGTAGTTAATTATAATCTGGTTAGGAAATGTGATTAAATTTGAATGTATTGAATCAACATGACTGGATAAAATCTGTCTTAGGAAGTTGTAAAAGAGTAAAAGTACCATGGTTGAACATTCAGACCAGGAGTAAAATCAGTTTCAAAGAAAGTGAAAATGGCAATATGCCAGAAGAAACTGTAAAATTAATGGAGAATTATCCAATATTTCAAAAATAGTGATAATAACATGTTATTTTAAGAATGATTCAAAATAAAAATGAAAATAGTAAATTAATAAAGTGATTAGTAATATTTCGTGAGGTGAACAAATATACAAATATATATTATCCCACTAAAGTTATAAACATGTTAATCGTTATATTGTTACTTTTATGGACTGTTATCAGTGAGACTTGAAAATTAACTGAAATGTTAGACCCAGTTATTAATCAAATATCTGTATAGAGCCTTTTATAATTTATGAAATCCTTTATCACACACTTCATCTGATTTCTAACAGTCCTGTGACATTGGTGTTATCTCCTCCATATAAGACATGAGGAGACCGAAGTTCAGCGAGGTTAAAAGACTTGTTCAAGTTCACATAGCTAACAGAGTTGCCAAGGGTGCTGGTCTCAAACCTGAGTTCTCACTGTTCAAATGCTATGCTCTTTCCCTCAGGCATTCTGGGCTATTTCTGCATGTGACATAACCCTGCTTCTCTTTGCAGTCCTAAATAAGGACTGTGTTTATAGTAGTGTGACATGTTGTTTGGGAGGTAAGCCAAGTGGTAGTCAAATAGCAGCAATGAAAAAAATCATCTCTGCGGATATAACTATTCGTGCTCCTTTGGAGATACTGAAATTCTTTTCCCTGTCATAGTACAGTGCCCACCACATTCTCGCCACAACTCTGGTTTTAATGTAAGCAGTGCCTTTCATTACGGGCGGTTTGTGGTTAGGGGTGAGGTCTTACAATCATATTTGGGTAGTAGCCAACTGGAAGGAGATGGAGGAGAGAGAAACCTTAGTAGAGAGAGGAATGAAGGGACAGCTGCAGAGGGTGACAAGAAGTAGGCAGGTGGAAGGAGGGAGGACAGGGATGAATGAGGAGAGGGAAGATGGCATGGAATCCACACTATGGCACCTTGCTGTTTTCTCTTCCTCACCTCCCAGAGAGAAGTAACAGGAGAAGGGAGTATGAGTGAAAGGAGGGCTGTTTTTCATTTAATTCGTATTTATTGAGGACTCCTCTGTGCCAGGTCCTATGCCGTGCACTGATGATAAAGTAGTGAATAAGACAGACAAGGTCCCTCAGTGCATGGAACTTGTGTTTCATTGGAGTAGATGGATATTAAGTTGATACAACAGAGTAATGGCATTAGTTGTTTTCTGTGCTTACAGAGGGTGCTGCAAGGGAACATGATATGGGTATCAAATGTGGATTGGGAGATCAGGGAGTTGGTCCCTAAGGCAGTGTCATTAAGTTGAGATCAGAGAGATGCACAGGAATTAGCCAAAGTATAAAGTGTGGGAGAGAAGAGCTCATCAGGGAAACCATAGGTACAAAGGTGTTACAGTAGGAAGGAGGATTGCCCCTTCAGAAACTGAAGGCAGACCAGGGTTGGTAAGGAGTGATGAGGGAGAGGGGTGAGATGAAGTTGTGGAGTGGGTCATTAACTGAACATTAATTGTAGGTCCCATTAATTACGTTGAACTTTAGCTTTAGAGCAAAGGAAAACCATTGAGATGTTCTTAAGGTGGAGGGGTGAGTGGGTCGTGAAATACTAATAGCAGATACCTATTTGGTCCTTACTTGTGTTGCTTTCTGTTCTAAGTTATTTAAAAAGATAAGCTCGGGATGCCTGGGTGGATTAGTCAGTTAAGCATCCTACTTAAGCCCAGGTCGCAATGTCATGGTTCGTGGGTTCCACCCCGTGGCGGGCTCTGTGCTGACAGCTCAGAGCCTGGAGCCTGCTTCAGATTCTGTGTCTCCTGCTATCTCTGCCCCTCCCCCACTCACGCTATGTTTCTCTCTGTCTCTCAAAAATGAATAAATGTTAAAAAAATTTAAGAATAAAAAGATTGGCTCATTATCCTCCTAACAGCCCTGAGACTATATTTCTGTTTTACAGATGGGGAAACTGAGGCACATAGAGGTTGAGTAATTTGCCCTAGATTAAACAACTTTTAAGATGTGGAGTATGATCAGATTTACATTTTTTAAAAGATCACTCTGGCTACATACAGAGAATGATGACTTTACCCAGGGACACCAGCCAGGCAGCTGTTGAAGGGTGAAAAGATGAGAGAAGATGATGGCAGCTTGGAGCATGGTGGCGATGGTGGTGATGGTGGGAGGAGAATTTGTCTCCTACCACTCTACTAGCTATATGTTCTCTTCAGCCTCATTGTGGATTGTGTTTGTGTTATCTTAAGACTTGCCTTGATCCTCCATATGCATATTTATTTAGCTGAGGATTTATAACACAAATAAGAGTACATTCTGGATGTTGGCTCTTTCTGAACCTTGTCTCTTCCATTCTTTACCAGGGGATGCAGATCTGAGCTAAGGTGTGTGCTTCAATTGGGTGGGTGTTGTGTTGGAGTTGAGAGTATAGGCAGAGGAGCATGGCATGCTAGTCCTCTGCAAAAGCTTTTTTTTCCCAGGACCATGTGATATTAATAACTGTTATACATATCTTCTCAGAGGTATCTAACATTTTTCCCCCTATAGCTACAGAAAACTCACTAGAGCCACAAAGTGAATGGAGCAATGGTTTATTCTCAGTTGAACACAACTGCTACAGTGAAACTACCTGGTATTCTCGAAGCATAGTTAGGTTCTCAAAAAGGACTCTTGCCCCCTTTCTGCTTAAAGGATTGTTGGGGAGAGAGGTGTTGTCTTATAGCTAGGGGTATTGTGGTGCACGGTACTGTTTTATCCATTTTGAGCCCCCCTAGTCTTATTCTGTAGTGATTTTGGGTGGGTCTAGTTGGGGGCTCTGTACTTCTGAAGCACTTAGTAAAGAACATTTTTTCTCCAGAGCCTGCCTATTTGCATTTTTAATTTTATTTTGTTTTTCCCCCTGATACTCAGCACAAGGTCACAACAGTATTGCTCATGATAACATCTGGAATTAAAGCGTTTTATTTTATTTGAACCTGAGAAGTTTTGTTTGTTTTGCCCTAACCACTTGTTGGATAGCAGTGCATCATGTGCCAATTCTCCCTGCTGTCTTAGCTTTGACCTTATTCCAAGTTAGACACATCCAGAAACTTTACTGCCCTTGCAACTTAAATGAGTTACTCAGTGTATTTAATCACTTGTTCCCTGAAATCTTTCTATTGGAAGAGGATGACTTCATTGAAATTTCAATTGCAGAATTAAAAAAAAAACAGAGGATCTGTAAGTCCCATTGAGTCTAAGATCTGGCGTGAAAGACCTGTGCCATATTTGAAGCTGGAGAAAGCTGTAGAACATTCTAATATTTATCTTCAATAAAATATTCTTTAGTGACAGATACACACACACTTGACAAATGGAGAAAATTCTATAATCTCTGTGAGTTTTGGTAATGTGCCATCATGAGCCAGCTGTTTGCAGTGGCAAGACAGTACCATGTGCTGATTTCAGGTCACTACATGACTTTGTGTGCCACTGCATTTAATTCATTGTTCCATATTTCTATGAAGGGCTTCCTAAAACTCATTCTGACCATGACCAATTTTTTTTTCACTTTTCAATGGAACACAGCTCTTAGTTGCACATTCCTTAATGTCTGACTAGAAATCCAAGTAATAATGGAGATGTTTCCTCTCGAAAGATAACTTTTAGTATATTGTGGCTGTATTAAGTGTTACTGGGGGGAGGGGCATCAGTAAGACATACAGTATGAATATTTCAGGTAGTGTGTAGGTATCTCTATGATTTGTTTACTTAATTCTTATATAGCACTTTGAAATCACTCCAGGAAGTTTAATGCTGATAAGAACATATTTATAAAATATGTACAAAACTCACGGAGATTATAGAACTTTCTCCATTTGTCAAATGTCTGTATCTGTCCCTAACGAATTTTTTATTGAAGATAAATGTTAGAATGTTCTACAGCTTTCTCCAGCTTCAAATATGACAAATGAAAAAATAAATACCTTTTCAAAATGAATATTGTAGGAGGAGATATGGGAATGTAGGCATTTTGAGTAATTTCTAATTCTAGAAATTTTAGCAGTTAGGTATTTTAATTAAAATAGTAAACATAATACAGATGAAGTCCTTCTAAAGTTTTGCTGCACTGAAAATATTAGCAGTAGATGTGGAAAAAGTAGTCTGCCAAGGAGCCTAAAATCTAATGGTGTAATATAGTATTATGATTTTGCTTTTGTTAAAGTTCAAGTGGGAAATTTTTAGTATTGGGTATATCTGCATAGGAATGAACAGTTTATTTTGTGCAGGTATGTTTCCAGCTGTATTTCCATTTTCTGGCATAAAATTAGATGTTTATAAAATATGTACTTTGTTAAAATGGTTTCTTGGACATGGATATTTTGAAGCTATTTCATAGAGAAATATCTTAATATTAAATAAGTTTTTCTCAGTTAAAATTAAAACTTAAAGTCACAGTAATTTCATATATTACCAAGGGTCTGTTAAACTTTTTTTTAAAAAAATGTTTTTAATGTTTATTCATTTTTGAGAGAGAGAGTGGAAGCAGGGGAGGAGCAGAGAAAGAGGGAGACACAGAATCTGAAGCAGGCTCCACACTCTGAGCTGTCAGCACAGAGCCCGATGCGGGCTTTGAACTCATGAACCGTGAGATCATGACCTGAGCCAAAGTTGGATGTTTAACCGACTGAGCCACCAGGCACCCCAGGTCTATTAAACTTTTTAAAGCTGTGTCTGTAATTTTTTCCAAACATTTTGTTATGTAAAATTTTTAACCATATAAAAATATTGAAATGATTGTATAGTGAACATCTACATACACACCACATATATTCTTCAATTTATATCTTACTATATGGGCTTTATCACCTATTTGTCCGTTTCTCCAGCCTTCTAGCAAATGGATATCCAACTTATTTTTTTATGCATTTCAGAGTTGCAGACCTAAGTATATTTCACTCAGAAACACTTCAACATGCATATTATTAGCCAGTGTTCAATATTTATTTGATACTTTTTTCAAGGTAAAATTAGCATACAATGAAATGTATAAATCTTAAGTGTTTCATTCATTGTATTTTGACAAATGTATATTTGCAGAACTAAACCCCTATGGAGATATAGCATATTACTGTCACCCCAGAAAGTGCCTCTTCCCAGTCAATCTCTATACTCACTCCCCAGAGACCACCACCGTTCTGATAGTATTTTCCTCCATAGATTAGTTATTTACTCTAGAATTTCACATTAATGTAATCATGTGTTATGTGTAAGGTGTTTTTCTCTTAACATAATGTTTTTGAGATTCATTCATGTCCCATTCTTGGTGGCTCATTCCTTTTTACTGCTAAGTACTGTCCCATTGTAAGGATGTACCAGTTTGCTTATCTGTTCTCATGTTGATGGACATCTGGGCTGTTTTCTGGCTTTTGGCTGTTGGGAGTAAAGCTGTGAACATTTTTGCAAAAGTATTTTTTTTTAAGTTTATTTATTTATTTTGAGAGAGTGCAGAATGGGTAGAGAGAGAGGGAGAGAGAGAGAATCCCAAGCAGGCTCTGCTGTGGAGCCTGATGCGGCTCAAAACCACGAACCATGAGATCATGACTTGAGCCAAAATCAAGAGTCACTCAACTGACTGAGCCACCCAGGCACCCCTTTGCAAAAGCCTTTGTATAGATAGATATGTTAGGAATGGAATTGGTGGTGCGCCTGTAATTTAAAAATTGAATTTAGCTATTGAAAAATTATTTTATATATATATTTTTTGATAAAAGTTATTTTAGTCATGCTTGTCACTGGCCTGCATTTCATTTTTAATTTATACCTTTTCCATTTACATTTGTAACCATCTTAGGCCAGGTGATCATACTTCATTTCTAGATTATGGCCGTTTAGCTGGTTTTCTTGCTGTTTCCACACTTCAGTGCATCCAGCACAAAGCTTCCAAGTGAAAACACGTTTTGACACTTTAGTCTCCTATTGAAAAATCTCCAGTGGCTTGCTGTTGTGTACTGTGTAGTTTAAAAGGCTTGTAAATCTCTCTCCACCTGGCCTTGTTTCTTACCCCTTTTCAACATAAACCCTGTATGATCCTTCCTGGCATTGCTTTTACTGGTTTTGCTCCTAGTGTTCCAGCCTCGAATATTGTTTGCCTCTTCTTCATCTCCCCAAATCCTTAGCGTTCAAAATTCCACAACTGGGTTGTGGGGCTTCCTGTAGGCAAGGACCATGTCCACTGATTTTATATTCCAGTGAATACCTGTCATGGTGCTACAGACACAATAGACATTTAGTCTGTACTTACTAATTTGATTGTCTGGTACTGATGATTGCAAATGAACCTGTTTTTTTCAGTAATTCTTTTAAAATTAGTAGGGTTTACATTTAAAAAACTACTGGATACAATAATTTAAAAATTATTATGAAAATATTAAAAATTATTGTTGAGTGTCTGACTTTGGCTCAAGTCATGATCTCATGGTTTGTGAATTTGAGCCCTGCATCAGGTTCACTGTTGTCAACGCAGAACCTGCCTCTGATCCTCTGTCTCCCCCCCCCACCACTCTCTGCTCCTCCCTGGCTCACGCTTACTGGCTCACTCACTCTCTCTCAAAAAATAAATTAAAAAATATTTATTTTCAAGTTACACTATGGTTTCAAAACTCTATGAAATATGTACAACAATTAGAAAAATGTACTCTGATTTGTATCATAATTACATTGTAGTAAAACCATAGGGAATGAGCTGTTTATGATAGGTGTGCATATCAAACAGTGGAAGGCTTAGTGTCAACCCGTTTTTTTTTAATTAAAAAAATTTTTTTGTATTTATTTTTAAGAGAGAGAGCATGAGTGGGGGAGGGACAGAGGGAGAAGGACAGAGAATCTGAAATGGGCTGTGTGCTGACAGCAGAGAGCCCGATGTGGGGCTCGAACTCCAGGACCTCAAGATCATGACCCGAGCCAGAGTTGGATGTTTAACTGACTGAGCCACCCAGGTGCCCCAACCCTTTTCTTTTCATGTTTAATGGAATGCTATAAAATGCAGTACACATGTTAGGTACTTGCCCTCTTATGTTATTTACGTTACTGCAGATGCACATAGAAATGGTGTGAGGCTTTGGGCTGAGTGACTTAGTTTGTCAATCCATACAGTGAATGCTGCTCCAAATTGCTGAACTGTACTGGTTGTGTTCACTGTGACACACTGGACATGGGGGGCTGCAGTTTTGAGATACAGGTGCCTGGCTGATTGGTTGCTTCCTTGGAGAGCTGAGCTTCTGTCCCCACTCTTTTGGACTTGAACTCTCTTCTTAGTTATCAGTGTATCTGTAACTCTGTATCCTAAACACTAGAATTTCTGTTGGTCACTGCTACTTTATCTTTTTCTCTTGACTGCTGATTGCATCACAGCTGTTCGCATACTCCACCACCCTTTCCCTCTTACATGTATTCTCTATATATGTAGAGTGTAGAGTTTGGGTTCTTCATTATCCTGTCACTTCTTCCAGTCTTGGCATTTTATGTGAAGTTGCTCTCCCTTTCCATGCCCTGGCAGGCAGTAAAATCATTCCTTTCTTTTTGCATTTTGAAGTGATCAGAGCATTGAGTGCATTGCACTTCTCTACCCTGGTCTATATTGCCAGGTGTGTATGAGTTCTTTTTGTACTGCCAAACTTTTTGTTTCTTCTGGGCTTGAAATTTTATTGTATAATGTTAGTGTTGGCATAATGGTATTATTGTTACCACCATATATTACAATATTACAAGGATGTATTTTGTTCCACAGTTATAAATAAATCTAGAATATAATGTGGCATTTAGCTGTGGGCTTAACTCTAAAATACCACATGGCACATTTAAAAATGGTTTTTATTTTGGTAATAGCATTGTAGTAAGAACATGGAGAGGATCCTGTATCATTCTGGTATGGCTTTATATTGTTTACTGTTGAAATAACTCTAAGATTGATACATGTATATATACCCTTAATTAATTTTTCTCAACAGTTTAATTAAAATTCATCTCTTGATTTATAGGTCCCAAGGAATCCTGATATCCCCAATCCAGCTGTGGCTCAAAGAGAGGAGCAAAAAAAGATTGATGGAGCTGAACCTCTTACACCAGAAGAGACTGAAGAAAAAGAAAAACTTCTCACACAAGTAAAATATTTTAAGTGGCTGAAGTGCTTCTTCATTAACTAGTAGAAAAAGAAAAAAAACATCACATTTACCTTTTATTGTATGGGCTGATTAGACACATCAGCAACACTCAGGGCTATTTTGTAAACATACATTTGGATCAGATATTCCTCTTTTTTTATCCCACTTGTAGAATACATGCATTTGGAAATATATAGTATATAGTATATAGAGAATACATAAATGAAAATATAAGTGTCAGTTATTACTAAGAAGACATATTTTAGCAATTATACTAAAGTCAGTTAATACACATACGAAGCTTGGTAGACAGTAATTACGAGCATATTCTTCAAAGTTTAAATTTATTTCATTTTTGTGAACTGTCCTCTGAAATTGTACTCTACTAATATTTTATTAGAATAATTTCATAATTCTCAAAATGCTTTTTATCCTTTCTTGGAAAGGACTTTCATATAACAATGAGAGATTTCTGAACCTGTAATGTGATTATTGTATAATTAAAAGCTAATAGTTTTAAATAGGGAACATTTTCATTTGAACAAAATATTAATGCTTTCCGGTCATTGTTGGTTTAATGAGTTTTATGAGTGTAGAAGTAATACACAAATAATCTGTAGAAGATAAAAAAAGTTACAGTGTAAAAGACCCTTGCAAGATAAACAAATGTACTGGATGGTACCACCTTAGTATATAGAAAGTTGCTAGCAAGATTTATTTATTCAACAAGTTCTTTTGAAAAATATGCAAAGCACAGTGCTAGGAAAGTTGGCCACATTAATTATTGAAAGATAGTTTTGTATTTTTATCTTATTATATAGATCTTTGTTATGATGTGTAACTTTACTGAATGAATTTTTGCAAAGTATAATCATAAGTTTTGCAGCCAAATGCCTGGAAGTCATAAAGTTTAGTTTGACAATGTAATTGCTTTGGCTGAATATTAGGACTTACCACAGAATAAAATAAAACATTTAAATATTCATGTTGTATTTGCACAATTTATTTCCTGAACACAAAAGTAAAGTTCTGGTCTTAGAATACTACTTGGCTTGTAGTATATGGTGAATGTACAGTATATTGTGAATACACATTATCAACTGAGAAATTGCTTTAGTTTGTAACTAGAAGTAAAGTCAATTTTTTTTTGTTCCTCCCTAGTAGTTGAATTCATCTTTAAACATCTTTCTCTGGTGCCTTAAATAATTAATCTTAATAAAAAATCATGGCAAAGAAACAAAATGTGGGGTCACCTGAAATCTTCATCAACTAAAAGCTAGGGATAGAGTTTTGAACTGCCAGGGATATCACATTTTTATGGGTTGGGAAATAAGGAGTAGAAAACAAATTCTTGGTTTTGTGATTTCACAGACATGCTAATAATACCAGAGATTTAAAACAGTGATTAAACTGTTCAATCTTTTAATAAGGAAATTGAGTGGGACCAGTCATATTCTGTTTATACAGATTCTATTTTGTGAATACAATTTTGAATAGAAATTATTTATTCACAGTACAGTTGGCCCTTGAACAATGTGGGAGTTAGGGATGCTGACCCCCCATGAAGCTGAAAAATTTCCTGTAATTTTGACTCCCCCAAAGCTTATCTACTAATAGCCTACTGTTTACTGGAAGCCTTACTGCTAACATAAATAGCAGATTAACACATACTTTTCATGTTACATGTATTACATACTGTATTCTTACAATAAAGTAAGCTAGAGAAGAGAAAATGTCATTAAGTAGATCATAAGGAAGAGAAGATACACTTATAGTGGTGCACTGTATTCATCAAAAAACCAAAAAAACAAAAAAACAAACCCAAGGGTCACCTGTAATTTGGAATGCTATAAAGAGTGTGAAATATTTTCTGCATTCTTATTTTTCCCTCTAAGTTTTTTGGATTTAATGCAACCACATTCCTTTCTTAATTTACATGGGAACAGATCTGAAAAAAACTGTTGAAGCACTGAAATATAAAGGACTTCGTTTTTATATTAGCATTTTTATATCAGTGCATTTGTATTTTAATGTAGGCATCTATAAAATATGGAATTAAAAACTACACAATATCTTGGAACTATAAATCCATTTGTAGTACTTAGAAGTATATCTCTTCATGATAGAAAATCAGTTATTTTTATAACACTCAACTTCTGATTCCAAAAATACCCTGGGATTTTATAAGGAGGAGCATTTTAAGTCTTTCAAACTGTTTTTAATGTATCATTGTAAAAAACATGTAGAATAATAAATGGATAAATGGATTTGCTAATTTAACCTCTGTTGATGATGCTTAATATTTTGTTCACAGGGATTCACAAACTGGACTAAGCGAGATTTTAACCAGTTTATTAAAGCTAATGAGAAGTATGGAAGAGATGACATTGATAATATAGCTCGAGAGGTGGAGGGCAAATCACCTGAAGAGGTCATGGAGTATTCAGGTTTGTGTATAACTTTAAACATAGTGTTTAATTGTAACCTTATTCATTCTTTAGTATCAATTTAATTGTATCATTATTCAGAGATCTTTTAAACTATTAAGCATAAAGTGTAGGTAACAGTATAAAATGTAATTGTATTTCCACGATAAGATTATAAGATTTACCTAAACAGGCCGCTATTGTCTTTAGCAGTTAGCTTATCAAGCCAAGTAAAGTCCTAACGAAACAAGGGTAGCTGTTGAATGAGCATTGACAAAATGAGTTTCCCACTTACCCACCTCTGGAATTTGATCCTCTTATGGGCAATTCAGATCTGAGACTTGAGGTTCAGAAGATTGAATTTGTGTCTTGCTAGGACATCTTTGAAGTAGAAGATTCTTCTCAGGGAATTTAGGTCCTCAAACACCCTTAGAGTTCTAATCAGCTCCAGACAGGTCATGTGGATTCCATTAACTTGAGGCAAGCTGGAATAGATCTAAAAAGACTGCTAGAATTATTTTTAATTTTTAAATTTTTTTAATTAAAAGAAATTTTTTAATGTTTATTCATTTTTGAGAGAGAGAGAGAGAGAGAGAGAGAGAGAGAGAGAGAGAGAATGAATGCAAAGCAGGCTCCAGGCTCTGAGCTGTCAGCACAGAGCCCAACATGCGGCTCGAACCCACAAACTACAAGATCAAGACCTGAGTCGAAGTCAGATGCTCAACCTACTGAGCCACCCAGATCCCCCCTACAATAAATCTTTTGATTGGTTCTGGAATCCTCTCCCTTACTTAGCTGTGTCTTTGGTCTTGAAGCATATAGAGTTAATATGAATGCCCGTGTCGCAGCACATGCAACTCAGGTTTCTGAAAGAAATCTTAGTAAAAATAGGTAATTATCTCTAGCAAGTTTTCTATATGTAGAACAGGAATTTTCTTACTTACAAATAGGTTGAACTTTCAAATTTAGTCTGAGTATCAGCTGTTTAGAATCTAGAGCATTTTTTTCCCTTCTAGAAACAATTTTGCAAAGTAGGTTTGGTTTCTGTGCTAACCCCTCAAAGCCTACGTGGCTTTAACAGTTGAAATTCTGTGTTTTTGCCATGAAAAATAGCTGGGAGAGGATACTAATAAATATACCAAAAATTAATATAAGCTAGGAACAGCTTTTAATTTATCTGTACTGTTAGTGCTTGAAGAAATCCAGGTTTAATAAGAGAAAAGACACTTTTTCTTTTGGAAATCAGAGAGGGTTTCTGGTGATTAACAAGGAATTTAGAGGCTGATTATATTGAGCTTTTACTTCATATAATACCAAATTTATGAACTTCCTTTTCCTTGATTCCAATATAGCATTACTATTACTTGTAAGCTTTATCACATAAGCTTACAGCATTTGGGGGCTTAGAAAGGGTAAAAATAGATGAGAAATTCTAACAGCATTTTCATTCTAATGAAAAGAATATAAGAGAGATTTTGTGTGGAGAGATTTTCCAAAGTAGAATTTTCTTCAAAATAGCATCAATGTTTATGAAATTGCAAGAAAAGAAGTGATTCAGAAAGATACCATATCAGATGTTCTCTCACATTTGACACCAAGCCCGGTGGCAGGACTGGCTCAGCACGGTTAAATTGGGGCCATGTCACAGGATGGGGAGATTGGAATGGTTTCATGTAGTTGGTTGCAGTAAAAGAAGTGTATATAATTGGCTGTTCGTATCTCCTACATAGCAGGCATTTGTGTGCTGAATGAATAAGAGAGAATGAATAAATGAACAAAGGTGCTTATAAAAACCAGAGAGTGACAGTTTCTTTTGTGATGCTGAGATGGGTGGTTAACGTCCAGCGCAAAGAAGAAAATGGCCCACTAATGTTCAGATTGTGTGCTATAGGTTGAATGTTTCCCCCTCAAATTTAGATATTGAGATCCTAACCCTCAGTGTGATGGTATTAGCAGGTAGGGTTGGGAGGTGATTAGGTCATAAGGGTGGAGTACTCATGAATGGGATTAGTGCCCTTATAAAAGAGACCCCAGAGAGCTCCCTTGCCCTTTCCAGCATGTGAGGACACATTGGGAAGACCGTCATCTATGAACCAGGGTGTGGGCTCTCACTGGACTTGGAATCTTCCAGCACCTTGATCTTGGGACTTCTCAGCCTCCATAACTGTGAGAAATAAATGTTTGTTATTGAAGCCCCCCCCGCCCCAGCAAATAAAAATCAGAGAGCACTAACATTCCTTTTGTGATAGGCTCTAAAAATGAAAAATTTGAGAATGTAGAGTATGCCATTAAAAGGCCTTTCACTGGGGCACCTGGGTGGCTCAGTCGGTTGAGCATCCATCTCTTGATTTTGCCTCAGGTCATGATCTCATGGTCATGGGATTTAACCCTGCATCAGGCTCTGCACTGACAGCACATGGCCTGGTTGGGATTCTCTCTCTCTCTCTCTCTCTCTCTCTCTCTAACATAAACAAACAAACAAACAAACATTAAAATACCCTCCACTGAAGTCATAAGATGTGACCTAATACAGCCAGATTATTTAGATCATATATAAAATTTGGGTGACTTTGTGTTTTTTTGTTTTGTTTTTAAGAGAAAAGACTATTTCAGGTAAGTTTAGAAAACAGGGTACAGGTTGTTGGAAATATTGTAAGTTTAGTGAGTGGTTCCAAAAGTGAAATAAGAGTTTTGGTAAGAGTGGTGCTTAGGTGGCTCTCAAGAGTTTGACTCTTGGTTTCAGCTCAGGTCATGATCTCTGGGTTCATGAGATCAAGCCCTACATTGGGCTCTGTGCTGACAGCACGGAACCTGCTCGGGAATCTCTCTCTCCCTCTCTCTCTCACATGCACGCACTCTTTTTTGCTCTCTCTCAAGATAAATAAATTTAACAAGTTTCGGTAATAAATTGCTGCTTCATAACAAGTTTGAGTTGATAATGGGTTTTGTTTTTGTTTTTTCTTGCTAGGAAGCTGTGTTCTCTAAGTTTATATGGCTACCTCTCTCCTGTTTCACTTTATGTGTTTGGTCCCTTTTATATCATGTTTGAATGAAATCATAGCTTAAATTAGTGTCTGTAGTATCTTTAAAAATTCTAGTCATTTGAGATTGATAATTAAAAATTCTATAATATTTCATGAAAAGAAATTCACTAGCCTAAAACCTTCTTGTTGAGGTGTTTTAAATTTTTTAATGTTTATTTTTGAGAGAGAGACACAGACTGTGAGCCAGTGAGGGGCACAGTGAGAGGGAGATAAGCCAAAGCAGGCTCCAGGCTCTGAGCTGTCAGCCTAGAGCCCGACGCGGGGCTTGAACTAATGGACTGGTTTGCAAGATCATGACCTGAGCCGAAATCGGAAGCTTTAACTGAGCTACGCAGGTGCCCCAAGGTCTTACTTTTAAATAAAAAGGGGTATTTAATAATTGAACATATACACATATACAGATGAATCTGAATCTTAAGTTTTAAACAGTGTAAGTTTACTACATCATGCCCTGTTAATTCTTTATTCTATAGTTCCTTGCATTCATTTGTTTAAGATGGTAGTACATTTATTGAAAAGTAATAATTGTGTTTTTCAGCTGTCTTTTGGGAACGTTGCAATGAATTACAAGACATTGAGAAAATTATGGCTCAGATTGAACGTGGAGAAGCAAGAATTCAACGAAGGATCAGTATCAAGAAAGCCCTGGATGCCAAAGTACTTTATTTCATAATTTAAAAATTATTATTAGATTGTTTTAATTGATACAGTGATTAGTTTTGACTTATTACACATTTAGTTAAAATCACTATTTTGTTTAAATTTATAGATTGCAAGATACAAGGCTCCATTTCATCAGTTACGTATTCAGTATGGAACCAGCAAAGGAAAGAACTATACTGAGGAAGAAGATAGATTCTTGATTTGTATGTTACACAAAATGGGCTTTGACAGAGAAAACGTGTATGAAGAATTAAGACAGTGTGTACGGAATGCTCCTCAGTTTAGATTTGACTGGTTTATCAAGTCTAGAACTGCCATGGTATGTATTCTTTTCTTATTTCCTTCAACTTTTTATCTTGAAAAATTTCAAATGTCATATATTCCTCATTTAGATTCTTTAATGGTTAACATTTTGCCACGTTGGCTTTCTCCCCCTACCCACATATACATTTGTACATATATACATAGAATCTGTATGTACACATAGAGCCTATATTTTGTATTCAGAAATACAGGAACATACCTATATTCAGAAATACGTATCTGTATCTGATATTCATAAATATACATTCTATATTTCTGAGCCATTTGGAAGTAAGTTGAAGAAATCATGAGTGTCCACCTCTAAATACTTAAACATTTATCTCCTAGAAATAAGAACTTTTCCTTACATAACCATAATACCTTTATCCTACCTGAAAATGTGAACAGTGATTCAGTAATGTCATCTGGTATACAGTCCCATGTACAAAATTTTCCAGTTTCTCTCAAAGTGTCTTTCATAGCTGTTTTCTTAAATTGATGATCTAGGCAAGGTTCACATATTGCATTTTGTTGCTGATCCTCTTTAGTCTTTTTCAATCTACAACTTTTTGTTTTTCATGACAAATGGCTTTTTAAGGTACCTGAACTTACTGTTTTCTAGAATGTCCCACATTTTTTTTGTTAAAAAATTTTAATGTTTATTTTTGAGACAGAGTGTGAGGAGGGGAGGGGCAGAGAGAGAGAGACATACAGAATCTGAAGCAGGTTCTCCAGGCTCTGAGATGTCAGCACAGAGCCCGATGCGGTGCTCAACCCACAAACTGTGAGATCATGACCTGAGCCAAAGTCGGACGCTTAACCCACAGAGCCACCCAGGCACCTCATAGAATGTTCCACATTTATCTCGCTCATTTTTAGATTTAGGTTAAGCATTTTTGGCAAGAATGTGACATAAGTGATGTGTACTTATTGCATCACGTCAGGGGGCACGATGACATAGGTTGTCCCCCTCTTGGTGATGCTAAGTTTGATCACTTGGTTAAAATGGTGACCACCAGAGCTGTCCACTTTAAAGGTACACTTCCCCATTTGTAATTAGGCAGGTGGTGCTTCACGCTGTGTGAGCAACTTAAGGATTTATTTTCAATGAGAAGGAATTGTTGCCTAAGTGAGTCTTTAAAAGAATATTATGAGACAGAGAATAATTAAGTAGAAAAGATATTTTAGCTTCATGCAATTTACTTTGTTACTTCCTAATGTAAATTGTGTGCCTGTTAAATTTTAATGCTGCTTAACAGAGTTCAAATTGATATTGAATGGTTTTTAAAATGCAACACATTTTTTTTTTTAAATTTTTTTTTAACGTTTATTTATTTTTGGGACAGAGAGAGACAGAGCATGAATGGGGGAGGGGCAGAGAGAGAGGGAGACACAGAATCGGAAGCAGGCTCCAGGCTCTGAGCCATCAGCCCAGAGCCTGACGCGGGGCTCGAACTCACGGACCGCGAGATCGTGACCTGAGCTGAAGTCGGACGCTTAACCGACAGAGCCACCCAGGCGCCCCAAAATGCAACACATTTTTAATGTTAGCATTGTCAGTCTTTTGTCAGCTGAGGTAATTAAGACAAAAGTAGCTTTATATAGCCTAAAAATTAAAAGCTCCAGAAACTAACAGTTCAAATAATGGACATTTTTAAGTAGCTGCTATCTTTCATAAATGTTTTCTTGGCCAAAAGTGGAAATAAGGGTGCAAAGCAATGCTTAATGTTTTGTTTGATTCATTTATGTATGTATGTATGCATGTATGTTTATTTATTTATTTTTAGAAAGAGAGCAATCAGGGAAGGGGCAGAGAGAGGGAGAGACAGAATCCCAGGCAGAATCCTGCACTGACTGTGCAGAGCCTGATGTGGGGCTCGAAGCCACAAACAGTGAGATCATGACATGAGCTCAGAGTCAGATGCTTAACTGACTGAGCCACACAGGTGCCCCTTACTTATTTATTTTTTTGTGAAAATTTTTAAATGTGTATTCATTTCTGAAAGAGAGAGACAGAGCACAAGAGGGATGGGGTGGAGCGAGAGGGAGACACAGAATCTGAAGCAGGCTCCATGCGCCAAGCTGTCAGCACAGAGCCTGATGTGGGGCTCGAACCCGTGAACCGCGGGATCATGACCCAAGTCGAAGTCAGACACTCAACCGACTGAGCCACCCAGGTGCCCCATATTTTTTTAAAAGGTTATTTATTTATTTTGAGATTGAGAGAGAGAGTGCAGGCTGGGAAGGCCAGAGAGAGAGGGGGAGACAGAATTCCGAGCAGGCTCTACACCGCCGGTGCAGAGCCCAACGTGGGGCTCGAACCCACAAACCATGAGATCGTGACCTCAGCTGAAATCAAGTCAGATGCTTAACTGACTGAGCCACCCAGGTGCCTCTGATTCATTTTATATTTTAAGTTCAAGCTGAACTGAAAAAAAGGAAAAATCTGGGTTGCTGCACTGAAGACGCTAATTCTGGCAGATAAGATCAAGTATTTCTTAAAACTATAACATAAATTTAGAGTGTTCTTGGACTATTAGAATATATCTATCAAGTTTATGAAATACATAATGCTGGAGAGCTAGCAAATACTTTGGATCAAGCCAGGATTCAAAAGGAACTAGAGAAATTGGAATGATGGATAGGTTGAGTCTCACAACATAACATTCAATAGACATAAATTTAAAGTGCTCTGCTTACACAAAAGAATATGAAGAGGTTTATGTTAATAAGGTATAGTAGGAAGAATTGAATTAAAAAATAAGAATAAAAAAGGTAAGAATTAATTTGTAGCATGAAAGCCAGAAGTTTGATGTAGGAAAGAGTTGTTTGACAGGGTTCTTTGGATCATTGAAATAGATTATTGAAGAACGGTATAGAATAGCTTTTCTGTTAGCTTTGAAAGAGATTCTGCTTTGACTGTCTGAAGGCTTTGGCAGTGAGCTAGTTGGCCTTTTAAGGTGTCTTCTAACTCAGTGCATCTATGACCATGTTTAGCAGAGAACTCCTTTCAAAGGCCATGAGTTTAAAAATTTTAGCCATTTGGAGTTTCATGTGTGTAATGATCTAATGTAGAGAAGCACCAACAGCTTGTAAAAGACAAATGCCTACCTGCATTTGTCAGTGAATCATGTTTTAGATCATAAATGCCCTTTTATGTGATAGATCATTTGCTGGATTTTGAGTATTATTTCAGTAATATGTTACTAATTTTTTAAAATGTTGAGAGTTTGATGCTGTTTTCAGTCCCTAGAATCATTAAACTAAAGCAGAGGATGAAACATTCACAAGTGCAAGAAAAACCTTATATTATTTGAAATACATGAACATGGCTATAGGACTACATATCCTTATTTCATTTTCTAAATAAAAAAACCAGTATATTATTAACAACCACTAGATGGCTCTGAACTCCCTTGTAAAGATCCTCATTTTCCTCCATCTTCTTTCTACAAAGCATTTACTTCTTTCTTTACTAAGAGATTTAAATCTCCTATGTATATTTTCCAAAGAGCAAATATTAACTCATTAGGTGAATATGAAGTGAAACCTTTATTTTATTTGTTAATAATGAAGATACCTTTGTCATTCTGGAAGGTGGAATTTATGTTTTCTAAAGAATCTTTAAGAACATATAATAGTTTATTTTATATTTAAATATTTTAACCCAGAGTTTTTTGTTTAACTTTTCTATCATATTGCTTTTTATTTCCCTCCTAGTTAATGGATAATTTTTACTTATACTTCTGGATTTAGAGTATAAGTAATATATTTTAGAACATGCATATATTTATAAGGTGTTTTTGGAATATTTCATGACAACATCAATTATTAGGGAGTTAAAGGAATGGAGTATGTATTAATAGATGATCCATTTGCCCTCCTTATTTTAAATAATTGCTCTCATACAGTGAGAATCTCATGTACAATCTAGGAAGAGAACTTTCCCCTTGGAAAGAGGCAGTTTTCATTTCCAATATTAATTTGTTTCATTGAAAAATCCTATCTTAGAAACACAGAGGATGTAGTTTGATTATGTGCGTGTGTCACTGTGTTCAAATTAAAATCTTATTAATGATTAAACTTTAAACTTAGCTTACCAAAGAAGCTATCTTTAAAAACAGAGTTTTGCTTAAAAGTGACTCTTCTTTCCCAGGGATGCCAATAAATAGTGTGAAATACTTAGGAAAAAAGTGGGAACCTTGGTAGTTATATTTTATTCAGACATCTCAAAGTACTGAATTCATGGCTCCTGACTTAACTAACAGTCTTAAAGTGCTTAAAGGCATGAACCTCCACTTCTAAATATGCTTCACTTTTAAAGCCTTCAGCTAAAGTATGAAGATTTCTTTGAGGCTTTTCTCCATTTAAAAATGCTGGCTATACAAAAGAGAAAATGAGTTTTAGTTCTATTTCTGTGTGCTAAAAAGATAGTGATTTTTTTCTCTGAGAACTTGTGTGGTCTTTAAGTAAGCAATCAGTCTCTATTGAACTACATAAACAAGTAGGAAGGATATGATCAATTTAGTTTTTTAAGCTCAGAGCATGTGAATTGCCCTACCATTTCCTTCGAAGAAAAATATCTTATAATGGGGTCTTAGTTGTAGGACATTCACAGATGATCAAAGTTAAAAGGACCTTTACCAAGTGATTATAAAAGGAAATGATAATACTCTGTGTTTATATAGTACCTTTTATGTAATGCTTGCCAATCTGTTTACTAACATGAGCTTATTAATTTTTTTGCCATTCCTTTTAGGGAATGAGTTTCAGGATATTATCTCCATTCATTTAGTGACAGACTAACATGACTGGGAGATTGGAGAGGAACCTGAGAGGTCCAAAAGATCTTCCACATTAGTCAGTTTACTGGAAAGGACATGTGGAAAATACCCAAAGTTCAACCAGTAATTCCTTAGACCTGCTTAGGTCCTTTTAAGGACTTCAAGAAGAAAAGGCAGAATTTAACTCTCTGAGCTAAAGAACATTTCTTGATATAACTATTTATTGCATCCTTTACAGAATTGCTTTGACTCTTAATTTGAGTCAGAAAACATTCTTACCTTTTAGCCTCTGAGGAGCTGTTTTCTTTCCTCTCACAGCCACCTCAGGAAGCTGTGTGTGCATTGCCTGTGGCCATGTACCTTGGAGCTGAATCAAAGTATTAGTAATGAGTTGTTTACAATTACTGTGCCTTAGGTAGTTAAATGAATTTTTCTGATAGCATCTGAGAAAAAGAATCACACACTGTTGCATACAGTGTAATAAAAGCTTCACGTTATTACTGTTTGTTTTCAAATCACAACTTTGTTATTAATGGAAGTGTTCCTTATTTAAAATTAAGACACTGACATCTCATTAGAATTGCAGGAGAAAAAATACTTTCTAGAAAATATTGCTATAGCTTTTTATTAGCTTGCTTCCTTTTTTATAGGTTTATCAGTGATAGTAAATGATAATTGGGTTACTAGTTCAGCACAGGATATTTTATAAATTATCTGTCCAGTTAGAGAAGGATTTTCTTTATAGATACTTTAGAAAAATGAAAGTCAAATGAAAACATTTTCCACTTAATTCAGTAGTCGCAATAACATTTTGGTTTGTTGCTTATGCAGCATAGTCTAGGAAATTTCTTACAGAGTGCTGCTTGTTTTTTTTTTTAAATTTTGTGTATTAGCACTTAATTGTGTGATAATAGCTAATACTGATATTTTGGAGCATTACAAAGAAATGTGAAAATATCAATTACACTATTGGTAAAGTTGGTGAACTGTAATATATACTGATGGATTCTTCTTGACTGTAGAATTATTAAAATATTAAAAAAATATATTTATGCTCATAGGAATATATTTCCTCATGCATTTAAAAGACTGAATTGTCCCTTTTCAGCCTTAAGTTTGAAAAAGGGTCTATACAGAGGCATGTACAGGAGAGGTAGTGCTTAACTGCCTTGGGGTTAGGTTAGAGGAATGGCTTCACAGAAGAGGTCCTTCTTGGATCCAAGTCTAGGAAAACTAGGAAATGGCCATGGGACTACATTCTGGGTTGTGGAAACAGCATATGAAGAAATTGCAAGGAGGTTAGGATAAGTAGGGAGGTACTCAGAGAAGAAGAGATAGCTGGCTGCCAAATTGTGAAGGGCCTTCTCTGCTGTACAGAAGTCTTCTTCGTGTCTATAGGAAATGGAAAGAATCATTGAAAGATTTTAATAGGGCAGTGACAGTGATCAGATTTACATTTTAGAAATACTGTTCTGTGCAAGTGGGCAAATGTCTGCCTCAATTACCATATAGGCTGATTATCACCAAATTTCTATCTCTGTCTTTTCTCTGTTCCTCCTTTTTTCCCCCTTCCCTTGGCTAATGTATCACCATCTGCCCTAGATTCCTTTTTTTTTATACTGCTGCTCTCTTAACCCTCAAGTGCATTGGTTATATCTAAAGGGACCAGCATAGCACCTTGCACAAAGTAGGCATTCAGTGAATAAATGGGCATGGAACATTTGTACTTTAGTTGGCTTCTGTCTCATAGTCTCCTGTAGCTGGATCAGATTTGGATAGAAAGTAATGTAGGAATGACTCTGAGTTCTTTTCTTTTTGTCTACCTTTTTCTAATGAGAGACTTTATTTGACTTTCATACCTGAATTTTTTATTTTTTTGTAAGTTTGAAAAGCCTGATATAAATATCATGTGCTTTACTAGCAAATACAGTGTTTAAGACTGAACTGTTCTAGCAATCTGAAATACAGTAAATGCACTAACAGGGGTCCATTTTATGTATTTATACTTCTGTGTTATCTTGTGAGGAAGTGACAAAAACATTTTATAAATGATGTTTAAATGGCAGCAGTTATGTAAAAGTATCATAACTTTTGATACTTGTGTGAGACATATATGATATATTTATTAGAATATTAACTCCCATTTAACTGCCAATATGCTTGGACCCTGAGATTCTAATATAGAATGCTGTTGCATTATTTTTAAGTATGATAAATGTTCAAAAGTGACAGCCTGGAAAATATACCAGAGAATGTATAGTTAAAGGTATTGATTCTAGAAGGAAAATATAGGGAGGTAATAAAAGAGCAAAGGAGAAAAATACCAATATTCTTTTACTAAGAATTGTAGAAGAAAATTCTGACTTTTTAGAACTACCTACAAATTTAGAGGCGCAAATGTGAAGTGCAATTTATTTTTTTTCCCTTGTTCATTCACCTGCTTTTGACTTTGAACTATAACAAGCACAGACCTTCTGTCATTCAGACTTAGGCAGGCTTAGTGTCTAGGATTTCAGTACATAGGAAGTGTAACATGGAGCCTCTTTAATCTCTTTCAATAAGTCACTTCAAGTCTATTGATGCTTTCTGTGCCTTTTGAATTGATGCTTTGAAGCTGAGTATTGGGGCAAAGGATATTTGAACTTGGTGCCTGGTGTGATTGATATTCAACACACAGTAAAGGGCAGCACTGCTTATTGCAAATATTTCATCATTTATTAAATAAAGTAGAGATACATATCCTAGTATTCAAAAGTTGAATAGTACTTTTGAAAAGTATTTCAAAAGTTGAAACATGGGTGACTTTGCATTGAATAGAATCACAAACCATTAAGAAGGTATGGAAAAACCAAGGCACCACAATTTGTTTAAAGTAAATCTAAAGACTATAGTTTAAAACGGGTTGGCAGACTACAGCCTGCCCCCCACCAACCTGTTTTTGTATTGGCCTGCAAGCCAAGAATTATTTTTAGATTTTCAAATGGTTGGAAGAAAATTAAAAAGCTATTTTGTGAAATGTGAAAATTATACAAAATTCAAATTTTAGTATCTGTAAGTAAGGTTTTATTGGAACACAGCCATACTCATTCATTTATGTATTATCTACAGCTGCTTTCATGCTACAGTGGTAGAGCTGAGTAGTTGTGACAGAGACTGTGTGGTCTGCAAAGCTGAAACTATTTACTGTTTGGCTCTTCACAGAGAAGATGTGCTGAGCTCTGGTTAAAAGAATGTGGGTAAATGCAGGTTAAATGAATCAGGTTAAATGAAGGATGGGTAAAGGGAGAGGCTATTTAGCTCGAAAGAGAGGTGTTTGGGAGGTGTTCGGGAGGTGTTTGTGATGGAGGCATGGGAACTGCCTATAATATTTGAAGGATTGTCATACAGAAGAGGGAATCAGCTTGTTCTCTGTGAGTATAAGAATTAGACCTAGAACCAGTTGTTGGAAATATAAGGTAGCATTGCATTATGGAACATTTTTAATTTGTCCAAAGGTGGAATAGAAAACCTTGGGAGGTAGTCTATTGGTATTCCCATCATTGGAAGAATTCAGACGGGTCAGACAACTAACTAGCAAGGACCTAGTAGAAAGGATTCAGCATCATCTTGAATGATTTTTAAAGTTTTCTAATCTTGAGAGTCTGTAATTTTATGAACTCACACAACCGAGAATCTGTATCAAGGGAAGATTTCCCAGTACAAAATACACCTTTGAGTACATCACTGCTTCTGCATAGAAATCCATTAATGAAATCTTTTTGTCAACTAAATTAAGTAAAATTCTTCAGTTCTCCACTGGTAGTGTCTAGGTTCTTTGTATTTTGATCCAAACTTAGCCTCATCTATCTTAACCTGCACAGCATCTCCCACCTTGGTTTCTACCAAACATTGTTCTAGGATATGCAAATCTGCGATATGTAGAACAAAGGTTCTGTGTTCAAATAGATTTAGGAAATGCTGATACTGAATCTCGTCCTTGACACTTCCAATCTACATTAGGGTACTCAAAGCTCTGAGAAGAACTTGGTTTAACTTTTTAAAACTATAGCATCTCCCACACATGTATGAACACAATACTTTTTTTCCTTTCGCCACCACTATTCACACTGCAGACCAGTTTTCCATTTGTCATTTTTGTATTCTTTTTTGTTTTTTGTTGTTTTTGCATTCTCTCTCTTCCTCTTATGTGCTGTTTTTCTCCCTCCAACTTCATTCCTAATCCTGCGTTTGGAAATGGTGAAAAAGATAATTAGACTGCAGAGTTTGTGGAAACTTTTTGAGACCACACAAAACACTCCCTGTAACCCCAGGAAAATAGGAATATAAAGAGGTGCAAGAATTTAGGAGAATATGAATGTGAAAGGAGAAATTATGTAAGATGAAGGTGCTTTAGATGTCATGAAATTTTTCATAGTCACTTAGTTATTCAAAAAGTGATTCACTGTTTTATTGGTAATCTGGCCTTTTGCCTTGTAATTTCTGGTTTCAGCTAGTGTTCTGTTTATGATACCATCTGTTTAGTTAGGCAGTGTTTAAGCATGTGAATAAAAAATGGGGTTGATATCTATAGAGGAAGTGACATTACCTATGCTAGGAAGGTAATATCCATACTCTCCCACTCCTTGGTGCTGTTCTCTAGAGAGGGTATTTTTCTGTGTCTGGAGTAGTGACAGGTTAAAAG
This sequence comes from Panthera pardus, assembly GCF_024362965.1. Taxonomy (NCBI): domain Eukaryota; kingdom Metazoa; phylum Chordata; class Mammalia; order Carnivora; family Felidae; genus Panthera; species Panthera pardus. The sequence continues at coordinate 21,028,922 of NW_026526843.1, forward strand.
GAGTAAAGGTGAGAACTTATTATACAGTCTATTTATAATCATTTGGAGATGTTCTCCTTCCCAGCATATGACACAGTCTCAAAAGTATTAGTTCCCCTGAATCACCCATACGAACCATGAACCTGTATCTTACAGACATCTTCAGTCACTGGCTGCTATTACTTATTGAGAATAATAACAGCCAGAGGGTATAGCTTAATGATTCAAGAATCAGCTTCACATAAAGACTCTATCTAGTCTCCCTAGAAACCAACAATCAAATCTCATCAGGGTCAACTTAGCCCTTTTTATAATAGATAAATTGAATAACATGCTGTTTAGTTTGTATGTGTGTTATTGAATGAAGGTATGGAGAATATTTGGTCTGCATATTAAAAACATCAGTATTGTTTTGGTAAGTAAGGATGTTATTTTTCCTAAATTATTTAACCTTGTATAATTGAGGATGCAGAAGAAACGTGAATGTACCAGTGTTCTGTAAGGTTATTTTTAATAAATAGTAATATACATATTTTTTTAAATAGTAATATTTTAAAAACAATAAGAGGATTTGTTTTTCTGGTTACACTGCCTTTGGCTTTCTGCCTCCTTTTGGGCTTGAATTTTTAGAGAGTAGAAAATGCTTGGATAGTCAATAATATTTCTGTATGTATCATTTCCTATGTTGTATGTCATTTTCTGGCTTTTATTTGGAAAAGTAAAAGTGTATTAAAAAGTCACTTGCCATTTCTTAAAAATGTTATAGATTGCCCAAGAGTTACACATTCCTTGCATAAATTTGGAAAATACAGACTAGTATAAACATGAAAATAAAAGTTAGCATTGGTCCTACTTTTAGAGATAGTTGCTGCTAACTGGTAATGCTGTAGTTAGTAATCTCTCCGCTATTCTTCTGTATATATGTATATAGTAAGATGTGTCTGTGTATTCCATTTTTAAATGATCACAAATTTCGTTCTCTGTATTTCCATGCTAAAAAAATAATAACTTCTCCAAATATTCTTTTGTAAATTTTTGTATACATCTCTTATTTTCTTACATTAAGTTTCTAGGAATGGAATTGTTAGCTCAAAAGGTAGGAGATTTTTAAGATGCTTCATTGATACTCCCAAATTGCCTTCTAGGAAGGTGTAGTATATATTATTTTAAAGACTTTACTTTTAAGTAATCTCTATACCCAGTGGAGCTCAAACCCACAACCCCGAGATCAAGAGTCATGTGCTCCACTGACTGAGCCAGCCAGGCGCCATGAACGTAGTATATGAGTATTAGTCTGCTTGGGATGCCATAACAGAATACCGCAAATGGGGTGGCTTAAACAGAAGTTTTTCACAGTTTTGGAGACTGGAAGTCCAAGATCAAAGTGTCAGCAGGGTTTGTTTCTGGTGAGGTCTTTCTGCCTGGCTTATAGATAGTGTCTTCTTGCCTTGTGTTCTCATATGGCCATTTGTCTGTAAGAGTGTAGAGAGAGGTATCTCTGGGTGTTTCTTCCTCTTCTTATAAGATGACCAGTCCTGTCAGATTAGGGCCCCCCTCCTTACAATCTCATTTAACCTTAATTAACTCCTTAAAGGCTTTATCTTCAAACAGTGGTCACATTGTGGGGGTGTTAAGTTTCAATGTATGAATTTGGGGGGAATACAATTCAGTCCATAACAGGTATTAACATTGGCATGCCATCATCAGTGAATGAAAGTTCGCATATCCCCATCTTATTGCCAATACTGGATATGTACACCACATACACATGCATGCACATATCATTGGTAATTTGATAAAGATGGCTTTGTTTCACTTTGCATTTCTTTGATCGTTAGTTTATTTAGTTTATTTATTTATTTAATTTTCTTTAACTCCAAGTTAGTTAACATATAGTGTAATAATGGTTTTGATCATTAGTTTCAGTGAAAATTTTGTAAATATGTGGACATTTAAATTTTTTATGAGTTTTCTATTCTTGTACTTTGACCATATTTTTGTTGGGGGTTCTTTTTCAAAATTTTTTAATGTTTATTTATTTTTGAGAGAGAGAGCGAGTGAGCGAGCAGGGGAGGGGCAGAGAGAGAGGGAGACACAGAATCCAAAGCAGGCTCCAGGCTCCAAGCTGTCAGCACAGAGTCTGATGCGGGGCTTGAACTCATGAGCCATGAGATCATGACCTGAACCAAAGTCAGACGCTTAACTGACTGAGCCACCTAGGCGCCCCTGTTGGGGGTTCTTAATTGCCAGTAAACCTACATTTTCATTTGTGTGTTTAGCTATGTTGTATGTATCATACCCTGTTGCTAATACAGAAAAGGAATTGTACTTTAAAATGTTATTTATCTATGATTTACCTTCAAATACAGCTGTGTATGCAGGGTTAATATATGTGAGTATCCATATTAATGAATCATATGTTTAATGCTCACCATACATTTATAAGCACTATTTATAGTTTGGATGCATTGATTTGCTGGCAGTGAAATATAGGTAGTGGCAAGGTTAAGGCAAAATCTTTTCAGCTATTGTTTTCTCTGCATTAACAAATACAGCAGTGTTTCCTGAGATGTGCTCCTCAGGACTCTGATCCTACAAGATGTCCTGTGAGAAGAGATTTCTGTTGGTTGAATAGCTTTGAGAACTGCTTGCATCCTACATCTCCCACCTAGTGCTTGAGAGTGCTCATCAGGAACTGAGAAGCCCTGTATGTAGTAAAGAAATCTGTTGTACATCTGTAGCCTGAATACTTCCAAAACTTATTTTGGCAATAGGACCTTCCCCCTTTTTTGTTTCTGTGATTTTTGTTGACTTTTATTTTGAAACGATTCACAGGAAGTTATAAAGAAATGTACAGGAAGGTCCCATTCACCCTTCACCAAGTTTTCCCCAATGGTAACATCTTGCATAGCTATACTACAATGTCAAATCAGAAAATCCGTAGTAGTATAATCCATAGAGTTTATTTGGATTTCATTGGTTATACATGCACTTGTGTGTGTGTGTGTGTGTGTGTGTGTGTGTGGTTCAATGCAGTTTCATCACTTGTAGGTGTGTATAATCAGCACCACAAGACTCCTTTATGCTAGTTTTTTATAGTCACACACATTTTCTCCCCCTTTCCTACCTCCTGGCCACCACTGATAAGTTCTCCATTTCTAAACTTTTGTTATTTCAAGAATGTACTGTAAATAGAATATGGTAAATAATTGTTTGAGATTGGCTGTTTTCACTCCATGTAATTCACTTTTGGTTCATCCAGGTTGTTGTGTACCAATAGTTCTTTCCTTCCTATAGCTGAATAGTATTTCATTGAATGGATGGACCACAGTTGGTTTACCCATTCACCGCACTGGATGACATTTACCCCCTCCTCATATTTTTGGTGGAATCCATTAATATCCTGTATGAATATTGTTCTGAAGTAAATCAACTTTAGAAATCCTGTACGACAGAAATGATACAATAAATAATTACAACTTTTTAAAGATTATGCCGGAGTTGCAGAAATTAAAAGTCTGTTATTATTTGGTTTAGGAATTCCAGAGACGCTGTAATACTCTGATTTCATTGATTGAGAAAGAAAATATGGAAATTGAGGAAAGAGAGAGAGCAGAAAAGAAGAAACGGGCAACTAAAACTCCAATGGTAAAATTTTCAGCATTTTCCTAACTTTTAGGTAGATCTCACTTTTTTTACATAATTAAAATGCCTATATTATGTTTAATGCCACGTGATACCTATTATAAAAACTGTTTTTATGAAGTGCTAATTTGTTTTTGACAGAAAAAGAATACACTACAACTGCATTCCTTATTTGTTTGTAGAACATATGGTTAGGAACTCCCTAGTGAGAGGGCTCAATATTTTAAAAAATTCCTCATGACTTTAAGCAGAAGTATAATGCAAGTAAAATCCTTTGAATGGAGAGTCAAGTTGTCGTGGGGGAGTAGAAGAGGGGTGGGGTGGGATGGGATGGGGCTGAGGTTGAAACTTGGAGTTCTGATTTGATCAAATAAGTTTTCTGATCTTTGTGGAACTATGAGTACAAATGAGACTTGGAGCAGACAGCAAAGCTTTACTTGGTCTACTTGGTAACAAATGAATTGCTGAATAATAAGATGACTTGGTTTTAATCCAGTCAGGTCGCCTTGTATAGCTACAATTTGAAATATTCTTTAATAGCTCATAGTATTTGAGTGTGGTTAAGTAAACTACCATATTTCATCAGGTCTAAGATGCTTCCTGTTGTAAGAAACAGCATCACTTTCTATATTGCTAAGTGACACTGCTGCCAACTAACTCATTTGTCATCAATTGTAAGATGCATCCTGATTTCAGAGATGCTAAAGTGAAAAAGAAATGCGCATCATAGAATATATGAAATATGGTGCTTTAACATCTATCATAAGGTTTTAAAAATAAATAGCATTTGCCTAGAAAACTTTAAGTATTAAGTAGTTCTTTAACATGAGAGTACATTTATGGTACCCTGTGTAAGTAGACATTTGCTGACTATTTTTGATGGGTATTTTATGTCTTTTAAAAAAAAAGTCTTTGAAGGTTATTTTACATTGGGTTATATATTTTGTTGGGCTATATAGAACATTAACTGTGAGTATAACATTTAAGTGAATATTCATGTTAAAATTTTTTTTTGATGCATTTACATCCTAGATTTAACATTGTTGGGCCATTTAAAAATGTGCATATTGGAGCAGAACATTAAATCTGTTTCCATTTTAGTCACAGAAAAGAAAAGCAGAGTCAGCTACTGAGAGCTCTGGAAAGAAGGATGTCAAGAAGGTGAAATCCTAAAGCCTAGAAATAAAGTTTTAAATGGGAAACTGCTATTTTCTTGTTCCCATCTTCAAATGCTAATTGCCAGTTCCAGTGTATTCATGGTACTCTAAGAAAAATCTCTTTGGTTTTGATTTCTTGCATATTTTATATATTTTACAATGCTTTCTACCTGAAATGTGTAGCTTTATATTTTATGCATTCTAGTATTTTTGTGTACTGTATTTTGTGCATTTCATGTCTTCATCAAAATCCTCTCAGTCCTTGTTCTTTTGAAGCTTGTGCTGAGGTTTTAGCTTTTCTATGTTTTATATGCCGCTGCTTTGAAAGAGAACCTAGATTCTATAGCTGTATTATTGTTGTTTCATACTTTAAATTTATATGGCTGTGGAAAAATGAATTAAAATGATTTGAGGAGAAAGACTTTTTCACTTCTTTGTTGCTTTCTTTTCTATTGAGTATGGGCTTGTATGTGTTACTGCATACTGTGATTAGCATAATAATTGTTTCTTTTGAGGTCATCTAAATATTTTTTTCCTAAAGGAATAAAGGGTGAGAACAGAAAAATATTAAAAAAAACTAATATTTGATACTGTGCTTGCTGTCAGTATGCATTACATTTAAATTATTCTCTAAATATTCAAGTGGGAAAATATAATAAAGAAATGTCTATAAGAAATTTAATTATTTCCTGTTTTTTGTGCAGTAGAAAAATAGTTGTGTTTATTGAATTGTTTTGCTCACTCTACTATGTATTTGGTTGAAAGTTAAAGCTTTGTTTGCTGACTTGTGCATGATCTTCTGTCCCATAGAGCCAGTTCAGAGGAGTCTGGGTATAACATGTAGAGTTATTACCAACTAAGTGAAGGTTACGAAATAAGTGCTATGCATGTAGAAGAATGGGGGCTGGCATCCATAGGACTACAGTTATTCTCAGAAAACAAACAATCTCAAAGTATCAGAGTTTTTATACACCAAGAGTTTATTTCTTGCTCACACTACAGATTCCACGCAGGTCAGAAGGATATGAGAATGGGAGGGGATCTGTTCCACACAGTCACTTTAAGGTTCCAGACTGACTGAGGCTCCAGTGTTTAGTATTGTGGCAGTACAATCTGGGACATGTGGCCTTTTCGGCTGCTACTGTAGGAGAAAGAGAAGCTGAAGAGTCTCATGTAGGTTCGTCATTACGTAGGCTCAGAGGTGACACATGTCACACCCACTTATATTTTATTGTCCCAAAGTAGTCACATGGTCCTGTGTATCTGAAAGAGGGCTGGCAAATGTAGGGGACAAATGGAGTGTTTAACATTACTGCCTCTGCCACGGGGCCTGTTGGCTCAGGAAACAACCTGTGTCTTTCACATGAAACTGTTGGTTTGTGATTAATCAGGATCGAGGTCAGGTTGTCAGGGGAACAGGGAAAATGAATTGGGATCTAGTGTGAAACACACAGCAAATAAGCAAAGTTGGGGAATGCAGGACAGTGATTTTCGTTACCAAACAAGGCTTGGATCACTAAAGAGTTGTTCCCCACCCTCCCACCCCCCACCAAGATCTTTTGCATTTCCTATCAGACTCTATTTAGTATATCACCAGCAAAACTTGGGTAGCCGTGCATGCAAGTCAGCATCTTTTACACCCTCAGTCTTCTCATAGGCATTCTGAAACATAGGAATAGATCTAGAAGGACAAACCAGTGTCTGCTGGACTCTTCCAAGTCTTCATTCATTGTCTAGATTTCATATTTCTTCCTGCCATGCTCCTGATTGGGTTCCTTTTACTGTTTCTATTGTTAGGGCTTAGAGTCTTGTACTCTGTTGGAGACTGGGGTGAAATGAAGGTGCTATTATGAGGTTAGGGTGATATTAGGTCAAGGGACCTAGAGATCCCCAAATCTGTCCCACTTAACTACCCTTTCTGTAAGATTCACAAAGGAGGCAAAGGTAAGCAAGGTAATTCTTCAATAGCTGGTGCTTTTGCTTCAAACTTCAATCCAGAGCTCTTAAGCCCAAAATAAAATCTTGGAATTTTGTACAGCAGTGAGATTAAATGCTGTATTACTGAGCTAGAGAAAATGATACCCAAGAGGGTTTTTTTGAAACCCCCAAGTTTTGTGCACTGAAAAACAGTGAGGGTCCTGGACTCTGATCAATCAGTTCAGCGTTTCTTAGGAATTAAGATGCAGGGTGCGTACAAGTACAATTAGGATCTTTAAACTTCTTTCATGGAAATTTAACAATCTCTGCTTGTTCTTTCTCTGTTAACCCAGAGGGGTTAATAGTTAAGCTGTATGTGACTATCTGCTTTAGGGGAGAAAATCTGCAGGTAAGTTCCTGGAACCTTTTCATGGGGCCATTTTCCTGATCCATATCATGGCTCTTATGAAACTTTTTTGGACCAAAGAGAAGTGAAATTCAGCTCTCCAAGATGTTCACTGAATACCTCTGATGTCATCCTCAGAAACTTGTGAAATGGTTTTATTCAGGACTTTAACTTAAAGGCCACACTATATATTCAGTGAAAAAATCACCACCTACTATATTCATCTTATTTTATGTACAGCATTGTTGTTGCACATAGCCTACCAAGGAGGCCCATGCAGTGAACCCCAGATGATAGCATAGTCCAAATAATACAATGTAGGAAATACAAAATGCCCAAGTCTCTATTTGAAACCTCTCTTATTGTCAGTTTTACACAGAGAAATTAAGGTATGATACAAAATTCAAAAATTCTAAGAAAGAAATCCCATTTCTAACAAGGGGCTGAGACTGATGGGGTAGTAGCCCTAGGCTTGGCTGCCCTGTTGGAGAGATAAAGCAGGACAATCAGTTTACCAGCTACTTGGAGGCCAGAGGAAGCAGAAGAGCATGCTGTATTCTTGAATACAATCATATAAATGCACAATGATCCAGCTCACCAGCAAAAATGGTCCAATCGGTTGTATGGGAATCTGACCCAACCTGATTCCTTGTTTGCAGAATGTGCAAGGAGGGAAGTGGATAGAAGAACAGGGACCCTGAGTGGTTTTCTTCACTCAAGACCTCTGTAGAAGACAAGAGGTGAATGGGTTTACCAATAATCCTTGGGCTCCCAAAGAGGCACTTGGAAAGCATCTGTCTTGATCCACTGGATACTCAGGCACTAATTTCCTTAGAATCAAAAGAAGGCAGTGAGCTCAGTAATCTCTCATTGTAATAATAGCCATTTGTATCTCATTCTTTATTGCACAGCTCCTTTTTCCCTGGCCTATGAGTGGTTATGCTATATGGAAAACCTGGATACTTGTCTCATTTCACAATTCTCCCATGAAACCTGTGCCCACATTTGGTGTATTGTCTGAGACCTTGCAGTTAAAAGAAGTTATTGCAGCTATCTTAGTTGTGGGTGTTTGGTTTGAAAAGCCTGTGCTCAACTGGTGGAGCTGTCTACTGTCACCAAAATAAAATGCTATTATTTCCCAATTACTGGCCAAGGTCCCCACTGTAGGTTATTGTTCCTCCTCTGTGGTGCAGTAGCCAATGCAGCTATTTCAGATTCCCCTGCCAGTTTCAAGTCCCATGATGGTGCTGGTGTCCACGTTGTTTTGTCTCTAGCTATTCTTAACTAACTCTTGAAATCCTCTAGTTGTCATCAAATTTCAAACTTCTATCAGAATTCTGTTCCATGTCTCCTTCATTTAGTCTGTCCAAGCTACCCTCCCCAATTGACAAGGGGTAAGATTTTCCTGTGGTTCAAATATATATAGCTAATGCCATCTGTTCTGTCCCCTATCCCTCAGCCTCATTTCTGTGTGCTCCAGCTGATTTCTAACTGCCGCTCTTTGTCTAAGGGCTTTGTCTGAGGACTTTATCAGAAGCTTTGGAAGGCTTTTCTACCCTTTGCATGATAGGCTGGAAGAACTAGAAAGTTAACACCTCTGAGTGCCTCTTAACCAAAAACTAATTGGGGTTGGTGTATAAGTACCCAAACTCTCTCACCCCTTGAGTGAGGTCTTTCTCAGGGTCCCTGTTCTTCTATCCACTTCCCTCTTTGCACATTCTGCAAACAAGGAATCAGGTTGGGTCTTTTCTATATGGTTCCCTGGAGTTTACTCAAAGAATTAAGCTCCAGTCACTCAAAGTAGTAGTTGTGTTGATGACACACTTTTTATTGACTTCGTTTCTTTCCCTGTATCACTTGTTCCTCTCTGGGTATTTTCTGGAGTCAACTCGTCGGTAATACTACTTGCCTGAGAATCATCCCAGGGTCTGCTTCTGAGGAAACCCCAATTAAGACACTCCCCTTGTATACATAGTTCTTCTTAGCCCTTAGTTATTTCATTAAAAGGTGTAGAGTGTTCAAGGAGAATATTGATTGGATAGTATATCATTGACCTGTTCTTAGGTCTACTCCTCTATGGACACCTAGCAGATGATGTGCTTGGATCAGGATATTCTGCACTGGTACAAAGTGCTAGGTTCTGATTTCTCTCCATAAACAAATGAAACGTTCTCATATAACCAGTAGCTGTGGCGTTGGGATTTCTTATTCAGCAGAGGTTAAAAGGTTACCAAGTTTTTGTAAGGCCAAAGCTAGTGCCCAGGCTATTGTCTCTATAAGTGGTGTCCGTGCTGGTTGGTGCCTCTTGCCTGTAGCAGTGGTTCACGAGATAACTGGACCAAGTGTAGGCCTTTATCACTGTGCTGTGGCATATAACTGTGCTGTGGTATCACCAGGCTTTTACATCTGTGACCTGATGATTTGTCCATTTCCTGATACATTGCTTTCCCACTAGGGAAACTTTCATCTAGGCCACTGTAATCAGATTCAAGCTATATATTTCCATTGACAGGCCGAGACATGCTTGGTTAATTTCTGATCTTTTCCCCATGAGATAGCTATTAGTATTTGTCCGTATAGGACTACCAAATTTTGTGGTCTATTTTTGAGAGTCCCCATTTACCTATGGAAGGTTGATGGTGAGTACCATGTATGTGCAGTTGTCTACCTCCCATCATGAATACAGCTTTGAACTAATATACCTCATTTGGTGGTAAAGACCAAAGCCTATTTGTTATATCTAAGACAGTAAAGATCTTTGCACCAGGTCTTATCTTTTCTAGAATATTTGGTGTGTGACCATTATCATCATCAGTTGGGATTGATAGATACCTTATTCAGTTCTCTCCCAGAATCGAGTATAAGTCTCCCAAATGCCATTTAGTTTTTGTACTGGCTATATGAGAGCATTGATGAAATATAATTTACCCATTTTCTTCTGATCGCCAAGAGTATTCCATCTATTGTTTCTCCATATGTGTTAGCTGTACTGCGTACAGGTAGGTAGACAGCCTCCCTTACCTTCATGAGGGAGGATTGCAGTTAGGTCTGGGTATATCTTTTTCTTTCATACATCTATCCTGGCTTCTAAGATGTCAAACTTTATTCTCTTTCTTTATTTCCTAATTCTTCTCTAACTTTTCTCCCATCACAACAAAAGCTCAAAGCATCTCCTGGACAAGAGTTTTAAAATATCCTGTAATCATTCTACCTGCTGACTAATAGCCTTCCACTATATCCAGGTGAACCCAGTTCTCAAAGCCAAGCCATTCTGGGTATAGGCATTACTTAATGTCTTTTTGACTTTTGGATTTGCTTTTTATTTATTAAATTTTCCTCTCCACCTCAAAGAGTCTACTTTCCCTGTGCAATAAAGCCCTCAATTCCTTTTTTATTAGTGAACTCTACATGCAGTGATTGCATCCATGCTCTGAAGCCTCTGAAGTTCACAACCATGATTAGACATTTGGTCAGTGCTCACTGAAGATACCTGATCAGGAAAGCCATTGCAAGGAATGTATTTTCTCCCAGTTAGGCCTTGCCAATCACTAAGGGTTATTTCTGTTACTCTATCCCTTTATATTTTTTCCACAAATTCATAGATGAGGATTTAGATAATGCCCAAATCAGAGTCAACATGAGAACGTATGACGGACAAGGGACTCAGAAAACTTTAGAGAAGGCATATGACACCCCAGAATTTCATCCCACCATTGTTCTCTCTTTATCCCTGGATGCAGTTTAAAACAACATTAAGAGAATTAAGAGTTTGGGCCTACCATCTACTTGGCCATGTGACTCTTTGGATCTAACAATCCAGTAGGCCAAATATGTCACACTGCTTATTTTAGGAAGACTTAGGTCATGTGCTGGACCTTTGCTGCTCCTGCAGTTTGAAGTCTGCCCTACCTCCTAAAATGAATATTTGCATCAATACTAACACCTGCCTGTTACACGTGGGAGATTATATTCTGGGCCTACAGAAGCACTGCTTCAAGTTGGAGGACTGAAACTCAATCTCTTTCTTGGGACTTTGCTCTCCAAATGTCAGTTCTCTGGGGCATATATTTGCTCTGTCTGCTGAGATCATGCCAGTGTTAGTTAGGGGTGAAGGTGAGATTATTATAAATCTATTAAAGGGTAGAATTATGATGGTAATAGGCCTGGGGACTCAGGAATACTTAGTTCTGCCTTGGCCTTACCACCTCTATGTGTTCCACAAGGGATACATGTGCATAAAAGAGTGGTAAAAGAAAGCTAAGTAGCATCTTATAAACTGGGACATTGGTTCCAAACTCCAGTTTAGCATGCTACTGAGTTGGGCTTGAGCATAAGGAGGTTTAAGGTAGAGGCTGCCTGGAACTCAGAACCAAAGCAGGATGAATGGTTTAGCATTTCCCTTAGGCCAAAATCAACTCAGAATTTGCTATTCCAATGAGAAAAAAAACTCAAAACTACCAACTCCAGAGGGAATGAATGAATCCAGAAAGAGGCTATCCATATGGGATTGTTTAGATTTCTACAGCTCTACCCACTTAGAAATTGTGGTTCAAGAAGTGTTTGGGAATCTTACCCATCAGTTCAGACTCCTCCACTACTTGTGTAGGAGGATAGGGGGAGGACCACAGAAGAGCCTTGAACCCACCCCCGCCTCTAGGGGCCAGTATGGACACTATGCATACACTGCTTCAGTATTCAGCTTCTGTAGCCAGGTCAGTTCCTACAGCTTGTGGTTGATTACATGATCATACATGGCAGGAACATTGACTAATAGAAAAGGTGTCACAAGAGGTACCATTATAGAATACAAACTTGGTAACTTCTGAGAATCGTATCATCTATGCGGGATTTTTTATTATCTATCATATTTTGTGATTATTGGTGAGACTAAGTTTATCAGTGAACAATGGTTTATTATACAACAGTGTTACAGCATTTTGAGTTTTCTGCGATATGGCAATGGTTGCCTAGTAATGATAGTAGGAGAAGAAGTGATGCTTTTCATACGCTATTATAAATGCACATCTACTGCTAAAATTTGAATATGCATGCCCATGTTTTTAAAACATCTGTTTTTATTTTGTAGGGTTTTTTTAAAACAGCAATGTAAACTATGTGTGAATAATTTGCATGCCATAATTTTCCTTATGTGGAGATCTTCCAGAGTGCTAGGTCGGTGCTGGAGTTGCTACACTGCTCAAACCTTGTAGAACTGTAAAAGTGATTGTGTCTCCCAGGTTGTAGAGTTTGGACTTAATATACTGAAGGAAACATTTGGAAATTGTATTCAGAATTGTCAGCTTCAGGCTTTGAAGACAACTAAGCTTGGTTTGGTTTTGTTTTATTTAGGTTCTGCATCAGTTAGCTTTTATTGCATAACAAACCACTCTAACATTTGGTAGCTTAAAACAGCCATTTATTTTTTTATATGTTTTTAAGTAATCTCCACATCTGATGTGGGGCTCAAACTTACAACCCTGAGGTCAAGAAGTCTCATGCTGTACCGACTGAGCCAGCCAGGCACCCCAACACAACCATTTGTTTAACGTGCAATTCTGTGGGTTGGCAATTTGGGTTGGGCTCAGATAGGCAGTTCTTTTGGTCTTGACTGAGCTCACTCACGTGTCTTTGGTCAACTACTGGTCAGTTAGGTGACTCTGGTTGTGGTGGTTGACTGATTGTTGGCTTGGTCAGTGGGGGTACCTCAGCCATGTATCTGTTATCATCCAGTGGGTTAGCTTGGGCTTGTTCACATGGTAACTTGGCAGGGTTCCAAAAGGAAGAGCGAAAGCTTGCAAGGTCTCTTGAGGCCCAGGCTTGGATTTCACACAACTTCAAGCAAATTACAAGGCCAGATCAGACTCAAGGGTTAGAGAAATTGACTCCAGTTCTAGATGGGAGATGCTGCAGTGTTACATTGCAAAAGGACTGGATACAAGATGAGTGTGGAGGGGAATCTAGCACAGGCTCTTTCTGTTGAGGTGTCCCGATTTATAGTTAGTGTATGAATAACAGTCCTCTAGCAGTATCCCAAATTATAACATTTGAGGCCCCCATGGGCATAGCTCAGTGGAAAGTTCAGAGTCTATCACTTAGAGACTTCCTTCCTGATATATTTGTGAGGGGTACAAAATATTTTATTTTTGGCTACCATTTTGAACTAGTAGTATTTTTGATCTAGGAGTTTGGATCCCCCATCTATTTTGGCTCCAAGAATATTTGGACTCCCTGTTTCCAAGTATAAGCATGTATATCACAATTATGCTAACAGGGACAGACACTCCTAATTGCATCCCAGTACACATCTTCTACTTCTTGCTTAGTAAGAACATTTATTTTCAGTTTTCCACACTGCCACTTAGCTTAAAAGACTATTATTACCCAGCTTCCTTTGTAGCAAGGTATGGACCTGTACTAAGTTTTGGCCAGTGAGATGTAAACAGAAGTGACATTGCAACTTCTGGAATGTGTCTTTAAAAGTTTTCTTCATCCTTTCTTCTTTCCTTCTGGTTGGAATGTGGACTTGATGGCTGGAGTTCAAGCAATCATCTTGAATTAAATGGATGCACATCAAGGATGATGTAGTAGCTGGATAGAAGAGCCTGGGTCTCTGATGACCATGGAACTGCCTTCTAGCCCTGAGGTGCCCCCACTTCTAGACTTCTTTATCTTGGGAGAGAAATGGTTTTTCATCTGTTTAAGCCCCTGTCTTAAATTTTGTTGTTATTGGTATATGGAACTGTATCCTAACTAATACCCCAGTATTGATGATTTTTTATTGAGCAAATATTTGAAATAAATTCCCTTAAGCTAACTAAAATCCTTGATGAGTTTTCTAAATTGCAAGGTAGAACAATTCCATCTTTTTCCATTTGTATTTTTATTCTGAACATATTTTCATTGGGATTGATTAGTTTCATTTTAACTTACCAATAAATTATTTTTCATATTTGTGGATGTTATTTTCATCAAGGTATAGTTTCCCTGGGTCAAATTTTATAAATCTAAATTTTTCAAGAACGTGTGGTTTTTAAAATTATAGTCAATAACAAATTTTATCATGTGCAGTTTCACCATGTTTCCAATGTTACAAATGACATGTTATTTTTTGTTTTTTTGTTTCTAATAAATTTTACTATGTGCAGTTTTAGACATTGACCATTTTATTTGTGTTGATTAGTTCTACTTGCTATATTTTTATGACTTGGAAATTGATAGTAATTTCTTGGTGATTCCATAAGGAAATTATGAGCAACTCCCCTCAGATGTTCCAGAATTTTCCCATTCTTCAGAATGAATCTGTGGTCTTGCACATCCATACTTATAATCTTTCCTCTTGTCATTTGTTTCTGGCAATCTCCTTTAATGCAAATCCTCCTAAGTCAAAGTTGCAATTACCATTACTTTAAATGGGAGAAAATGTCGCGCATCCCTGAGCCCCCAAATTGACACCAATTTTGTTAAAACAGCACGAAATTTCCATTAAAATGCACTCAAGTGGTTTAATAATTAATGTTACTTACCATAATAGAACCTAACTAGGCAGTTTCTCCTAATATAATATAGCTATTTACCTGTTCTCCTTAACCTCTTTGCAGCTATTGTATGCTCAACATGTAAAACCCTATTACCACCCCCAGAAATCATCAATATGATACTGAAAGTTTATGTCCTCCAACATTTAATGAAACACACACACACACACACACACACACATACACACACACACACACACATAACAATAAAGACAAAATGAATCAATTAAAATAATACATTTTAGGGGCATGCCAATGATCTTCAGCTAAAGTCTACCAGGAACACACCTGTAGTTGGACAAGTTGGCCTTATTACTTGCTGTAGGGGGAGAGAACACAAACCATGGGGAACCATGGGGTCTCACATTGAGAGGATAGTAGAAAGAGCCTTTTATAGGATTTGAGCTTTGGTTAGGTGATTGAGGGAGGGTCTAAGGAAATGAGGGTTCCTTCTAGACTGGATGCTGTCAGAAATCAGGGATGATTCTATAACTGGGTTTCTCAGTAAAATCTATAGAGAGGGCAGGTTAGAGATAGAAAAGCTATAATTGGTAAAGAAATAGCAATTACTCATTTTAGCTGAGGGGGAGCAGCAGTGTTTGGTAGTTTGTTGGGGGCACAGTGACGTTGACTTTGGGCTTAGGACAAAATTATGAAGTGGCTTTGTTTAGTCGCACACTCTCATGTTCTCAGAGTAACATTTTTTGGCGTTGATATGTGAAATTGTTAATGTCCAGTAGGAGAATAACACGACCTAGCTGTGACCATCAGGCCAGCTTTTGGATTTCAGGAGATGCCTTTTTTTCCGCCCCCAGGCACCACGCTTCAGGTTATCATTGTTATAAACTGGTAAAACAAGAGTACTCTGAGACGAGAACTTAATGCAACATATGCAAGCTGTATAACTGGGGAGATCAGCATACAGTGTCTTTCCTCATGAGCTCAGTTGCTTTCAAGATGTCAAGTCCCTATTTATACATTCAAAGAAATTTCTTATAAGTTGAAGTAGAGGCATTAAACTCCTACCAAGGTTGGATTCTTCTAACCTGAGTGACTCTACTCTGTGTCGAGGAGAGAGCAAAACACAGAACAAAAATGTTTCTGGGGTTAAGATGGCAGGGTCAAAATAGGCAGTGAGAGCAAAATGTTCTGTGTGTCTGGGAATGCCCCCAAGGTCCTGTATGTTTATCCGGGTTCAGGGCTTGGTCCTGCTACTCTTCTCTTGGCACTGGGTCTGAACTCAGACAAGCCCTTTGAGGGTGGAGAGTTCTACCTTGGCTTTTCTAACCTGTTTGCTTCAGGACAGGCTTTTATGTCACTTTCACTGCTACTGAAGTTGGCAAGGGTTTTGATCCTTTGATTTCCCCTGTTGCCATTGCTGTGTTGGACTGTGTGCTGTCACTTGTCATGACAGAATTGATGTGTTTAGTGCAGAACACTCCCCACTCGAGTCACTTCCCTGGCCCCTTAGTGAGATCCCACCCAGGCCACCCCTGGGCAAAGGTGCTCTCGCAAAAACTGGTCTGGAATTCAAACACCTGAACTCTTTAGAAACATTAACTTTTCTTAAGGACACCAGAAGAACCGAGGTGCAATTGGTTGCTGGGTTTGGTACACCTCAGATTCAGTCCTGTTCCTTTCTGACTACCTGGCTGTGAGCAAGGGCTGGCTCACTAGTGCCATCTCTTTCTACTCTCATAGTGATTTGATCTCAGAAACTCCCTTGCTCTATTCTGCCACAGGGCCTTGACCAGAGTCACCTCTGTCCATCCTGACAAATGTCATTAATTTCATGTATTTAAAATGTATTTATTATTTATTAATTTGTGCATTCATTTATTCCTTTGTTCTTCATTTCACTGGACTTTAGGTTAAACTTCTGGGAGAAGGGGTTGTAGCCGTGACCATTTGTCTGACAGAATGCCCTTCAAGCTTTGCATCAGTAAGACTTTCTCTGTCTCCTTTGACCTGTATTTCTCTGTTGTTTTCTTTGTCTCTCTCATTACAGCGCATCTGTCTCTCTCAACTTGCTAATCGCCCTCACCTGCTCTTACACCAAAACAAATTTAAATGGCCCCTTTCTCAGGCATTCTAGTAACTCACTCTGATACCTAAATATGCAAAGGTGAGTATTGTAAGCCAGCAGGAATCCAGGCAGTTATACTTTTGGTCTCTCTTTAGGACCACATGATGTCTCTCAATGTCCTTGTCATTGTCATTCTATCTCAGTATCTCTGCTTCTCTATAGCTTTAATGGATGGCCTACTGATTTTATTTCTTGGAACCTCATGCTGTTCAATGCATTCTGCTTTTGTTGTTACTTTGCCTTGCCATGATCCTTCATAGATCATTCTCTTCTCCAGGGCATTTTTGGTAAGCATTAGCTGTCATTTCTAACTGCTACAGTCCTTAGATTTTTTGAGTGGGAGAATCACAGGGACATAGATCATCTTCTGCATCAGGTCACATTGTAGGTAAATGGTTTGACTGACTTGGCTGCAACTGGGTCAGGCGTACACCCTGTGGCTACCGGGCAAGGTCATGTGATATGAAACTTGGCAGCATGAGCAGCAGAGGTTGTAAGCAGGTAGCGATTGATACCTCCCTATAGTCTGGTTCTTGCCCAATGTATGCTAATCTTTCTCCTATATCCCGCACCAAAGTTGTTTTTGCCTGAAACAATCTACCTATTAGGCCTCAGCCACAAACACCTGCTCCCTCCACTTGCAGGACGAAGACAAGCCAGTTTTATCTAGATGTGGAAAGATCTCATTGAAAGCTGCTTATTGGACCCAGTGTTGATAATTTCTAGGTGGCATCTTCAAATCTTCAAGTCCTGGGCCTACCTATGGTTGTTTATTCAGAGTATATATTGCATCCTGCAGCTGCTTGAGTATGGTGAATTATATACTGGAATCAGTAGGCATACGTTATTGCACAGAAGTCAATTCCCTGGTCAGCAAATCTGACCAACTGGAGAATCTGTCTCTGGGAGGACTTACCCCTGACGTGTTCTAAGGGCAGTGGCAGTCCACTTCCAGGTAATACTGGCATGCTGGGCAAGGCAGCTTTGAGGGTTTGCTTCTCAAACCTGAGCTTGGATTGGAATCACCTGGGGGCTTATTAAACACGACTGCTGGGCGCCTGGGGGGCTTCAGTCAGTTGAGCTTCCGGCTCTTGATTTCAGCTCAGGTCATGATCTCATGGTTCGTGGAATAGAGCCCGGCATTGGTTCTGTGCTGACAGCAAGGAGCCTGCTTGGGATTCCTTCTCTCCCTCTCTCTCTGCCTGTCTCCTCATGCTCGCTCACTCATGCTTTCTCACATTCTCTCTCTCTCTTAAAAGAAAAAAAAACAAAAAAACAAAACAAAACAGTGCTGAGATCCACCTCCAGAGTTTGGCCTTTAGTGGGAATTTCCATTCTAACAGGTTCCCTGGTGATGTAGATGCTGCTGGTCCAGGAATCACACTTTAAAAACCCCTGTTCTAGGGTGCTTGAATCAGGCCTTTGGTGGTCATGTAGAAGTGGGGTTTTGGGGTGCCTGGGTGGCTCAGTTGGTTAGGCACTGGACTCTTGATTTTGGCTCAGGTCATGATTTCATGGTTTGTGGGATGGAACCCTGTGTTGGGCTCCACGCTGTCAGCATGGAGCCTGCTTGGGATTCTCTCTCTCCCTCTCTGCCCCTCCCCCCACAAATAAATAAATAAACATTAAAAAAAGAAGTGGGGTTTTGTTGGTAGTTTCAAGCCAGGAGAATTTCTCTAGTTTATCTGTCAGTTGTGTTACTGGGATCCCTAAAATTTTTTTTTGGCTTTTTAAGTTTTTTTTTAGGTTTTTATTTTAATTCTAGTTACCATATACTGTTAAATTAGTTTCAGGTGTACAATATAGTGCTTCAACACTTCATACCTCACCTGGTGCTCATCAGGACAAGTGCACCCCTTAATCCCCATCAGCTCCCTCATCCTACCGTCTGGTAAGCATCAGTTTGTTCTCTGTAGTTAAGAGCCTTTCTCTTGGTTTCTCACTCTTTCTCTTTTTCCCTTTGCTCATTTGTTTTATTTCTTAAATTCCACATATGAATGAAATGAATTGGTATTTGTTTTTTCTCTGACTTATTTCGCTTAGCATAATACTCTCTAGCTCCATCGGTGTCATTGCAAATCCCACGATTTCATTCGTTTTTTGTGGCTGAATAATCCATTGTGTGTGTGTGTGTGTGTGTGTGTGTGTGTGTGTGTATGTGTATCATACTCTTTTTTTATTTGAGAGAGAGAGCATGAGTGGGGGAGAGGGGCAGAGGGAGAGAGAGGATCCCAAACAGGCTCCATGCTCAACACTGAGCCTAATGTGGGGCTGGATCCTGCGACCCTGGGATCATGATCTAAGCCAAAATCAAAAGTCAGACGTGCAACCAACTGAGCCACCCAGGTGCCCCTATACCACATATTCTTTATCCATTCATCAATCGATGGACACTTAGGCTGCTTCCATATCTTCGCTATTGTAAATAATAATATTGTAAATAATGTTATAAATATGAGGGTGCATGTGTCCATTTGAATTAGTATTTTTGTATTCTTTGCATAAATACCCAATAGTGATATTGATGGACTGTAGGGTAGTTATATTTTTAACTTTTTGAGGAACCTCCATACTGTTTTCCAGAGTGGCTACACCAGTTTGCATTCCCACCAACGGTGTAGGAAAGTTCTCCTTTGTCTATAGCCTCACCAACACCTGTCGTTTCTTGTATTGTTGATTTTAGCCCTTCTGACAGGTGTGAGGTGATAGCTCATTGTAGTTTTGACTTGCATTTCCCTGATGATGAGTGATGTTGAGCATCCTTTCATGTGTCTGTTGGCCATTTGGATGTCTTCTTTGGAGAAATGTCTGTTCATGTCTTCTGCCCATTTAATTAGATTGTTTTTTGGCTGCTGAGTTTTATAAGTTCTTTATATATTTTGGATACTAACCTTTTTTCAGATATGTCATTTGCAGATATCTTCTCCCATTCAGTTAGTTGCCTTTTAGTTTTGTTGATTATTCCCTTTGCTGTGCAGAAGCTTTTTACCTTGATGTAGTTCCAATAGTTTATTTTTGCTTTTGTTTCCCTTGCCTCAGGAGATCTATCTAGAAAAAAGTTGATATGACTGATGTCAAAGAAGGTATTGCCTGTGTTCTCTTCTAGGATTTTTATGGCTTCAGGTCTCACATTTAGGTCTTTCATCCATTTTGAACTTATTTTTGTGTATGATGTATATAAGAAAGTGGTCCAGTTTCTTTCTTTTGCATGTTGTTGTCTGTTTTCCCAACTCCATTTGTTGAAGACACTGTCTTTTTCCGATTGGATATTCTTTCCTGCTTTGTTGAAGATTAATTGACCATATAGTTAGTTGTGGGTTTATTTCTGGGTTTTCTATTCTGTGGGAACCCCTCAGGTCTCACTGTGTTTGTCCCTGTTGGCACCCGGATTGCCATCCTTCTTTATGTGCTGATTGTGATGTCCATACTCCCTTCTGTGATTAACTGCTGCCACTTGTGTTCAACCCTAGTTGACCCCTTCTTCTGTGTATTTAGTGATAACTTTGTTATCATCTTTTCCATTCTAATTTCCCCCCAGGAAAGGACTAACTTCCCCTTGCGTACTTTTTTGTGTTTCCTAACTCCAAATCCTAAGACTAGGAATCTGATTGGTTGGTCAGGTTATCTTTTTGTGTTAGGCCAGAAAGTGTTCCTAGCTGGCCTTTGGATTTCAGCCCTTGGCTTGTGAGCCCATACTGAGTCCCATTGGCTATGGTCAGTCCTGGTGGCTGTGGCCAGTGAATGTCTGAGTAATATAGTATATAACATGGCTGCCTGGACAGCAGGGGTTAAGGGTAGGGTGGTTAAACAAAGGGCTTGGGGTATGCCAGGCACTGATGGACATTTTAAGTATAGCATCTTGACTGGCAGGATTAGTTTTCAGATGGTACCTACCATACTTGTTATTTTTTAAATAATATTTAATAAAATATAATATTCATTATAATATACTAATGTTAATTATCTAATAGCCAGTACCACTGTACTTGTTATTAAAATATTGAAGGGGCACCTGTGTGGCTCAGTTGGTTAAGTGTCCAGGTTCAGCTCAGGTCTTGATCTCATGCTTGTGAGTTTGAGCCCTGTGTCGGGCTCTGTGCTGACAGCTCAGAGCCTGGAGCCGGCTTCAGATTCTGTGTCTCCCTCTTTCTCTTCTTCTCCCCCGCTCATGCTCTCTCTTTCTCTCTCTCAGAAATGAATAAAAATATATATATATATATATATATTTAAAATATTGAATACCTCTTAGTGATTGGTAAATAGTTCCTTCCTGAGTCTCTTGAGTGCCTCCCTCACCCCAGCTGACTTGATCTCTCCCTGGAAACCCCAAAGTCTTCTTACTACCTAGCAACTAAAAGTGAATTTGTGGTATAAGTGAGGACTCAGGCTTCTGCCCCAGGGTTAAGGTTGGCTTCTATTTTGATTGGCTGATGTCTTTGCCATAGTGATTGTTAAATATTTTGAATACCACTCCTGTGGCTTATGTGGAAAGAGGATTCCAAACCCATATTACAGAAGGCATATGTACAATATTTTCTATGTTTACTTGTGTAAGTATAGTTGTAAATAACATATTTTGTGGTTTGGTTGATTTCTTCTAAAGCAATTTCAATGTGTCTTTGTATAAATTTTGCGTTTTTTAGACATTCACCAATTATTTCTGTAAAAAAGAAGAAATCAAGTCTTTAAAAAAGCATTTTTAAAGTGATAATATTTCTTTAGGTTTATTCTTTTAATGCCAGGAAAATTCATTTTGGTCACAAATCAGAATGAGTTGATTGCCTCTAAGTTAGTATTATATTCTAGTAAAACTGACCTAAGGGGGGAAATCCCCTTTCCTTTACAGAGAACTGATTTCATAGTAGCAACAAATTTATTAAAATCTCCTACAAGGCTGTAATGGAAAACAACCTGAAAGGAAACCAAACATTGTTGAATGTTTTCATTCTCAGTAGGGATTTGGCATGATGTATATAGTGTCTGGCCATAGTGCTATGCAATGGCTGATCCAAGGATTGAGTAAATAACAAGATCCATAAATGAACATATGTTCATAGAACATATGAGGTCTTAAAACAAGCTAGAATTCATCAATTGGTACTAAACTGTGTAATATACAAAATACTGCCCTGAACTGTCACAGAACAAAATTACATTTGGTATATTCTTCAGTAGTTGAAGTGTATTTACTGAAAGGAACTGCATTATGTAGTTCAAATTTAAAGAATACAGACTTTTAAAAATGCAAAGTGAGCCAGGAGCATTATTAAAGAATTGTCTCCTTTTGCTAACCCCTTCAATATATAAAGTAATAAAAATGTCTCACTCAGATTTATTAAGATACGAAGCATGAACTCTAAGGCAATGTGACTATTTGTTTTGTGTGACTTGTGGAATGAGGGTCATTACTTTAGAGTTGTAAACAATGGTTATTCCTTTTTGGAGAAGTAAATAGTCTAGTGAATAGACATTGGATTAGACATCAGGAAACTCAGACCCAACTTCCCACACTCCTGCTGGGCGTTAGAGACCAGGGAGAAGCATCATGGTATCATGGAAAGAGCACTGGTTTCGGGAATCAGACTCATTCAGGGTATAGTCCTAGCTTCTCCACTTACTAGCTATGTGAGCTCGACACATTATCTAACCTCTCTGAGCATTAATTTGCCCATCTGTAATAGGATGTTATGATATACTCAGGACTGATACTTGCCAGCATGAGTGGAGCAGCTGTTTGCAGCTGGGCTCTGTTCTGATTGGGTCATTGTCCACTCTGATGGATGGATGCCCATGTTGTACTGGGTGTTAAATATTTTGACTATCACTCTGAATGAGACTTAATGGGTAGGGTTATTGGGAAAAGAAAATGAGATAATACATGTGAAGCTCCTGACATACAGTTGCTACTCATGAAATTTTAGTTTTATATCCTTCCTTTTTTTTCTGTAGAACTTAAAAAAAATATTTTTTCAAGTTAAATAAAAGAAGAGAAAAATGCCTGACACTTATTTTCACTGTGATGTTAAGAGATTAAGGGAACTGTTTATATCTTATATTTATTCAGGATCCATTAAGCAAACATTAAATTACTACTTTATGCAGGGTCCTTGATGGGTACAATAGATGGGTAAACTTTGATTTCAACCTAATAATTGTAAGAGTCAATGTGAACCTATAAGGCGCCTTTGTGCAAATTTAATAAAAAAGACTTCTTCTAGACAGGTACAGCCTGGCTTGGCAGCTGAACTCAAGATGAATTTCAGCTCCCACTTACTCCGTCATCTGGGTACCTTTGTGCAGTGCACAAACTATACAATTATACACTGTGGCCCTGCAAACTGTTATAACAGTATATGCCAAGTGCTATAGGCTTGTAGTTGTAGGAAAGACTGAATTTTGCCAGGTGAATGGCATTTATCCAAATTATAGATGAAGGAGAAGGCATTAGGGTGTGTATAAAGGCACAGATGTATGAAAGAGCTGGGAGATTAGGGGAATAGTGGGTGTTCCTACCAGATAGTATATTTGGATTCCTTGTTTTGAAGAAATGATGCCAATGTAAGTTATATTTACAACCTCTCTAAGTAGACAGTTTACCGTCATACAATTAAATATTAGAACAGCTTTATGTGTTACCGTCACACAATTAAATATTAGAGTGGCTTTATGTGTAAGTAATGTTTCTTTGTTGTTCTTGGATTAGATCTTTGCTTCCTGTTTTAAAATTTTCATTTGTATTCAAGAAATTGTTTTTAGTTGAGAACATACTGCCTTCTAAGGTTAATTGTTTGAGGTCATCTAGTGGTTTTTTAAACACTTTTTTAAAAAGTTTATTTTTTAGAGAGGGAGGGAGGGAGAGAGAGAGAGAGAGAGAGAGAGAGAGAGAGAGAGAGAATAAATGAACAGGGGAGGGGCAGAGAGAGTGGGAGAGAGAGAATCCCAAGCAGGCTCTGTGCTGTCAGTGCGGAGAGCGATTCAGAGCTTGATCTCACGAACCATGAGATCATGACCTGAGCTGAAATCAAGAGTTGGATGCTTAACCGACTGAGCTACTCAGACACCCCTATCTAGTGTATTTCTAATAGGCCTTGGACCTAGACAAAGATCAGTTATCATAGGAGGCTAGAAGATTCAGTGAGGCATAATTTTTTTTTTAAAAATGTAGAGACTTTTATCATTGAATTATAGCTCTATATTTGCTTCATAAAATATTACATCATAGACTTATAGAGCTTGGAGACTTTTGGAGACCTTTGAATCCAGTATCATTCCAAAATGACTTTATTGTTCTTCTAAAATTGATACATCCTCATTATTAAAAAAATTCAAGCCATTCAAAGTAAAATGTTGAGAGCTACAACCACCCCAATCCCCACCACCCTGATACAATCACCATTAATGTGAGGTTAACAGCATTCTAGATATCCCACTGCAGACAGAGAGATGATAGATGTACAGAATCATTTTTTTTAAAAAATTGAATCATATTACACATTTTTATCAAGATTACTCAACGTACTGTTACTAGAAATTAATGGAATAAAAAGAAAATGAGGTCAAACTGGAGAAACTATACACTTTGGAAAAATATTTATTCACCACAAGGCATATCAGTTTCTAATAGATCCTGTAAGATTGAGGGAAAAATTGATGAAAAAAAATCAAGAGGTTGTTATTTATTTCCTTCTTGTTTCAATTTTAATGATATTGATTGACTCTCTACTATGAAAGGTGAGGAAATCACACTTATGTTTTTCCCTCTCCCCTTACAAGTTGTGTTTTATATAACAATAATCACAAAGTCAAGGTTTGTAACATTTATTTCATGTTCTAGTAATTGGTTAGAAATTGCGTTTGCCAGTTACTAGAGACCTGACTCTAGTGACTTAAACATGTATGGGTTTAGTCTCACACCTACAGGAAGACTGGAGGTAAGTCAGGACATGGTCAGGGCTCCATGAACTTATTAGGAACTCCCTAATATTCCTGTGTTCTGTTTTACCATGTTTAGTGTGTGATTTTCATTTTCAAGGTTATAATATGGCTGCTGGTGTTCTAGTCCTTGTGTCTATACTCCAGGCAAGAAGCAGGAAGAAGAGGGAAGAAGGTGAAAAAGACTTTAAAAATATATAGATATACTTTATTTCACAGTCTTAATTTTTTTAAGTAACCCCAACGTGGGGCTCAAACTCATGACCCTGAGATCAAGAGTCGCATGTTCTACTGAGTGAGCCAGCCAGGTGCCCCCAAAAAGACTCTTTTAGAAGGCTAAAGTGCCATTTTTATTTCATTGCCTGCCCCAGCCACCTGCTATCTGTAGGGCAGGCTGAAGAATGTAGTTTTGCTACTTACCACATTGACAATGTGGGAAGTTCCTGTAACCTCAATGTCTTGCTTGATTTTAGTTCTATATTTACATTGATTTACTGCCTGGAACACTAGCCAATTTTACCAAAGAACACTAGCCAATAAATCTCTACTTATAAGATTTTATTTTGTTTATTTCTTGCCTGAATGTATTACATCCTTAAGTAGTTCTTTCCAGAAGAAGAGTCTGTGGGCATTGTATCACTTAAGTTATTGCTACCTCAGTTGCTCTCCTAATTCCCAGGTGTTTCCTGCTTTTATCATCTCCTTAGGTTGTTCCTGTTTTTACAGTATAACATCTCTATTTTCTTAAATGTTTATTTATTTTGAGACAGGGAGAGAGAGAGCATGCAAACAGGGTAGAGGGGCAGAGAGAGATGTCCCAGGCAGACTCTGTGCTGTCAGTGCAGAGTCTGACATGGAGCTTGATCCCACGACCTATGAGATCATACCTGAGCCAAAATTAAAAGTTGGACACTTAACCTACTGAGCCACCCAGGCACCTCTTAAGGATAGTATAAGATCTCTTGATGCCTGTTGTCTTCTGTGGATACCTCATTCCTGGAGCCCTCCACTTGGCTCCATAGTTCTAAAGAAAAGCGGTCTCTTCACTTCAGTCCTTGAGTAGAGAGCCACTGGATCTTGGACCTCAATATCTTTTTTCTTTTTCTTTTTGGCTTACTACTTTTTCTTGATGGAACAGCTTCTCAACTAACTTCTTAAGAAAGAATGTGTGAGAGATAAACTCTCTGAATTTTGAATGTCTGAACATGTTTTATTCTAATTCTTACACTTGATTGATAACTTTGTAGATGCAGAATTCTCATTCGAAAGTACTTTTCGGTCAGAATTTAGAGGCATGGCTCAGTTGTCTTCTAGCATCTGATGTTGCTGATGAAAAATATAATGTCAGTCTGGTTCTTGTACCTTTGTAGATGACTAGTTTTTTCTCTTTGGAAGCATTTAGCAACTTCTCTTGATTTTTGGCATTCTGGAATTTTGCAATGATGTGGCCTGCTGTGGAGTGTTTTTGATTCATTGCACTTGACACTGAAGAAGGCCCCTTTGATATAGAAACTGTTCTTCACAAAACTCATAAAATTATCTTGTATTATTTGTTCTGATCATTTCTTTCACTCTCCTCTCTCAATTCTCTTTTCTGAAATTCCTGTTAATCAAATTTAGAATTTTGTGTTGATCCTCTATGTCTCTTATCTTTTTGCTCAGATTTCCCACCTCTTTTTCTCTTCATTCTATTTTCTGGGAAATTTCCTCAGCTTTATGCTCAATCTTGTCACTAAATTTTATTTTGGAAATAACATTTTAAGTTTATACAAACGTTTTCTCTAATTGGTCCTTTGTCATAGCATTTTGTCCTTGTTTTAGGGATTCAATATCTTAAGTCTCTTTGAGGTTGCTATTTAAAATTGTTTTTATTTCCCAAACTTCTTTTGGCTATTTGTTGTCTTTTGTGGTTCCATATGAATTTTGGGATTGTTTTTTCTATTTCTGTAAAAAATGTCATTGGGATTTTGATAGAAATTGCGTTGAATCTGTCAATTCCTTTGGGTAGTTTGAACATTTAAATAGTCTGAAAAACTGGCAAAGGTGTCTGAGTTCTCTGGACTCCTTGGTGTCAAAATTACTGAAATCATTGAATGAACTGAAAACAAGATTTTGCTCTGACAGCGTTGACAATGATTGAAGACAACACTCCCCTTCTACCAGATCCCTGTGGCTAATTTCATAATATGACTCTAGGTAGATTAGACTCCTTCTAGGAGCACCTAGAGTAGCGCCACTAGGGCTTTGCCATCAGGTTCTCACTAGCTGTACATAATTCAAGTTCTCGGCCTTGTTTTTTCTTCATCTAAAAAGTGGTGCTAAATAACACTTTACTTCAAATGATTATTGTGAAGATGGATAGATTTGGCACTTAGTAGGTCCTCAATAGATGTTAGCTGGTTAAACTCCAGAGCCTATACTTTTAATCACTGTGTTAAATTATTAGTGGGAAAAATGGACTATTCTGCATGTTATGCTTATAGGTACTTATTGCCTCGAAATATTTTTTCAGACAGAACATCATATAAGTAATTATTATTACTTATTTAAGGAGAAAATACTTTTTTAATTACTGAAGTATAATTGACATACAATGTTATATTAGTTTTAGGTGTACAATATATTGATTCAATAGTTCTATACATTACTCAGTGCTCATCATGATAAGTATAGTCATCTGTTACCGTACAAAGTTATTAAAATATTATTGATTGTATTTCCTATGTTGTACTTCTCATCTCCATGACTTATTTATTTATTTTAAATGTTTATTTATTTATTTTTGAGAGACTGAGCGAGGGAGGGGCACAGAGAGAGGGATAGAGAGAATCCCAACAGGCTCTGCAGTCTCAGTTTGAAGCCAGACACAGGGCTTGAACTCATGAACCATGAGATCATGACCTGAGCCTAAATCAAGAGTCGGAGGCTTAACCTACTGAGCCACTGAGGCACCCCGACTTATTTATTTTATAACTAGAAATTTGTACCTCTTAGTACTCTTTGTCTATTTTGCTCGTTTCCCCACCAACTTCCCCTCTAGCAACCACCAGTTTGTTCTCTGTATTTAAGTCTTTTTTGGGTTTTTTGTTTGTTCATTTGTTTTATTTCTTTGTTTAGTGTTTTTTTATTTTGTGAGAGAACAAAAGAGATCACGAGCAAGGAGAGGCAGAGAGAGAGAGAGAGAGAGAGAGAGGGAGAGAGAGGCAATCCCAAGCAGATGCCATGCTGTCAGCACAGAGCCTGACATAGGGGTCTATTTCACAGGCTGTGATATCACATTTGTTTTATTTCTTAAATTCCACAGTCTTTTATTGAAAAGACTGTCTTTTCACCATTGTGTATTTTTGCCTGCTTTGTTGTAGATTAATTGACCATATATATGTGTGGGTTTATTTTTGGGCTCTCTATCCTGTCCATTGATGTATGTATATATTTTTGTGCCAGTACCATACTGTTTTCATTACTAACACTTTGTAGTATATCTTGAAATCTGGAATTGGGATACCACCAGATTTTTTTCTTCCTTCTCAAGATTGCTTTGGCTATTTGAAGTCTTCTGTGGTTCCATACGGATTTTAGGATTATTTGTTTTAGTTTTGTGAAAAATGCTATTGGTAATTTGATAAGGATTGCATTGAATCTATAGTGTGCTTTGGGTAGTATAGACATTTTACCAGTATTCTTCCAATCCATGAGCATGGTATAGCTTTCCATTTGTGTTGTCTTCAATTTCTTTCAACAATGTCTGATGCTTTTTGGAGTATAGGTCTTTTGCCTCCTTGGTTAAATTTATTCCTAGGAATTTTATTATTTTTTGATGCAATTGTTTTATTATTTTTAATATGAAATTTATTGTCAAATTGGTTTCCATACAACACCCAGTGCTCATCCCAAAAGGTGCCCTCCTCATTACCCATCACCCACCCTCCCCTCCCTCCCACCCCCCATCAACCCTCAGTTTGTTCTCAATTTTTAAGAGTCTCTTATGCTTTAGCTCTCTCCCTCTCTAACCTCTTTTTTTTTCTTCCCCTCCCCCATGGACATCTGTTAAGTTTCTCAGGATCCACAGAAGAATGAAAACATATGGTATCTGTCTTTCTCTGTATGACTTATTTCACTTAACATAACACTCTCCAGTTCCATCCACGTTTCTACAAAGGGCCATATTTCATTCTTTCTCATTGCCACGTAGTGTTCCATTGTGTATATAAATCACAATTTCTTTATTCATTCGTCAGTTGATGGACATTTAGGCTCTTTCCATAATTTGGCTATTGTTGAGAGTGCTGCTATAAACATTGGGGTACAAGTGCCCCTATGCATCAGCACTCCTGGATCCCTTGGGTAAATTCCTAGCAGTGCTACTGCTGGGTCATAGGGTAGGTCTATTTTTAATTTTTTGAGGAACCTCCACACTGTTTTCCAGAGCAGCTGCACCAGTTTGCATTCCCACCAACAGTGCAAGAGGGTTCCCGTTGCTCCACATCCTCTCCAGCATCTATAGTCTCCTGATTTGTTCATTTTGGCCACTCTGACTGGCATGAGATGATATCTCAATGTGGTTTTGATTTGTATTCCCTGATGAGGAGCGACGTTGAGCATCTTTTCATGTGCCTGTTGGTCATCTGGATGTCTTCTTCAGAGAAGTGTCTATTCATGTTTTCTGTCCATTTCTTCGCTGTATTATTTGTTTTTCGGGTGTGGAGTTTGGTGAGCTCTTTATAGATTTTGGATACTAGCCCTTTGTCTAATATGTCATTCGCAAATATCTTTTCCCATTCCGTTGGTTGCCTTTTAGTTTTGTTGATTGTTTCCTTGGCAGTGCAGAAGTTTTTGTCTTCATGAGGTCCCAATAGTTAATTTTTGCTTTTAATTCCCTTGCCCTTGGGGATGTGTCAACTAAGAAATTGCTGTGGCTGAGGTCAGAGAGGTTTTTTTCCTGCTTTCTCCTCTAGGGTTTTGATGGTTTCCTGTCTCACATTCAGGTCTTTTATGCATTTTGAATTTATTTTTGTGAATGGTGTAAGAAACTGGTCTAGTTTCATCCTTCTGCATGTTGCTGTCCAGTTCTCCCAGCAACAATTTGTTAAAGAGACTGTCTTTTTTCCATTGGATATTATTTCTTGCCTTGTCAAAGATTAGTTGGCCATACTTTTGTGGGTCTAGTTCTGGGGTTTCTATTCTATTCCATTGGTCTATGTGTCTGTTTTTGTGCCAATACCATGCTGTCTTGATGATTACAGCTTTGTAGTAGAGGCTAAAGTCTGGGATTGTGATGCCTCTTGCTCTGGTCTTCTTCAAAATTACTTTGGCTATTCGGGACCTTTTGTGGTTCCATACAAATTTTAGGATTGCTTGTTCTAGCTTCGAGGAGAATGCTGGTGCAATTTTGATTGGGATTGCATTGAATGTGTAGATAGCTTTGGGTAGTATTGACATTTTAACAATATTTATGCTTCTAATCCATGAGCACGGAATGTTTTTCCATTTCTTTATATCTTCTTCAATTTCCTTCATAAGCTTTCTATAGTTTTCAGCATACAGATCTTTTACATCTTTGGTTAGATGTATTCCTAGGTATTTTATGCTTCTTGGTGCAATTGTGAATGGGATCAGTTTCTTTATTTGTCTTTCTGTTGCTTCATTATTAGTGTATAAGAATGCAACTGATTTCTCTACATTGATTTTGTATCCTGAGACTTTGCTGAATTCATGTATCAGTTCTAGCAGACTTTTGGTGGAGTCTATCGGATTTTCCATGTATAATATCATGTCATCTGCAAAAAGTGAAAGCTTAACTTCATCTTTGCCAATTTTGATGCCTTTGATTTCCTTTTGTTGTCTGATTGCTGATGCTAGAACTTCCAACACTATGTTAAACAACAGCAGTGAGAGTAGACATCCCTGTCGTGTTCCTGATCTCAGGGAGAAAGCTCTCGGTTTTTTCCCATTGAGGATGATATTAGCTGTGGGCTTTTCATAAATGTCTTTTATGATGTTTAAGTATGTTCCTTTTATCTCGACTTTCTCGGGGGTGTTTATTAAGAAAGGATGCTGAATTTTGTCAAATGCTTTTTCTGCATCGATTGACAGGATCATATGGTTCTTATCTTTTTTTTTTTTTTATCAATGTGATGTATCACATTGATTGATTTGCAAATGTTGAACCAGCCCTGCAGCCCAGGAATGAATCCCACTTGATCATGGTGAATAATTCTTTTTATATGCTGTTGAATTCGATTTGCTAGTATCTTATTGAGAATTTTTGCATCCATATTCATCAGGGATATTGGCCTGTAGTTCTCTTTTTTTACTGGGTCTCTGTCTGGTTTAGGAATCAAAGTAATGCTGGCTTCATAGAATGAGTCTGGAAGTTTTCCTTCCCTTTCTATTTTTTGGAATATCTTGAGAAGGATAGGTATTATTTCTGCTTTAAATGTCTGGTAGAATTCCCCTCAGAAGCCATCTGGTTCTGGACTCTTATTTGTTGGGAGATTTTTGATAACTGATTCAATTTCTTCGCTGGTTATGGGTCTGTTCAAGCTTTCTATTTCTTCCTGTTTGAGGTTTGGGAGTGTGTGGATGTTTAGGAATTTGTCCATTTCTTCCAGGTTGTCCAGTTTGTTGGCATGTAATTTTTCATAGTATTCCCTGATAATTGCTTGTATCTCTGAGGGATTGGTTGTAATAATTCCATTTTCATTCATGATTTTATCTATTTGGGTCATCTCCCTTTTCTTTTTGAGAAGCTTTTCTAGAGGTTTATCAATTTTATTTTTTCAAAAAACCAACTCTTAGTTTCATTGATCTGCTCTATAGTTTTTTTTAGATTCTATATTGTTTATTTCTGCTCTGATCTTTATTATTTCTCATCTTCTGCTGGGTGTGGGGTGTCTTTGCTGTTCTGCTTCTATTTCCTTTAGGTGTGCTGTTAGGTTTTGTATTTGGGATTTTTCTTGTTTCTTGAGATAAGCCTGGATTGCAATGTATTTTCCTCTCAGGACTGCCTTCGCTGCATCCCAATGTGTTTGGATTGTTGTATTTTCATTTTCATTTGTTTCCATATATTTCTCAACTTCTTCTCTAATTGTCTGGTTGACCCATTCATTCTTTAGTAGGGTGTTCTTTAACCTCTATGCTTTTGGAGGTTTTCCAGACTTTTTCCTGTGGTTGATTTCAAGCTTCATAGCATTGTGGTCTGAAAGTATGCATGGTATGATCTCAATTTTTGTATACTTATGAAGGGCTGTTTTGTGACCCAGTATGTGATCTATCTTGGAGAATGTTGCATGTGCACTCGAGAAGAAAGTATATTCTGTTGCTTTGGGATGCAGAGTTCTAAATATATCTGTCAAGTCCATCTGATCCAATGTATCATTCAGGGCCCTTGTTTCTTTATTGACCGTGTGTCTAGATGATCTATCCATTTCTGTAAGTGGGGTGTTAAAGTCCCCTGCAGTGACCACATTCTTATCAATAAGGTTGCTTATGTGTGTGAGTAATTGTTTTATATATTTGGGGGCTCCGGTATTCGGCGCATAGACATTTATAATTGTTAGCTCTTCCTGATGGATAGACCCTGTAATTATTATATAATGCCCTTCTTCATCTCTTGTTACAGCCTTTAATTTAAAGTCTAGTTTGTCTGATATAAGTATGGCGACTCCAACTTTCTTTTGACTTCCAGTAGCATGATAGATAGTTCTCCATCCCCGTACTTTCAATCCGAAGGTGTCCTCAGGTCTAAAATGAGTCTGTTGTAGACAGCAAATAGATGGGTCTTGTTTTTTCCTCCATTCTGATACCCTGTGTCTTTTGGTTGGAGCATTTAGTCCATTTACATTCAGTGTTATTATAGAAAGATATGGGTTTAGAGTCATTGTGATGTCTGTAGGTTTCATGCTTGTAGTGATGTCTCTGGTACCTTGTCTCACAGGATCTCCCTTAGGAAATCATGTAGGGCTGTTTTAGTGGTGATGAATTCCTTCAGTTTTTGTTTGTTTGGGAAGACCTTTGTCTCTCCTTCTATTCTAAATGACAGACTTGCTGGATAAAGGATTCTCGGCTGCATATTTTTTCTGTTCATCACATTGAAGATTTCCTGCCATTCCTTTCTGGCCTGCCAAGTTTCAGTAGATAAATCCGTCCCTAGTCTTATCACTCTCCATTTATATGTTAAAGCATGTTTATCCCTAGCTGCTTTCAGAATTTTCTCTTTATCCTTGTATTTTGCCAGTTTCACTATGATATGTCGTGCAGAAGATTGATTCAAGTTACATCTGAAGGGAGTTCTCTGTGCCTCTTGGATTTCAGTTCCTTTTTCCTTCCCCACATCAGGGAAGTCCTCAGCTATGATTTCTTCAAGTACACCTTCAGCACCTTTCTCTCTCTCTTCCTCCTCTGGAATCCCAGTTATGAGTATGTTATTACATTTTATCACATCAGTTAGTTCTCTAATTCTCCGCTCATACACCTGGATTTTTTTGATCTTTTTCTCAGCCTCCTCTTTTTCCATAATTTTATCTTTTAATTTACCTATTCTCTCCTCTGCCTCTTCAATCCGAGCTGTGGTTGCCTCCATTTTATTTTGTAGCTCATTTATAGCATTTTTTAGCTCCTCCTGACTGTTTCTTAGTCCCTTGTTCTCTGTAGTAATAGATTCTCTGCTGTCCTCTATACTTTTTTCAAGCCCAGCGATTAATTTTATGACTATTATTTTAAATTCATTTTCTGTTATATGCTTAAATCGTTTTTGATCAGTTCGTTAGCTGTCGCTACTTCCTGGAGTTTCTTTTGAGGAGAATTCTTCTGTTTCATCACTGTGGATAGTCCCTGGAGTGGCGCGGAATTGCAGGCTCTTCCCCTGTGCTGTCTGGAGTAACTTGCATTGGTGGGTGGGGCTGCAGTCAGACCTGATGTCTGCCCCCAGCCCACCGCTGGGGCCACAGTCAGACTGGTGTGTACCTTATCTTCCCCTGTCCCAGGGGCAGGACTCACTGTGGAGTGGTGTGGCTCCTGTCTGGGCTACTTGCACACTGCCAGGCTTGTGGTGCTGCTTTGATGCGATCTGGCGTATTAGCTGGGGTATAGCCACAAGGTGCACAGGGGTGGAAGGGGCAGACTCAACTCGCTTTGCCTTCGGTGGTCTGCTTCAGGAGAGGCCCTGTGGCACTGGGAGGGAGGCAGACCTGTTGGAGGGATGATCTGCAGATGCACAGCTTGGGTGTTTGTGCAGTGTAAGCAAGTTCCATGACGGGAACTGGTTCCCTTTGGGATTTTGGCTAGGGGATGGGCGAGGGAGATGTGGCTTCCCAATGCCTTTGTACTCCGCCAAGCTGAGCTCTGTCCTCCGGGGCTCAACAACTCTCCCTCCCATTGTCCTCTAGCCCTCCCACTTTCGGAGCAGATCTGTTGACTTATAACATTCCAGATGACAAGTCCCACTGGCTGTCAGAACACACTCCGTCTGGCCCCTCCACTTTTGCAAGCCAGACTCGGCTCTGCCTTGCCGGGTGGGCTGCCCCTCCACCGCCCCGGCTCCCTCCTACCAGTCTGTGTAGCGCGCACCGCCTCTCTGCCCTTCCTACCCTCTTCTGTGGGCCTCTCGTCTATGCTTGGCTCTGGAGAGTCTGTTCTCCTAATCTTCTGGCGGTTTTCTGGGTTATTTAGGCAGATGTGGGTGGAATATAAGTGGTCAGCAGGATGCAGTGAGCCCAGTGTCCTCCTACGCTGCCATCTTCCTCTCCTTTTTTGATGAAATTGTAAGTGGAATTGTTTTCTTATTTTCTCATTTTGCTACTTTGGAAGATTATATGTTTCCAGAAATTTGTCCATTTCTTCTAGGTTGTCCAATTTGTTGACATAATTTTTCGTAATGTTCTCTTATAATTCTTTGTATTTCTGTAGTGTTGGTTGTTTTGTCTCCTTCATTTCTGATTTTGAGTCCTCTCTTTCTCTTGATGATTCTGTCTAAAGGTTTATCAGTTTTGTTTATCTTTAAAAAGAACAAGCTACTGATTTCATTAATATTTTCTATTTTCTTTGTTAGTTTCTATTTCATTTATTTTGCTCCTATTTTTATTATTTCCTTCCTTCTAGCTTTGGGCCTTGTTTGTTGTTTTTCTTATTCCTTTAGGTATAAATTTAGGTTTTTATTTGTGATTTTTCTTGTTTCTTGAGGTGGACCTGTATTGCTATAAATTTCTTCCTTAGAACTGCTTTTGCTGCATCCCAAAGATTTGGGACCATTGTATTTTCATTTTCATTTGTATGTATGTATTTTTAAATTTCCTCTTTGATTCTTTGTTGACCCATTACTTGTTCAATAGCATGTTGTTTAGCCTCCATGTGTTTGTGTTTTCCAATTTTTTTCCTTATAGTTGATTACTGTTTGTGGACAATTGTGGTTGAAAAGATGCTTAATATGATTTCAGTCTTCCTAAATTTATTGAGACTTGTTTTGTGGCCTAACATGTGACCTATCCTGGAGAATATTCCATGTGCACATAAAAAGAATGTGTAGTGTTGTTTTTAGGTGGAACGTTCTCTGTTAGGTACATCTGGTCTAATGTGTCATTCAAAGCTTTTTCTTGTTGATTTTCTGTGTGATGTATCAATTGATGTAAGTGGAATGTTAAAGTTCCCTAGTATTGTATTACTGTCAATTTCTCCCTTTATGTCTATTAATATTTGATTTGTGTATTTATGTGCACGTATGTTGAATGCATAGATATTTAAAATTGTTATATCCTCTTGTTGGATTGATTCCTTTTTTCACCATGTAGTGCCCTTCTTTGTCTCTTGCCACAGCCTATTTTGAAGCCTATTTTGTCTGATAAGAGTATTGCTGCCTCAGCTTCTTTTTTTTTTTATCCTTCCATTTGCATTGTATATGATCTTCCATCCCTTTACTTTCAGTATGTATGTATCTTTAGTTCTCAAGTGAGTTTCTTGTAGGCAACATATAGGTGGGTCTTGTTTTTTCTTAGTCAACTCAGTCACCCTATATCTTTTGATTGGAGCAGTTAATTTACATTTGAAGTATTTATTGATACTTATTGATACTTATTGATATGTACTTATTGCCATTTTGTTAATTGTTTTTGGTTGTTTTTATAGTTCTTCTCTGTTCTGTCTTCTTTTCATCTCTTCCATTGTGGTTTGATGGCTTTCTTTAATGTTCTGTTTGGATTCGTTTCTCTCTATTATTTGTGTATCTATTATAGGCTTTTGATTTGTGGTTATCATTGGGTTTATATGTAACATTTTATGTGTATTAAGTGATTATTCTACTACCTTTACTGTATGTTTGCTTTTACCTGTGAAATTTTTACCTTTCATGATTTTCTTACTCCTAGTTATGGTCATTTCTTTCCATTTCATATAAGTATTTTTATTTTTTTAAGTTTATTTATTTTGAGAGAAAGAGAGTTGGGGAGTGGCAGAGAGAGAAGGAGACAGAGAATCCCAAGAAGACTAGTGCTCTCAGTGCAGAGCCTGACATGGGGCTTGATCTCATGAACCATGAGATCATGACCTGAGCCAAAATCAATAGTCAGATGCTCAACCAACTGAGCCACCCAGGTGCCCCACATA
Organism: Panthera pardus; assembly: GCF_024362965.1. NCBI lineage: Eukaryota > Metazoa > Chordata > Mammalia > Carnivora > Felidae > Panthera > Panthera pardus. The sequence goes on from NW_026526843.1 coordinate 21,065,174, forward strand.
TAAGTATTTTTCAAATGCTGTATCTTTAAATTTTTTAGGTGTACAATATATTGATTCAACAGTTCTATACATTACTTAATGCTCATCATGATAAGTGTAGTCATCATCTGTCACTATAGAAAGTTATTACAATATAGTTGATTATATTCCCTATGCTGTACTTTTCATCTCCATGGCTGACTGACTTACCTATTTATCTATTTATTTGTTTTAAATGTTTGTTTATTTATGTTGGAGAGAGAGAGAGAGAGAGAGAGGGAGGGAGGGAGGGAGAGAGAGAGAGAGAGAGAGAGAGAGAGAGAGAGAGAGAGAGACCAAGCAAGGGAGGGACAGAGAGAGAGAGAGGGAGGCAGAAAATCTCAAGCAGGCTCCACACTGTCAGCACAGAGCGTGATCAGGGGCTTGAATTCATGAATTGCAAGATCACGACCTGCACCAAAATCAAGAGTCAGACGCTCAACCAACTGAGCTACCCCAGGTGCTGCTTAAGTTTTAATTTTAATTCCAGTTAGTTAACATACAGTGTTACATTATTTTCAGGTGTACAGTATAGTAATTATAAACTTCCATGTATCACCCTGTGTTCATCACAAGTGAACTCCTGAATCCACATCAACTATTTTACCCATTCTCCCACCTACCGTCAAGTTGTTCCCTGCAGTTAAGAGCTTATCCTTATCAAGTTAAGGAAGTTCCTTTTTTTTAAAGTTTATATATTTATTTTTGAGAGAGAGAGAGAGAGAGAGAGAGTGGGGGTGGCAGAGAGAAAGGGAGAGAGAGAGAACCCCAAGCAGGCTCCATGCCATCAGCATAGTGCTCGACATGGGGCTTGAACACAGGAGCCGTGAGTTCATGACCTGAGCCAAAATCAGATGCTTAACTGACTGAGCTACTCAGGTACCCAAGGAAGTTCCTTTTCGTTCTAAGTTGGCTAAGAATTTGTTTTATATTTTACTCATTTGAATAAATATTGAATTTTATCAAATGCTTTTTTTTGTATCTAGTGAGCCTTGATGAATTTTCTCCTTTGGACATTTAATTTTGTGAATTACATGGATATTCTAATGTTAAATTAACCTTACATTGCTGGGATAAATACCACTTGGTCATAATTTAAAAATTATAAGAGTTGCCTGGATGGCTCAGTCAATTGAGTGTCCAGCTTTGGCTCAGGTCATGATCTCATGGTTCATGGATTCCAGCCCTGTGTCAGGCTCTGTGCTGGCAGCTCAGAGCTTGGAGTCTGCTTCAGATTCTGTCTCCCTCTCTCTCTTCCCCTCTCCCGCTCATGTTCTGTCTCTCAAAAATAAATAAATGTTTAAAAATTATAATACAATGGTTTGCTAATATTTAATTTAGGATTTTTCATCAATGATCATAAGTCTGATTGTCCTATTTTTGTCTTCCTTTTGCACTTTTCTGGTTTTGGTACCAATGTGTTCTAGACTCAGAAAATAAGTTGGAAAGATCAGCTTCTTTTTTCCTGAAATATTTTATATAAAATCTTGATTATACATTTTTTTAATATATTTTGTTTTAGAAAATTTGGTTAAACTTGCCTCTAAAACCATATGGGACTTTGGTAGCTAAATTTAATCAATCATCATTTACTGTGGCTACCAATATATTTGAACTTCTTTCTTTTTTGTTCAGTTTTTTAATAGCTTATTTATTGAGATATAATTCACATACTATAAAATTCCTACTTTTAACATATAAAATTCAGTGGCTTTTGATATATTCACAAAGTTGTACAATCATCACTACATTTTATTTTAGAACACTTTCATCATCCCCCAAAGAAATCCTGTATATATTAGCAGTCACTTACAGTCTTCCTTCCCACAACCCCTGGCAACTACTTACCTACTTTTTGTCTCTATGAATTTACCTATTCTGGACATTTCATATAAATGGAATCATAAAATATGTGGCCTTTTGTGTTTTGCTTCTTTGACTTACATGGTGTTTTTAAGTTTCATCCATGTTGTAGCATATTTTAGTACTTCGCTACTTTTTAAGACTAATATTCCATGGTATATATATATATACCACACTTTGATGGGAATTTGAGTTGGTTCAGTTTTTTTTGGCTACTGTAGATAATGCTGCTGTGAACACTGATTTACAAGTTTTTATGTGGACATGCTTTCAGTTCTCTGAATGAGTGTATTCCTAGAAGTGGAATTCCTGGGTCATATGGTAACTTTATGGTTAATTTTTTAAAGTTTATTTATTATTTAAAAAATTTTTAAACTTTTATTCAGTTTTGAGAGACAGAGAGACAGAATGCAAGTGGGGAAGGGACAGAGAGAGAGGGAGACACAGAATCCGAAGCAGACTCCAGGCTCCAAGCTGTCCGCGCAGAAGCCCAATGTGGGGCTTGAACTCATGAACAGTGAGATCATGACCTGAGCCAAAGTTGGCTGGTTAACTGACTGAGCCACCCAGACACCCTGAAAGTTTATTTATTATTATTATTTTTGAGAGGCGGAGGAGAGAGAGAGAACAAGTGGAGGAGGGGCAGAGAGAGAGGGAGACAGGATATGAAGTGGGCTCTGAGCTGGACAGCAGAGAGCCTGATGTGGGGCTCGAACCCACGAACCATGACATCATGACCTGAGCTGAAGTCAGAGGCTTAACTGACTGAGCTATCCAGGCGCCTCTATGTTTAACTTTTTGAGAAACTTTCAGTGATGATTCTTCTTAATTATTAAGTTTTCTTTATTTTTCTTTCTACCCTCTACTCATTTGGGAGTCATACATGTTGTTTCTGCTTTTCTATTAGTTTCTTTTAAAATTTAAATGAATATGTGATCCCTTATATGTGTACAGATAAATGTGATTGAACAAAGTCTAAAATTAATCACTAAATCTATTTTTCTGAATAATTCAAGGTCAGTAGAACACAAATACTTACCACCACCACCACCACCCTCTTCCATGTTATTTCCTATTATATTAAACTTATTATTATCCCCAAATATTATTATTGCTTGTTTTTATACTCAGTACTTTTAAAACTTGTCAACATGTTTTTCAGTTTTTCTTCTCACCATTGTTTCTTGTGTCCTATACTTTCTCCTGAAATAATTATTATTTTTCCTTACTGAAGTACATATAGTTATTGTTCAGTGAGGGGTTGTGAGTGGAAAATGCTTATAATCTTATTTATCTGAAAATGCCTTTTGTTTACTCCCACTCAAAAATAGTTTAGCCAGGCATAAGCTTCAGGGTAGCAGATATTATTTTCCTCATCACTTTGAAACTATCATTCCATTTTATTTGAGCCTCTGTTGTCAATCTAATGGTCATTCCTTTGTAGGATATTTTTGGTTAGTTTTACCTTTGCTATTCTGTATTTTCACTATACTATGTCTAGATATGCACTTGTCTTTACTAATCCTGCATAATAGTCAATGCACTTCTTTAAAATTTTTTTAATGTGTATTATTTTTGAGAGAGACAGACAGACAGAATGTGAGCAGGAGGAGGGGCAGAGAGAGAGGGAGACACAGAATCTGAAAGAGGCTACAGGCTCTGAGCTGTCAGCACAGAGCCCGACACAGGGCTAGAGCTCACGGACTGCGAAATCATGACCTGAGCCAAAGTCGGACGCTTAACCGACTGAGCCATCCAGGTGTCCCTCAATGTATGTCTTTAATGTGAGGAACTATGAAATCTGAGAACAGTTCTATAAAATATGCAGTTCTATAAAATAACAGTTCTATAAAATTATCTCCTCAAATATTGCCTTTTCCATATTCTTTTTCTTCACTTTTTCTTTAATGCATTTTTCATCTATTTTGAATGAGATCTTTGAAATAATAGTACCTCTTTAATTATATTCTGCTTATTCTATCCTTAGGTATTTTAATCATTCACATTTTCCATCTATTTTTATCTTTCCATGTTGGTAATTTTCTCAGCTAATTTCTACTATTTACAAAGTCTCTCTTTAGCTGTGTCTAGTCTAAAGTTTTACTTCTTTCAGTTTTAATTTCAATAACTATGTTTTATTTCTTGTTGTTTTTGTTCTTCAGATTTTTTTTCAAAAATCCTATTCTTTTATTTTTAAAATTGCTTTAAACATGCCTATTTTATAGCCTTCAACTGTTTATTTTGTACAATTCTTGAGATGCTAATCCTGCTGTTTATTGTGACAACTGATTCTTCTTCACAGTGGTTAATTTTCTCGTGTGTGTGTGTGTGTGTGTGTGTGTGTGTGTGTGTGTGTTTTAAACTCTGGGTTGTCTTTTCTTGGGTGTTTCATAACCTAAGGTGTGGAGATATTTCTAAATAATTGCCTTCAATTCCACAAGAACTTTAGGATTCTTACCAGTTCTGGATCAAGTTTTATGTTAATTTATTGTAATATTCCATGTGAATAATGTATATGAGGGCACCCCCTTGCAGAAATACATTACATACTTAGGATTTGACTTCTCAGAGAAGATTTGTTTTCAATCTGCTGCCCCTAGCAGCCCATAAGTATCCTTGATGTTTCCCTGAAATGATGGGTAGAATTGTCTCGTCTCCTTTACATAGAATGGGTAGATTTTAAGGATCCTAATTTTAAATAGGAATCTTAATTCCAGTTTTCTGTCTTGTGTGGGCTCAAGACCACATTTCTTGTCCCCTTACAAACATTTGTGCTTCATCTATGTTCAACTAATAGGGTCCTTACCTCAAGTAAACTCAATGCAACATAAGTTAGAGATATAACTTTACCAAATGATTATTTACTTTACAGAAGGATCCACTCTAGATTTCTTCTAAAGAACTACTCATGTTTTGTATTGAAATGTGGTTTAATTTATAGAAATTAAATCTATTTAACTTTGCACAGTACTCAAAAAATACTTGCTGAATGAATGAGCGACTGAATGAATGTAAAACTAACTACTGTAGCATGAAATTGAAAATGCCATTTTATAAAAACCAAAGGATAAAAAGTTTTGATACAAATTAGCAATAGTAAGTTGGAAAATCTTAAGTGCAACAGGCAGGCTATTAAGTAGAAACCATAATGTGTTGCCAAAAAGCCAATGATTGGCACTTAGAAGAGTTCATTATTTTGAAGCTAAATAAAAAACTGCTTCCTGAATATTCAGCCTGTGAAAAGAAATTCTGCTGGTTTGTGATGATCTGGGAAGTTAATTTAAACTTCACGTGAGGCTATGTGTTAAAGAAAAGACATCTTTATGGCAGGAGCACAATTCAGCAACTGAGACATACTCCATTTCTTGAGCTACAAGAGAGTTTACCAGGTTCAAGAGGGTCAAGTGACTTTTCTTGCAAAGAGAAAGGACCACAGGAGAGATTAAAACAAGAGTTAAAAACAGAAATGAAACATAAAGGAAAACCTTTTATGTTCCAAATCTTTAAAACATAGAAAAGGGAGGGGGAAGCCATTTTGAACACTTCCTGTGTTGTGCAAGTATGCTGTACATTTGTAATAATGAAGAGGTCAGCATGAGATTTCTTTAATGTGCATCAAAACCAGTGGTTTACAAACTACATAAAACATTTTTGAATACAAGGCAGAACAAGAACTAGGACAATGCTACCTTTCATTCTGTGGTTAAATGAGGCTTAGTTGTTGGTATCACATAGGTTTTCTATTAATACAATGCTGGAAAGGATGTTCTACATTTATAGTCTAAGAGAAAGAACAAATGGAGTTTAATTCATAACTGTATCATATCTTAGAAACTGTTATGTCTTAGCTCATAGTCCCTACAAGGCTTGGGGAATGATTTCATGTTCCTATAGGAGCCAAGAAGAAATGGGGGTGATTTTAGTTCCAGTGCGATGTCAAGATGAGCAAAAGAGCTTCAAGATGGAAAAAGTTCATTTGATTATAAAATATCTTCCTACTTTTTATGGTGTTATTTGAATTTTGAGCCCCATGCTAATGTTTTCTGAACTGTAAAATAAATTAGTTCTATTAATGGTGGGAATGTCATCTTTGAAGGAGCCTTAATAATTATGTAACCCAATTCCTGCATTATTTTATAAATAGGAAAGTTTAGGCTCAGAGAGAGCTAGTGACTTACCTTATATAATACAGTAAATCAGGAGAGAATTGGGACAAAAAAATTTAGGTCTCTTAACTCCTAGTTATTTTTGATGTGTCATACAAGTTGAAACACTTCGGGTTGTTTTATTTATTTATTTATTTATTTATTTATTTATGCTTATTTATTAATTTTGAGATAGAGAGCATGAGCAGGGGAGGGGCAGAGAAAGAGGGAGAGAAAATCCCAAGCAGGCTCCATGCTGTCAGCACAGAGCCCAACATGGGCTTGATCTCTTGAACCCATGAGATCACGACCTGAGTGGAAATCAAGAGTTGAGCATTTAACCGATTGAGCCACCCAGGTGCCTCTATTCGTTTTTAACAGCTGTATTATTTTGCTATGGCTTTCATAACAAAATTCCACAAACTGGATGACTTAAAACAACAGAAATTTATTGTCTCACATGTCTGGAGGCTAGAAGCCTGAAATCAAGGTGTCAGTGGGCCATGACCCCTTTAAGATTCTGGCTGGAATCATCCCTTGCTTCTTTTTAGCTTCTGGTGCTGGATATCAATCCTTGGTGTTCCTTGGCTGGCAGCTGCATCACTCCAATCTCTGCTTCTGTTGCACATGGCCTTTTACCTGAGTATTTTTGTTCAAATTTTCTTCTTTTTATAAGGATGCCAGTCAGGTTGAATTACACAGCAACGTAATGGCTTCATCTTAACTTGGTTAAATCTTGATTAAGTTTATAAATAAGGTCATATTCATGGGTATGAGGGGTTAGGATTTTAACATATCTTTTTGGGAGATACAATTCAACTCATAATATCAGCTTTATTCATATATAATTCACATCCCATATGATTCACCCATTTAAAGTGAACAATTCGGGGTACCTGGATTAAGCGTTGGCATAAGCGTCTGATTTTGGCTCGGTATGATCTCACAGTTCGTGGGTTTGAGCCCCGCATCAGGCTCTGTGCTGACAGCTCAGAGCCTGAAGCCTGCTTAGGATTCTGCTCCCTCTCTCTGCCCTTCCCCTGCTCACGCGCTCTCTCTCTCTCCCTCTCTCAAAAATAAATAAACATTAAAAAAATTTAAAGCGTACAATCATTGGTTGTTACTTTTTTCACAGGGTTGTGCAACCACCACCACAATATAATTTCTATTCCCCCTAAAAGAAGCTCCATATCCATTAGTAGTCAGTCTCTATTTCCCTCCTCTCCCTGCCCCAGCCCTAAGCAATCACTAATCTATAAAATGCTTTCTTCAGACATTTTATATAAATAGAATCATACAGTATGTCCAATGTAACTGTTCTTTCATTTAGAAATGTTTTCAAGGTTTATTCATGTTATAACATATATCAATACTTCATTCTTTTTTATGGCTTTATATTTTCTTGGATGGATATACTAATTCTGTCTATCCATTTATCAGTTGATGGACATTTGAGTTTCCAGTTTTGGGCTACATGGATAATGCTACTATGAACATTTATTTGCAAACTTTTGTGTGGACATATGTTTTGGTTTCTTTTGTGTATATAATTATGAATTTCTGGTTCATATGGTTACTATAACCATGAGGAATTGCCAGATGGTGTTCCATAGTGGCTGTACAATTTTTCAATTCCACCAGAAAGGTATGAGGGTTCCAATTAATCCACATCCTCCTCAACCCTTGTTACTATTCATCTTTCTTAAAAAAGGTTTTATTGTTAAGTAATCTCCACATCCAAAATGGGGCTCAAATTTATAACCCCAAGATCAAAGCATCACATGCTGTCTTGACTGAGCCAATGATACTAGTGGGTATGAAATGATATTTCATTGTGGTTTTAATTTGCATTTTCCTAATGACTAATGATGTTGAATATCTTTTCATGTGCTTATTGACCATTTTTAATATCTTCTTTGGAAAAATGTCTTTTGGACCATTTAAATTGAGTTGTCTATTTATTTATTTATTTATTTATTTATTTATTTATTTATTTAAATGTTTATTTATTTTTGAGGGAGGGAGAGAGAGAGTGTGAGTGGGAGAGGGGCAGAGAGATAGGGGGACAGAGGATCTGAAGTGGGCTCTGTGCTGACAGCAGAGCCCGATCGCGGGCCTGAACCCATGAACCATGAGATTAACACTGGAGCTGAAGTTGGGTGCTTAACTGACTGAGCCACCCAGGCGCCCCGACATATGTCTTTTTATTAGTGAGTTATAAGAGCTCTTTTTTAAAAATCTTTTTTTTCTTTCATTTTTTTTAAATTTATATCCAAGTTAGCATACAGTGCAACAATGATTTCAAGAGTAGATTCCTTAATGCTCCTTACCCATTTAGCCCATTCCCCCTCCCACAACCCCTCTAGTAACCGTCTGTTTGTTCTCCATATTTAAGAGTCTCTTATGTTTTGTCCCCCTCCCTGTTTTTATATTATTTTTGCCTCCCTTCCCTTATGTTCATCTGTTTTGTCTCTTAAAGTCCTCATATGAGTGAAGTCATATGATTTTTGTCTTTCTCTAATTTCACTTAGCGTAATACCCTCCAGTTCCATCCACTTAGTTGCAAATGGCAAGATTTCATTCTTTTTGATTGCTGAATAATACTCCATTTACATATATATACCAGATCTTCTTTATCCATTCATCCATTGATGGACATTTGGGCTGTTTCCATACTTTGGCTATTATCGATAGTGCTGCTATATACATTGGGGTGCGTCTGCACCTTTGAAATAGCACACTTATATTCCTTGAATAAATACCTAGTATTGGAATGATGAGTCATAGGGTAGTTCTATTTTTAATGTTTTGAGAAACCTCCATACTGTTTTCTAGAGTGGCTGCACCAGTTTGCATTCCCCCTAGCCATGCAAAAGAGATCCTGTTTCTCCACATCCTTGCAAACATCTGTTGTTGCCTGAGTTGTTAATGTTACCATTCTGACAGGTGTGAGGTGTTATCTCATTGTGGTTTTGATTTGTATTTCCCTGATGATGAGTGATGTTGAACAGTTTTTCATGTTTCTATTTGCCACCTGGATGTCTTCTTTGGAGAAGTGTCTATTCATGTCTTTTGCCCATTTCTTCACTGCATTATTTGTTTTTTGGGTGTTGAGTTTGATAAGTTCTTTATAGATTTTGGAGACTAACCCTTTTTCTGATATGTCATTTGCAAATATCTTCTCCCATTCTGTCGGTTGCCTTTTAGTTTTGCTGACTGTTTCCTTTGCTGTGCAGAAGCTTTTTGTTTTGATGAGGTCCCAATAGTTCATTTTTGCTTTTGTTTCCCTTGCCTCTGGAGACGTGTTGAGTAAGAAGTTGCTGTGGCCAAGATCAAAGAGGTTTTTGCCTGCTTTCTCCTCGAAGATTTTGATGACTTCCTGTCTTACATTTAGGTCTTTCATCCATTTTGAGTTTATTTTTGTGTATGGTGTAAGAAAGTGGTCCAGGTTCAATTTTTTGCATGTTGCTGTCCAGTTTTCCCAGCACCACTTGCTGGAGAGACTGTCTTTATTCCATTGGATGTTCTTTCCTGCTTTGTCAAAGATTAGTTGGCCATACGTTTGTGGGTCCATTTCTGGGTTCTCTATTCTGTTCCATTGATCTGAGTGTCTGTTTTCATGCCAGTACCATACTGTCTTGATGATTAAAGCTTTGTAATATGTATTGAAGTCTGGGATTGTGATGCCTCCTGCTTTGTTTTTCTTTTTCAAGATTGCTTTTGCTATTTGGGGTCTTTTCTGGTTCCATACAAATTTTAGGATTGTTCGTTCTAGCTCTGTGAAGAATACTGGTATTATTTTGATAGGTATTGAATTGAATATGTAGATTGCTTTGGGTAGTATTGACATTTTAACAATATTTGTTCTTCCTACCCAGGAGCATGGAATCTTTTTCCATTTTTTGGTATCTTTTTCAATTTTTCATAAGCTTTCTATAGTTTTCGGTGTATAGATTTTTCACCTCTTTGGTTATGTTTATTCCTAGGTATTTTATGTTTTTTTGTGCAATTGTAAATGGGATCGATTCCTTGATTTCTTTTTCTGTTACTTCATTGTTGGTGTATAGGAATGCAACCGATTTTTCTGCCTCGATTTTCTATCCTGCAACTTTGCTGAATTCATTAATCAGTTCTAGCAGTTTTTTGGTGGAATCTTTTGGGTTTTCCATATAGAATATCATGTCATCTGTGAAGACTGAAAGTTTGGCCTCCTCCTGGCTGATTTGGATGCATTTTATTTCTGTGTTCTCTGATTTCTGAGGCTAAGACTTCCAATACTATGTTGAATAACAGTGGTGAGAGTGGATATCCCTGTCTTATTCCTGACCTTAGGGAGAAAGATCTCAGATTTTTTTCCACTGATGATGATATTAGTGTTGGGTCTTTCATATATCGCTTTTATGATCTTGAGGTATGATCCTTCTATCCCTACCTTCTTGGGTTTATTTATGAAGAAGGGATGCTGTATTTTGTCAAATGCTTTCTCTGCACCTATTGAGAGGATCATATGGTTCTTGTCCTTTCTTTTATTGAAGTTATGCATCACATTGATTGTTTTGTGTATATTGAACCAGCTCTGCATTCCAGGTATAAATCCCACTTGGTCGTGGTAAATAATTTTTTTAATGTATTTTTGGATCCAGTTGGCTAGTATCTTGTTGAAGATTTTTGCATCCATGTTCATCAGGGAAATTGGTCTATAGTTCTCCTTTTTAGTGGGGTCTTTGTCTGCTTTTGGAATCAAGGTAATGCTGGCTTCATGGAAAGAGTTTGGAAGTTTTTCCTCCATTTCTATTTTTTGCAACAGCTTCAAGGGAATAGGTGTTAACTCTGTCTTAAATGTTTGGTAGAATTCCCCTGAAAAGCCATCGGTCCCTGGACTCTTGTTTTTTGGGAGATTTTTGATTATTAATTTGATTTCTTTACTGGTTATGGCTCTGTTCAAATTTTCTATTTCTTCCTGTTTCAGTTTTGATAGTGTATATGTTTCTAAGAATTTGTCCATTTCTTCCAGATTGCCCATTTTATTGGCGTATAATTGCTCATAATATTCTCTTATTATTGTTTTTATTTCTGCAGTGTTGGTTGTGATCTCTCCTCTTTCATTCTTGATTTTATTTATTTGGGTCCATTCCTTTTTCTTTTTGATCCAAACCTAGTGGTTTATCAATTTTGTTAATTCTTTCAAAGAACCAGTTTCTGGTTTCATTGATGTGTTTTACTGTTTTTGTTTTTGTTTTTGTTTTGATCGCATTAATTTCTGCTCTAATCATTATTATTTCCTGTCTTTTGCTGGTTTTGGGTTTTATTTGCTGTTCTTTTTCCAGCTCTTTGAGGTGTAAGTTTAGGTTGTGTATCTGAGACCTCTTTTCCTTCTTTAGGAAGGCCTGGACTGCTATATACGTTCCTCTTATGACTGCCTTTGCTGTGTCCCAGAGGTTTTGGGTTGTTTTGTTATCATTTTCATTGATTTCCATATACTTTTAAATTTCCTCTTTAACTTCTTGGTTAGCCCATTCATTCTTTAGTAGGATGTTCTTTAGTCTCCAAGTATTTGTTACCTTTCCAATTTTTTTCTTGTGGTTGATTTCGAGTTTCATAGCATTGTGGTGAAAATATGCATGGTATGATCTCGATCTTTTTGTACTTGTTGAGGGCTGATTTGTGTCCCAGTATGTGGTCTATTCTGGAGAACATTCCATGTGCACTGGAGAAGAATGTATATTCTGCTGCTTTAGGATGAAGTGTTGTGAATATATCTGTTAAGTCAATCTGGTCCAGTGTGTCATTCAAAGCCATTGTTTCCTTGTTGATTTTCTGTTTAGATGATCTGTCCATTGTTGTAAGTGGGGTGTTGAAGTCCCATACTATTATGGTATTGTTATCAATGAGTTTCTTTATGTTTGTGATTAATTGATTTATATATTTGGGTGCTATCACATTTGGAGGATAAATGTTTATAACTGTTAGGTCTTCTTGGTGGATAGACCCCTTAATTATGATATAATTCCCTTCTTCATCTCTTGTTACAGTCTTTATTTTAAAGTCTGGATTGTCTGATATAAGTATGGCTACTCTGTCTTTCTTTTGTTGACCATTAGGAAGATAGATGGTTCTCCATCCCCCTACTTTCAATCTGAAGGTGTCTTTAGGTCTAAAGTGGGTCTCTTGTAAACAGCATATAGATGGATCTTGTTTTCTTATCCAGTCTGTTACCCTATGTCTTTTGATTGGATCATTGAGCCCATTGATGTTTATAGTAAGTACTGAAAGATATGAATTTATTGCCATTATGTTGCTTGTAGATGGAATTTCCGGTGGTGTTCTCTGGTCCTTTCTAGTCTTTTTGCTTTTGGCATTTATTTGTTTATTTATTTATTTATTCATTCATTCATCTTTTCTCCCCTCAAAGAGTTTCCCTTAAAATTTCTTGCATGGTTGCTTTAGTGGTCATGAACTCCTTTAATTTTTGTTTCTCTGGGAAACTTTTAATCTCTCCTTCTATTTTGAATGCAGCCTTGCTGGATAAAGAATTCTTGGCTGCATATTTTTCTGATTCAGCACATTGAATATATCATGCCACTCCTTTCTGGCCTGACAAGTTTCTGTGGATAGGTCTGCTGCAAACCTGATCTGTCTTCCCTTGTAGGTTAAGGACTTTTTTTCCCTTTCTGCTTTCATGTTTCTCTCCTTGCCTGAGTATTTTGTGAATCTGACTATGATATGCCTTGTTGATGGCTGGTTTTTGTTGAGTCTCATGAGAGTCCTCTGTGCTTCATGGATTTTGATGTCTGTGTCTTTCCCCAGGTTAGGAAAGTTTTCTGCTATGATTTGCTCACATAACCCTTCTACCCCTGTTTCTCTCTCTTCCTCTTCTGGGACCCCTATGATTCTGATGTTGTTCCTTTTTAATGAGTCACTGATTTCTCTAATTCTCAAATCGTGCTCTTTTTAGTCTTCCTCTTTTTTTCTGCTTCATTATTCTCCATAAGTTTGTCCTCTATATCACTGATTCATTCTCTGCTCTGCCTCATCAATCCTTGCCTCCATGATAGCCATTCAAGATTGTAGCTCAGTTATAGCATTTTTTATTTCATGCTGACTAGCTCTTACTTCTTTTATCTCCATAGAAAGGGATTCTAATCTATTTTTGACTCCAGCTAATATCCTTATTATCATGATTCTAAATTCTGGTTCAAACATCTTGCTTGTATCTGTGTTGACTAAGTCCCTGGCTATTGTTTCTTTGTGCTCTTTCTTTTGGGGTGAATTCCTTCGTTTTGTCATTTTGAAGGGAGAAAAGGAATTAATGAGGTAAAGAAATTTAAAGAAAATTAAAATAAAAAAAATTAAAAACAACACACCCAGACACACACAAAATCAAATAAATGATGCTAGATCCTAGGTGTGTTTTGGTCTGGGTGTTGAAAGGGGCTTGATACATTAGAGAAAAAAGGGGAAAGAAAAAAAAAGGAAATCGTTTGAAAATTTGAAAAAATGAATACACTGAAATAGAATAAAATGAAATAATGGAAGTAAAATAGAATTTGAAAAAATTTACACAAAAGTAAAAAATATAGTAGAAAAAATAAAGAAAAATATTTTTAACAAAAATTGAAAATAAAAATAAATTTTTTCTCTTTCTGTATTTAAGAAAAAGAAAAGAAACGAAAAAGAGAAAAAAAAAAGAAAAAAAGAAAATTGAACAGATGGACCATCGAACAGACTGAAATACGACTGAAATTACTTCGTTTTCCCCTAGAAGTCAAACTATGGAGCGCTTTATAGTCCATAAACTAAGCAGGTGGAAAGACCTGTGTTCCTGAAGAGCCAGTTTGACCCAGTTGGGCAGGGCTTAGTGTAATGGTTTCATTCTCCACTAGATGGCGCTGCTTAGCTTACTGGCGGGGATTGTTGCGGCACTTGTAGGTGTGTATGCGCATGCACGGGCGGGGCAAAAATGGTGTCACCCTGCTATCCATTCTCCAGTATTGGAACTCTGTGCTCTCCCTGGCCAGCAATCGCACACCTATCCTTTGTCTCCGGCTTCCATCCACTCCCTTCTTTTACACTGTCCGTGGCCAAGCCCCAGGCGGTACCTCCCTCCTGAGTTTTATCTCAGATGCGGCTGTGTTTCCAGACCCCTTACTTCTGAGGGACTGTGGCTCTGACCCAGTCTGCCCCTCTGCAGGAGAGTCTCACCAAGCAATGGCCAGGTGCCGGCTGCATCCAGGAACGTTCGCAGGACCGGGCTGCTGCTGACACCCAGAGACTGTGGCTGGGTGCCAGCCTGCCCCAGAAAAAGTTCACGTGACTGTGCAGCAGCAGCATTTCAGGGATTATGGCAAATCACAACATGGCATCTGGCACCAGGTTTCACTCCCAACAACCTTGTTCCAGCACCAGCGAATGTGGTTGTTCTCCCGGGTCCACTGAGGCCTTTGCCTGTGGGGGGGGCCACACAGCCTCTACCAGATGTCCTCCCAGTAGGGGAACCGCCTCTTCCCATGTGGCCTGAAGACCTCCAGACTTCACTCTGCTCCTGGGGATTCGCCCTTCCCACCAGAGCACCGCCAGGTATCGAGCTGTGGAGTTTCAGACTCTGTGCTCCCCCTTATAGAGTCTTAATGGAATTTAAACCCTCTCCTTTCTCCCTTTTCAGTCCTTGTGGCTGTTTCCACTTTTCCACTTTCTCTCCAGCTGCTTTGGGCGGGTGCTTTTCCTGTATTTTCCTCCCTCCCCCCCCCCCCCCCTGCCTCGTTCCCATCCTCTCTCCGCATGCTAAAACAGCTCCCTGCCTTACTTGGCTTCTTTTTCCCCCAGTTTATCTCTCTGCGCCATGTACCTGCTGAGTTCTGTGGTTCAGGTTGTACAGATTGTTGTGTTAATCCTCAAATCAGTTATCTAGGTGTGCAGGATGGTTTAGTGTTGATCTGGCTGTATTTCATAGATTTGAGACACAAAAAAATCTTCCATGCTGTTCCACCATTTGTCTCCTCCCCATAAGAGTTCTTTTTATAATCTGGATACATATCTTTATTCAATATATGATTTGTAGATATTTGCACTCATTCTGTTCTCTTTTCCACTTTTCTTTCATGGTGCCCTTTGAAGCACAAATGTTTTAAATTTTGTTGAAGTCCAGATTATCTGTTTTTGTTTTTGGTCATGTTTTTAGTGTCGTATCTAAGAATCCTTTGTAAAATCTGAGGTAATGAAGATTTACTTCTGTGTTTCCTAAGAGTTTTATAGTTTTAGCTCTTACATTAGGTCTGATCCATTTTGAGTTAATTTTGTGTAAGATGTGACGTGTAAGATGTGAGGTGTGGGTTCAACTTCATTCTTTTGCATGTGACTATCCTGCTGTCCCAGCATCATTTATTGAAAAGAATTTTTTCCCAACTGAATGGTCTTAGCACCCTTATCAAAAATCAGTTGATCCTAGACACATGGTTTTAATTTTGGACTCATGATTCTATTCTTCTGATCTATGCCAATCCTGTGCCACTACCATACTATTCTGATTACTGTTGTTTTTAGTAAAGTTTTGAAATCAGGAAGTGTGAGTCTTCCTACTTTGTTCTTTGCAATTCCATATTAAAGTTATAATCAGCTTGTAAATTTCTACAAAAGTCAGCTGGAATTCTGATAGGAATTATGTTGAATCTGCAGATTAATTTGGGGAATATTGCCATCTTAATGATATGAAATCTTCCAATCCGTGAATATGGCAAGTTTTCCAATTTATTTAGAACTTTAATATCCTTCAACAACGCTTTGTAGTTTTCATCATATGAGTTTTTCACTTTTAAAATTTGTTCCTAAGTATGTTATTCTTTTTGATGCAATTGTAAATATCCTTGTTTTCTTAATTTCATTTTTTATTGTTCATTGCAAGTGTATAGAAATACAATAGATTTTTGTATATTGATCTTGTATTCTGTAATCTTGCTGAACATGTTTATTAGGTATAATAGATTTTTAGTGGATTCCTTAGTGTTTTCTAAATATAAGATCACATTTTATGCAAATAGAGGTAGTTGTACTTCTTCCTTTCCAATACGGATGAGATTTATTTCTCTTTTTCTTGCTTGATTGCCTAGGCTAGAACCATCAGTACAATGTTGAATAGAATTGGGGAAAGTGAGCATACTTATCTTGTTCCTGACCTGAGAGGGAAAGCCTTCAGTCTTTTACCATTGAGTATTATGTTCACCATGGGTTTTGAAGCTCTTCTTTAACTTGTCTTAATTTATCTTTATAACTTTTCCCCCACTACAAATCTTGGCATGCCTGGTTGCCCAACTCTACAATCCTAACCTTATTCACAAAGACCTGGTTGTCTAAATAACCTGGATATTTTTTATCCTTTTATTTACATGCACTATTTATTTTTGCCTCTGTACCCATTGCTCATATAGTTACAAAGAATTCCCTATTTCCTCCAACAATCTAGCTCATATACTTCCTCGGGATAAAGCTCAATTTCCCAGATCATTGCACCACCACCTCTTCAACAGATACAAGTAGACACACATACACATGGAGACACACATACACACATCATGTGATTCCCTGACTCCTCACTTCCCTGGGTACTTGAAGCTAATTTACATTTTGTTTCAGCTCATACCACTTTGTGAATGTTCTTTTGTTATTTCAGATATCTTTGTCTTGGCTCCACCAACTGCACTGTAGATATCTATCCAGAATAAGGAGCTGGAACCCTGTATTTTAATATTATCCATGACAGAGTGTAACACAAAGGCTCATAGGAACAAGAAGTGCTCCATAAAAGCTGACTGACCAGTCAATTTTGCTCTCAGAAGGACCTCTAGTTCCTTGTAGGACACTATGAAAATCAGAGACTGCCTAGATGCCACTCATACCTCTGTCAGTGCCTCATTTCTATTTCCAATCCATTTCTCTTCTCCTTATATTGGCTGATTTTCAGAGGGAGATAATTGGCTCCATCAATTTTTATAGCTTAATGAAAGTCTCAGCCATGTTTACCTGCTTTCCTTCCAGGGTAAATGCATCACAAGCCAAAGCAAAGTCATCCCCATAGCCCTTGTTTAGAAAATGTGTGATTTTCATATTGTCTCCATTAAAGCAATATAGTCTACTAGCTATGACCTCAAACATGACCTTCTTTAGAAATGAGTGCCTCTTAGCATGAAATATTTATTCTTAAGGCCAGACCCATGCTGGGGTTTGAAGGTTTGTAACAAAGTTCCCAGATTCCTGAGCACATTGCCTGCTGTTGTTTTCTTTCTTGTGGCATTTGCCTGTTTTTGTGTGTGTGTGCTTTACTGCAACTAAAATATTGACATCTCCCTGCCCTACCCCATTAACTATGGAAAATGCCATAGAATGGAAATCTTTTGCAATAAGCATACCACAGACATCAGAGTGTAGGGCTTGGTCTTGCTGTCTTAACAGCTAAAGAGGCTGGCTGCATACCAGTTTTAGGAGAAAAATGGTTTTTATTAGGTACTTGCTGAGCATATAGCCTGTGTCAGGCGTGGGGGGATAGGCAAGTAAATACACTGATGCTGCTTTACAGCAGTTTACAGTCTCAATGGGGTGATAAGACTAACATACCTCAAAGAGAGAACTATTAAGTTAGAGAGTGTGTGATAATTGCTAAAACAAGGGGAGAGGAACATACTGTCAGAGTGACTTGGAGTCAGTGAAGACTTTTGAAAGAAGTTGAACCCTTAAGTTTGACTTGGAAAGATTTTGATGGAGAGAAGAGTGAGAGGGATGCAAAGAAACTAACATAGGGTTGACGATATAAAGAGGCTGACTAAGAGGTTTGAAGATCCATATCAGGGACCATTTGGAGATAATATCAGTAAAATAAGTGTAGATTGGAGTGTATCTTGAGTGGATAGAATTACAGAATATCAGAGCTGGAAAATCTAATATTGCTAATAGCTAATATTGCTAATATTCAAGCTGGAGCTGGAATTCCTAGTCCAGTGTGTAGTTCCTATAGTTTTCATTAGATTTTTTTTAATCCATGGAGTTTTCTTTTCTTCAAATGGAATCTTATATAAAGAATCCCAATACATAAATATACAAAAGCAAAAATACTTTGGTTGCTTTTGGGTGAGATCAAGATGAACCCAATTCCTACATTTTAAGAGTGAGACAACTGAGATACAGGGACAGAAAATGACCTCCATGTCATTAAATCCAGTGGACATTTCTCAGTGCACATCTTGCTTGGCTTCTTAGCAGCATACTACATTGTTGACCACTCCCGTTTACTCAACATACTACACTCCTTTCTTATTCTTCTATGATACAGCTTTTCTGATTTTCCTCTTACTTCCTGACCTTTTCTTTTCCATCTCATTTGAGTGCTTATTCTCCTACATTTAGACTTCAAATGTTGGATTTCTTAGGACTTGAACATCAGCCCTTTCTACTTATTGTCCTACATTCTCTGCCTAGGCAATCTTATTTGATGGCTTTAAGTCTAATCTAAATGATGGCAACACTCAAGTTATACTTCCATCCCCTGCTTCTCCTCAATTACTGATTAGGTATCTCTATAGGGATATACCACATGTGCTGTAAACTCAAAATTTCTGAAACTAAACTCCTCTGTCCCTCTCTACAGTCCTTAAAGTTCGTACCTTCTCTTGTGTGTTCTTTATCTCAGTGAATGGCATCACCAACCACCCAGTTTCTTATCCCCTAAACCAAAGACTCATCCTTAACACTTTTTTTCTCCTCTCTTACTTTTCAATCATCAAGTCCTGTTCATCTTATGTCCTTAATATCTCGTGAATCTCTCCACTCTTCTTCATTTCCTTTACTGCACCAGACTACCACTCCCCTCCAGGCCACCTGTATTTCTCTGTTGACCTACTACAATAACTCCATTGTCTCCCTGCATCTACTCTTTCCCTATCTGCCAATCCTTTCTCTACATTACAACTGAAGTGTACTTTTAAAGCATAAATATGATGTCATTTCCCTGCTCAAAAGCCTTCAGTGGTTTCCCAGTGCCTAAGGAAAATGTCTAAATTTATTACACATTTTAGAAAACCTTTTATGACCTGGCATCTGTCCACTTGCTCAATTTCATTTTTGTTTGCCATACTTATTTCTCTTTTACAATGATAGCCTCACAGTTTTGGACTGTTTTATGGGTTTCTACTGACTAGAACTATAATCTGCCCACATCCTGCCAGACCAACTTATCCTTCTGGTTTCAGCTGAAATTTCACCACCAGTGGAAAGTCTTCCTAACTCCACTCCCACTCCCAAGTCCAGGAAAAATGTCCCTTCATTGTAGTCTCATGGTAACTTGAGAGGATAACCTTTCACAGAACGTATCACACATTATTATAATTGCTGCTTTAATTGTGTATCTCCTTAATTATCCCATAAGCTCAGTGAAGGCGAGGTCCATCTTGACTACAAATGTATCCTCAGTGTGTAGCATGGTGCCTAAAATGTAGTAGGTTCTTTAGAAATATCTGCTGAATGAATACATGAATGAATGAATCACACCATTCATCAAAGCTTCTACCACCTTTCAAAAAGCTTAACAAAATGTAGTGACAATGCTAAGCTTGGCTATAATTTCCCCATTTTAATTTGTTATTTGATTTCTTCTTAAAGGGATACACTTTTAGATCTTGGAAAATCTTTGCAAATGCCAAGGGCATGATTTGTATGATGATTAGATATTTGGTCAAGATGATTGTGGCTGAAAATCTTTCCAATTACCCTGTGGGGAGGGCCTTCCTTTTGACTTATAATTATGGTTACCTAACTTTTGCAAAGATTCGCTGGGGAAATTAAAAAAACAAAAGATAATTAAAAAATAGGAGATGGCACATTAAACTAACATAGTCAACTAAGGCACGGGCTCTCTCCCTTTTCAGCTATTTGTCATTTATGAACCTCAAGGTATTTTGCTGACAAGGGGCTATTTTCTATATGTTATGGGCATGCTGACAGGAGGCTAGAACACAGGAAGACACAGAAGAGAAATGAGAGACCATTAAAGGCCAATTCAGCAAGTGAACATTTCAACCTCATGAACTTCTAAATTCTGTGAATTTCATTTTTAATGAAGAGGGGGAGCCAATTTCAAGCTCTGGGGAAAGAATCTTGCCTTTTCAATTGCCAGGCAGGTCAGCAGGGTTGCAGGGCAGCTTTCTAGAAAGGCCTCTGTGGCCTCAGTTCCAAATCTTAGACAACAGCTGTTGGCTGAAAGATCTTCTTGGATTCCTGAGCCTGTGGTCTATAGTGAAGAAATCATACCATGGCTGACAAAGAAGTGAGCTCTACCTCCAGCTTTTCATAGAAAGGTAGATTGAATGTTCCAACTCATTCCAGATGCTCTGTCTTCAAAGCTCTTACCTAATACCCAGGGTAGCCCGCTGCCCTTTAAAAGACAAAAATCAGCCTCCACTCTGATTAAACAACACGTGAGTTGAGCACTAGATGCTTCATGATGCCAGACTGAACAGCTTGGAAATGGGAGAGCCTGCCTGTCTCTGATGGTTCCCCTCAAGCTATCTGTTCCCAAGAGATTTTCCATTTAGATAAATAAAAAATAATACCAAAGAGGGAGAAATTATGCATTTTGTGGCACCAGAAAGTCATCAGATAGGTTCAGAGAAAGTATTTTTGGAAACACTAAGGAAATGGTCGTAAGCACTTTGGCTTTTATAGACATTCTGAGTCTTCTAGGACACCAGCACCCTTATAATCACTTCTGTTGTCCATAGCTCCTAACTTTACCTAAAACTGACTCTCCTCAGAAGTGCCCTAACTCTGAGTAATTTGTTACCCGAAGCATTAGAGAGCTAATTCACTCAAATCCTCCATTGCACTTAAAAACTTCCCTATCCTATTATCTTGAGTAGGGGACTGTATTAACTTCCTAGGGCTGTTGTAGCAGAGTACAATGAACTGGGGGGCTTGGAACGACAGTTCTCAGTTCTGGAGGCCATAAATCTGAAAATAAGGTGTCAGCATGTCCATGCTTCTTTTTATTTTTTTAAATGTTTATTTTGTTTTTGAGAGAGAGAGAGAGCATGAGGAGGGGAGGGGCAGAAAGAGACAGAGACACAGAATTCAAAGCAGGCTCCAGGCTCTGAGCTGTCAACACAGACCCTGACACGGGGCTTGAACTCATAAACCGGGGGATCATGGGCTGAGCCAACATCAGATGCTTAACTGACTGAGCCACCCAGGCACCCCCTGAATTGTTGAGTAATTTGAAAGAAGTTATAAATAATGCATGTAATATATGAATACGTTCAATAAAAATATTATTTATCATCTCTTTGTTACGCATTTTTTCCACCTCTTTTTTATGGAAGCAACCATTATTATCAGTTTGGTTGTATACTTCCAGAACTTTTTCTGTTCATTTACATGTAAATATAGTTTTCTTGAAGCTTTGATAGAATATGTCAGTAAAACCACTGGAACTTTTTTGTGGGGGGGGGGATTAGAAAATTTTGGCTACTAATAAAATTTCTTCTGTAGTTTTTGGTTTATTCAACATTCTTTGTTATTCTTGGGCTGATTTTGGTAATTTGTATATTCCTTGAATCTGTCCTGTTTTTTAAGGTTTTACATTGATTGTTATTAAATTGTACATGGCATTCTCCTGTAATTGTTAAAGTCTCCAGTTTATTTCTTTTGTGTTCCTCATATAGTTTATTTTGCTGTCTCTTTTTTTAAATCATCATATTTGCTAAATTCTTGTTTATATTATTTGTTAATAGTATTTTAAAAAATTAAAAAAATTTTTTTAAGTAGGCTTCATGCCCAGTGTGGGGCCCAATGTGGGGTTTGAACTCACAACTCTGAGATGAAGAGTTAGATGCTTAACCAACTGAGTCACCCGGGTGCCCCTATAATAATATTTTTAAATAAATATTTTTAATAAATATATTTTAAATATATTATTTTTATTTGTTTATATTAATTATTTCGAGAGTACTCATTTTTGGTATTTTATTTAGTTTTTTGAGTTTTATTTTCTATTTATCAGTGTATATTTTTATCTGTATAATTTTTTCATTTTAACTTCATTAGACTTATTTTATCGTTTTCTTTCTACTGTCTTGAGTTGACAGCTTAGTTCATTTATTTTCAATCTTTATTTCTAATATGTGATTTTAAGACTAAATTTATTTTTGAGTACTATTTGGCCACATCCCTAAGTTATTTATTTACAATTTTTATTGAAGCATAACATATATATAACAAAGTGTACAAATCAGAAGTGTTTATCTCAATGAATTTTGACAAACTGAATACACCCTGGTCAGGAAACCGAACATGACCAGTATCTCAAAAGCCCCCTCTTGTGCGCATTTCTGTCATCACCAACCCACACCTATAGGAGTAAACATTGTCCTAATTTATAATGCTGTATAGATTACTGTTGCCTGCTTTTGAACTTTATGTGAATGTAACAATACAGTATATACTCTTTGAGTCGGGACATTTACACTTAACATTGTATTTTTAAGATTCATCCATATTGTTGTAGGTAATGATTCATTATCCTTGCTGTGTAGTATTTCATTGTGTAAATATTCAACAATTTATTTATCCATTTAATTATTGATGGATATTTGGATTGTTTCCTGTTTTTAGCAATAACAAATAATGCTTCTTTGAACCTTCTTTTACATATATTTAGGTAAGCATATGCATGCATTTCTCTTGGGTATATACATATGAGTGGAATTGCTGGATTGTAGGTTACATATGTTTTAAGTGGTTTCATGCCAGTGTCCCTAAGTATTTACACTAAATAGTTTATGAGGTTTTCATTTGCTCTGTGTCCTCACTAACACTGGGTATTTTTCTGTCTTTTTTCATTTTAGCCATTTCATTGTGAATGGTATTAAATTGCTGTTGTTTCCACAATGATTAATGAAGTTGAGTACCCATTCCTAAGGTTTTGAGATTAGTTAGTTCTATTTTAAATAGTTTATAATTCCAATTTTATTTATAGTTTAGTTTAAAAGTTATTTAGAATTGTGTTCATTAAATTTTTCCAGGTATTTGGGTGCCTGGGTGGCTCAGTCGATTAAGTGTCTGACTTTGGCTCAGGTCATGACCTCCCAGTCTATGAGTTGAAGCCCCGCGACGGGCTCTGTGCTGACAGCTCAGAGCCTGGAGCCTGCTTGGGATTCTGTGTGTGTGTCTCTCTCTCTGCCCCTTCCCCACTTGTACTCTTTCTCTCTCTCTCAAAAATTAATGAACATAAAAAAATTTACATTTTTCCAGGTGTAAAGATTTTAAAGCATTTTCTTTTTTGTAGTTGGTTCCTATTTTATTGCATTGAGAACAGTGAATATAGCCTACAAGATATTATGTTTTTTGGAATTTGATATCTTCTTATGGTCTAACAAATTATCATTTTTGGTAAATAATTGTATATGTTTAAAAGAAGGTATATTCTCTGTTGAGTGCAAAGTTCTATGTATTGTGTTATTCAAATTTTCTTTATCCTTAATTTTTGTCTAATTGATCTCTCAGTTTCTTAGAGAAATGTGTTAAATTATTGTATTATGATTGTGGTTTATATAAAGCATGGTGTGTTATTGTATACTTATTAGTTTATGTTTCTGTATTTTGATTCTCTGCACATAGGTGTAGAAAAGTTCATAACTGTTTTCTTTGTGGAGTGTTTTTTAAATCAAAATGATGTTTCTGTCTTTATCTATGAATTATTTTTGCTTTGAATTTATATTTCATCTGCTCTTGATATTGCCACACTGGTTTTATTTTTGTTGTCATTTGTCTGGCATTATCTTTCCCTAGTTCTTTATTTTCAATCTACAAGAGTCATTTTAAGTGTGTCTTTTGATAACATCTAGTTGGATCATTTTTACTGTCTTTAAATAGATAAGTTTAATTCTTTCACATTTACAGTGATTACCTATAGGTATAGTTATTCCTTTCTTATTTCCTGTTACAAACCTATCATGCTGCCATTTTGTTAACTTTTTCCTTCTTCTTTTTAAAAAAAGATTTGATCTTTTAAGTAATGTCTCCACCCAACATGGGGCTTGACCTGACAACTCCAAGATCAAGAGTCACATGCTCCACCGACCAAGCCAGCCACATGCCCTGCTTCTGCTTTTTGTTGAATGGATGGAGCTTTTTTATTCCCCTCCCCTCTTCCATGTGGGTAAATTATACATTTTATTTTTATGTTTTATTAATCACCCTTAAATTGTTAACATGCACATAAAGATATATTTTTAACACTAGAATTAGTAAGTATCTAATTCATCTTCCTGAAAAGATAATAACCTTAGCTTTACTACCCTCTGCTTTCTTTTTTTTTTTAATTTTTTTACATTTACTTATTTTTGAGAAACAGAGTGAGATAAAGTAAGAGTGGGGGAGGGACAGAGAGAGAGGGAGACACAGAATCCAAAGCAGGCTCTGGGCTCTGAGCTGTCAGCACAGAGCCCGATGCAGGGCTTGAACCCACAAACTGGGAGATCATGACCTGAGCGGAAGTCAGACGCTTAACCGAATGAGCCACCCAGGCGCCCCCCCCCACTTTCTTTTTTTTAAGTTTATTTATTTATTTTGAGAGAGAGAGAGGAGAGAGAGAGAGGGAGAGAGAGAGAGAGGGAGAGAGAGAATGAGTCAGGGAGGAGCAGAGAGAGGAGGAAAGAGAGAATCCCAAGCAGTCTCCATGTGTCAGTATGGAGCCTGATGCAGGGCTCAATCTTATGAACCATGAGATCATGACCTGAGCTAAAATCAAGAGTCAGACACTTAACTGACACCCAGACACCCCTACCCTCCGCTTTCTATCCCCTATTCTCTTATTGATAGTTTTAGGTTTAAGTCTCACTACTTCCTACTGGATTCAATTTTCTCCTTTGTGTAATTCATCCACCAGTACTTCTTTCAGTATGAGTTTGTGGTTGGTAAAATTTCTGAATCGTTCCAGGGCTGAAAATGTCTTTATTTTACCTTACTTAAAATTTTTTTTTAATGTTTATTTATTTTTCAGAGGGAGAGAGAGAGAGAGAGAGAGAGAGAGAGAGAGAGAGAATGAGTGGGGGAGGGACAAAGAGAGGGAGACACAGATTCTGAAGCAGGCTCCAGGCTGAGCTGTCAGCACAGAGCCCCATGCAGGGCTTGAATTCACGAACTGTGAGATCATGACGTGAGCCGAAGTTGGACGCTTGACTGACTGAGCCACCCAGCCACCCCTACTTTATTACTTCTTGATTGATAAAATTCTAGGTTTAGAAGGATGTTCCATTAGCAATATGAAGTGCTCCTTGTTTTCTTACATTCTGTGTTGCAGATGGAAGTCTCATTTCAAATTGATTGTCATTCTTTTCTGATAATCTGATTCTTCTTTCTGTTCATTGGTAGCATTTAGCACTGTAAGCTTGGTTTCTGAAATTGCACTATAATGTGTCTAAGGGTGTGTGCATGTGTATAATTTATCCTGCTTGGTCCTTGATGGTCATTTTCAATCAAAGACTCATTATAATTCAATATGGGAAAGTTTTGGCAATTATTTTTCAAATATTTATCAAATATTGCCTCCTATTTTGTCTGTTCTCTTCTTTTGAAACACCTCTTAGACTGGTATTAAAACTTCTCGATCTGTCCTCTGAGTCTTTGTATTTTCACAGTTTCTATCACCTTGACTCTTTGGGTTCTCTTGGGTAACATCTCAGTTCAGTCTTACAGCTTACTTATTTGCCTTTCCTGTAAATCTGCTATTTCATGTAATCTGCTATTTAGTCTATCTATTGAGCTATTTATTTCAATAGTTCTATTTTCATTTTTCAGATATCTAATTAGATTATTTAAAAAATAATCTTCAGTTCTTATTCAAAAGCATTTATTCTTGTTCTATGAATGTGATATCCTTCCATGTCCCTCTGAGGGAATAAACTGAATTTATGTGAAGGTCTCATTCTGATTTCTCTTTAATTTTGTTTCCTATAACTTAAATTCTTTCATTTATTGAGTTTGTTGTTTCATTCAATGGTGTGAGTTTTCCTTAAATGTTTTAGCCTCTGTGCAGTCTGCTTGAGGGACTAGATGGAAGTGGCTACTGTTGTTGTGACTGTTTTAAGGGACCATACGACATATTGCTGGTGAGAGTACATGGGTGGCTATTCTTTTGGATGTGGGTGTTTTCTAGGGGTTGCTAGCCTCCTGAATAGGGTTGCCAGATTTAGTAAATAAAAGAATTCCTGGTTAAATTTAAATTTCAGATAAGCAGTGAACTTTTTTTGTGTAAGTATGTTGCACATATTGCATGTTAAAACCTTAAATGTTAGAAGTTTTAAATTTATATTTAAATTTCAGTTAAATTTGATGTTCAGACAAATACTGGATGATTTTTTAGTATTAGTATGTCCCATGCAATATATGGGACACAGTTATAGAGCTGAAATCTTTCTTGCTTATTTACAATTCAAATTTGACTGGGTATCCTATAATTTGTCTGAAATCTTACACTCAAAGCATTGTCGTCTCTTTGATTTAAGGTCCCATACTTACTGCTCCCACCTGGAGGCAGACACTGTTGCTATTTTTACTATTACCTGGCCTGTGAAGGAAGGAAGTGGGAGGGATGACAGAACCGATTACCCTATTTGATTTTGCTTAATCATCTGATAGTTATCCTTGAGCTCTTCCTATTTCTACCACCTGAAGGCATGAAGCATCCTTTTTACTGCTGTCTTCTACCACTACAGATTTTTACTGATTATATTGCGGGCTGTAGTTTCTCTTTAATACTATTCCACCTGCTTTATATCTTTCAAGGATTCCTCTATATTTCAGTGGTTTTGGTGCTGGATGGAAAGACTGAAACATGTATTAATTAGGTCTTTCATCTTGAAGTTCACAATCCTGCACCTTTATCTACCAGATGATACTATCTTTACTTATTTCATGGGATGATCTTTAGTTCTGGTTGTTTGAGGTCTTTTGCAAGGAAGAAACTGGGTAGTTGGTGTCACCCTTGCAGCCAGGCTCTAGGGGCAAACAGAACTCTATGAAATAGAATGGAAGGTGGCATTTGTTGAGAGGAGGAGCAACTCACCTGTGGCAAATGATCTTTGCTAAAGGAAGTAAAGAGATCATGCTGCTTCTATAGGCACTGGATGCAGTGATCTGGTTTTGAACCCCAGTCACCACTTACTAGTTTTGTGACCTTGGACTGGTTATTTAACTCCTCTGGGCTTCAGTTCCTCATCTGCAAAAGGGGATATTAGCTTTTTTCCTGATTCTAACATTTTAACACTTCTGTGTTTGATATGTATATTCTAGTTAGTGTGTGTGATCCATATAGGATTTGTTAAATTAATACTGAATCTTAAAATCAATGGAATCTTAGAATCAGGACTAGGGTGCTACTACCTGTTTCATAGAGTTTTGTAAAGATTCAGTGAGGTAATGTATGTGAAGGGCCTAGCGGAGTGCCTAGCACATAAATAAGTGTTCAATGAGTATTAACTCAGTGTTTGTGAGAGCATAAGATACTGACCTGGGTCTGAGAATAGATCCTGGGTCTTAAGAGGGGAAAGGCCTTTGGGTACCCTGACAGTGACAAATAGTAAGAATTTTAGACTTGACTTTAAACTAGCTCACAGGGTAAGCCTTTATTTGTAAAGATTTTATTTTTAAGTAATCTCTATACCCAACAGGGGGCTTGAAGTCACAACCCTGAGATCAAGAGTCGCATGCTTCACCAACTGAGCCAGTCAGGCGCCTCTCATGGGATAATCTTTTGACTGGGAACAGGAGCTGCAGTAATCCTCCAGTTAGAAAATCAGGCTAGCTTTGTCTGAATGCTCTGGATACATTTGTTCTGCTTAATTTATACCTCCTAGAAGCAATATAATTAGTAAATATAAAGAACTCATGGCTATTTTCTGGACAAGCGACCAGTCAGGAACAGCTGCTCCTATTCTGGTCCATGGATCCTATTAGTGAAAACTCCAGAGTAGTGTGCACAAGAAAGGAAGCAAAGAGTGAACATGTTTGTGTTCTTTTTTAATAGTTTACTTGTAACATTGGACAGTCACATAAGCCTTGAGCTCTGTGCAGTTGTGTTTAGGATTTATCTGCATGGTATAAAGTCTACAGTGTCAGGAATGATTGGTTTGCTTTTGGCTTTGGGTGACTCCAATCAATAATTACACCTATTGATCAAAGGCATACATTAAAAACATTAATTTACATTGAGCACCTTAACTTCATAAAATGGCAACAACTGAATTGGCTGAAATTGATTTCCTTTTTGTTTTCAAAAGAAAAATTCTCAGTGCTGTGGATATCCTCAGTATGATTCAGAGCTCAAAGGTGGTTAATTATCCACCAATATCACAGAGAAGAGAACTCTGCAAACATATTATGGTGCAAATTAGAATCCTAGGGGAGGTTGTTTGCACGTCCTTTCTAAAGTTCATTTCCTGGGGTAGGGACCTCTTTCTGGCCTTGGAAGGAGCTGAACATGAGGAATAGTGCCGTGGTCAGTGAGGAAAATGCCTTGGCTTCACAAGATGGCTGAGGTGACTTTTCCAGGGTTAGCGTGCTCTTACTCCAAGCTGAATTCATTATGCTTGCCTAGGAAGCTGAACAAAGACAAGCTAGGTCTGCTGCTGGGGCCAAGGATGCCATGCAGTTGTTTTCCAGCTGTATTTGGTAGAGATTTAGGGTTCCATGGGTGATGCTCAGGAGATTCTGGGTACAGAGGTTGAGGGAGGCTTAATTTATGAGATTATTGGCTCTATCCTTATTTCAAACAATGATTTTGTGTTGTCATCGTCAACATTGTCCCTAAATAAACTCACAGTTATAGCCTAGCCTGGTTCTGTTTTTGTTGATGGAACAACCCCCTCAAGCACATGCATACAGGGTATTTGGCTGATTCCCCTTTTTCCGGAGGGTTTCTTTTAGCCAGCAGCCGTAGCCCTACTTTCCTCAACCTACATATCTGAAGCCTATTTGTGATAGATTGCATTGATGGAGGGATGCTTCATCCCTCCCATTGTAGGCAGTATGCTCTGTCCCATCTTTGGACTCTAGGCTCAGCCATATTATGCTTTGCCCAACTGGATGTTAACAAACATGGTGGAAGCAGAAGCTTCCATTTCCTCCTGCTCACTCCTGCACCTGTGCTCTTGCTCCCTTGCCACATCCATGGGAACATGCTTAGGCTAGCCTGCTGGAAGTATGTGAAAAACCATCCCTCACTCAAGCTGAGGCCAAACTAGATCAGCCATCAGCCAGCTGATCTCTAGACATGAATGAGCCTAGCCAAGACCATTTAGCTGACTTCAATTGACTGTAGACATGAACAAATCCAGCCTAGATGATCAAGATTTTCCAGTTACACTGTATACTTGAGAGCAATAATAAGTGATTGTTGTTTTGAGCTACTGAGTTTTGGGGTGGTTTATTGTGGCAGTAGGTAACAGATACACTCCCAATCACTGAGGCTTGGCTCTAATCAGTGCAAAGCATTTCCTAGCAACTCTTACAGAAGAGGATACTCTTTTTTCAGAAATATAGCACTTACTGATTGTGCCGCGCATTTAGACATTTTGATTTTCGGCATTATTTTACAACTATATTTCACTGACTCCAAGATGCCATTGGTGGAAAAACACACCATTATCTTATGAATCACTAAGAAAAATAAAATGCCACCAAATATACTACAGCATGCCACTCATTAGAAGACACATCCTAATTTTAGAACCTTTAAAATGTGTTTTTTAGAATCCGTGAAATGTGGTAATTAACTCTTCAGAGTTTTATGTCTTATTTGTCCAATAAAATTATCATTGAGGACAAATTCTGGGCTTTCATTTTCTTTGAGGAGCAGCATAGTTAGTATAGCTTTGGAATAAGGCTGACCCTTGTTCAGATTCTTGTTTACTCACTTAACCAGTATGAGCTGAGGCAAGTGACCTAAATTCTTTGAGCCCCAGTTTCCTCTCTATAAAGACAGAGATAACATTTCTTATCTTAAAAGGTCACTGTGGGAATTTATCAGATCATGCAAAGAACATGGTGGGTATTTGAAACAATGTTTAGTTTCTTTGATTAGGTAATACAGGTACATGATAAAAATTTCAAAATGTACACAAGGGAATGTGTTGCAAAATGAGCCTCCTACTCACCCCTGTCCCCCAGTCATTCACTTTTCCTCCCAGGAGATAACCACAACCACCAGTTTCTTGAAAATTTTTCCAGAAGTGTTTATAGTAGTCATTAAAATTAGTTTCTTTCCCTCTTTTGAACGCCATGACACCTCGTAGAAAGCTGGGTCCTTCATAAAGGCCAAGGTGCTGATTACTCATTACTATCTAGAACTCCAGATGGAAATAAGTAGTACGGGAAATCGGATTGAATAGACCAATGTCAGATGTTTCTGGGGGAAAAATGTTTGTCAGTCCATATTCACATAATTTCCTCTGTTTTTTTTTCGTAAGTGCTAAGTGCAGAAAATTTCAATTAATAGAGGGCTCATTACTTGCGTGCAAGTTAATGTAAGTTTTACTGTAACTGCCACTTCTTCAAAAGTGCTGAGGCAGGGAATGCAGACTTCACTTACCACAACTGAAAAGCTAGCCAAGCAGAGGAAACCAAACTAATAATGTGGCTGATATTGTCAACTGCTATACATACGCAGATAGAGGAAACCTGTATTGACATAATAATAATAAATATGTAAAAAAAAGTTCATGGTTTACCAATAAAATCATTTACCATGTTGCTGACTTTACTGGAAAAATGATGCTTTATAACCAGTCCTCGATTTGATACCTAATTAAAAATTCACTAGGCTCAACTTCAAGCACCTCAAGCTATATTAAAGTCACTGCTATACCAATGGAGGCATAATATCATTTAAAACCAAAGCAAGTATGATCATTTATTTAAAGCTTAGAAATAGTTCTGAAAATTGCAGAGTTGCAAAAAATCTGTGGCCATATACAGAGGAAAACAGCAACGTGGTTTAGTGGAAAGAACTAGGGACTCAGAAGGATCTGGTCTCAGTTATGGCTCTGTAGTGTTCACATTGTATGGTCTTGGGTAAGTCACTTCTCTCTGGCCCCTGGTTTCATGGCTGGTATAATGAAGATAATATATATGTATATTTTAACCTTGCAGGATTTTTTTAAAACTTTTAAAAATTTATTTTTGAGAGAGACAGAGACAGAATGCAAGTAGGTTAGGGGCAGAGAGAGAGGGAGACACAGAATCTGAAGCAGACTCCAAGCTCTGAGCTGTCAGCACAGAGCCCAACGCGGGGCTTGAACTCATGAGCTGTGAGATCATGACCTGAGCCAAACTCGGTTGCTCAACCGACTGAGCCACCCAGGCGCCCCTAACCTCGCAGGATTTTTGTGAGATTCAATAAGATGATATATGTAAACTAGTTCAAATGGTACAAAATAGTACCTGAATGTAGTTCCAAAAACATTTAGTGAACTCTTACCATATGCTAAGGACAGCATGGTGCCCAAGGAAATATAGGTAAACAAGCCAAAATCCTTGCCCTTGAGGAACTCATAGATGAGCAGCCAGAAATGCTAGTGTGGTGTCATTAGAGTTGCTAGGTAAAATACAGGATGCCTAGTTAAGTTTGAACTTGAGATAAATAAGAAATAATTTCTAACATAAATATGTTCTAAATATCACATGGGACATACTTCTAACAACAATTATTCATTGTTCGTCTGAAATTCAAATTTAACTGGGTGTCCTGTATTTTTATTCGCTAAATTTGGCAACCCTATTTATCACATAATAGCAGAATTATGTAGAGTAGAGATGCTGTGCAGTGGAGAAATTAATGAATTCTGTCTTGAGGTATCAGGGAAGTCTTCATGGAGGAGATGAAGTCAGATGAACAAGCATTTGACAGGTGAATGTGTTTGTGTGGGGCAGGGAAAGGAGGAGAGGGCATTTCAGACAGAGAGAGAGAAAATCAGCAGCACAAGGCAAGGAACACCTGGAGAGGGTAAGCCACTCCAGGCTTTCCAGGCTTTTCAGTATTGCTGAAATGTCACATGTGAGGTAGGGAGTGACACAATTTGAAGTCCTTGAAAAGGGATTTATATGGACTTCATGAAGGGCCTTATGTGGACTTTAAAATGTTTAATCTGTAAACCATGATGAAGATGGAGAGACTAGCCAGGGAGACTATGAGATTACACTTTCTGGATGGATGAGTGGGTGGATACATTTGACCACAAGGACAAAATATTAGGCTTTCTCTATGTAGAGAAAGGATGGCTTACAGTATAGAAATTTTTGTTATCAAAAGTGAGGGTAGGGGGATGGGAGAAAGAGAAAATGGAGCTGTTGTCTATGTTGGATCCTAGAAAGGGCACGTAGGGGCCCTTTCTGAAGCTAGAGGACTAATGAGATCATTTTACAATAAATAAACTAAGGAAATGAATGTAGACTTCACCCAGTGGGGAGTACATATAAATTTTATTACCCCAAGGGGTAGTATAGGCTGAAAAGATAAATAGAAGAAGTTTAAAAAGTGCTGATATATGGACAGAAATCCCTGGATGTAGCCTAATCCATATATATTCAGTTCATCTCATTACACATCTGGAGGGCTGGACAGGTGAGTAGCTAGTTATTAGTTTAGAGAAGGAAGCAAGGAGTTTGCTGGGCAGGTCAAATGACTGGATAAATGGACTATGATCTTTAGCCAAAGGTGTACAAGAGTCAGCTCATTCTGGGTCACAGGAGCCAATTGTTAGGTTTTAGGAAATTTTGCAAGTGAATTTTTAAGTAGTAGAGCCATTATTAAAAATTAAATTATACAAACTTATAATGAAAATTATATTAAAAACAAATACACAAAACTCATCACTTCCTAATTGTTTTACTACATTTTGCTTATATATGTTCTTGAGATTATTTACTTATATTTGTGTGTGGAAATACTATGTAATGGTGTACTCTTGCATATCTCTTCCCAACTCTGTGTTCAGGAATGTCAATTTGAAGATTTGAAATTGGCCATGGTAGGAATATTTACACCATGGCAATCAACAAATAGTATGAATAAGGGCTTTTTTCCTCAAAGAGCTGGTTGTTAAATATTTAGCGTTTAACTATTGGGGAATAAAAGGGCCTGCTCTGTCCCCATTAGGTAGAGTAGGGGTAAGGTTGTATTATTAGGTTGAACCATAGGAAATTGCTGGTATTCCATTATTTTAGTCTATAACAATGATAATTTCATATGGTTCAACCTAATGCAGAAAGGCACCCCTTCTGGCCTGATAGAACCTTGGGCTAGGGAACACTTGTTTGGCTAGGGGGCACTGGCTAGATCTCATCTCTCATCTTTCTCTCAGATTTTCTAAACCCACAAAATACACAATCATATGTGGGGGCCTTGTACCTACCTGTGGTAGAGATTGCTAATTATCCCCTAAATATATTATCATTTCTTCATGAGCAACAAAACCCCAGTTCTTCAGCTGACTACATAGTCGTCAAGAAGAAGAACCATGCTTCCCAACCAGTTTAGCAGTTAGGTGTAACCATGTAACTAAGATCAGGCAATGAATTGCAAGCATAAGCATTATGTGCAACTTGTAAAGAATGTCCTTAATAAGAAGGGGCATGCCCTTCCCACTGCTTTTCTACTTTGTGCTGGATGGGATGGGATCAATCGTGGCTAAAACCCCAGCAACCAACCAGGACTGTGAAATGATGATGGGAATAGAAGCAACACACAAGATGGAGCAACAGAATAAGAATCTGGGGCGTATCATACCAGTCCTACTTGAACACGAGAGGAAACTATGCCCCATGCTGTTTAAGTCACTATTACTTCCTTTTCATTTGTACTTTTCCACACAAAACTAATCCTAATCAGGAACTGCCTAATAGCTTTGAGAATTAAGTGTGATAATACAATTATCACAGTGCTTCACTACAAAGCACTTGCACAATACATATCTAATATTATTAGGAGCTCAACTTGGTAACAGAGTTAAGATCCACCAACTTGGTTTAGGGATAATGCTAACGTGTGGAGAGAGGAATTATCAAGGACATGGTGGTGGGTTGACACTCACATAGGCTGCTACCATATTCCTTTGGGACAAATATCAGAGTCTGGGGTAGTGGGGGCTCCCAAGGAGTATCTGGAATGTACCAGCACATCCTGGTGTGGTATTTCTGTATGAGACTAAGAGTGCCAATACGGAAGGGTCCTGCTGTGGTAGTGGTGACGACACTAACAGAATTACAGAGGTGGAGTGCTGTGACAGCAAGTAGCAGTAGATTCTTTGCACAGTGACAATGTGGTGGGCCCAGAGATAATGACCAGGACCTGGTCTCCAGGAACCATGTGGAAATAAGGTCTAAGGTAGCCTTTGCCCAAAACCCGAAGGATCCTTCCTCTTCTATCCTTCACCACAGCTAACTTGGGCAAGAAGGAGGAATTTCAAAGGGGTAGCATTCCTCCAATTCTGCAAGTGGGAACTGATCCAGAGAAGGGTAGTTTTGTTACTGTGTGTGTGTGTGTGTGTGTGTGTGTGTGTGTGTGTGTGTGACTGTATTGTGTCCTAGGCTGGTGGTCTGGACAATGCCTGTTGGTCATAAACCCAGGAATTACAAGCTGAAAATGAGCCATGGAAGGTCAGGATGTTTATGTAGACATAGAATCTTTGAAGTCAAGGGCCTGAAGAATAATTTCCACACTCCTACAGCCTGCTGAAGAGGCACCTACCCCTACCCACTATTTGGAATTCTGATGTAACTGGCTCACTGAGGAATATGAACTTACTAGGGGGTATTAACGTGTAAAGTGTTCACATGTTCTAAATGTTGTTTCCAAGTTTGCTTTGTTGAGTTCTTCTTTTTATTCATAATCTTCTGGTTCCATTCAGTTTGTAAAATTTAGTCTGTTAAAAAATGCCAATTTCATATGTGATTCAAAGATTGCTCCTTAACCCTGTTGCTATTTAGATGAAGGGATTGGAGACCTAGGAGTAGATGCAGGGGTGTAGTATTATTCTCTTCCATTCTTCTTCCCCCTCCTGCTTGTAATTTATCTTCTCCGGTATTAATGTATAGCTGTCTGCTAGGGATAGGGATATCCCCCTGGCCTTACCCTGGCTACATTTGCTTCTAGCTTTTGCTGGTAGTTTCTCTTCCTACGTTTACCCTCTGTGTAGATGGGTGGCATATGTGGCTTTCATGGGAGTGGTGGCTAGCTTCACTGAAGCATCCTGTTACTAAGAACTCTCCCAGATAGGAGCAGCCTAGTCCCTCACAGTCATTCCCAGAAGTCCACATGCCTAACCTCTTTGCTGGGTGGGTTGCCATGATTATTGGCCCTGAAGCTGCCTAGGTAGCACTAAGACTCCTGCTCTTCTACTTCATGCTCCTTCACCTGGAATCACAGAATTGCTGTAGTCCTTTTCTTTGACTTTTAAGGGCATCGAGGATCTCTGGTTGGGGGGGTATCATTCTATTTTCCTCCAGGTTACATTACGCTACAATCCTTTCACATCCTATTGGGATGGACTATCACAGCAAGTTGCCTGCCTTCAGAAATCTCCGGTTGAGGAGTAGGACCCAGCCTCCATATTCACAAACACCCTCTGCCCTTAGAAAACCTATATCACACTCCCTTAAGGATTCTCACCTTGTTCCACCCAAAGATATGAGGGTAAGTACACAGGATCTACAGCTCTTTAAGAACCCTCCTGGAGAGCAAGATTCTAGTCCATTATTCTTACAGATTCTCTCCAAATCTATGAGAGTCTCTTGGGGGCCACCCACTATTTTACTTGGCTTTGGTGGAGGGGAGAGAAATAACTTTTCTTTTTTTCCACAAGGCTGAAAACTCTGATAAGTTGCTCTTTCTCTTCCTCCAGGCCTCAGAGGAATAGACTGGAAGTAGAGGGTGGTAAAGGATAGATGACAATATGTCCGGTAAGCCCTGAGGAAAATATCTGGTCCCATCTGTTGGTGGCTCTCTTTAGGCTATGAGATAATCTAGGCTACAAAATACTTCAAGCCCAGAGCTAAAGTGCTGAGTTCAAATCCTGGTTCTTGCAGTTACAAACTGGTCACTGAGCAGCTCAGTTAAGTTTTCTCTGCCTCAGTTTCCTCATCTCTAAAATAGGGGTAATAATAGTATCTACATTATAGGGTTATTGTGAGAACTAATTGGATTAAGGTTTATAAAGTGCTCATTGTTGCTGTTATTGTTACTCTAATAATAATAATAGTAATAGTAGTAATAGTAATGCTCATTGTTGCTATTATTATTATTATTGTTGTTGTTTTTATTTGTCCTCAGCTTTGGACCTTGGTCACCAGTTTGAGGACAATAATAGAAGTCCCCTTCAACATTCTGTTATGTTTGCTGGATAGATCATGAAATCAACCTAGGAATAAGGAAGGACATTTGGAATTGTTTATGGTAACACTTATTAAATTGAAGCTGAGGAAAGAAACAAACTCACTGTATCTGTTTGAATGTCTCATTAGAAATATCAGGAAAATAATCTTGGGTGGGTCATTGGTCCATCTATCCCTAGTTAGCAAATCAAGCAGGCTTCCCTTCTAGCAGAAGAGATACTATGTCAGAGGGATATATTTATTCAAATTAGGAGCCAACACATTCTTAATAAATGCTCCACACGCACTAAAGTGAATTATATGTTGTGTAAGCTCTGGAAGGATTTTTCAAACTTTCCACTGGATAGAAAAGCTTGTTTTATTAATATACTGAATAACAGCATTCTGTAAACAACTCATACTTTTTAGATTTACTCCTGTTAAAGAATGCCATACTTAAGTGCTTGGAATTGACACTTGAAAATGAAATACTGCTGCAAATAATGGGGAAATTGTAGGTATATTTTATACCTCTCTTTCCCAAATCAAAAGGACTTATAAATATAGTCTCTAAAAGTGTCAGTGAGGGAGTTAACATACCTGTACAAGCAATAAGCCTGACCTTTCAATGTAATTTATTTTCGATTTGCTCAATCCTTTTTTATTAAAACTAGCATATCTGAAGCAGAATTAAATCCTATTATAACAGGTGTGTGATCATATCAGGTTCTCCCTGCCAGCGATCCACTTTATTAAAAGTTACTTTGTTTCAAGGAGGATAACCTGATCAGGGCAGTGGGATGCCTTTGGAAGACTGGGGACAGCAGGGAAGGATGGTTTTATTTTCCTGTGAGCACCTGCTGTTACCAGAGAAATCAAAGAATATTTATGAACATTTCTTTTGTGTTTGGAAAGCCATGGTGGGATGTAATCTTTCCTCTGTTTTTATAAAGGTTATTTCTCTCTGGAGTTATTTAAACCTGGGGACAGGCGGGTCATCAAGCTGTCCTGCATTGTGATCCTTTACTTAGCTTGCAATCATTTTCATGTGCAGTGTTCTTAAACTCCACTGACCACTGGAGGGGGGAAAAACCTTTGAGACACTACTTAGATATAGATCCACTTAGTAGAAACAAGCTTTCAGTTATTTGGCCTGTGTTAGGGAGCCTAATTCTACTAGAGCTTTAAAAAAGATTTAGATGTTTAAAAAGTCTGTTGGTGAGTAGTTTGAGTTTTCTTTTGATTTCATCTTCTCGTTTCTATATCCTTTTCTCTGCCTCATCATCTTACCATTCAGTTCAATTCCCACATTTTCCAGGAAGCTGCCCACAGTGACCTCTTCCCTCTTCCCAAATTTGGCCACTGATAGTTTATATCCATCAACTGGCCACTGATCTGAATGGATTTGTCATAACTCCCTCATCAATCTGAGAACTCCTGGAGGGCAGAAGGTCAAGCCAGGCTCCTTTCTGTAGTGAGTGTGATGGCATAGAATAGGCTGATCAAAGAAAAAATATATGACCACAGGGTGGCAGTAACACACAATAAGACTTATTTGGGTGCCAATTTGACAGGTTTGCATGGTGGGTGGGGGTGGAGGTTTGTGTAGGGGGGAAGTCCCTTACAGGATGAAACCTTCCAGAGTCTACAATATAGGGTCCACTACCCAGAAAGGAAGGAGGAGAGGACAGGAATGAACTTCCAGAGGAGAGTGGAGTTGAGAAGGAGCTTACATGTCTGCATAATGTTGCTCAGCAGTATAATGGGGATCCTCTGCGTTAGAGAGCTTTAAAGGGCAGCATTGGCGTGTAGGTATGCAAAGCAGATAAGCTCTAAATGGCAAAAAATCTGCCCTATATGGGCAGTATTTGAAACAATTGGATGTGCAAAGATTTGAATTTGGTACCTATTGGCTTCTGAGCTAACAGATCCCAACCTGCTATGAAGAAGTCAACAACATAGGACTCAAATACAGAAACCACCTCTGGCTCATTGATATATTGTCTTTTAGTACTCTTGGAGGCTACTACACAATAGCTGAAGCAAAAGCTGAATTTATTGCTTGCTTAAACAAGGGAGAGATTCACTTATAAGGTGTAGATTATCTGAGAAAAGCAGAGGATTTATTTTATGTAGGGTTTTGGAAAAGGTGAAATTCAGGAATTGGTGAACTCCAGAAACTGAAGATTTTAGGGACTTGACATCTTCGCTATGGCAACATGGTTACTGGAGTGTATCTGCTGTTGAGTGGCTTTTATAGGCATGGGGCTACCACTGGTTGGTTTTCAGAAGCATGATTACTGGTACACAGTGTCACTGACAAAAGAAATGGGCTTAAAACTGGCTCTGGGGGTTACTTGTTGTTATGGCCAGAGGAAAAAAATCAGTTTTCTTCTTAGGAGACTAGACACCTAGCACTGTATTTTGCGAGCAGGGAACACTCAGTAAGCACTTGCAGAATAAATGAGCAGCATACGTGTATCATCTGAAAGCACATTGGCTTCTAGTCTCCCCAGTGTTGAAGCCCCTTCCTGGTGTTTAAATGTGAAATAATAATAGCATCTGTCACCTATCCTTATCTTCTGTATTTCCATACAAAGCACTTTCATATCCATCATCTCACTGGAGTCTCACTTTGCCTCCTGAGCCTGCGAAGGAAAGGAATATTGCTATCTCCATTAGTAAGTGAGAAGTGAAGTGTCGAAGGTTACAAAGTGTTAGATCTTTGGATTCTACATTTCTTTGCCTCTTTTAAAGAAAGTGTAAAGCTAATAGAGCAGAAATTTCCGTATGGTGTGCAGAGATATTGGTCCTCTCACCCTCAGGTGGGACAGGGCCATTTTCATTTTCTATGTGTGTTCTGATGTGAAAATGTGGGAAGCACTTCATGGAAGTGCCATTTAGCGCATATGTGGGTCTGTACAGATTGCATAAAACTCTCCATGAAATAATAACACCTGACATCAGATCATTATGTGAGAGTTTACAAAGCACTTCCATGCATGTCAGAGTCTCATTTAATTCCCACACTAAGTCTGTTATGTAGACAGGGCAGGGATTGGTGTTATTTGAACATACATTTTAAAAATAGAAGAATAGACAGCTTGGAAAATAGAGAGAGTAAAACTTGAATTTTGTCATGCCAATCACTCTTATAATTTTGATAACTTTTTAAAAAACAGAAATATAATTGTCTAACATAATTATAATCCTATTATACATATAATTTGCTATCTGGTTATAGCATAAGCAGTTTTTCCATGTTACAATAACACCTTTATTACTATAAATTAAAAACAATTTTTTAACATTTATTCATTTTTGAGAGACAGAGACAGAGTGGAAGTGGGGGAGGGGCAGAGAGAGAGGGAGACACAGAATCCGAAGCAGGCCCAGGATCTGAGCTGTCAGCACAGAGCCCAATGCTGGGCTCAAACTCAACAAGCCACGAGATCATGACCTGAGCTGAAGTTGGATGCTTAACCAACTGAGCCACCCAGACGTCCCTAATTTTTAATGCCTGCAAAATATTCCGAGTAGATGTACTATAATTTACAGTTCCTTTATTGTTGCTTCCATATTTCTGCTATTATAAATTCTTTCACAATGGCTTTAATTATGGGAAAATAATCCTCCATCACCAAATTTTGCATTACTTCTAGAGTTATAGAAATTTATTTAACTTTAGTTGTTAAATTTTAAAAATTAAATATTTTAATACATAGAGACAAATTATTTTCCAAAAGGCTGGCTCCAATTTGCACTTCCACCAAGAATGTATGAGATTAAATTTAACCACAGTTTTGCAGGGCATGTACTGTCACCCCCATTTTCCAGATGAAGACATTGAGGCCTAATGTCACACAGTTAGTAAGTTTCCCAGCTGGGAACTTAAACACAAACACATATATGTGTTTAACAAACATATATAGTGGATAGTATGTGCCAGGCTCTTTTCCAAGCACTTTAAAAATATTAACTTATTTCATAGAGAAATCTTATATAGTAGATATTAGTATTATATAATTTTTTCAGGTAAGGAAACTGAGGCACAGAGAAGCTAAGTAACTTGCCCAAGGTCACACAGCTAGTAAGTGGCAGAAGAGATATTTAAACCCATGAAGTCTGGCTTCTTAAATATATAGAGAGAACCGACAACAAAACTGTGAGGTAGTGTAAGAGACTGAGGCTAAGGACTCTTGCCCTGGCCAACTCACAGGATGTTTGAGAAGGAGAAACAAAAAAATGGAAATTAAAGAATTTTGCAAATTGGGAAAGGCTGTACATATGAGAAAACACCATTACTATTTAAATTTTGGAATAGAATTTGTAAACAAATACTCAGGTTTTACTTCTCCTGCTCCTTCCTTTCCATGACTGCTCTCAGGTGCATACTCCATATCCAAGAGCTTTTTATCCCCTCCTCCTTCCTTCTTGCATTGCTCTGTGTCTGCCCTCTCTAGCAGTGTGGCTCTCCTCATAACAGCTACCCTTTTCTTGTACCATAATCTAAGGTCTGTGAGGGGTAAACAATACTTGCAATATGATGTGAAAATCTGCCTCTTTAAAAACCTCTTCAAAAATTCCATGTGAGGTTGCTTCTGGGCCAGCAGGGCTTCTGTTAAGACTAGGAAGGCTAACAGATACAGGGTCCTGATCAGTAAGGGATTAGTGTGACACAACCTTCTGTGATGAAGGAGTAATGACAATTTTTGATGCAACTTACTTTCAGTCTTAGAAATTTACTTTTTAAAACATGACTTCTGAGTACTGAATGATTTAGGTCTTTAGTTCTCAATCTATAGTATGTAAACACTGGAATATGATGAGGTGGAGGCAAGGAGGCTGTATTTTTAACAAGCCATCACACATGTGTATGATGCTACTGGTCCAGTGATCACATCTTGAGAAACATAGTGTTAAGACAGTCAAATGCCATGGGCCTCTAAGGAATATGGTCTGCATTCCATGGAGTTCTATTTACTCCAGTTCTTTGAAGATTAAACTGTATTAATCTGTCTCCATGATCCTTGTTCCTTGAATGAAAGGCTAAACAAGGTTGTTTAAACAATCATGAAAATACTCTAGAAATTGACCAAAGGCATATACATTGAGAAGCATTTATTCAAGAAAATCTATTGAATTTTGGTAGGAACAGTGGGAATATGTGATGTTTTAACCTGGACTTGCCACCCTCCTCCAGCTCCATGGCAGGGAAATTCTACCTCGGAAGACAGAAAAGACAGCGAATGCTGCCAGAGGGAGCTGACTTTGTTTGGAGCATAGTGTGGAAAAATCCATGTCCAGGGGTGTTGTCAAAGACAATAGCAATATCATTGGCAAATAATTAGGAAGGTTGACATTGTGGTTAGCCTGGGAAATCATGATACTGGTTGGGGAAAATCAACAAAACATTAGCCAGAGATTTAACAGCAAGATTCAGGAATTAGACAACCAAAGGGGTTCTTGCTAAAATCCCATCTGACTTGGTGGTCTGGAAGGCTGTGCACTATGCAAAACTGTGCCCACATACGAGAGACCAGAGGGGCCCTTGGCAAGATATGCATCCCTGGATAAAATGTGAGGCCTTGCAAAAGCAGGCTTATAAATTGCTTGAATTTTGAAAGTGCTTCCTAAGCCACACACAAATCCATGGACAATGGCCCTTACTGGTTAAGTGTTTAAATAGGGGCACCTGGGTCACTCATTTGCTTAAGCTTCTGACTGTTGATTTTGGCTCAGGTCATGATTTCACAATTTGTGAGTTCAAGCCCTGTGTCTGACTCTGTGCTTATACCGTGGAGCCGGCTTGGGTGCTTGGGATTGTATAAATATAGAATGTTATTTTTACTTCAGCATAAAAATACAAGTAATAATAAAACTATAAA
Organism: Panthera pardus; assembly: GCF_024362965.1. NCBI lineage: Eukaryota > Metazoa > Chordata > Mammalia > Carnivora > Felidae > Panthera > Panthera pardus. Next base: position 21,107,487 of record NW_026526843.1, read on the forward strand.
CATTTTAGCATATAAAATAATCTTAGAATATACTGTCTTATGAGCTACTTTTGAGCTGAATTTTTTAAGTTTATTTATTTATTTTGAGACAGAGAGAGAGCGAGTGAGCAGGGGAGGTGCAGAGAGAGAGGAAGGAGAGAGAGGAAGAGAGAGAATCCCAAGCAGGCTCTGCACTGTCAGTACAGAGCCTGATTCAGGGCTCTAACCCATGAACCATGAGATCATGACCTGACCCAAAATCAGGAGTCAGGTGCCTAACCAACTGAGCCACAGGTGCCCCTGGTTAAAAGTGTTTAAGCATAACCTCTGACCAGTTATTGGCTACCAAATAAGTTATGCTGAGCCAGGAACAACTGTAAGGAAGGCAAGTGAAAAAAAAAAAAGTAAGACACTGAGCAGAAACATCAGAGATCATATGTTGCAGGGGAAATAAGTTCCAAAGAATTAGTCCAGGCACATCAAGAAACCAACAAAAACATCAATAGCCACCTCTGAGGGGTATTCAAATTCACAGTTGCTATAATACCTAATAAAAAATGTGACTTTTTCAACAAAAATTTATGAGACATGGAAGAAACAAGAGAGTATGACTCATACATTGGGAAAAAGCAGACAATTGTCTTTGAGGGGGCCCAAATGTTAAATTTAGTAGACAGATAACTTGAAAGCAGCTATTATAAATATGGTCAAAGACTTAAAGGGAACCATATTTTAAAATTAAAGAAAAACATGATTACAATGATTTATCAAATAGAGAATATCAATCAAGGAATGGAAATTATAATGAAGAACCAAATAAAAACTCTTGAATTGTAAAGTCTAACAACCAAAATGAAAAAATTAACTAGAAGGTCTCAACAGCAGGTTTGGACTGGTAGAATAAAAAAGTCACTTTGAGGATAGATTAATGAAGATTATAGACTTTGAAGAACAGAATGAAAAAAAGGCAATGGAAAAAGAACAGAGCCCCAGAAACCTGTGCGACACCATTAAATGTACCAGCATACATATGATGGGTGTCCCAGAAGGAAAGGAAAGAGAGAAAAATAGAAGAAAAATATTTGAAGAAATAAAAAGGTGATCAGTGAATCCCAAATAGGATAAATAGGGAGAGCCACAGCCAGACGCATCATATTCAAACTGTTGAAAGTCAAAAATAAAGAGAAGAAAGTTAAAAACAGCAAGAGAAAAATTATCCACCATATACAAGGCAACCAAAATAAGATTAATGGCCAACTTCTCACAGGAAATAGTATAGGACAGTAGTAGGATGACATTTTCAAAGTGCTCAAAGGAAAAAAAAATTTTCAATGAAGAACTTTATATCCAGTAAAATTTCTTTCAAAAATGAAGGCAGAATAAAGAAATTTCCATATACACAAGGACAAAAGACTCTGTTGCTAGAAAATTTGTCTTACAAAAAATATTAAAGGAAATTCTTCAGACTGAACAGAAGTGAGACCAAAAGTTAACTCAGATACATGCAAAGAAACAAAGTACATAAGTATAAATATATCTATATCTATCTATCTATCTATCTATCTATATATATATATATATATTCTGTTTTCCCCTAACTGATTTAAAAGATAATTGTATAAAAGACTAATTATAAAATTGTATTGTTGGGGTTATAACATATAAAGATGCAACACATATGATGGCACAAAGGAGAGGAGAAGGAATAGATCTATCTTGGAGAAAACAAATAACACCAGACATTAATTCAAATCCATAGGAAGAAAGGAAGAATGCCAAAAATGATAAATATGAAGGTTATTATAAAAGACCTGTAAAGTCTATTTTTTCTCCTTTATTCTCTTAAGTCCTTTAAAAGGCAAAGATTTATAATCAATAATCAATACACTGTATTTTTGTGTTTATAACATATATAAATGTAATACATACACCAATAATGGCACATAAGAGGGGGGAAGGAAGGGAGCTATATTGGACCAATGTTTCTATATTTTACTGGAATTAAGTTAGTATAAATCTGTAAGTAGATTCTGCTATGCCAAGATGTATATTGTAAACCCTAGGACAGCCATGAATAAAGTAACTAAAAATATAGTTAGATATCATTAAAAGAATCAAAATGGTATATTAGAAAATATTAACATAAGACAGAAGGCAATGAAGGAGTAACAGAAACAAAAAAAGTATGAAATATAGAAAACAGCAAAATGGCAGACATGAATCCTACCCTATATCTAATTATAATACATGTAAATGAATTAAACATTTCAACCAAAAGGCAAAAATGTTTAAACTGGATTGAAAAAAAAGAGATCTAACTATGTGCTGTCTATAAGAGGTACACTTTAGATTCAAGGATACAAATAAGTTGAAAGTAAAACAATGGAAAAAGTTATGCCATTCAAACAGAAATCACAAGAGCTTGGATGGCTTTACTAATATCAGAAAATAGAATTTACAACACAAATATTACTACAGATAGAGGGACATGTGACAATGATAAAAGGGTCAATCCATCAAGAAGATATAAAAATTATAAACATTTATGGACTTAACAACAGAGCTCCAAAATACATCTAGCAAAAACTGACAGAAATAGACAATTAAGTAGACAATTTTTGGAGACTTCAATATTCTACTCTTAATAATGGATAGAACTACTAGGCAAAAAATCAGCAAGTGTACAGAATATTTGAACAACACTATTTGTCAGTCTTGCCTAAGTGACATCTGTAGAATAATCTACCCAACAATAGCAGAATAATCTTTCCATGCTTAACATTGGGCACCTCAGGATCAGTGCTTTGCAATTCACTAAAGTCAAACCTGTTTTATGCAGTTGGCTTTCCAACACGTATGGCTCTTTAACAGACAATTTTACATTTGTTAGTAACATGACAATTTGTTGTGTTCTGTTTTTGTCTGTTTATTTATTATTTCAGAGACAGTTTACATTCCAAGAACCAGTACTCATTACCATTTCATGGAAGTGACCATGCCTGACAGACTATTCTCATATGCTTCCAGCTATAGGATTGAAAAATAAGAAAAAGTTCATCAAGTCCAGTGGAAGCCAGTTAATTACAATTGATACTTTGACTTAGAATTAGAGTTAGAATCTAATTTATTTCTTATTTTTAGAGAGAGTGTGAACAGGAGGAGAGAGACATAGGGAGAGAGAAAGAGAGAGAGATAGAAAGAATCTTAAGCAGGCTCCATGCTCAGCGTGGAGCACGATGCAGGGCTTGATCCCACTACTCTGGGATCATGACCTGAGCTGAATCAAAAGTTGGAAACTCAACCAACTGAACCACCCAGGTGCCCCTCTTTTTTTGTTTTCAATTTAAAAAAAGGATTAATGACAATTTCAGACTAATACAAAAGTAATGGGAGTAGTACAAGACCTCCATTATCTGCCTCTAACAATCCTCACCTCATGGTTGCTCTTGTTTTATTTATAACACCCTACCTACTCTTCACCACCTCAACACCAAATTATTTTCAAGCAAAATTCTAGATATTATATTATGGAATTCACATGTAAATTCACCTAGTCAGAGGATGAAGATGAAAAGGTAAGTGTTAGCAACATACTGGGTTTTGAGTTAGGAATCCCAGATCTAGCCCCTGATTATTAAAGGATGCTGGGAAATCTTTTCTTTTGGTCTAGTTACTTCATCTGTAAAATGAAGAGGGTTAGTCTCTAAATTAGTGGTTCTCCACCCTGATTGCACTGATCACTGGAATCACCTGGGAAGCTATAAAAAAATTATGAAGCCTCTTGGTAGTGCGGCTTGGCTTTAGTATTTAATAGAAAAAACCTCAGTTGATTCTAATGTGTAACCAAGGCTAAGAGCCGGTGACCTAGACTGGTCTCCGTGATGGTTAATTTCATGTGTTAACTTGGCTGAACTATATTACCCAATGTTATTTAATTAAATGCTAATCTAAGTATTATTGTGAAGGTATTTGGTAGATGTAGTTGACATCTACAATCAGTTGACTTTAAGTAAAAGAGATTATGCTGGATAATGTGTGTGGGACTCATCCAATTAGTTGAATACCTTAAGAGAAAACATCGAAATTTCCTGGAGAAGAAGAAATTCTGCCTCAAGACTGCAACATCCATTCCTGCTTGAGTTTCCAGTCCTCCAGACTGCCCTACAGATTTTGGACTTGCCAGCCCTCACAATCATGTGAGCCAATTCCTTAAAATAAGTTTCATTTATATATACATATATATTACAAATTATATATATATTAAGTATATATATGAAATATATATATGAAATATATATATGAAATATATATGAAATGTATATATGAAACATATATATGAAACGTATATATGAAACATATATATATATATATATATATATATATATATATATATATATATATATGAAATTGGTTTTGTTTCTCTGGAGAACTCTGATAGTCTTCCTTTGTATTTTTAAGTTTTTCTGGTTCCCATTATGTATCTCTTCTGCCCCTGTCTGAAATCTCTCTGGTGGTTTAAAGATTTATTGATTATTGAACAATTACTATGTGCTAGGCAGCATACTTAGAGTCTTTCCACTTACATCCCTTGGTTGTTGTATTAACTGAGCTATATTTGTCAATGTTCATAATAGAGTACTTGCAAAATAGCAGATAACATATTCCTTTTCCCCCATACTTGTGTTAGATTGGTATTAGTGTCTTGGGTCACAGAGCATTAGTAACTTGAAGATAATTTTTTGCCCAAATTATTATTGTTTTTATTGCCGATAGCCTGATTTCTTTAGCTCTAGATGTATTTCTCATATCCCTGGGGAGACAGGATTATTTGTAGTGCATAATGCTCAGTAAAAAGCATTTATGTATAATGATAGCATAGAATAAAAATCAATTGCTGTAAATTCAAACTGCACATTTACTCTGAAACCTCAAGGACCCACATAGGGGCTATCAAATTTGAAAGAGTGAACCTAGGAGGTGAGCATTAGTGGGAAAAGATCTAGATTTAGACACTTGCTACTCAGTATGTACTCTTTGGATCAGCAGGCATTGGCATCACCAGAGTGTTTGTTAGAAATGCAGAATCTTGGGCCCCATTCTAGACCTAATGAATCAGAATCTGCATTTTAACAAGATTGCCAAGCAACTCATATGCACATTAAAGTTGGGAAGTGCTGGTCTGCTTCTCTCACTTTTTATTTTAGCATCTCTCACAAATGGTTTGGCCATTTGTGGCCAACCACTCACTTTGTAATATGACTTTTGGGGTTAGGGCTCTGATTATAGCCTAGTTTGGGAAATGAAGAAAAACTGGGATCAGGGCTCAGTATAGGGCCATAAAACAGAGCAACAACAATAAGAACAAAACTGGCCTGGGAATCATAGGTACTGGCTTCCTGAAAACTGTTTTATTTTTCTCTAATTCATCCCAACCAGACAATGAACAATGATTTCAAGTAATGCCATCCCATTTCCTTTTCTTTTTAGGTTGTTTTTGCTCTTTTCTCATATGTTAAGTACCCTTTCCTTTGGTTCAGGTATGGTCCTGTGACACACTCAGGCCCACTGTTATCAGAGCAGACACTTTTGGATGGGGCCAGTGCTAAAACTACTGGAGTTCTCCAAGTCTGATGCAAAACAAAATGCCTTTAGGCAGGCCACCCTCCTTCCCCAAGGAAGGCTATTTTCCTGCTTCTGGGATGCCACCTAAGCTTATACATTGGAGCTTGACATTGGAGGGCATTCTAGAAGATCATTTTAGACAAAATCCCAGTTCAATTCATCCTTACCCCTAATTGTGCTATTTAGCCTCAGGAAAGACCAAGTCCTTCTTGAAAACTGTCATCAAGCCTTCCACTGGGCCTGACAAGTTGAATCTAGAGTATCTTTTTTTTTTTTTTTTTTTTTTTAAAGCTTTTCAACGTTTTTTATTTATTTTTTGGGACAGAGAGAGACAGAGCATGAACGGGGGAGGGGCAGAGAGAGAGGGAGACACAGAATCGGAAACAGGCTCCAGGCTCCGAGCCATCAGCCCAGAGCCTGACGCGGGGCTCGAACTCACGGACCGCGAGATCGTGACCTGGCTGAAGTCGGACGCTTAACCGACTGCGCCACCCAGGCGCCCCTAGAGTATCTTACCTACTTGGATGGGTATCTGAGTTAGCACTGCATGGGTGTCTTACTGGAGCATACATTTACTCAGTGTTAAGTAATTTAAAACATTTTTAAAAACATAAATGGCTGTGTTGTGGAATACAATATAATATTGATTTAAGTTTGTAAGGTAGAAAACAAGACTTCAAAGAAAATTCTGCTTGGGAAGGACATTTCAGACTGAGTCCCCATATTCATTCAGGCAACTGTATCTACTCTACTATTGGGGTAGTTAGTTGGGCAAGTTTAAAAAGCACTGGGTGGGGGGGGGCACCTGGGTGGCTCAGTTGGTTAAGCATCTGACTCTTGATTTTGGCTCAGGTCGTGATCTCACCATTGTGAGATCAAGCCTGCTTAAGATTGTCTCCCTCTTTGGTCCTTGTGCTCATTGTCTCTCTCTCTCTCTCTCTCCCAAAAAATAAAATAAAAATTAAAAAAAGCACTGACTATGCCAAGAATTATGTGAGGTGATGGGGATATGGAGATGATTAAAACCCATCCACTAATCTCCAGCATCTTGTAATGGGGGATATAAAACATTCCCAAGTAGACACTGAGCTCCTGGAGAGTAGGGACCATCTTGTAATTGTTGTTGAATCAATAAAACAGTTTTCTCCTTGTGTAATGATCACCTCACTTAATAGATGTTGGCTTAGCAAAAACAAAATAGAAAAAAGAAAACAAAACAAACAAACAAAAAAAGGGGCTCCTGGGTGGCTCAGTCGGTTGAATGTCCGACTTCAGCTCAGGTCATGAGTTCGAGCCCCACGTTGGGCTCTGTGCTGACAGCTCAGAGCCTGGAGCCTGCTTCGGATTCTGTGTCTCCCTCTTTCTCTGCCCCTCCCCCACTCATGCTCTGTCTCTCTCTGTCTCAAAAATAAAATAAAAATTAAAAAAAAAATTTTAAAAATGTTGGCTTAGCTCCTCACCCTGTGGGCTAGGCTCTGTGCTGGCAATACAGTGATAAATCAGATACAGGCCTGTTCCTCAGGTAGATCTTCTGGTGGGAGAGACAGTCAGTGAAACATAGACTCACAAGAGGGCACTGTATCCCTGCTGAGAAGCACCAGAAGCAAAGGTTTGTGGTAGGAATGAATTTCATATGGGGTGACATTTAAGATTGAATAACTCTAACTTTGAGAAATATATCACTTAAAACAACAACAAAAAGTTATGTTATCAACTATGAAAGGAGATGCCCTTTTATTTGTTACACCGATGTGAGTTTTATATGTAAAGGAAGTTTTTTGTGGCCTCTCTGACAAACCCTCAGACTAAATAACCTAGTGGTGGGGAAAGGAGGAGGAGGAGAAAAAATTCTATCCGGGGAATCAAAAAAGAAACTGCTTTCTCTCCCACCATGACTACTAAGAAATATGTTCTTCTCTACCAGGAGGTAGTTCTGGATTAGAGGGCAAAAAACCTCCGTTCTGGCAAAGTGATTCAACCTTCTTAGACCTGCATTTCCTAATCAGTGAAATAAGGCTTACTTAACAAGGTTTGCTCTGTCTCCCTTATGGGTGTTAAAATGATTAAAATAGCTAATATACGTGGAAAAAAATTAAAATGCGAATGCTATATACATAAAAGGCATTTCTATACGATTTCAGAGGAATAGGAAGGGCCTCTGGCCTTCCCCAAACTCCTCTCGTTTTATGGCTTAAAAATAAAACTTAAATTATTCCTTTGCAATAGGGGAAATATTTATTTAACATGAACTGTTTTACAGGTTCTGAGCTGGAAATTTTAACAGAATAAATTCTGTTAATCCTTACAACATCACTGTTTGGTACATATTATTATCCCCACTTTGCAGATGAGTTAGCCTGAAGCTCATAGTGATAACTTTCTGAAGATCACATACCTAGCAAGTGTTGGAGGGAAGACCAAAATTCAGATCTGTCTGAATCTTAAATTCATCCCCTTAATTATGAAGCCATTCTGCTTCCTAAAGTTGATACACACTAAATTATAATTTTCCCTAGGAGGAATACCAGAATCTCAGTCAGTGTCAGACAGCTCAGTGTGAATGAATTTGTTAACTCCTTTGCTCAGAGTTGGTTTTGACTGGGGTTAAAAGATGGGAGTAGAGGGCCCTGGATACCACTCAAGGTGGGTGGGATGATACTAAAAATAGAAGATAGAAGGGAAAGGGTAAGGGCATTGGGAATCAGTCAAGATTGGCATTGAATTCCAGCTGTATTAGACAGCTATGTGACTTTGGGAAATGTATTTAGCTTATATCTTTTTTTTTTAAATCACTGATCCTCAAATATTTGTTTTATTTTTATTATAATGATATGTGCCCAGACAACAAAATAAATTCCAATAATACTGCATGAGATTATTTAAGAATCCCATAAAAACTATAGGGAATATACAGAATATACAGAGTGTTTATCACTTTCTATTAGTTAGGTATTCAGCTTTTTCAATTAAGTGAGAATAAATTGAAGAATTTTAAGGATTGAGGTGATGTTTGTGAGGGTCAACATCTGATGTTTTGTTATATCCAACCCTCTATGTCCTTTGAGGGACTGTTCCTTCAGCCATTCCATGTGATCCTAGTGGGGTTGTTAATCATGATGTTCCCCAACCCAACCCTGGCTATAGTGGTAATGGTATAATATAGGATGGGCCTCTTATAGTGTCCTATCCGTTGATAACAATGGTTTAGAGATGGTCAACAGATCTAAGCGGTGCTAGCCATGTGCCTTCTCTGGATTGGCTTTTGGGTGCTGGGGTGGATATAAACAGTTTTATATTTGGATTTCTGAGCTGGGTGCATATAAACCTGGAGATGTGGGCAGTCATCTTCCCTTGCACATGGAGAGAGTCTGTCTGCAGGATGAACCCAACACTTAGAAGAGAGTTGAGAGGATAGAGTATGTGAGCTATCAGTTCATCTGAAGCATATTACCCTTTGAACTTCCCAATTGATGAGTCTTGTTTGTTTCTTTTTTTGGTTAAACTTTTGAATTGGGTTTCTTTCACATGCTTCTGAAAGAATCATGATTTATATAGTGTTGTAGCATACATAAATTGCATATACCATAAATAGTACTGAATAAATGATAATATTTGTAATAGAGGAAATAGTTTGAAAAAAAAATCAATGTGTTTTTCTTATTTGCATTTTGGGGCACGTGATTTTTTCTTAGCTCAAGACATCCACCTACTGATAAGGAAATAAGATTGAGAGTAAAATATGAAAGAAAACATTAACTTACAGCTTTTGACATTCATAATAGAATTCCATACCAGGAATACAGCTTGAAAGCTAGACATTGTTGAGAGAGGATTTTCTAAATCCCCCAAATTTCCACTTTTAGCATATCGATAGCCATGTGTGAACAGACAGCAGGTATAAGGGGAAGAGTTCTTCCCTTCTAGGTCTGCGCCGTGAGAAAAACTAGGAGGAGTAGAAGAGGGCATGTGCATATCCTAATTTCTTCTCTTCGCTCTGCAACGGGTCCTAAGCAAATAAGGTATGCCTCAACATACTTAAGTGGGTGGAAAATGTAGTAAGATAGAAGTTCTACTTTCATGGTTCTTTGTGATGTGGGCACTGAATTTAAGTTACTACACTTGCAAAGGGACTCTTTTTAGTGGAGGGGAGACATGCAATATACTGCATGGACCAGAGAGCTGGATGAAGGACATGGAAGATATTCAGAAGAGTCTATAGCCCGGCAGGAGCTACAAGGAGAATTATTCATACTACATGTGTCAGAGGCTCTTGCTTGTAAAGCATAGTTGGTGATGTAGTTTGGGCCACAACACAGCCTGGCTTTCTAGTAAGCTGATAGAAGATATTAGAAGAAGCAAAGACTAAAACCATTGGCACTTTCAGCCTGGCACAAGGAACATTAAAATTTTACTTATTTATTTGTTTGTTTGTTTTTAGAGAGAGACAGTGGGGGGGGGGCAGGGAAGAGAGAGATTCTTAAGCAGGCTTCATGCTCAACGCTAAGCCCAATGTGGGGGGCTCAATCTTACGACTCTAAGGTCATGACCTGAACTGAAATCAAGAGTCAGATGCTTAACTGACTAAGCCACCCAGGCACCTCTGAAATTTTATTTTATTTTTTAAAACATGTCTATTTATTTATTTTTGAGAGAGACACACAGAGAGAGTGAGAGAGGGAGAACACAAGTGAGGGAGGGGCAGAGAGAGAGAGGGGGAGACAGAATCTGAAGCAGGCTCTAGGCTCTGAGCTGTCAACAGAGAGCTGGACATGGGGCTTGAACCCATGAACTATGAGATCATGACCTGAGCTGAAGTTGGACACTTAACCGACTGAGCCACCCAGGCGTCCCTTGAAATTTTATTTTTAAAGGGACTAAAGAGTATATAAAATTAAATGTGATAATAATGTCAGTCGATGTAACATCTCAAGTTGTCCACAAATGTTTCTTCTATAACCTTCGTGGGCATCCTTTGTTCACTGGGTCTGCAATATGAACTTGATTGGAAGCTTAGATGTTGATTTTTCCCCCTCTAATGTCCTATAATATGAAGTTTCTAAGAAAAAAAACTAATGGTTTTATTTGCAAAATTCCAGCTCTTCTGCTCAGAGATGGATTGTTCTTAATCTAACCAGCTCAAAGAGCCAGTGGCTTTGCAACCAGAGGATTGAGGGTCCTGGTATCTAGTGGAAGCATGCCACTTTAAGGTCCTGACTCCCAGACACTGTGAGTGTACTAAGTCATAGAAGGGAGGGTAACACTGCAAAAAGATTCTTCTGTTCAGAAGATTTATCCTGCCCTACTTGGTTCTCATTTCATTTTCAGACAGCTGCAATTATTTTAGAGTTATTTCTTTTACTGAGTTGGATTTCTGTTTTCTTTTTCAACCATGCCAATAGTCCCATTTTTTCTTCTCTGGAGCCACCCAGACTGAATAATTTGTTAAAAATAATAACTCTTCCAAGGTTTGAAGACACTCCTAATGGTTTCCCACTAAATCTTTTCCTGACTAAACATCTTTAGGTTCCTCAACTAGTTCTCAAAGGCTATGACTCCAAGTCATATAATTACATTGGTTGCTTTGGACACACTACAATTTTGAAGGTTTCTTGTTTCTTATGACACCCAGAAATGAATACAGATACTTCATGTGTATATTGCCAGGTGAACTGAGATGATCATCTCCCTTGATCTCAACACTAGTCTTATGTTAAAGTAATTTATGAAGCCAGAACAAGATAATTCTGCTTAAGCCAGTTACAGATGGTAATGACTTTTAAGTCAACCTTAGGTGGGGGATGATGTTGGGGGCTTAGAGTCACACTTAACTTCACTCTATGTTTGGCTTTTATATGCCAGTATATTTATGGTTATGAAAAGAGCTATATTTTCTCATACTATTGGCATGATTTGCATGCCAACAAAATCAGAAACTCACAAGTATACTTTTCATTTGTTCAATACTCGCTCCTGACTTTCTGAGCCAGGTTTAATGAAACCCATCCAGAAAACATGTTTAAGTCCAATTAACTTTCTTACTCTGAGATTATTATTCTTATCGAGATTTCCCACAAATACAAGAAGGTCTATATATACTCTGAGTTCTGTTTTAGTACTCTGGATAGCTCTTATATTCCCCCCTCACCCTTTCTTACAGTTCTGTTGCTATGCAAATTGAGAAGAACCAAAGATATACTTAGACAAAACAAGTAGTATTATTTATAGCACTTAGGAATCCAGAGAAAGTAGGGAAGTGCAGATAGATTAGTAAACAAAGAACTGTGAATCCTTAGATGGCTTCACCAGATAGTCAATTAAAGTTGATTATTGCCCTTAGTCTCCTAGCTCTGGATTAGGATGCTTGCAGTGTGATTTATGTAGTCAGCACTATTTCATGACTCCACAAGTTTTTATCTTTGTCCAAAATGATCTAGTCAGAGACCCCCTACAAATGCCAGGCATTAAGTACATCACAATGCTAATTCTTTTGACTGAAGCCTGACTTGATTTGGTAGAAAACAACTTCAGTGTATTGGATTTATGGTTCATTTAATGAGTGCTGTAGATGTCAATACATTAGTGTAAACCTGATGCAAGCAATAATTTCATTTGTAATGAGGTGCTCAGCCATCATCCTACTATGAAAAGTAGCACATTGTTCAGTGGGCACACAATATACCTGTCTAATCAGACTTAAGAAACATGCTGGTTGTACATCACAATGATATTAGACCACTTGACTTCTCTGGGACTTGGTCTCCATGTTTGCAAAATGAGTATGTTGAACAAAGGCCTTTGCAGCTCTCAACTTTTAGGATTTTATTAGCCATTTCAGAAAATCTCTTTACTTTAAGACATGTGCTTTGTAATGCACATGAATTTGTATGAGCCATTTATTCTGTGACCTGCACTCCCTCCCAAAGCTATGACTCCACAAACTTGCTTAACTACTGAGTGCGGGCACTGACTGCCCATTGTACCAGACTATTTTTTCAAGGATCTTTGTATAGGGAAAAGCCTTGCAATATAGAGATAGAGTCTCCATCTGAAACAAAGGGCAGACATGCTTATTGCCCATTGTAAAAGATTCTATAAGCTTGATTTCCCTAAGCTCAGGGTTCCTCTCCTATAATGCAATCTACTTCACATGCAGGAGTCATTTGGCCCTCTTCACATTACCCATTGAGAATTGGGAGTTTGGAACCAATGCAAAAATGCTGATACACTTGTTACTGCTATTGCTGTGAGCAACACATTATCTGTCATTTCTAATCCAGGAATCTCCTATTTTCTACCAGAATCCATGAGACTGTGGCAGGCTAACTTGTTAACTTTTAGGTAGAGTAAAATCTTAGACCCTTCACAGTTCTTGACAACAACCCCAGTCCACATTCACTGTCTTCTTTTCTTAATGCCATAGCTCTAGCCTCTGAATAATCCAACTCAAAACTCATTTCTTTTATCTAATTGTTTTATATGTTAATCTTATCTCCCAACCAGACTGTAAGCACTTGAGATCAGGCACCATGCCAATACTTTTTATGTCCACCCTATAGCTGCTGGCACAGGGATGGGCACATAGTAGGGGTTCAATATGTGTTTTTTTGATTGACACTGGCTACATGCATGTCAGCTGAGCTAAAATACTTCCTAGTTTTTACCAATGAACTTCTCAGTTTGGGTGTCTTGTTATGGATGAAAACTATAGACTTACTCCCCTAGAAATAGAAGAGCATTAATGAGAGAGGGAGATGTTTGTTTTTCAGGCATCTAGGATGCAAGGCATAGACATTACGTAATCAATTGGATACCATTTGACTAACAGGCCAATTGTAAGGCTATTCTGAGCCCCACATTTCCAAAGATATCAGGGAAAGTTTGTTGTGCTGGACTGCTAATAATTATCATGGTTTAGCTACTTAAACTAGAATATAGTTTCTGTGTAGAATTCAAGAGTCTCGGGAGGGCTTATATGTCAGCCCACTGACTTCAGCATCAATGAGAGCTCATTTGACATTTGATAGAAATCCCAGAGGAGAATTTGACTCCCTATGAGTGCATTCACCAAAGCCACATTGCTGCTTGTATTATTGTAAGTATCTTATTATTATGGCCCATTATACAGAAAGAAAAATGTCTGTATATACATTTTCATTTGGCTTATCATTGTTTCCAGTAGTCTGGATTATTCAATTAGTCTAAATTCAATTTTTTTTCCAAAGGAATATGGAGACACAACAGGCTTTCTGCTATTAGTGCTAAAGTATTAGGACTCTTTCTTTAGCTATGGCTCTGAAAATGCACCCCCTATTCCCATAATAAAATTTGGGACATCTCTGTCTTTCTCTCTTTGCAGCTATTGGGACTGCAACACACTCTCAGTTCAGTCTTCCTAAGTACAACTGATACTACTTTATAGCTGTGACATGGTTATCTGTTTCTAACTGTAGCTTTGCATATCTGGCATATTCTAACTTTAGTTTTGTAAATTCAAGCTGTTCTTCTCACTTAGAAACAGTTCTTGCTATTTGAATTTGGGTATGCTGCCACCAAGTGGTTGCCAGTTTTTTGATTCACATGGGCTCATAATTCAAACTGTAGGTTGTGTTGTTTTTGTTGTTGTTGATTGTGGTGTATATGATAGGATTAGGGTAGTGTGATGACTATGAATAGGTGAATGTATCAGGTATCAAAGGAAGTTGGGAAGGAAATCTTAATGAAGCAGCAAAAAGATAGTGAAGAGCAGAAAATGGGCCATAACTTGAGGAGAGAAGAGGAAAGGTGGTCTGAGCTTCAGAGAATGAGATCAGGGACAAAAAGTTGTGGAGTAAAGGGGACAAGGAAATAATAGGACAAAAAAGAAAATGACCCAGAGTTAAGTGAACTTGATCACCGAACCAATTTGTATCTTTTGTTGTACTTTTCTATGGTTCTTATACTTGTTGGGGAGTCTGAATAGCAAGATAGATGTAATATCTTGTGCAGAATTGTGTCTTGTACATCTTTGTACCCACCCCCCCTTAGTGTCTAGCATAGTGCATAGTTGGTCCTTTAATAAAGGTCTGTTGAATGTGTAACCCAAACTTGGAGGTGTTGAAACAATATATAATGGAGGTGCAGGGTGCTGGCTTGAGGCATACAGGTAGCTCCTGATAAGCAAGTCTTGATGATGTCCTGCCTCTATCGTTAAGCTGAGGCCCTGCACAACTTTAGCTGGCTCCTATAATCAGTCTTCCAAATAATTATAACATTTTCTAAATCTTCTGAGTAAAGTGCCTATATGCCTTCTTTTTTTTCTTTTTAAAAAATCTCAGATACAAGGCCCTTGAAGTCCTTAGTATGTCTGAATCAGTCTAGGGGCTTGAAACAGATGATGCATGTAAACTCTAGCTTGGAGGATGTGAGATCTAGAACTTTTTCAATTCATTAGATGTGCAGGGTATGACTATATAGGGCTTTTTAAAAATGCATATAAAGAGAAAACTGAGGATCATTCCAAATAGGATGTTTGTTGGAATTAACACCCTAGTTAAACATAGTTCTTCTCCAGAAGGGGGTTTACCCCTGCATGATAATATGTATGTCATGTTATCTTTGGCCTTGGTGAGCATATGACCATATAACTGTTTTTTAAAGGTGTACATGCCTGGATCTTACCCAATTCATGCAAATCTGGTGAGATTGTCTCCAATGCTTCCCTTAATGTGGAAATTAGATCCTTGAGGACAATAGTTCTAGGGAGCAGATATAATGACCTATTTGGCACCAGAAACTTCTATATCTCTTAGTGCAGAATTCCTCAACCAGAGGTCCATGTGGAACAGTATAGCATGGTGAATAACAGCATGGGCTTTGGAGTCAGACATACCTGCCCTCAAACTTTACCTCTACCTTATAGGAACCCTTTGAGATCAGACAAGTCACTTAACCTCTCTGTGTTCTAGGGTTCCTAACCTTTAAAATGGGGTGATATTAACTACCTTATATGGTTGTTATGAAGGTTAAAGAAATGGCAAAGCACATGTAGTGTGCTTAACAGTTTTTATCATGTGGTAAGCACACATCTCTGGTAGTTATTATATACATTTATTCCTAGAACACAAACTTTAGAAAGTGACAGACCTGGATAGCATCTTTTCTTGCTCACCACTACATCTTTGCCCTCAGCTTCGGAGACTTGTGCTGCTTTCCTGGGCACAGAGACTCAGATTATCTCCTGCCCTACAGAGGGCTGAACAAGTGAGAGTTTGTAAGCTAAGTAGGATGTCATTTTGAGTCACCATTGCTCTAATTTATTTAGACATTTCTGAAGAACAATTGGAGTCCCTTCAGTTTTAATTTCCCTCCCTTCCCAGATAAATTTTCCAAATGTCTACTTCCTATTTCCTTGATCAAGGCCAGAGTTGAAGAAAACTGGCCTTCAATCTTCAACCAGGCTGAGAGCACCATTTAGGCTCAAGAGCAAATTGTATTGGAAAAGTAGCAGAAGCACTGAAATGAATTGTCATGAAATGAGGCTTCAAATGAAAACACAAGGCAGAGCCTGATCCTAATTGGCAGTGGAGTTACTCAGGTAAGAAGCCAATTCCAAATGTCCCATTGCACAACTTTTGTAATATGCATTCCCCCTCCCTGCAATCACCTCCTTTAATCCACAGAAGGCCTTTGGAAGATGATGATCACTGGGTAAAGGTAACACTGAGTTATTTGACATTTAAAAAATCACTAACCCATAAACAATGTGTAGATATGGAAAATGTCTATACTGTGGTACAGTTTGAAATGTTCCCTATGATAGGGTGAATAATGGTACCCCAAATATTTCCATGTCCTAATCCCTGGAATCCCTGGAATATGTTACCTTATATGCAAAAGGAACTTTGCAGATATGATTAAGTTAAGGATCTTCATATGGGAAGATTATTCTGTATTATCTGGCTGGGCCCAATGTCATCACAAGGGTCCTAATAAGAGGGACTCAAGAGGAGACAGAGGCAGAGGAGAAGGCAATGTGATGACAGAAGCAGAGATTAGAGTTATGCACTTTAAAGATGGAGGAATGGGTCAAAAGCCAAAGGAATACAGGCAGCTACTAGAAGATGACCAAGGCAAATAAATGGATTTTCCCTTCAGGGCCTCCAGTAGGAACCAGGCCTGTCTACATTGTGCTTTAGGACATTAAAACCTATTTTAGACTTCTGAACTCCAGAACCATAGGAGAATAAATTTGTGTGGTCTCAAACCAGCCCTCCAAATTCTCCAAGATATACTGGAAAGCCAGAAGTTCCCAATATTAGAATTACTGCTTTGGGTGATATCACTGAAAGACACAGCTGTTAAAAGCTTCTGCTGAAATGCAAAGGAAAAACCGTGTTAGGCAACATTAAGCCTGCTATGCCTTAATCTTCCTGGCTGGCAGAGAGCATGGAAGGGGACCCAGACTGCAGGGATTTCTGGGCCTTGGATTGTGAGAGGATAGACTTGATGGGTGGTATCTGTGTGGCTGGGTGTAGCAAGTGATACTTGGGATAAGAGGCTGCCAAAAAGGGGAAAGAGAGAACCTGAAAACTAAATTTCATTTATTACACTTTGTACTGGGACCAACTAGTGAAAAACTCACCTTGGATGGTGAGCATCATCTTTATGACTAATCTAGTTAGTTGTAGGCCTGTTCCATAGAGTTCCTGATGAACTCAAGGAAAGAAAGAACTTCTTGTGCTCTCCTATACAAATCTACAAAATGTCTGACTTTGGGACTGATAGCTCTTTGGTTCACCACTGTTGGTTTTTGTTTCTTTCTAATATTCTGACATCCTGCCACCTCTACTGCCTTTTCCTGCTGTCCTCTAAGTTCAGCTCTTTAGGCTAGGCCAGCCAGACACATTTTCTTTTCATTCCAAGAGACTTGAGTTTCCTGCTCCTAGGAATTCTTTGCCCTAACCTATAAACTTTCTACCAGCCTCTGGCTGGTTTTGATCAGATCTTACAGATTACTTGTGAAATGACTCTTTCCCAGAGAGAATTCTCTTCCCCACTTTGCCTCTCCTCACCAAGTATTCTTATCTTTACAATAAGAAATAGCAGATTTATACATGTAGGATCTTGAATCCCAAAATCTGCCATCTGTATCTGTAATCATTACACTTGGTCACCTGCCTTCCCTACCTCTGATCTCACTCCCAGAGAACTCTAACAAAGGTCCAGAAAACTGATGAACTTTGAAACTATTAGTAGCTTCACCTATCCTTGTCTACCCCCACCATCTCCATTTGTAATTTGATGGCTTCAATATAAGGGTCAGTTGGGCCTTAACCTAACAGTCAGAGAGACTATCTGATCTACATAGCTACTAAGGTCTTTCAGCAACCCAGGAAGAAGAGATTTCTTGTTTTCCAGGCTATTGCCTCAGAGTGAATATAATGATGTCACCAAAGTGATGCCTGTAGTCTAGGATATATAACAGATTCACTTATTAAACTATCAGGAGGCCTCAGACAAATCCATTCAAATGTGAGTGCTGACTTCCCAGGAAGTGGACAAGGGAGTTCAGGTGTTGTAAAGGAGCACTTCTAACTTGTTTACCAGGCCTAAGATGTATAATCACAAGGGCCCAAGAAGATCAAATAGCCCACATCCAATTCTTAGACAGCAAGACCTGATGTGGTCTGAATCCAAGGCTATGTTTATTATTGAATGGTGTTCTAGCACTTCAGTAATACCTAGTGGTAGAACCAGGACTTGGGGGAGGTAGAATAGGCCAGATTGGAAGAGGCAAGACTTGGGAATTTAGGAGGGCTTAGTAGGTCAGGGGAGGGATGGGATGGGGTAAAGATGTAGTTCCAGGGTTTAATGATTTGGTTATCATAGGCTTGAGTATATGATGTACTTGATCAGGGTAGGTTCAGAATCAAATCAGACTACAGAGGGCTAAAAGCAGGTAAATATCCATAATGACAAACTAACCCAAGAACCAGGCTATTGGCCAAGCAGAAGTGAGGCAGTTGACAATGGTCATCCAAGCATTTGACAATTGGCAGAGTCCAGATTAGCTGGTGGTCAATTATCAAGGGACTGTGGTATGATATAGTATTGTATGATTATGTGGGATTCAGATCTAGATTCAGATTGGGAAACAGATTTTTCTGTAGAAAATTTAGTCCAACTAGAGGAAGGACTTTAGTCCAGGCAAGGAATCACAGGGGAGGAAAGACATAGAAGGGCTCTGATTGTGGAGGTACTTGTATTCTGTCAGTGGAAAAATATGACTTGGTACTGAATTGCTGGGTTATTTCAATCTTCTCACTGGCGGTCGTCTCTAGTCTGTTATTCACAATGTAGCCAGAGGGAGCTTTTGAATATGTTAAGATCTTATTGCTTCTAATTGCTCTTAGGATAAAGACTTGACTCCACTGATTTCTATAAGGCTCTGCATGGTTTGGCTCCTGCCCACCTCTTCAAACTTGTCTTCTACCATTTTACTTTTCACTCTTGGCACTCTAGCTGCACTGGGTTTCTATAGGATCTTTAGCTCCCTATGGTCTCAGAGCTGGTGCACATGCAGTTCCTTCTGCTTCAAGTATACATTACCTCTGTTTTTATCCTTCCAGTCTCAACTTAAATATCACTACATCAAAAAGGCCTTCTCTGATTCATGTATCTAAAGTAATTTTTCCTTATTCTTTTTTTTAAGAGAGTGTGAGAGAGAGAGCACACAAATGGGGGAGAGGGGCAGAGGGAGAGATAGAGAATCTACGCTGAGTGTGGAGCCCAATGCAGAGCTTGATCCCACAACCCTGGGATCATGACCTGAGTGAAAATTAAGAGTCGGATGCTCAACTGACTGAGCCACCCAGGTGTCCCTCCTTATTCTTTATAATGGTTCTACTCCCCACCATCACTTACAAGTCACACTAACCTTGCCTACCAGGAGCAGCAAGTTCACCAGTTCCTATGCACCACTTCCATTAGGCTTTACCTCCTCAATAATCTCATCACCCACCACAATTCCCCACTGTCATGTCCACCACCACACCTTTCTTCATTAGCCATACTCTCTAGCCCCACCTATTACTGCCAGCCTCATCCACCTCTTCTAAAACCAATGCTTCTCTTCCTACCACTCCCTATTAGCTATACTCAGAAGCCCCACATACCACCATCAACCATATTATCCTTGCCCATCCAGCAGCTCCAATGGTAGCAGATCTACCCTACTTACCCTACTAATTAACAAGGGCCCTCTTACTTACTGGTTAGGTATGAGCCTGCTTCAGTAATGTCTTCCCTGATCATTCAATCTGATTTAAATTTCCTTGTTTTCTATAACACCTTGCCCTTCTTCTTTATAGTACTAATCACAACAGCAATTATAATGATTAACAGTTGTCACCCCCAGAGAGTCTATGGCTATTTGTTCACTGCTATTTCCCCTTTACCTAGACATACTGTAGATCTCAAAATACACTTGATGAATCTCATTGTATCAAGTGTTACAGAAAAAAAACCCCTGAGCTTAAAATAGTTAAATAATGTACTCAGGTTTCCATATGTCAAAATAGTTAAATAATGTACTCAGGTTTCCATAGCTAGTAAGTGCCAGAGCTAGAATTCAAACACAGAGACAGTTGACTATAAATCCCATGGGTTCTTAATAATTATGCTAGTTGTTTTTGCCAGACCATCAGCATCAGCATCATTTGGGAACTCATTAGAAATGCTGATTCTCAGGCACTACCATAGACTTACTGAATCAGAAACTTTGGAAATGTGGCCTAGCAATCTGTGTTCTAATAAGTCCTCCAGGTGACTCTGACGCATGCTCAAATGTGAGAACCACTGTGTACACTAGATTGCTTATTATATGGTTCCCTCTTGGTAAGAGATCCAGGTTGCGCTCAAGTATGCAAATAGCCCTAAGGGTACCTAACTATGGGCTCAGCATACTGTAGATGTTTAATAGTAGTGTTGAATAATGAGTGAATTGAGCTGTAGGGTACATTAGTTTTTGAAAGACATATAGGCCTTTTCATCAAAACCACAGGAGGATAGTGAAAACACCATAAAAGGCCTAATATAAGGGGCATGACACTTGCCTGGAGAAAAGTTATTGAGATGAAATTATTCATTTATTACCTCCTCTTCTCTACCTTCTTCCTTTCAGGTCAATCATGTCCATGGAACTGTCTCTGACCCTAATGGATCATATTGATAGCTCTTTTATTTGGCTTCTTTATAGCATTCAAGCTATCCCTGGATTATATGTGGCAATGCATTTTTTGCGTGTCTAAGATATATAAATCATGGTCCCCATAATGAAACTGTATTCTCCCTAGCACACAGACTGTATCTTTCTTTTGTGTCCTCTAGTTTCTACTATGGGCTTAAGTGTATAGTAGCATGTTTGGATAATGTTTTAATAAATTATCTTGAGAGTGTGTGTGTGTGTGTGTGTGTGTGTGTGTGTGTGTGTCCTTATATCTAGCCCTTCCCATATTTAACAAAAACATCACCTAAGAAAAGGGTTAATATAGTAGGAGATCAGAAAACAAAAAAGTTAATTCTTAGCCTTTGAGTTTTAAAAACCTATTTGAGTTTCAGGAATCAAGACTTTTGAGCATAAAGAACTTAGAACATACACTTCATGACATACACAATAAATCTAAAATGATATAAGACCAAACAGAGCCAGTTTTTCTCTCCCCAGACTAGATGAAAATTCCACGGGATGTGAGAGGAGTGAGAATTTGAGCAAAAGAGTGAGTCTCTGGTAAGTCCTTTAAGAAAGGTGGTGTAACCTGTCCCTGTGGGCCAAGGCCCAAGTTGAATAAATAATATAATACTCAAATGGGAAAGAGTGATGGAGAAATCTAAGCAAGAGACTGTGCCTTGCCTCTCCCCACATAGGGGAAGGCAATACACCTTGAAGAGTTCTGCTGAACCCAGCCTGGCACCAGAGCGGTAGAGGTGGCTGCATGTGTTCTATTTCAGGAGACAGGGCTTGAACAGTCTTATAATTTTCTGGTAAGGTATGGGAGGAGCCAAGTGTTTTCTAGATAACAACAATGTGCCCTGAGACCCGAGAAAACTTAAATTCAGGGTTGAGGAGGCACAGCAGTGATCTGAGTGCAACTTTGACTGAGACCTGAGTGTAAGTTGAATACGATCAAGGCCATGCATGAAAATGTACCTCTCAGTGGATTCCAGGGTGGATGGCAGAAGACAACTGGAGACTAAATACCTTCTGCTTGTCTTAGCCACAACCCCAGAGATTGTGAGGAATGCTTGAATTGACCATTTTATATTACTTGGAAATATGGGGACTCAAAATAGAGAAAGTTAAAAGAAAAGATTCTTAAGCATCTGTATTTGTGAGTTGACATTTATATCAACCCTACCAAGATACTCTGTATTTGGTTGACTGGATTGACTTGATGAACCAGAGCCTTCTTCTTGGGGCCAACATTTAGGAGGAAAGTGAATCAGAAGACAAGAAGCTCTTGCAGGGGATTGGGTAAGTTAGTATGTATTTAAGTGCTCCCTGAGTTGTCCTTGCCTCAGTATGCTTTCACTCCAACACTTCTCAGCTCCTCTAGTCTCAGTTGTGACAATAGTGTTCCAAATATCAAACAGTGCAATACCCGTGCTTAGTCAAAGAAGATTCTAGCTAGAGTCACTCAACTATTAAGGCAGGAAGGTGAATTCAGCCATTTTAGAGTTTTCTCATAAATACAGAGATGGAAACAAGAAGTTTTAAAATAAGCCTCAATATCCACTTTTATGTGTAGTTACAGATGTATGACCTGATCATTGATTTTAGCAGGTAAACAGAACTGGAAAGGTTCATATTTTTAACTGGGCTGTAGCATGAGTATTGCATTTGGAAGGGCCACATTATTTATTAAACCATGTGGGGCTGCTGTGATTATGCTATAGATAGGCAGGTCTCCAGAGTCAATTGGGGTTGTCGAATCACATTCAATGAATGTCCTCACATCTCAATTGAAGAAACCTGCTATTGAGGGACTCCTCTAGAGTAATCAATTAAAAGCAGTAGCATTAAGCAGCTAACGGTGCTGGAAAATCAATACCAGCATGGGGAAGAAACAATTCCCTGCAATGATTTCATGCAAATTTTTATTCTTGTACCTAATGACATTAGGATCTACTAATGACACATAGCTCAAGGAGGAGCATCTTTTCCAGTTAAGCATAAAGCACATTTTTACCCCTATAACCTTGATGGCCACTTGGGAAGTCTACTTTCACTGCTGGGAAGCAATAGATTAAGGTAAGGCAGCCAAAGTTTCTATGTATTTCTCCTGTGGGAGAGATGGAGATAAGATAGAAAGAATGACTTTCTAGAGATTGGAATGGGTCCCTGAAAGGGCCAGGACCATTCGTCTTTCATTCACTAGACATCTTTTCACACTGGCTCTACGCCTTTAACTGCTCCTTTCCCACTAATGACCAAAGGAAGACTAGGAAAGACACCTATAGCTCAGCCCAAATTGCTTTGAGACTCCAGACTCCACTACTTCTCCCCAGTATTAAAACTTGTGGTGGGCATGCACTTTAATATATGGAGTGAATTAAGTACTGTATTTCTTTTATTCTCTAAACATAATTTAGTCTGCTAAGATGCCACATCCCTTCCTCAAATTTGGTAGAAAATTCTATCTCAGTTGTTATTGAGGCCTCCAGGATCATGTTAAGTTACTGGGTATCTTGAAAATCATAGGGAGTCTTCAGTCTACATACTGTATGGTCTCTTCAAGGCTAACAGCTCTGATGACTCTGGACCAAGCCAAGGAACAGGAGTTTTTATCCAGATTGGTAGCCCCAGAGTGGCCAGGAGTCTAGCCTTCTTTGTATACCACATTGCTATTTTTCTCTGAGGTCTTGTCACCTGCTGGGCACTGTCAGGACACAGGGTGCCTATACTCTCCACTTGTAGAATCTATAAAACTTTAGTAGCCCTGCCAGTTTTAAGGATATTGTCTTTAAATTCTAAGTACCTCTTTATCTGAGGTACCAAATCTCAGAGCCACTTCCATTTTAGGACATCAGTTTAGCTCTTTGCCTCCTTTTGCCTTGGATTTAGAACACAGCATTCTCTTAACTTTGGCCTGAAGCTGTTGAATCTCCATGGTTTCCAAGTCACAAGGCTCATATTGCCCTGGGTAGGCTGTGTGCATGTGTGCATGCTACTCTGTGTGTGTGTGTGTGTGTGTGTGTGTGTGTGTGTGTGCATGTGTATGCTTCTGTGCATGCACATCAGGGGTAGGGTGGGAGAGGGTTTATGTTCTTTCTGAATTTTCCCTTTCTCATAATCCTCCCTGCTCCTCCACCCCCTTTCACATAGCAAACTCCTAACCATCCTTCAAGTCTCAGCTTATATGTCACTCTTTCAGTTAAGTTTTCCATGGCCCCATGCTCTAATTAGATCCCCATAATACACATGCATAACATGGCGTAGCTTTTCTAAGTAGTACACACCATAATGGTAATGAGTTATTAAGGTGATTGTTAATATTTCTTTCTCTTACAGGTTTGTAAGGTCCATAAGAATAGAGACTAGCCTTTTTTGTTTATTGTTATATCCTTATTACTTCATAATATCACAAGTTTAGAATATGTAAAAGAAGGTGGAGTAAGTGAATAAATGAAGTGAAATCTTTCCACAGTTGTGAAGTAACAATTCAGTGGTCATTTTCTAATCTTTCTTTTTTTAGACTTATATAGTGGTAATAGATTATAGGATGAAAATAGACTATGCATTGACTTGTGCCAGAAAAGTTGGCATGGAGTTGTTTATGTTATCTTTTTATTATCTTTTTAAACATATGTAATATCTGTAGTGATATCTCTTTTTTTTATTCTTTATATTGCTAATTTGAGCCCTCCCTTTTGGATTTGTGTAATAAAGAATTTCTATTCTAAAAAACACTCGAACAGATATTTCACAAAACAGCATATTGAAATGATTAACAAGCATCATTAGTCATCAGGGAAATGCAAATTAAGACCACAATGACCTCAACTCTCAGGAAGGCTAACATTAAAAAGACTAACACCACCAAGTATTGTCAAGGATGGGGAGCTCCTGGAACTCTTATTCACTGTTGATTGGAATGTAAACTGGTACAACCACTTTGGAAAAGTGACAGTATCTACTCAAGTTGAATATAGATGTATCCAATGACCTAATAAATCTGTTCCTGTATATATACAACCAACAGAAATGCATATATGTGTACATCAAAAGATATGTACAAAATGGTTATAGCAGCATTATCTGTAATAGTACCAAATGGAAAGCAATCCAAATGTTCATCAGCATTGGAATAGATAAGTAAATTGTGGTATGGTATATTTAAGTAATAGAATGTCACACAGCAATTAAAAAGAGTGAACTATACTCTTATGTGGATCCTGAGAAATTTAACAGGAACCCATGGAGGAGGAGAAGGGAAAAAAAAAGAGGTTAGAGTGGGAGAGAGCCAAAGCATAAGAGACTCTTAAAAACTGAGAACAAACTGAGGGCTGATGGGGGGTTGGAGGGAGGGGAGGGAGGGTGATGGGTATTGAGGAGGGCACCTGTTGGGATGAGCACTGGGTGTTGTATGGAAACCAATTTGACAATATAGTTCATATATTTAAAAAAAAAAGAAAATTTTAACTTGCAAAAAAATAAAATAAAAAGAGTGAACTAAAGTACATCAAACAACTGGATGAATCTCACAAAGATAAGGCTGATTAAGAAGTCAGATGCAAAAGAGAACCTATTTATATGAAGTTCAAACACAAGCAAAATTAATCTATGGTGACAGAAATCAGAATAGTGGTAGACCAGGAGGGACACAAGAGAGGCTTTTAGGATTCTGATCTAGTTCTCAGTCCTGATATAGGTGGTGGTAATGCAGGTATGCTCACTTCATAAAAATTAATTTGTACAAGTAAGATGTATCCTTATTATATATATGTTATACTTTAATTAAAAGTTTATAAAAATAAATAAAACAAGAATAAATATATTAAAGGAGAGGAGGGGATTACAGTGGATGATTTTTAAGGTTCTCTCCAGCTCTAACATGTTTTTATCTCATGTGAAAATGCTTTCAAATTAAAAAGTTCTCTACAAGTATAAGGTCTTTTACTGTTACCAGTGGTAGCTGATCTTTATTAGTGATTTCTTGACCAAACAATGGGAAATAATTTACTTAAATGTCTATGTATTTATTTTCTATTTGAAAATTTAAGTTACCTATCTGCTTTTCTGGTTATTGTTCATCTTCCAATTCCTTTGAACTTTTCTGTCAAGACCCTGCATGAGAAGCCAGAGACAAATATCATGGAGAATAATCCTGAATCTTAAATTTTGAGCTACCAATAAACAATGACAAAGCCTCTAAATTCAAGGTTCAAGGTTAAAGGAAAATGGTTCATGACTTCTTTGAGTCAGCTGTGGCTTTGCATTCCTCAGACTAAGTTTTCTACTTAAATACTTAATGGAAATAATAATGATTTCCACAATCATTTGACCTCTGTTAGGAGTCCATAATTCTAAAGTCAGGAGAAATTAATGCTAGAAGAATAGTAAGATACATTTGACATTAATTTTCAAATTAGTCATTCAAATTGTATCATTTTATCACTTTCTTTTCCTTGGCCTCATTGGTAAAACTCAGTTAATGAATCTACCAGTAAAGCACAGTTGATTAAGTGGTTTACTTATTCTGAGAGATGAGGCTTTGGCTTCACTGAAGGCACTGAGCTTATTCAAAACCCAATATACAATTTTTTTTTTACTTCGAAGTTTTTCTCCCTTTGAGGTATTCTATTTATTAAGAACTCAACTTTCCTGGTATCTAAATGAAAGTTTCCTTTTAAGGTATATCGCCTTTCTAATTTGTGGCCTGGGAAAAAATGTCAGAAAATTCTTTAAATCTATTTAGTGAAGTATTTTAAATGCTCATCTTGCACTTTTGAGTGAAGTGTAATTTACATTTCATAAAAGTAGAAGCTGAGCAGTAAGCTGTAAGTAATTATCATATAATTAAATGTCTACTATGAAGGGAATGAAAATGTGAGCTCCTTCATGCTTTCCGTGACTGGGTTATGCAATGGCAAATTAAATTACAGCTCTTTATCTCAGGAGGCTCCAGGGAACCAATTCAGGGTTTGAAGAGATACCTCTGAGTTGCCAATATAGTTTCAGTAGGAGGCTGAAGTGATGAGTTTACTGTCCAAGCAGGCCATATAAAAATGGATTCTGTAGCTTAGGTTTTAGAAATGGAAACCAAAGTGTCTATCCCTCTCAGTGACTTTGAAAACCCCTTTTCCCTATGTTAATATTTATAAATGGGAAATAGCACCATGATAATTAATACTTAATTATCACCATAGATAAATTTTATTGTTTTCAAATTCACAAAGCAGTTGGATTTGGGGATGATATTCAAATACATTTGTGATTAGGTGAAATGCTCCCTCTAATCTGATTTTGTTTAATATCACTTAAAATATGCATTGAGTTCCTGCTGAGTTCAAGATGTCACAGGGCATTCAAAGGTTAAAAAGACATGATCCCTGCCTTGTGGAAGATTATAGTCAGGAAGGGGATAAAAGTTATGCACACAAACTACAAAATAAGGCAAAATTGGATAGTTATCAGAGAATACAAGGTGTGGAATAGCTCAGGGGAAGAAGCAATCATTTCTATTTCTGGCTAGGTACAGCTGGTCAGGTTTCAGGAAGATGGTATTTAATCTGGTGCATGAGAAATAGACTGATTATAAGAAGACATATTGAAGAGACCATGAGCAATGATAGATGTGGGAAACTAGCACAGGGGCTTCAGGTTATGAAGTTGACCAATTTTGTTACTTATTCAACAGTCAGGGTGGCAATGTATCTAAATTTGTGAATGCAACTATTGGGTTTTTCAGACTTTCTCCCTAGTCAAAACCTATAATGTGATATTTTTTACACTTTACATTGGAGCATTAGGTATAGTGAAAGATATGGATGAAAATGGAGATATGGAGCTGGGTTATAAAAGCTGTTGTGTAGATTTTATGCAAGGAAACATTCAATTAAAAAATCTTACTGATGGACTATTGTGTGCCAGGTATTTAAAAAATCATGGGGAGTATAGAGATGAATACCTTCCCTGCCCACAGGAAACTAATTTAGAGGAGGCTATGCATGAGAAGTGCTGAGGGCACCTATCCTAGACAGGATATGAGGGGTCAGGAGAGGCATTCTAGAAATGGTGATGTCTGAGTTGAAATATGAAAGAGAGTATGGGCTTTCCTGAAACAGAAGACATAGGAAGAATGTTTCTAAGCAGAAAAATGAGAAGAACATTATAAGCAGAGAGAATATGCAAAGTCCCCAAGGTGTAGATAGCCTGGAGAATTCCTAGGAGTGCTAGGCTTGAACCTAGGGTGTGAATTGAATGCTAAAGAGATGAGGCTGGAGGGATCAATAGGGAGCTCACCCTGGAATGCCTTATAGAAGCTATTTTAGTGATCCAGGTGAAGATGACACAACTCAGAATTAAAAATATAGTAGTGGGGGGGGGCACTTGGGTTGCTCAGTGGGTTGAGTGTCCCACATAGGCTCAGGTCATGATCTCATGGTTTGTGAGTTCAGGTCCCATGTCAGGCTCTGTGCTGACAGCTCAGAGCCTGGATACTGCTTCAGATTCTGTCTGTCTCTCTCTTTACTCCTCCCCTGCTCATGCTCTGTCTCTTAAAAATGAACAAAAACATTTTAAAAAATATAGTAGTGGGGAGGAAGAAGAGGGCATACGTCCATCTGAGAGAGATTGAAGGGGTATAATTGACAGGACTTGTTAATCAATGAAACGTAAGTGTTAAGGTACATAATAGAGTGCAAGGATGAAGTTCAGGCTTGGACTTGGGTGTCAGGGAGAGCCATTCACTCAGAGGGGGAACACAGGTGGATGAGAAGATTTGAGGGGGAAGTCATGAGATAAGTTTTACCTATGTTGAGTGTGAGAGGCCAGTCAGATATCCAAATGGAGAAAATAGCAAAAAGTTGGATATATTATTTGGAGTACAGGAAGGAATGTAGTTTGAGCTGCAGATATAGTTTTTAGAGTCACAGTATCAGGAGTTGCAAATCCAAATGTCTACAGGTAACCAGGCAGGTAACATAAATGGATGACTCAGTCTGGGGCTGATATGGGGTAAAGATAAAAGGAGGAGATGTACATAGGCCCTGCCCAGGGCATTCAAGTTGAAAATAATCTAGTAAGCCAGCTAAACAAAACCCAGCTACAAAGCCATATGAATTTTCAAGCAGCCAGTTTTCCACCTTTGATAGAGATCACAATTAGCCATAAAGGGAATGTAGAGTTTTGGCAGAGAGAATGTAGAGTACAGGAAAAAAAATAAATAAAACCAAGGGCATAACTCCAGAGGAGAAATATAAGGAATAGATAGATATTTGGGGTTAGGGGAGAAGAGAGTAAGAGAGAGCAAGAGCAAGCCAGGCAAGAAAAATTAACTGAATTTGCACCATGGAGGGGATTGCTAACTTTGCTAACTTTAACTGAAATCATTTCATTGGTGTGGTGGGGGCTGAAACCAGATTGTAGTGGATTGAGAATTTAATGGAGGAAAAGAAGTGGAGACTGAGTATGGACAACTATTTCAAGATATTTGGCTGTGAATGAGAGGTGAGCAGTTGGGTGATAGTTGGTTATTTATACATGCATGTATACCAGGAAAGACATGAGTGCAACTGTATGCTAAAGGGACAGGGTAAGGTTGAATATGGAGGAAAGAAAATGATCTGTCAATTATCTGAGGTCCCTAGAGAGGTGGAACCAGAGGAGATTCAGAGCACAGGTGGAAGGATTAGCCTTGAGGTAAGAAGAGTGGCACCTACCCTACTGAATTTGAAGATAATTTCATTTAACAAAGATTTATGGAGCTTCTGTACTCTACTAGACACTGTTATAGGTGTTAAAGATGTAGCAGTTTAAAACAGCAGGAAAAAATTTCCTGTTGTCATGGAGCTTATGTTCCAGAATGAAGTATGTACAAGAGCAAATACATATAAGCTGTGCTTGGGCTTGAAGCAGACTGTGGTTGAAACATTGTCGTTGACCTTTGTTGTTCTTTAATGACCTATATTTCCTCTGTGACTGATGCAGGAGATCTCAGAACAGTAGGCTCAGAAGATGTTGGAGGAGCTTTGCAATAACTACTGTGGTTCATGTGATAGAGGGGTCTAGGAACAAACAAAGGTACTTCTGAGTAGCAACGAGACCTATAATTGTCTTGTGGTGGAAGAGGGATCCACTGACTTTTCTGTAAAGGACAAGACAGCAAATATTTCAGGCTTTTCAGGCCAGAAGGTATCTGTCACAAGTACTCAACTATGTTGTTGTAGTACCAAAGCAGCCATAGACAATAGATAAATGAATGGGCATGGCTGTGTTCCAGAAAGACTATTTACCAAAACAGGTGGAAGTCTGGATTTAGCCTGTGGGCCTTAGCTTGCCAACTGCTGTAGTAGAGTATTCACAGGATGACAACTGCTTCATAAGAAAATTTTATTTGACAGCACCAAGGAGGTGGGTAGGAGGGTGGAGGACAGTGCATTGGTTCAGGTGAGTCTTAATAAGGATCTGGAGCAGTGGGAATGGAAACTAGCATTGGAGCAGTGGGGATGGAAAGGCCAGGAGAGCAAGGAGAGATACAGTGTAATGCCAGTCAGGGAAGGAGTTGATAATCAATTATGTCAGATACTGCAGAGAGGTCTAGGAAACTGGGGCTAGAGAAGAGGATTTGTTATTGAGGAGGTTGGTGCTCCCCTTTCTTGAAAAGTTTTCCAAATTTTATCAACACATTGCACAATTGTAAAACATAAAATAGTTAACAGGCTCCGCCCATTCCCTCTCTTCCTTCACATCCAGCCTGCTAGAAGACCAACACTTAAGTCTTCTGACTACTCCTTCTGGTAGTTGTTTTCCATTTGTATAAATAATATGCTTTTAGTGCTATTTCCTGTTATATGAATTCTAGACAGAATCTATTGACATTTTCTTATGGAATATGGGGATTTAATACTTTTACTTTACCCTCTGCTTATCATCTTTTCCCTATATCCACTCAATATAATTAAATCATCATCTTTGTTCAAATCAGTATGCTGTATTTTTCTTAGGATAGCTATGTAAGTATGGTTCACTGCTGAGCCAAGTAACATACTATGATTCTTATGTCTTTCTGTATACAACTTTTTGTTCATCCTGGAGTTAATAACTGTTTCATATTTTGCTTAATTAGAAACAATAATTATTTTAATTAAACTTTTTATTTTGAAATTAATGAACATGATAGTTGTGAAAAATAATACAGGGAGATTCCATGTCCCCTTTATCTAGTTTCCTAAAATGGTAACATCTTGCAGAACTATAGTACACTATCAAAAACAGGATTTTGACATTGATAGACTCAAGATACAGAATATTTCCATCACCACAGGATCCATTGTTTTGTTTTTCTTTTAAAAAAATTTTAAACGTTGATTCATTTCTGAGATAGAGAGACACAGAATGTGCGCGGGGGAGGGGCAGAGAGAGAGGGAGACCCGGAATCCGAAGCAGGTTCCAGGCTCCAAGCTGTCAGCACAGAGCCTGATCCGGGGCTTGAACTCACGAACCATGACATCATGACCTGAGCCAAAGTTGGACGCCTAACCAACTGAGCCACCCAAGCACCCCTGTTTTGTCTTTTTGTAGCTACCCCCACTACCCTTCCACCCTCACCCCCTCCTTAACCCGTGGTAACCACTAATCTGTTCCTCATTCTAAAATTTTGTCATTTCAAGATTCTTAAATAAATAGAGTAATATAGTATGTAGCCTTTTGAGACTATTTTTTTTTCTTTTCACAAAGAATAATTCCATGGAGATTTATCCAGGTTGTTGCATGTATTGATAGGTTAAGCCTTTTTATTACTGTGTAGTATTTCATGGTATGGATGTATCACAATTTAGTCATTCATCCATCATCCTAGAAAGAACATCTAGGTTATTTCCAGTTTTTGCTTATTATGAATAAAGCTGCTGTAAATGCTTCTGTACAGGTTTTTGTGTTAACATAAGTCTTCATTTCTGTGGGACAAATGCCCAGTAGTACAATTTCTGGGTTGTATGATAATTGCATGTTTCACTTAAAGAAAGGGCCATACTGTTTTCCACAGTGTATATACCATTTTATATTCCCACGAGCAACATAGGAGCAATCCAGTGTGCATCCTCACCATCATTTGGAGTCACATTTTTTTATATTAGTTATTTTGACAAGTTTATACTAATACCTCATTGTTTCAATTTGCAGTTCTCTACTGGTTAATGATGAACAACTTTTCAGGTGCTTATTTGCCATCTGTACATCCTCTTCAGTTAAATAGCTGTTCATGTTTTTCCCTATTTTCTAATAGGTTTTTTTAAATTTTGAGTTTTAAGTGCTCTTAATATTTTCCAGCTAAAAGTCCTTTGTCAGATTTGAATTTTGCAAATATTTTCTCCTACTCTGTAGTTAGTCTTTTCATGCTCTTAACAGGGTCTTTTTCAAAGCAAATCTTTTTAATTTTGATAAAGTCCAATTTATCAATTTTTCCTTATGAATTGTGCTTTTGTTGTCAAGTCTAAGAACTCTTTGCTTAGCCCTACACCTCAAATGTTTCTCCTATGTTTTTTTTCTAAAAGTTCGATAGCTTAATATTTTAAATTTAAATGCTTGACCAGTTTTGAGTTAATTTTTCTATAAGGTATGAAATTTATTTTTTATTTTTTATTTTTTTCAATATATGAAGTTTATTGTCAAATTGGTCTCCATACAACACCCAGTGCTCATCCCAAAAGGTGCCCTCCTCAATACCCATCACCCACCCTCCCTTCCCTCCCACCCCCATCAACCCTCAGTTTGTTCTCAGTTTTTAAGAGTCTCTTATGCTTTCGCTCTCTTCCACTCTAACCTCTTTTTTTTTCCTTCCCCTCCCCCATGGGTTTCTGTTGCGTTTCTCAGGATCCACATAAGAGTGAAACCATATGGTATCTGTCTCTCTCTGTATGGCTTATTTCACTTAGCATCACATTCTCCAGTTCCATCCATGTTGCTACAAAGGGCCATATTTCATTCTTTCTCATTGCCACGTAGTACTCCATTGTGTATATAAACCACAATTTCTTTATCCATTCATCAGTTGATGGACATTTAGGCTCTTTCCATAATTTGGCTATTGTTGAGAGTGCTGCTAGAAACATTGGAGTACAAGTGCCCCTATGCATCAGTACTCCTGTATCCCTTGGGTAAATTCCTAGCAGTGCTATTGCTGGGTCATAGGGTAGGTCTATTTTTAATTTTCTGAGGAACCTCCACACTATTTCCCAGAGTGGCTGCACCAATTTGCATTCCCACCAACAGTGCAAGAGGGTTCCCATTTCTCCACATCCTCTCCAGCATCTATAGTCTCCTGATTTGTTCATTTTGGCCACTCTGACTGGTGTGAGGTGATATCTGAGTGTGGTTTTGATTTGTATTTCCCTGATGAGGAGTGACGTTGAGCATCTTTTCATGTGCCTGTTGGCCATCTGGATGTTTTCTTTAGAGAAGTGTCTATTCATGTTTTCTGCCCATTTCTTCACTGGATTATTTGTTTTTCGGGTGTGGAGTTTGGTGAGCTCTTTATAGATTTTGAATACTAGCCCTTTGTCCGATATGTCATTTGCAAATATCTTTTTCCATTCCGTTGGTTGCCTTTTAGTTTTGTTGGCTGTTTCCTTTGCTGTGCAGAAGCTTTTTATCTTCATAAGGTCCCAGTAGTTCATTTTTGCTTTTAATTCCCTTGCCTTTGGGGATGTGTCAAGTAAGAAATTGCTACGGCTGAGGTCAGAGTTTTTTTCCTGCTTTCTCCTCTAGGGTTTTGATGGTTTCCTGTCTCACATTCAGGTTCTTTATCCATTTTGAGTTTATTTTTGTGAATGGTGTGAGAAAGTGGTCTAGTTTCAACCTTCTGCATGTTGCTGTCCAGTTCTCCCAGCAACCATTTGTTAAAGACACTGTCTTTTTTCCATTGGTTATTCTTTCCTGCTTTGTCAAAGATGAGTTGGCCATACGTTTGTGGGTCTAGTTCTGGGGTCTCTATTCTATTCCATTGGTTTATGTGTCTGCTTTTGTGCCAATACCATGCTCTCTTGATGATGACAGCTTTGCAGTAGAGGCTAAAGTCTGGGATTGTGATGCCTCCTGCTTTGGTCTTCTTCTTCAAAATTACTTTGGCTATTTGGGGCCTTTTGTGGTTCCATATGAATTTTAGGATTGCTTGTTCTAGTTTCGAGAAGAATGCTGGTGCAATTTTGATTGGGATTGCATTGAATGTGTAGATAGCTTTGGGTAGTATTGACATTTTGACAATATTTATTCTTCCAATCCATAAGCATGGAATGTTTGTCCATTTCTTTATATCTTCTTCAATTTCCTTCGTAAGCTTTCTATAGTTTTCAGCATACAGATCTTTTACATCTTTGGTTAGATTTATTCCTAGGTATTTTATGCTTCTTGGTGCAATTGTGAATGGGATCAGTTTCTTTATTTGTCTTTCTGCTGCTTCATTGTTAGTGTATAAGAATGCAACTGATTTCTGTACATTGATTTTGTATCCTGCAACTTTGCTAAATTCATGTGTCAGTTCTAGCAGACTTTTTGTGGAGTCTATCAGATTTTCCATGTATAATATCATGTCATCTGCAAAAAGCGAAAGCTTGACTTCATCTTTGCCAATTTTGATGCCTTTGATTTCCTTTTGTTGTCTGATTGCTGATGCTAGAACTTCCAACACTATGTTAAACAACAGCGGTGAGAGTGGACATCCCTGTCGTTTTCCTGATCTCAGGGAAAAAGCTCTCAGTTTTTCCCCATTGAGGATGATGTTAGCTGTGGGCTTTTCATAAATGGCTTTTATGATGTTTAAGTATGTTCCTTTTATCTCGACTTTCTCGAGGGTTTTTATTATGAAACGTTGCTGAATTTTGTCAAAGGCCTTTCCTGCATTGATTGACAGGATCATATGGTTCTTATCTTTTCTGTAATTAATGTGATGTATCACATTGATTGATTTGCGAATGTTGAACCAGCCCTGCAGCCCAGGAATGAATCCCACTTGATCATGGTGAAGAATTCTTTTTATATGCTGTTGAATTCGATTTGCTAGTATCTTATTGAGAATTTTTGCATCCATATTCATCAGGGATATTGGCCTGTAGTTCTCTTTTTTTACTGGGTCTCTGTCTGGTTTAGGAATCAAAGTAATGCTGGCTTCATAGAATGAGTCTGGAAGTTTTCCTTCCCTTTCTATTTCTTGGAATAGCTTGAGAAGGATAGGTATTATCTCTGCTTTAAACGTCTGGTAGAACTCCCCTGGGAAGCCATCTGGTTCTGGACTCTTATATGTTGGGAGATTTTTGATGACTGATTCAATTTCTTCGCTGGTTATGGGTCTGTTCAAGCTTTCTATTTCCTCCTGATTGAGTTTCGGAAGAATGTGGGTGTTTAGGAATTTGTCCATTTCTTCCAGGTTGTCCAATTTGTTGGCATATAATTTTTCATAGTATTCCCTGATAATTGTTTGTATCTCTGAGGGATTGGTTGTAATAATTCCATTTTCATTCATGATTTTATCTATTTGGGTCATCTCCCTTTTCTTTTTGAGAACCCTGGCTAGAGGTTTATCAATTTTGTTTATTTTTTCAAAAAAGCAACTCTTGGTTTTGTTGATCTGCTCTACAGTTTTTTTTCAGATTCTATATTGTTTATTTCTGCTCTGATCTTTATTATTTCTCATCTTCTGCTGGGTGTGGGGTGTCTTTGCTGTTCTGCTTCTATTTCCTTTAGGTGTGCTGTTAGATTTTGTATTTGCGATTTTTCTTGTTCTTGAGATAAGCCTGGATTGCAATGTATTTTCCTCTCAGGACTGCCTTCGCTGCATCCCAATGTGTTTGGATTGTTGTATTTTAATTTTCATTTGTTTCCATATATTTCTTAATTTCTTCTCTAATTGTCTGGTTGACCCATTCATTCTTTAGTAGGGTGTTCTTTAACCTCTATGCTTTTGGAGGTTTTCCAGACTTTTTCCTGTGTTTTTGATTTCAAGCTTCGTAGCATTGTGGTCTGAAAGTATGCATGGTATGATCTCAATTCTTGTACACTTATGAAGGGCTGTTTTGTGACACAGTATGTGATCTATCTTGGAGAATGTTGCATGTGCACTCGAGAAGAAAGTATATTCTGTTGCTTTGGGATGCAGAGTTCTAAATATATCTGTCAAGTCCATCTGATCCAATGTATCATTCAGGGCCCTTGTTTCTTTATTGACCGTGTGTCTAGATGACCTATCCATTTCTGTAAGTGGAGTGTTAAAGTCCCCTGCAATGACCACATTCTTATCAATAAGGTTGCTTATGTGTGTGAGTAATTGTTTTATATATTTGGGGGCTCTGGTATTTGGCGCATAGACATTTATAATTGTTAGCTCTTCCTGATGGATAGACCCTGCAATTATTATATAATGCTCTTCTTCATCTCTTGTTATAGCCTTTAATTTAAAGTCTAGTTTGTCTGATAGAAGTATGGCTACTCCAGCTTTCTTTTGACTTCCAGTGGCATGAAAAATTGTTCTCCATCCCCTCACTCTCAATCTGAAGGTGTCCTCAGGTCTAAAATGAGTCTGTTGTAGACAGCAAATAGATGGGTCTTGTTTTTTATCCATTCTGATACTCTATGTCTTTTGGTTGGCGCATTTTGTCCCTTTACATTCAGTGTTCTAGAAAGATATGGGTTTAGAGTCATTGTGATGTCCATAGGTTTCATGCTTGTAGCAATGTCTCTGGTACATTGTCTCACAGGATCCCCCTTAGGATCTCTTGTAGGGCTGTTTTAGTGGTGATGAATTCCTTCAGTTTTTGTTTGTTTGGGAAGACCTTTATCTCTCCTTCTATTCTAAATGACAGACTTGCTGGATAAAGGATTCTCGGCTGCATATTGTTTTCTGTTCATCACATTGAAGATCTCCTGCCATTCCTTTCTGGCCTGCCAAGTTTCAGTAGAGAGATCAGTCACGAGGCTTATAGGTCTCCCTCTATATGTTAGAGCATGTTTATCTCTAGCTGCTTTCACAATTTTCTCTTTATCCTTGTATTTTGCCAGTTTCACTATGATATGTCATGCAGAAGATCAATTCAAGTTACGTCTGAAAGGAGTTCTCTGTGCCTCTTTGATTTCAATGTCTTTTTCCTTCCCCAGATCCGGGAAGTTCTCAGCTATTATTTCTTCAAGTACACCTTCTGCACATTTCCCTCTCTCTTCCTCCTCTGCAATACCAATTATGCGTATATTATTTCTCTTTAGTGCATCATTTAGTTCTCTAATTTTCCCCTTATACTCCTGGATTTTTTTATCTCTCTTTTTCTCAGCTTCTTCTTTTTCCATGATTTTATCTTCTAGTTCACCTATTCTCTCCTCTGCCTCTTCAATCCGAGCTGTAGTTGTCTCCATTTTATTTTGCAGTTGATTGGTAGCATTTTTTTAGCTCCTCCTGGCTGTTCCTTAGTCCCCTGATCTCTGTAGCAAGAGATTCTCTGCTGTCCTTTATACTGTTTTCAAGCCCAGGGATTAATTTTATGACTATTACTCTAAATTCACTTTCTCTTATATTGTTTAAATCATTTTTGATCAGTTCGTTAGCTGTTGTTATTTCCTGGACGTTTTTCTGGGGGGAATTCTTCTGTTTCATCATTTTGGATAGTCCCTGGAGTGGTGCAGGACTTCGGGGCACTTCCCCTGTGCTGTCTTGAATAACTTGTGTTGGTGGGCGGGACCGCAGTCAGACCTGATGTCTGGCCCCAGCCCCCCGCTGGGGCCACAGTCAGACTGGTGTGTGCCTTCTCTTCCCCTCTCCTAGGGGCGGGATTCACTGTGGGGTGGCGTGGCCCGTCTGGGCTACTTGCACACTGCCAGGCTTGTGGTGCTGGGGATCTGGTGTATTAGCTGGGGTGGATTGGCAAGGTGCACAGGGGTGGGAGGGGCAGGCTCAGCTCTCTTTTCCTTTGGATATCTGCTTGGTGGGGGGTCCCTGTGGCACCGGGAGGGAGTCAGACCCACCGAAGGGATGGATCCACAGAAGCACAGTGTTGGGTGTTTGCGCAGTGCAAGCAAGTTCCCTGGCAGGAACTGGTTCCCTTTGGGATTTTGGCTGGGGGATGGGCGAGGGAGATGGCGCTGGCGAGCACCTTTGTTCCCCACCAAGCTGAGCTCTGTTGTCCGGGGCTCAACAACTGTCCCTCCCGTTGTCCTCCAGCCCTCCTGTTCTCCGAGCAGAGCTGTTAGCTTATAACCTTCCAGATGTCAAGTCCCTCTTGCTGTTGGAACACACTCGGTCGGGCCCCTCCGCTTTTGCCAGCCAGACTCGGGGGCTCTGCTTGGCCGGCAGGCCGCCCCTCTGCCCCAGCTCCCTCCCGCCAGTCCGTGGAGTGCACACCGTCTCGCCGCCCTTCCTACCCTCTTCCGTGGGCCTCTCGTCTGCGCTTGGCTCCGGAGACTCCGTTCTGCTAGTCTTCTGGCGGTTTTCTTGGTTCTTTAGGCAGGTGTAGGTGGAATCTAAGTGATCAGCAGGACGCGCGGTGAGCCCAGCATCCTCCTACGCCGCCATCTTCCTAGGATCCCCCCTAAGGTATGAAATTTAGATGCATGTTCATGTTTTGACTATGCATGTCCAGTTGCTTGAGCACTATTTGTTTAAAAGCTTATCTATCCTTTATTAAATTGCTTTTATACCTTTGTCAAAAATCAGTTGGACATATTTGTATGGCTCTTTTTATGGGTTCTCTATTTTATTCCATTGATTTAAGTGTCTCTGTGTCAATATTACATAGTCTTGATTGCTGTGGCTATATAATAAATCTCGAATTTGGGTAAGCTGATTCCTCCCACTTTATTCTTTTGTGAAATTGTTTTAGCTATCCTAGTTCCCTTGCTTTTCCATATACATTTTAGAATAATCTTGTGTATATCTGTGAAAATATATTGCTGGGAGTTTATAAGAATTGCATTAAATCTATATATTAACTTGGGGAGAATTTAGATGTTTAGTATGTTGAATTTTCCACCCCATGAACATGTCATATGTCTCCATTTATTTAGATCGTATTTGACTTCTTTCATCAACATTATGTAGTTTCTAGCATGTAAGTTCTGTATGTATTTTGTTAGATTTACCCTTAGGTATTTATTTTAAAAGCAATTTTAAGTGGTATAGTATTTTTAATTTCAGTGTCCATGTGTTCATTGCTGTTTATATAGAAATATAATTGATTCTCATGTTATTATCTTATATCTTGCAACCTTGCTGAACTCACAAAAACTCAGTTTTGGAGGGTTCTTTGGGTAGATTTATTAGGGTATTCTATGTGGACAATCATGTCATTTTCAAATAGGGACACTTTTCTTCCTTCATTTCCAGCTGTATGCCTTTTCTTTTCTTGCTTTATTGTACTGACTAGACCTTCTAACACTATGTTGAATAAGAGGGAGTGAGAATTGACATCCATGCCTTGTTCTTGATCTTAGTGGGGGACCATTCAGGCTTTCACAATTGAGGTATGTTAGCTGTAGGCTTTATGTAGATGCTCTATATCAAGTTGAGAAAGTTCCTCTCTATTCCTATTTTCTGAGAATTTTATCATGATGGTGTGGAATTTTTTCAAATGTTTTTTTTCTACATCAATTGATATGATCATGTGATTTTTCTTCTTTAGCCTATTATAATATGAGGGATTGCATTGATTAATTTTTCTAATATTA
This sequence comes from Panthera pardus, assembly GCF_024362965.1. Classification (NCBI taxonomy): domain Eukaryota; kingdom Metazoa; phylum Chordata; class Mammalia; order Carnivora; family Felidae; genus Panthera; species Panthera pardus. Next base: position 21,146,986 of record NW_026526843.1, read on the forward strand.
TATCAGTCTTGCATTCTTCATATAAATTGTACTTGATCTTGGTGTATAATTAATTTTATGTGTAGCTGAATTGTTTTTTCTATTATTTTGTTAGACTTTTACTTATGTAGTCATGAGAAATATTGGTATGTACAGTTTTTTTTGCACTATATATCTGGTTTTGGTATCAGGGTAATACTAGTTTTATCAAATGCATTATGAAGTGTTTCTTCCTCTTCTATTATCTGAAAGATACTGTGTGGAATTGGCATTTATTCTTTAAATGTTTGGTATAATTCTACTAAATTTAATTTTATTATAGTGGTACTCAAATTATCTATTTTATATTGGGTGAGGTTGTGGTAGTTTGGATTTTTTGAAGAATCAGTCCATATCACCTAAGTTGTTGAATTGTGTGTATAGAGTTTTTCATACCATTCTCTTACCATTTTGTTGTCTACAGGGTTGTGGTGATATCCCCTGTTTCATTCTTATATTGGTGATTTGTGTTTTCTTTTTATTTCTTTGTCAGTCTTTCTAGAGGTTTGTCAACTTTATTGGTCTATTTATTTATTTCAGGTTTGTAGATTAATTTCTTAATAAATAGGTTAAAGAGAAGTTACATCTTTGCAATATTGCAATTTTCTACTAATAAACACAACCTATATCTACTTGTTCCCATAGTGTTTTCAGTTTTTTATATGCCAATATAACAGCTATTCATTTATTATAGTAATATATAATTTGCTTACCAAAAAACTAATTAAAGAAATTTTGAAGGGGCACGTGGTGGCTCAGTTGGTTAAGCTTCCAACTTCCGCTCAGGTCATGATCTCACAGTTCATGGGTTCGAGCCCCACGTCGGGCTCTGCACTGACAGCTCAGAGCCTGGAGCCTGCTTCAGATTCTGTGCTTCCCTCTCTCTGCCCCTCCAACACTTGTGCTCTCCCTCTCTCTCTCTCTTTCTCTCTCTTTCAAAAATAAACATTTAAAAAAACAACAACAAAAAGAAATTTGGACAACAGAAACATAATATAAAAGAAAATACAGAGGTAAATAACAATCCCATATAGTTGTATCACACATAGAAATCCACTGTAAACAGTCTCTCGTGTGTGCTGGGCATTATTATGCAGCATATTTAATTTCACGTTGTGTAAAAATGAAGCTTCACATTTGATCTCATGATAGTAGATATTCTCTAAAGTACAATTTATAACTGCCAACATTATATCACATAAATATACTACAATTTATTCAACCAGTCTTCAGTTGTTCAACATTTCACGGATTTTTTTGGTAATGTTTTATTTTTTTAAGTGGCACTACAGTGAACAAACACACTTATAAATATGTATATGTTCTCTTGGTTCTTTAATTGTTTAAATTTTTAAATTTTAATTCAATCCATGTTACTTAACATATAGTGTAATAATGGTTTCAGGAATATAAATTAGTGATTTATCTCTTATGTGGATCCTGAGAAACGTAACAGAAGCCCATGGGGGAGGGGAAGGAAAAAAAAAAAAGAGGTTAGAGTGGGGGAGAGCCAAAGCATAAGAGACTGTTAAAAACTGAGAACAAACTGAGGGTTGATGGGGGGTGGGAGGGAGGGGAGGGTGGGTGATGGGTATTGAGGAGGGCACCTTTTGGGATGAGCACTGGGTGTTGTATGGAAACCAATTTGACAATAAATTTCATATATTAAAAAATAAATAAATAAATAAATAAATAAATAAATAAGTGATTTATCAGTTACATGTAACACCCAGTGGTCATCCCAGCAAGTGCCCTCCTTAATGCCCATCACTCATTTAGTCCATCCCCCCCACCCACCTCCCCTCCAGCAACCCTCAGGTTGTTCTCTGTATTTGAGTCTCTTATGGTTTGCCTCCCTCTCTATTTTTATCTGATTTTTCCCCTTTCCCTTCGTTCATCTGTTTTGTTTCTTAAATTCCACATATGAGTGAAATCATATTTGTCTTTCTCTGACTGACTTATCTATTAGCTGAATGTATCTATTATATAATACATTCTAGTTCCATCCTCAGGAAACAAGTTGTTAATGAGGATGTAGAGAAAGGGGAACACTTTTGCACTGTTGGTGGGAATGCAAACTGGTGCAGCTGCTCTGGAGAATAGTATGGAGGTTCCTCAAAAAATTAAAAATAGAACTACTCTTTGACCCAGCAATTGCACTACTTGGTGCAGCCATTCTGGAGAACAGTATGGAGGTTCGTCAAAAAATTAAAAATAGAGCTACCTATGACCTAACAATTGCACTACTGGGTAGTTAAAGGATGCAAAAATGCTGATTTGAAGGAGCACATTGAGCCCTAATTACTCAGTGATCAAAAAGAATGAAATCTTGACATTTGCAACAACATGGATGGATCTAGAATGTTTTATTGATCTTTTTAAAGAATCATCTCTTTGTTTTGAGTATAAGACAATTATAAAGGTTTTAATGATTTCAAAAGGAGTCAGGTTCTAAACCCGTTAAGTTCTGACTGGCAACTGAACCCCATGAAAACTGATATGCTCACTTTGAGGAGGTTGTCTGACCATCCAGGTCAAGCTGGATCACCACAAGGTAGAGACAATGGAGTGAGGCAGGCCTAGAGCTGGTGTGTCTTCAGGATAGATAGGCATTCCAGATAACAGCAACACACTGGACAAGGGCCAAGCTGTAATGAAGGTGAACCAGGTGGAAGTTGGCTAACTGCAAAGCAGGCTAGAGATTATAGTTGGTGATAAGGGCACCAGGATTGTCCTGCTGTAGTTTGGCCCATCTGTCCTGGACTGACAGTCCATTGAATGCTCCTACCAGTGGGAAGAAACAGCCTAGAAAGCACAGGGCAAAGCTCCACTGATTTAATAGCATCGTCTTTAGTGCATCTACCTTGTTGGTGCTGGGGATAAGCTGGTCAAAACCCCTGTACCAGCCGTCTACTACAGAGCCCACAAAACCACAGCCCAGAGAGACCATAGTTAGGGTCCAGCCAGTCTGGTGTTCCGGCAGACCTCACCTCTCCACCAGCTGCTGTGGGATAATGTCACTCAGAACCATCAGGGACGCAGCTGTCATGACCTGTACTTTCCATGGGTTTTGTAGTTTCTACAAAACTAAAAGGCAATCTACAGAATGGGAGAAGATATTTGCAAATGACATACCTGATAAAGGCTTAATATCCAAAATATATAAAGAACTTATAAAACACAACACCCCCCAAAAATGAATGATTCAATTAAAAAATGGGAAGAAGACATGAACAGACATTTCTCCAAACCAGACATCCAAATGGTCAACAGACACATGAAAGGATGCTCAACATCACTCATCATCAGGGAAATGCAAGTCAAAACTACAATGAGCTATCACCTCACACTTGTCAGAAGGGATAAAATCAACAAAAAAGAAACAGGTGTTGGTGAGGATGTAGAGAAAGGAGAACCCTGCTACACTGTTGGTGGGAATGCAAACTGGTGCAGCCACTCTGGAAAACAGTGTGGATGTTCCTCAAAAATTTAAAAATATAACTACCCTACAGCCCAGCAATAGCACTATTGGGTATTTACTCAAAGAATACAAAAATACTAATTCAAAGAGTTACATGCATCCCAATGTTTATAGCAACATTATCTACAATAGCCAAATTATGGAATCAGCCCAAGAGTCCATCGACTGATGATGGATAAAGAAGATGTGGTACATACATACAATGGAATACTAAGCCATAAGAAAGAATGAAATCTTGCCATTTGCAACGACATAGATCGAGCTAGAGAGTATTATGCTAAGCGAAATAAGTCATTCAGAGAAAGACAAATACCATATGATTTCACTCATATGTGGAATTTAGGAAACAAAACAAATGAGCAAAGCAGAGAGAGAGAGAGAGAGAGAGAGAGAGAGAGAGAGAGAGACTAAGAAACAGACTCTTAGCTATAGAAAACAAACTAATGGTTATCAGAGGGGAGGTGGGTGAGGGTGTGGGTTAAATAGGTGATGGAGATTAAGAAGTGCACTTATTGTGATGAGCACCAGGTGTTAAATGGAAGGGTTGAATCACTATTTTGTACACCTGAAACTAATATTATACTTTATGTCAACTAACTGGAATTGAAATAAAAACTTGAAAAAAGTAAAGAACCATCTGTTTATTTCATAGATTTTCTCTATTATTTTTCTATTTTCACTTTTATTGACTGCTCTTTATTATTTCTTTCCTACTGATTGCTTTGGGTTTATTTTTCTTTTTGTTTTCTAAGTTCTTGAACTGAGAGCTTAGAGTATTGATTTGAGACTATTACTGTTTTCTAATATATGCATTTAGTGCTATAAATTTCCCTCTCAGCACTGCTTTAGCTGTCTTAACAAATTTTAATATGTTGTGTTTTCATTTTCATTCATTCATTCTGAAGCACTTTTTGATATCCTCCAACATTTCCTCTTTAACTCATGGATTAATTAGGAGTGCGTTTAGTTTCCAAGAGTTTGAAGATTTTACTGTTATTTTACTGTTATTGATTTCATGTCTGATTCCATTATGGTTGGAGAACACACTTGGTATGATTTAAATTCTTTTAAATTGGTTGAATTTGTTTTATGGCCCGCAATATGATGTATCTTGGTATATGTTTCATGGGTACTTGAAAAGAATGTGTAGTTGACTGTTATTGAGTGTAGTGCTCTATTTATCCTGTTGGTTGACTGTGTTGCTCAATTCCATATACTTGTATATTTCCCCCTAGTATAATTGTGGATTTGTCTATTTTTCTAAATAGAGAAAGAGTTCTGTTTTTCCAATTCTAAGAACAGTTCTATCTGTTTTTGCTTTATAGATCTTTCAGCCCTGTTGTTTGGTGCATACACAACACCAAATTTAGGATTCCTGGTGGACTTTTCCTTTTATCATTATGTAATGCCCATCTCTGTCTCTGGTAATTTTCTTTGAAGTTTACTTTATGTGATATTAATATGGCTATTCCTAGTGATACTAATATGGCTATTCCTAGTCTCCTTTGCTTGATATGTCATTTTCTCTATTTTTACTTTCAACCTGTCAATATCATTATATTTTAAGTGAGTTTCTTGTAGACAACATAAAGTCGGGTCATGTTTTTAAATTCACACTGCTAATCTCTGTCTTTTAACTGGTATATTTAGACCATTGTAAATTATCAGTATATCAGGGTTGAAGTCTCCCATTTTATTTTTTGTTTTCTGTTTTTGATTTATAGGCTTTACTTATTTTATTTTCCTGTGGGTTACTTGAACATTATTTAGAATTCCATTTTGATTTATCTATAGTGTTTTTTAAAGTTTATTTATTTTGAGAGAGAGAGAACATGTGTGTGCATGTGAGTGGGAAAGGGACAGAGAGAGAGAAAGAGAGGGAGAGAGAGAATCCCAAGCAGGATCCACACTTTCAGTGCAGAGCCCGACATGGGGCCCAATCCCACCAACTGCGAGATCATGACCTGAGCTGAAATTAAGAGACTGATGCTTAACCGACTGTGCCACCCAGGCACCCTTAGATTCTTTCTGTATAGAATTTTTAGTGATTACTTTTGGTATTACATTTTATATACATGTATGTAACTTATTACATGTATCATCATTTTACCAGTTTGAATGAAGTATAGAAACTTTAGCTCCCTTTACGTCCTTTTACCCTCCCTATTTATAATGTGATTGTTTTAAATATTTTCTCTACATATGTTTAGAACCACATCAGACAATATTATAATTTTTGCATTAACTATAAAACATACTTTAGAAAACTCAAGAGAAGGAAAACCTATTGTATATACCCATACTTTTGGTTACTGTGTTCTTTCTTTTCATGATGTTCCAAGTTTCTTTCTTTTACTATTTTCTTTCTGTTTAGAGAACTTCATTTAGCCATTCTTATAGGTAAGTCTGCTCATGATTAATTCTATTAGTTTTTCTGCATCTGGGAATGTCTTGATTTCCCCTTCATTCTAGATATTTTTTCTGGATATGGAATTCTAAGGTGATAGTTTTTGTTTCAGCACTTGAAAGGTGTTGTGCTACTTTATTTTGGCATTCATGGTTTCTGATGAGAAGTCTGCTATTCAAATTGTTTTCCCCCTATAGATAAGTAATCATTACTCTTTCACTGATTTCAATATTATTTCTTTGACTTTAGTCTAAGAAGTTTGACTATGATGTATTGGTGTGGATTTTTTTGCATTTACCATTTTTGGATTCACTTAGCTTCTTGAACCTGTAGGGAACCATGTGGGAAGTTTTCAGCTATTATTTCTTTGAGCATTTTTTTCAGACCCACCCTCTCACTCTTCTTCTAGGACTCCAATGAGAAATACAGATTTTTTGTTATAGTCCCATAAGTCAATGCAGCTTTGTGTATTATTTTTCACTATATTTTCTATTTTTCAGATGGGGTAATTTCTATTGCTCTGTCTTCTAGGTTACCAATTCTTTCCTCCATCCCCTATATTCTGATGTTGGGACCATCAATTGAGCTTTATATTTTGGTGATTTTATTTTTTAGTTCTAAAATTTGCATTTTGTTCTTTATGTCCTCTGTTCCTTTGTTGAGACTTTCTATTTGTTCCTGAGTTTCTCTGTTTTATCATTTGCTTCAATTGTGTTCATTATTGCCCACTGAAGTATGATTATGATGATGGTTAATCTTGGACCGATATTCTAACATCTGTGTCATCTTGGGGTAACCGTTTATTTTGTCTTTTTTCATTCAGTTTGAGATCTTCATGGTTCCTTGCACAAGTAATTTTCAGTTGAAGTTTGAACATTTTGGCTGTAATATTATGAGGCTCTGGATCTTATTTCAACCTGTTTCAGCTGGCCTTTTTTGATACTGATTTGGCAGGTAAGAGGGGTGTCACCTCATTATTTCCAGGTAGGGGTAGAAGTCTATATTCCCTATTCAACCTCAATTAACACCCAAGGTTGGGGAAATCTTCATTACTCCTGGCAAGGGTAGGATTTCCTTCTCTTCACTAGACCTCCACTGATGACTCCCTGGCTGGGAAGGAAGGAAGTGCCTTGTTAATGCTCCACATCTGACTTTCACTCATACTAAAAGTTATAGGGGTTTCATTTATGTTGGGCAGTTAGCTTTCTCTAACATCACCCCAGTGCAGAGGTCACCTTGTTACTGTTGAGGGTGTGTGGAAGACCAAGCTTCTCAGGTGATTTCTTTTTTTTTAATTATTAATTTATTAATTTATTTTATTGTTTAAATTACATCCAAGTTAGTTAACATATGGTACAACGATGATATCAGGAGTAGATTACTTAATGCCCCTTACCCATTTAGGCCATCCCCCTTCCCACAACCCCTCCAGCAACCCTATGTTTGTTCTCTATATTTAAGAGTCTTTTATGTTTTGTCCCCCTCCCTGTTTTTATATTATTTTTGCTTCCCTTCCCTTATGTTCATCTGTTTTTATCTTAAATTCCACATCTGAGTGAAGTCATATGATATTTGTCTTTCTCTAACTGACTAACTTCCCTTAGGATAATACCCTCCAGTTCCATACACATAGTTGCAAATGGCAAGATTTCATTCTTTTTGATTGCTGAGTAATACTCCATTGTATATATATACCACATCTTCTTTATCCATTCATCCATCGATGGACATTTGGGCTGTTTCCATACTTTGGCTATTGTTGATAGTGCTGCTATATACATTGGGGTGCGTTTGCACCTTTGAAACAGCACACCTATATTCCTTGGATAAATACCTAGTATTGGAATTGATGACTTGTAGGGTAGTTCTATTTTTAATGTTTTGAGAAACCTCCATACTGTTTTCTAGAGTGGCTGCACCAGTTTGCATTCCCCCTAGCCATGCAAAAGAGATCCTTTTTTTCCACATCCTTGCCAACATCTGTTGTTGCCTGAGTTGTTAATGTTACCATTCTGACAGGTGTGAGGTGTTATCTCATTGTGGTTTTGATTTGTATTTCCCTGATGATGAGTGATGTTGAACAATTTTTCATGTGTCTATTTGCCATCTGGGTGTCTTCTTTGGAGAAGTGTCTATTCATGTCTTTTGCCCATTTCTTCACTGCATTATTTGTTTTTTGGGTGTTGAGTTTGATAAGTTCTTTATAGATTTTGGAGACTAACCCTTTTTCTGATATGTCATTTGCAAATATCTTCTCCCATTCTGTCGGTTGCCTTTTAGTTTTGCTGATTGTTTCCTTTGCTGTGCAGAAGCTTTTTGTTTTGATGAGGTCCCAATAGTTCATTTTTTGCTTTTGTTTCCCTTGCCTCTGGAGACGTGTTGAGTAAGAAGTTGCTGTGGCCAAGATCAAAGAGGTTTTTGCCTGCTTTCTCCTCGAAGATTTTGATGACTTCCTGTCTTACATTTAGGTCTTTCATCCATTTTGAGTTTATTTTTGTGTATGGTGTAAGAAAGTGGTCCGGGTTCAATTTTTTGCATGTTGCTATCCAGTTTTCCCAGCACCACTTGCTGGAGAGACTGTCTTTATTCCATTGGATGTTCTTTCCTGCTTTGTCAAAGATTAGTTGGCCATATGTTTGTGGGTCCATTTCTGGGTTCTCTATTCTGTTCCATTGATCTGAGTGTCTGTTTTCATGCCAGTACCATACTGTCTTGATGATTAAAGCTTTGTAATATGTATTGAAGTCTGGGATTGTGATGCCTCCTGCTTTGTTTTTCTTTTTCAAGATTGCTTTTGCTATTTGGGGTCTTTTCTGGTTCCATACAAATTTTAGGATTGTTCGTTCTAGCTCTGTGAAGAATACTGGTATTATTTTGATAGGTATTGAATTGAATATGTAGATTGCTTTGGGTAGTATTGACATTTTAACAATATTTGTTCTTCCTATCCAGGAGCATGGAATATTTTCCCCTTTTTTGTGTCTTCTTCAATATCTTTCATAAGATTTCTATAGTTTTCAGTGTATAGATTTTTCACCTCTTTGGTTATGTTTATTCCTAGGTATTATATGGTTGTTGGTGCAATCATAAATTGAATTGATTCCTTGATTTCTCTTTCCATTGCTCCATTATTGGTGTATAGGAATGCAGCCAATTTCTGTGCGTCGATTTTATATCCTGTGATCTAGCAGTTTTTTTGTGGAATCTTGCCATCTGCGAAGAGTGAAAGTTTGACTTCCTCCTGGCCAATTTGGATGCCTTTTTTTCCTTTGCATTGTCTGATTGCTGAGACTAAGAGTTCCAATACTATGTTGAATAACAGTGGCGAGAGTGGACATCTCTGTCTTGTTCCTGACTTTAGAATGATATTAGCATTGGGTTTTCATATATGGCTTTTATGATCTTGAGGTATGATCCTTCTATCCTTACCTTCTTGGGTTTATTTATGAAGAAGGGATGCTGTATTTTGTCAAATGCTTTCTCTGCATCTATTGAGAGGATCATATGGTTCTTGTCCTTTCTTTTATTGATGTTATGCATCACATTTGTTGTTTTGTGAATATTCAACCAGCCCTGAATTCCAGGTATAAATCCCACTTGGTCGTGGTAAATAACTTTTTTAATGTATAGTTGGATCCAGTTGGCTGGTATTTTATTGAGGATTTTTGCATCCATGTTCATCAGGGAAATTGGTCTATAGTTCTCCTTTTTAGTGGGGTCTTTGTCTACTTTTGGAATCAAGGTAATACTGGCTTCATGGAACGAGTTTGGGAGTTTTCCATCCATTTCTATTATTTGGAACAGCTTCAAGAGAATAGGTGTTAACTCTTCTTTAAATGTTTGGTAGAATTGCCTTGGAAAGCCTTCGGGCCCTGGACTCTTGTTTTTTTGGGAGATTTTTGATTATTAATTTGATTTCTTTACTGGTTATGGGTCTGTTCAAATTTTCTATTTCTTCCTGTTTCAGTTTTGATAGTGTATATGTTTCTAAGAATTTGTCCATTTCTTCCAGATTGCCCATTTTATTGGTGTATAATTGCTCATAATATTCTCTTATTATTGTTTTTATTTCTGCAGTGTTGGTTGTGATCTCTCCTCTTTCATTCTTGATTTTATTTATTTGGGTCCATTCCTTTTTCTTTTTGATCCAAACCTAGTGGTTTATCAATTTTGTTAATTCTTTCAAAGAACCAGCTTCTGGTTTCATTGATGTGTTTTACTGTTTTGGTTTTTGTTGTTGTTGTTGTTGTTTTCGATCACAGTCATTTCTGCTCTAATCTTTATTATTTTTTGCCTTCTGCTGTTTTTGGGTTTTATTTGCTGTTCTTTTTCCAGCTCTTTGAGGTGTAAGGTTAGGTTGTGTGTCTGAGACCTTTCTTCCTTCTTTAGGAAGGACTGGATTGCTGTATACTTTCTTCTTATGACTGCCTTTGTTGCATTCTAGAGGTTTTGGTCCATGGTGTTATTGTTTTCATTGGCTTCCATGTACTTTTTAATTTCCTCTTTAACTTCTTGGTTAGCCCATTCATTCCTTAGTAGGATGTTCTTTAGTCTCCAAGTATTTGTAATCTTTCCAAATTTTTTCTTGTGATTGATTTCAAGTTTCATAGCATTGTGGTCTGAAAATATGCACGGTATGATATCAATCATTTTGTGGTTGTTGAGGGCTGATTTGTGTCCGAGTATGTAATCCATTCTGGAGAATGTTCCCTGTGCACTCGAGAAGAATGTGAGTTCTGCTGCTTTAGGATGAAATGTTCTGAATATTTCTGTTAAATCCTTCTGGTTCAGTGTGTCACTCAAAGCCATTGTTTCCTTGTTGATTTTCTGATTACACGATCTGTCCATTGCTGTAAGTGGGGTGTTGAAGCCCCCTACTATTTTGGTATTATTATCAACAAGTTTCTTTATGTTTGTGATTAAATGATTTATATATTTGGGTGCTATCACATTTGGAGGATAAGTGTTTACAACTGTTAGGTCTTCTTGGTGGATAGACCCCTTAATTATGATATAATGCCTTTCATCTGTTGTTATAGGTCCTTATTTTAAAATCTAGATTATCTGACATAATATGGCTACTCTGTCTTTCTTTTGTTGACCATTAGCATGATTGATGGTTCTCTATCCCCTTATTTTCAATCTGAAGGTGTCTTTAGGTCTAAAGTGAGTTTCTTGTAAACAGCATGTAGATGGATCTTGTTTTCTTATCCATTCGGTTACCCTGTGTGTTTTGATTGGAGCATTTAGACCATTGACATTTAGAGTGAGTACTGAAAGACATGAATTTATTGCCATAATGTTGCTTGTAGAGTTGGAGTGTCTGCTGGTGTTCTCTGGTCCTTTCTAGTCTTTGTTGCCTTTGGTCTTTTTCGGTTTTCTTTTTTTTTTTTTTTCACTTTTTCTCCCCTCAGAGAGTCCCCCTTAAAATTTCTTGGAGGGCTGTTTAGTTTTCATAAACTCCTTTCATTTTTGTTTGTCTGGGAAACTTTTTATCTTCCCTTGTATTTGAATGAGTCTTGCTGGATAAAGAATTCTTGGTTGTATATTTTTCCAATTCAGCACATTGAATATATCCTGCCACTCCTTTCTGGCCTGACAAGTTTCTGTGGATAGGTCTGCTGCAAACCTGATCTGTCTTCCCTTGTAGGTTAAGGACTGATTTTCCCTTTCTGCTTTCATGATTCTTTCCTTGCCTGAGTATTTTGTGAATTTGACTAAGATATGCCTTGTTGATGGTTGGTTTTTGTTGAATCGAATGGGAGTCCCCTGTGCTTTCTGGATTTTGATGTCTGTGTCTTTCTCCATGTTAGGAAAGTTTTCTGCTATGATTTGCTCACATAATACTTTTTCTCTCTTTTCATCTTCTGGGACCCCTATGATTCTGATGGTGTTTCTTTTTAATGAGTCACTGAGTTCTTTAATTTTTATCTCATGCTCTTTTACCGTAGTCTCCTTCTTTTTTCTGCTTCATTATTCCCCATAAGTTTGCCCTCTATATTGTTGATTCTCTGCTCTGCCTCATCCATCCTTGCCACCATGGCATCCATTCGAGATTGCAGCTCAGTTATAGCACTTTTATTTCATCCTAACTAGCTTTTACTTCTTTTTTCTCCACAGAAAGGGATTCTAATCAATTTTTGACCCCAGCTAGTATTCTTATTAACGTGATTCTAAATTCTGGTTCAGACATCTTGCTTGTATCTGTGTTGGTTAAATCCCTGGTTGTCGTTTCTTTCTGCTCTTTCTTTTGGGGTGAATTCCTTCTGTTTTTTAATTTGAAGGAAGAAAAGGAATCAATGAGTTAAAAATTAAAATTAAAAAATTAAAGACAACACACAAATACACACACACACACACACAAATCAAATAAATGATGCTAGATCCTAGGTGTGTTTTGGTCTGGGTGTTGAAAGGGGCTTGATAGATTAGAGAAAAGGAGGAAAAACAAAACAAAACAAAAACAAAAAAAGGAAAACATTTGAAAATTTGAAAAAAATGAATACAATGAAATAGAATAAAATGAAATTATGGAAGTAAGTAGTATTTGAAAATTTACAAAAAAGTTATAAATATAGTAGAAAATAATTAAAGTATTTTAATAAAAATTGAAAAAATTTTTCTCTTTCTGTATTCAAGATAACAAAAAGAAACAAAAAAGAAAAAAAAAAGAAAATTGAATAGATGGACCAGCATGAACAGACTGAGATACGATTGAAAGTACACTGTTTTCCCCTAGAAGTCAACCTATGAATCACTTTATAGTCCATAAACTAAGCAGGCATAGAGATTTTTGGTGTTTGTTAAGAGCAAGGTTTGGCGGGGCTTAGTGTAATGGTTCTGTGCTTCTCTAGATGGTGCTGCTTAGCTTACTGGAGTGGATTGTTATGGCCCTTGTAGGTGAGTATGCGCATGTGTGGGAGAGGTTAAAATGGCATCACCGAGCTACCCAGTCTCTAGTATCTGAACTCTGTTCTCTCCATTCAGCAGTCACACCTTTATCCTTTGTCTCTGGCTTTCATCCACTCCCCTTTTACACTGTCCATGACCAAGTCATCAAGTTGCCAAGTGGCACCTGCCTCCTGAGTTTTATCTCAGATGTGGCTGCTTTTCCCAACCCCTTAATTCTGAGCAACTGTGGCTTTGCCCCATTCTGCAATTGCCCCACTCTGCAACTGCAGAGGCTTTGCCTCTGCAGGAGGTTCTCACCAAGCAATGGCCAGGTGCAGGCTGCACCCAGGAATGCCTCTGGGACCGTGCTGCTGCAATGCCTAGAGACTGTGGTTGGATGCCATCCTGCTCCAGAAAAAGTTCATGTGATCGTGTAGCAGCATTGTTTCAGGCATTATGGAAAATCACAACACACACCTGGCACTAGGCTTCACCCTTAATGACCTTATTCCAGAACCAGTGAATGTTGTTGTTTTCTAGTGTCCACTGGGGCCTTTGCCTTTGTTGGGGGCACACAGCCTCTACCAAATGTCCTCCCAGCAGGGGAATCCCCTCTCCTTGTGTGGCCTGAGGCCCCCTGGACTTCACTCTGCTCCTGGGAATTCGTCCTTCTCACCAGAGCACTGCCAGGTATCAAGCTGCAGAATTTCAGACTCTGCACCTCCCCTGTTTATAGAGTCTTAATGGAATTTAAACCCTCTCCTTTCTCCTTTCTCCCTTTTTAGTTTGGTCCCTGCAGCTGTTTCCACTTTTCCACTTCCTCTCCAACTACTTTTGGTGGGGGGTGCTTTTCCTGTATTCTCCTCTCTCCACCTCCCCCCCCCCCCGCCACATCTCTGTCCTCTCTCTGCACACAAAAACAGCTCCCTGCCCCTGAGGCTTCTCTCTCTCCCCCAGTTCATCTCTCTGCACCATGAACCTGCTGAATTCTGTGGTTCAGGTTGTGCAGATTGTTGTGTTAATCCTCAAATCAGTTTTCTAGGTGTACAGGATGGTTTAGTGTTGATCTGGCTGTATTTCATGGACGTGAGACATAAGAAAACCTTCCATGCTGTTTCGCCATCTTGGCTCCTCCCGACCCCTCCCTTCTGAGGGACTGTGGCTTTGATCTGCTCAGACCCTCTGGGGGACGGTCTCGCTGAGCAATAGCCAGGTACTGGCCCACCCCCAGGAACGTTTGAGAGACTGCGCTGCTGTTGATGCCTAGAGACTGTGGCTGGGTGCCAGCCTGCCCCAGAAAAAGTTCACTCGATCTTGTAGCAGCAGCATTTCAGGGATTCTGGAAAATCACAACACACATCTGGCACTAGGATTTACCCTTAATATCCATGTTCTAGCACCAGTGAATGTGATTGTTCTCAGGGCCCACTGGGTCCTTTGCCTGTGGGGAGTCTGCACAGCCTCTACCAAGTGTCCTCCCAGCAGGGGAACCACAACTCCCCATGTGGCCCGAGGACCCCTTGGACTTTGCTCTCTGCCTCTGAGGATTTGCCCTTCCCTCCAGAGCACCACCAGGTATCGAGCTGCAGAGTTTCAGAGTCTGCATTCCCCCTGTTTATAGAGTCTTAATGGAATTTAAATCCTGTCTTTTCTCCTTTCTGCCCCTTGTTTTCAGTCCCTGTGGCTGTTTCCACTTTTCCACTTTCTCTCCAGCTGCTTTTGGTGGTGGTGGTGGGGGTGCTTTCCCTGTACTGTACCCTGGTCTACATCCTCTCTCTGCAAGCAAAAATAGCTCCCTGCCCTCTGCGGCTTCCTCTCTCCCCCAGTTCACCTCTCCGCACCATGTACTTGCCAAGATCTGTGGTTCAGGTTGTATAGATTGGTGTGTTAATCCTCAAATCAGTTTTCTAGGTGTGCAAGATGGTTTAATGTTGATCTGGCTGCATTTCAGGGAAGAGAGACATAAAAAAAAAAAACTTCCATGCTGTTCTGCCATCTTAGCCCCTCCCTCAGGTGATTTCTACTAATGGGGCCTCATTATTGCCCAGGAGTGAAGAAATTCCAACTCCTTATATGGCCTTTTCTGGTGCCACCCAGTGGAGGTTTTGGGCAGCACCTTATGAATTTGCAAGAGTGGATGCATGCAAGAGTGGAAGCATAAGTTTCCCATTCAGCCTTTGCTACAATGAGTAAAGGCGGGGCTACAGTTGCTTTCTATGGTATTCGACTAGAGTATAGTGCTAATTGTCTAGAAGTTTCCTGGTCCTTGGACTAGTGAAAGCAGACTTTAATTTGTGCTTTCTTTTTGTCTGTACCCACTGGTGTTTCTGGGTTGCTAGCTAGATTCTTTGTCTCTGAGATATATTAAGCAAAAAGAAAACTGGAGGAACTTACAACTGAGATCCTTAGCTGGTATGTCTTCTTTTCTCCACCTTCAATAGTCTTCCTATGCTTGTTTTATATATAATTTCTAGGGTTTTTAGATGTGCTTAGTGGGGAGAATAAAGAAAAAAATGTATGTACTCCATCTTCCAAGAAGCAGAAGTTGTGTTATTTTTTAAAATCAAAGTAATTCATTTGCATAATTAAGAAGTTAAGGGATTTATGACATAAATCTGCAATTCCTTGCCCCTTTCTTATGTATTCCTGGATCTGACTCTTTGGAGGCAACCACTTTCAATATTTTTAGGTGTTTCTTCTATTATTTACTTCCATGTTTCTAGACAACATCCTCACTCTACTATTTATTGACTTTTAAAAATTTAATATCTATTGTTTTTTTTGTAGTGGTAGATAAGGATTTAGCTTTCTCATCTATTTTTCCTCATTTTCTTCATCTTTTCAATATAGTCATGTCACCATTTATTTTCATTAAATTGGTATCAGTGTTTATATTATTATAATAAAGTAAATAGTATTCTTAAATTTTTTCCAAGTTGTTCTATCAAATATTCCCCCCACCTTTCCTTTTCTCTTCTCTCAAATATTTCATCATATTAACTCATCTACCATAAAATTTCTTTTCCTAAAATTTGCTTTTCTTTAAGGTTCTTTGCTCTCTTTTTCCCATATGGACTGTTTACTCCCTTAGCTTGCTGTACAAATGTCATCCTGGGACTTTTCTGAAGTTTCAGTACTGTGCCCTGGTATAGGTAAAGCTTTTAACATTCATTTTATTTTCAAGAGACAGAGAGAGACAGAGTGCGAGTGGGGGAGGGGCAGAGAGAGAGAGAGAAAGATACAGAACCAGAAGCAGGCTCCAGGCTCTGAGCTGTCAGCACAGAGCCCGACGAGGGGCTCGAACCCACCAACAGTGAGATCATGACCTGAGCTGAAGTCGGTCGCATAACCCACTGAGCCACCCAGGCACCCCGGGAGTTTGTATTTTTTGACCACTACCATCCATCACCTGCTCCCCAGCCCCTGGCAATCACCTGTTGCTATGAGTTGTTTGTTTTTTTTTTAAGATTCCACATGTAACTGAGATCATACAGTATATGTCTTTCTCTGTCTGACTTATTTTCCTTACCATAAGGCCTTCAAGGTCTACCAATGTTATTACAAATGGCAGCATTTCTCTTTTTATGGATAATAATACTCCATTGTTTATATATGTCACATATTCTTAATCCATTCACTCATTGGTGGACACTTAGTTTATTTCTGTCTTTTGGCTATTGTAAATAATTCTACAATAGACATGGAGGTGCAGATATGTCTTCAAGGTAGTGATTTTATTTCCTTCAGTTATGTACTCAGAAGTGAAATTGTGAGCATCTGGGTAACTCAGTCAGTTAAAGACTCTTGGTTTTGGCTGAGGTCATGGATTTCACAATTTGTGAGTTCGAACCCCACCATCAGGCTCTGTGCTGACAGTGTGGAGCCTGCTTGGGATTCTTTCTCTCCCTTTCTCTCTGCCCCTCCCCTGCTCACCCACTCACTCTCTCTCTCTTTCTCTCAAAATAAATAAACTTAAAAAAATTTTAAAAAAAGAAGTGGAATTGCTGGATCGTAGGGTAGTCCTATTTTTAATTTTTTGAGGAGCCTCCATAGTGTTTTCCATTATGGCTGTACCAACTTACATTCTGACCAACAGTGCATAAAGGTTCCTTTTTTTCCATGTCCTTGTTAGCACTTATCTCTTTCCTTTTTGATAACAGCCACTCTAACATGTATGAGATGATATCTTATAGTTTTGATTTGCATTTTCTTGATGAATCAGTGATGTTGAGCATCTTTTCATATACCTGTTGATTATTTGCATATTTTCTCTGAAAAAATGTCTACCTAGGTCCTTTGATCGTTTTTAAATTTGAATTATTTGTTTTTGGGTTTTATTGTGTTTTGTTTTGTGTTTTTGCTATTGAGTTATAGGAGTTCCTTATATATTTTGGAAATTAATCTCTTATCACATATATGGTTTGCAGATATTTTGTTCCATTCCATAGGTTGCCTTTTTTATTATCTTGACTCTCTCTTTTGCTGTGCAGAAGCTTTTGAATTTGATGTAGTCCCACTTGTTCATTTTTTATTTTATTGCTTGTCATTTTGGTGTCATATCCAAAAAAATATTTTCTAAGACCTGTGCCAGGGAGATTTCCCCCTGTTTTCTTCTAGGAGCTTTATGGTTTCAGGTCTTATGTTTAAGTCCTTAATCAATTTCAAGTTAATTTTTGTGAGTGTTGTAAGGTAGAGATCCAATTTAATTCTTGTGCAGGTGAATACCCAGTTTTCTTAACACCATTTGTTGAAGATACTATCTTTTCCCCATTGAGTATTTTGTCTCTCTCATCAAATATTAGTTGGCCATATAAATATGGGTTTATTTCTGAGCTCTTAACTTTGTTCCATTGGTTTATGTGTTTGTTTTTATACCAGTACCACACTGTTGATTACTGTAGCTTTGTAATATAGTTTGACATCAGGAAGTATGATGCCTCCAGCTTTGTTTTTCTTTCTCAGGATTGCTTTGGCTACTTTCGTGGTTCCATAAATTTTGAGACTGTGTTTTTTATTTCTGTGAAAAATGCCATTGTGATTTTTAAGATTTATTTTCAGAGAGAGAGAGAATGTGCACACAGGGCAGGGACAAAGAAAGAGGGAAAGAGAGAGAATCTCAAGCAGGCTCCACACTCATCTTAGTATGGAGCCTGAGGAAGGGCTTGATTCCATGATCATGAGATCATGACCTGAGCTGAAATCAAGAGTCAGATGCTGAACTGGCTGAGCCACCCAGGCACCCCACCATTATGATTTGGGTAGGGATTGCATTGAATCTATAGATGGCTTTGGGTAGTATGGACATTTAAACAATATTCGTTCTTCTGATCCATGAACACAGGATATATTCCCATTAATTTTTGTCTTCTTCAATTTCTTTCATCAAAGTCTTGTAGTTTTCAGTGAGATCTTTTCCTTCCTTGGTTCCATTTATTTCTAAGTACTTTATTGGTTTTTTTTATTCATATAAAATATGACTTTGGAAATCAGTGTCTCATTCTTTCCTTTTTTTTTTCAATATATGAAATTTATTGTCAAATTGGTTTCCATACAACACCCAGTGCTCATCCCAAAAGGTGCCCTCCTCAATACCCATCACCCACCCTCCCCTCCCTCCCACCCCCCATCAACCCTCAGTTTGTTCTCAGTTTTTAACAGTCTCTTATGCTTTGGCTCTCTCCCACTCTAACCTCTTTTTTTTTTTCCTTCCCCTCCTCCATGGGTTTCTGTTACGTTTCTCAGGATCCACATAAGAGTGAAAACATATGGTATCTGTCTTTCTCTGTATGGCTTATTTCACTTAGCATCACACTCTCCAGTTCCATCCACGTTGCTACAAAGGGCCATATTTCGTTCTTTCTCATTGCCATGTAGTACTCCATTGTGCATATAAACCACAATTTCTTTATCCATTCATCAGTTGATGGACATTTAGGCTCTAAAAGTACTTTATTGTTTTTGATGTTATTGTAAATTGAATTGTTTTCTTTTTTTTTTTTAAGATTTTATTCTTGGTAATCTCTATGCCCAGTGTGGGACTTGAACCCAGAACCCTGAGATCAAGAGTTACATGCTCCTCTGACTACACTAGCCAGGTGCCCCTGGATTGTTTTATCTTTTTTGATACTTTGTTATTAGTGTATAAAAACACAACTGATTTCTGTATGTTGATTTTATATCCTGCAACTTTATGGAATTCATTTATTAGTGTTAAGTATTTTGGTATAGTCTTTAGGGTTTTCTATATATAATACCGTTTCATTTGCAAATAGAGACAGTTTTACTTTTTCCTTTCAGTTTGAATGCCTTTTATTTTTGTTTCTTGCCTAATCACTCTGGCTAGGATTTCCAATGGTATGGTGAATAGAAATGGTGAAAGTGGATACCCTTGTTTTGTTCCTGATCTTAGAGGAAAACCTTCATGCTTTCACCATTGAGTATGTTAGCTGTGGGTTTGTCATTTATAGCTTCATAGTATTGAGGTATGTTCCTTCAGTACCCACTTTTTTTTTATCATGAAAGGATACTGAATTTTGTCATATGCCTTTTCTGTATCTACTAAGAGAATAATATAATTTGTATCTTTCATTCTTTTAATGTAATGTATCATATTTATTGATTTGTATATGTTGAATCATCCTTGTATCCTAAGGATAAATCCCACTGTATCATGGCAAATGATCCATTTAATGTGCTGTTGAATTCGGTTTGCTAGTATTTTGTTGAGAATTTTTGCATGTATGTTCATCAAGGATGTTGGCTGGCAGGTTTTTTTTTTTTTTTTTTTTTCTCATACTGTCCTTATCTGGCTTTGGTATCAGGGAACTGCTGGTCTCCTACAATGTGTTTGAGAGTGTTACCTCCTCTTCAGTTTTTTGAAAGAGTTTGAAAATGATTGATGTCAATTCTTCTTTAGATGTTTGTTAGAATTCACCCATAAGACCATCTGGTTCTGAGCTTTTCTTTGCTGGGAGATTTTAGATTACTGTTTCAGTTTTCTTAATCATAACTGATATGTTCAGAATTTCTGTTTCTTTATGATTAAGTCTTGTTAGGTTGCATATTTCTAAGAATTTATCTGTTTCTCTTAGGTTGTCCAATTTGTTGGTTTGTAATTATTCATAGTAGTCTCTTTGTGCTTCTGTAGTATCAGTTGTAATGTGTTTCATTTCTGGTTTTATCTATTCAATTTCTCTCTCTTTTTTCTTGGGTAGTCTAGCTAAAGATTTGTTAATTTTCTTTATGTTTTCAATAAATCAACTCTTAGTTTTGTTAATCTTTTCTATTGCTTTTCTATTCTCTATTTCATTTATTTCTGCTTTAATCTTTATTATTTTTTTCCTTCTGCTAATTTTGGGCTTAGTTTTTTCTTTTTCTAGTTCCTTGAAATGTAATGTTAGGCTGTTTATTTAAGATCTTTCTTTTTTCTTAATGTAGGTATTTATAGCTATAAATTTTTGTTTTTCCTTCATTGTGTAAGTTTTGGTAGGAATTTTTTAAAGGATAAGAAAAAGATTATAATTTATAATTATAATGCTATATATTTTAAGAAAGAAAACATGCCACACTGTCATTTTAAAATTCACAACCAACAGTTCTGTGTTCTGATCGTAGTGATGGTTACTCAAATCTACACATGTGATAAAATTTTATAGAACTGTATGTCAAAAGAGTGCTTATAAAAACTGGTGAACTTCAAATAAAGTTTGTACCTTAGTTAATAGTATTGTAGCAATGCTAATATCCTGGTTTTGACATTGTACTATGGTTATGTAAGATATTAACATCGGTAGAGACTGGGTGAAAGGTACACAGGAACTCTATAATAATTTTTGCAATTTATTCTGAGTCTTAAACTGTTTCAAAATAAGATGTTATTGTAAAAGTCCATTCAAATGAAAAGATACCCAACATCACTCATCATCAGGGAAATGCAGATCAAAACTACAATGAGGTATCACCTCACACCTGTCAGAATGGCTGAAATCAACAATACAAGAAACAACAAGTGCTGGTGGGATGTGGAAAAAAAGGAACTTTCTTGCACTGTTGGTGGGAATGCAAACTGGTGTAGCCACTGTGGAAAACGCTATGGACATTCCTCAAAGAGTTAAAAATAGAACTACCTCCCGATCTAGGATCTACCCCAAAATACAAAAACACTAATTCAAATGGATACATGGACTCCTATATTTATAGCAGCATTATTTACAATAGCCAAATTATGGAAGGAGACAAAAATGTCCATTAATAGATGAATGGGTAAAGAATATGTGTTACATATACACAATGAAATCTTATTAGCCATAAAAAAAGAATGAAATCTTGCCATTTGCAATGACATGGATGGAGTTAGTATTATGGTAAACAAAATGAGTCAGTCAGAGAAAGAAAAATACCATATGATTTCACTCATATATGGAGTTTAAGAAACAAAACAAAAACAAGCAAGAGGGAAAAGAGAAAGAGAGAGACAGAGAGAGAGAGAAACCAAGAAACAGACTCTTAGCTGTTGATAACAAACTGATGGTTACCAGAGGGAAGGTTAGGTGGGGGATGGGTAAAATAGGCAATGGGGATTAAGGAGTGCACTTGTCATGAAGCACTGGAGGATGTCTGAAATTGTTGAATCACTCTTTTGTACACCTGAAACTAATATAACACTGCATGTTAACTACTGGAATTAAAAAAAAGTCCATTCAAGAGATAAAGAAGGAAGAACTCTACAAATCTTATCACCAAGAAATATTACTATTAAAATTTTGTTGAACATTTTCCCTGATATCCCTATATTTATTGAGCACTTCTTATATGCCAGGAACCCTTCTAAGAACTTTATATATACTATCTCATCAATTTCTTACAATAGCCCTCTGTGGTTGATACCATTATTATCCTCATTTTACAATGAAAAAACCAAACCTTAGAGAGATAACTTGTCTAACGCTATATAACCAGTAAATTTTAGAGCTAAGATGCAAACTGATATTTGTCTGATGCCTAAATTCAAGTATTTTGTTCTGCACTGTATTAATTCTTCTAAAAACCACACTTTGATCAAGCCCACCTTGTCTTCTTCCAGGTGCTAGAATGTGAGCTTTCTGAATGTTGGATTTATTGTCCCAGACACCTGCCTCAGTGGTTCACATTAGCATGGCTTTATATCACCCAAACTGCTTGCTCAGTCTTAGCCTATATGATAATAACTTACAAATTCTCCACATTTATTTTATTTTCCTCTGATCTTTATTTTGATTTCCCAAGTTATTCCTGTGTTATTTTCCTACAAAGTGGATGCCAAGAATTTTCACCACTTACAGAATTTTGCTACTAGCATATTTGCCTTTGGCTTATATATTTATAACTTTTCGCTTTGTCTGATTTTAGCTTCTCTGGCCTTCTGTGTATCTTACCAGAATGTTTTCTTCTGAAAAATATTTAACTGGTTATATATAAACCATCCCCCTTTCATCTTTAGACTTTTGCTTTCTTTTTAAAAAAATTTTTTTAATTTTTGAAAGAGAGAGACAGAGTGTGAGCAGGGGAGGGTCAGAGAAAGAGGGAGACAGAATCTGAAGCAGGCTCAGGCTCTGAGCTGTCAGCACAGAGCTTGACACGGGGCTCAAACCCACGAACCATGAGATCATGACCTGTGCTGAAGTAGAATGCTTAACTGACTGAGCCACACAGGTGCCCCTAGACTTTTGCTTCTTTCAAACCTGACATAAGTTTCCATAAGAGAGGTGTGGCAGACCACTTATAAAGGTAAACTTTCCTTGCTTCACTATTATTTCAGCTTCTTCCCTTACCTACCCATTGCTATGTGTTATATTCTTCGATTTCATCAATACATCTGGCATTTCATTTCTCTGCAAGAGTTTGAGAAGAAAAGCATATACCAAAGGTTTGTTTTTTTTTTTTTTAACGTTTATTTATTTTTGAGACAGAGACAGAACATGAACGGGGGAGGGTCAGAGAGAGAGAGAGAGACACAGAATCTGAAACAGGCTCCAGGCTCTGAGCTGTCAGCACAGAGCCCGACGCGGGGCTTGAACTCACGAACCGGAGATCATGACCTGAGCCGAAGTTGGACGCTTAACCGACTGAGCCACCCAGGCACCCCAAGGTTTTTTTTGATCCAGACACATTTCACAGCCTTTGAAATTTAATGAATTTCAGAGAAATTCTAATAATTGTCAGTCAGATATTGCCTATTCCTTTATTGCTGTTCCTGGGCTTTGAGAAGTATGAATTCTGCCAGTTTCAGTACCTTATGCAGCTAGATTCCTTGATGGCCATTTCCCCTTCCTCCTAGGTACCACCGAAAACAGTAGCTTCAAAGCTTTGCTGAAACTTCTATCCTCCAATGTTGTGTTGAACTCAGCAGTGAGGCTGTCAGGGCTGAGAGCATTACTCTTTTTCAACAACTGGATCCTGCTGCTCACTTCTGGAGCCATCATGTTGGCTCTTCTATCAGCTGTCTTTTTCTCCTCTGATTGGCACCTCAACATAAGACCATGGCCTCTCCCTTCTCTTTGCTCCTGAAATAATTCTGAAAACAACTCCATGATCCAAATTTCTCATTTTGCACTGTCAATCTGTTCATTTTGTCCATTAAGGCCACCACCAGACAATATTCTTCTCTCTTAACTTACCAATTCTCAAATGTTCATAGGTCCTGTCTTTAGTTTGTCTTTAGCTTTATCTTCTTCACTTATCTCCTTGATTTGCTATATAAATTCTTCTTATTCTTTGATATTTGCTATTTTGATTGTTTTTTTCTCTCTACTCTGATGAAATACATCTTCATTTCTGAATTTTTGCTTAATTCTATAAAGCCATTGGCTTGGCTCTTTCCTTTGGGGCTTTCCTTGGGATAGTTTGTAGGTCATCCCTGTCACATCCTGAAAGTGGCACAAAATTTATGAGAATTAATTCTGAGGAAATAGTAATACATGTGCATGAAGATGTATGTACATAAAAGGTTTTTAGCATAATAATATTTAAATTGTGAAAAACCAGGTACAATCAAAATTTGTATCAATAAGAGATTAAATAAATTTTGGTACAGCCTTGTAATGAAATAATAAACATGCATTTGAAATGACAATGTAAAGTTATATTTACTGACACTGAAAGATTCTATAATATTTGTTGAGTGAGAAGGCAGGTTACAAAGTGTAAATATACTATGATATGTATGGTATATTTGTTAAACAGTGGTGATTCATGTTAGGCACATTTGAGTGTAAATATTGGCTTCATTATTTACTAGCTGTCTGACTTTGGGCAAATTATTAACCTCCCCATGTCTTGATCTGCACATTTGTAAAATGGGGATGATAATAGCACTTACTCCATAGGGTTTTGTAAGGATTAAATGATATAATTCATGTTAAGTGCTCAGAACAGTGACTGGCCATTATTTCCAGTATTTGAAACAAATAAAAATGTATATGAAAGTGCTTCAAAGGATAGACAGTGACTGAGAGGTGATTGATAAATATCAAAATGTATCATGGCTTTGTACGGATACTATTGAGTATGGGAGAAATGTCTCCTAAATTCCGAAATATTCCATCTCCAAGATATGCCACATAAAGTTGAGAGGACTTCCCCTCATAATAAGGGAGTGGAGCCAAGGTTATTTCTGCACACAGGAACTTACAGAAGTTTCCTCAATATTCTCAGCACTACAATAACTCATGCCTTAGACAAAATGACTTAAGTAGTTTCTTCCATGATGTCTTTCATACTCTTCCTTTTTCCAGTTTCCAATCAGAAACCAGGGATTTCAGTATCATCATAGGGGAAAATGAGTAATGGTGAGGATTTCTGAGAGTTTGTGTCAGGTAAGTTGGCAGGTAAGATAGATCTTTATGTAAGTAAACCTTTGAGCACTAACCCTCATCACACTTCCCCTTTGTTTGAGAGAGACACAATCTCAACTATTTTGATATTTGAAGATGTTATCATAGCTGAAGAGTTTTCTTACAGGAGAACTTCTTGGAGCATTCAGCCCACCTTCTTGAGCAGGCTCCAGCACCTATTTCCCTTAGGTGAGAGGATGGGTCTTCCTTGTTTTTTTCAGCATTATTGATTTGGTCAAGTTTTCTCCTTATTCAGTTTCCTAGAATTTAACTGTTTTTAGACTTGACAGTTATGGTTCTTAGACTTTAACTTTTCTGACACATTCATTTTTAGGGAACAAATTATTTTATTAAAAAATAATCCTTTTGTCTAATCATCTGTAATTAGAAGTTTACAAAGGAATAAGGAATGTGCAACTAGTGCTCAGAGTGGGTATGGTGGGTATTTGCTGATTTCCTGAATATTTTTTTATTGAAGGATGGTTGACACACAATGTTAATTAGTTTCAGGTGTATGACATAGTGATTCAGCAAGTCTATATATTGTGCTATGCTCACCACAAGTATAGCTACAATTTGTCACCATATAATGCAATTACAATATCATTGACTATATTCCGCATGCTGTGCCTTTCATCCCTGGGACTTCTTTATTTCCATACTGGAAGCCTATATCTTCCACTCCCCTTCACCTATTTTGCCAATCTCCCCATCCCCTCTGCTCTTTGGCAACCATTAGTTTGTTCTCTGTATTTATGAGTCTGTTTCTGCTTTTCAGTTATTTCTTTGTTTTTTTTTTTTTTAGATTACACATATAACTGAAATCATATGGTATTTTTCTGACTTATTTCATTTAGTTTAATACCCTAATGTCCATCTCAATGTCCACCCCAATGACAATGTCCATCCCAGTTGTCACAAACGGCAAAAATCTCATCCTTTTTTATGGCTGAGTATATTCCATTGTATATACATACCATATTTACTTTACCCATTCATCTATTGGTAGACATTTGGCTTGCTTCCATACCTTGGCTGCTGTAAATAATGATGCAGTAAACACAGGGATGCAAATATCTCTTTGAATTAGTGTTTTTGTTTTCCTTGAGTAAATACCCAGTACTGGAATTGTTGGATCATATTTTTAATCTTAATTTTTTCAAGAACTTCCATACTGTTTTCTGCAGTGACCATTCCCACCAACAGGGCATGAGGGTCCCTTTCTTCTCCACATCCTCACCAATACTTGTTATTTCTTGTCTTTTTTATTTTAGCCATTCTGAAAAGTGTCAGGCAATATCTTATGTGGTTTTCATTTGCATTTCCCTGATGATGAGTGATGTTGAGCATCTTTTCATGTGTCTTTCAGTCTGTCTTCATTGGAACAATGTCTGTTCAGGTCCTCTCTCCATTTTAAATGAGATTATTTGTTTTTTGTATGACTTCCTGAATATTCTTTAAAAATATATGTCAGGGTGCCTGGGTGGCTCACTTGGTTATGTATCCAACTCTTGATCTTGGCTCAGGTCATGATCTCATGGTTTGTGAGTTCGAGCCCCACATCAAGCTCTGTGCTGACAGCACAGAGTCTGCTTGAGATTCTGTCTCTCCCTCTCTCTGCCCCTTCCCCACTCACTCTCTATGTCTCTCTCAAAATAAATAAACTTAAATAAATATATAAATATGTCAAAGAAACATGAATTGGTTGAAGATATGTACACACATTATCACATGATAAAAATTCTGTGTCACATATAAGTAAAGCTTCATTATTCATGTATTCAATAAGCATTGTTATATCCTACAATGTAAGAGGCATAGTTCTGGACACAGTGAGCTGAATACATAGCTGAAAAAAGTGTAGTATCTGTATTATAGTCTGGTGGGGGGGTATAAGACATATATCCATAGGTAGAATGTGATCAGTATCACAGAGCCAAGGAAACTAATAGTTCTAGGAGCTTCAGAGGAGACACTGATTTCTTCTGATTGAAAGATTCATGGAGGGGATACCATTTGAACAACATCTTAAAGGACAAGTGGAGAGTGACATTTCCAATGGAGGAAATGGCATGAGCAAAGACATGGATGCTGAAAAGAACAAGTTTTTTTGTTTTTTTGTTTTTTTGTTTTTTTTTTAAAGAGAACTAATTAGTACAATTGGATAGGAGGGGAAAAATGACTAGAAATGTTGAATCATAGAATGTCTGCCCTTGAAGGGTCATTTGAGATAATTTAGTCTTCCCCCTTCATTTTATAGGTGGAGTCACAGGTAACTTGTTCAAAGTAATTAAGCTGGTTTGTAGTAGTTTGGCATTATAGCTTTAGATGTTCAGTTAAAGATATTTCAGTTTATTTGAAACTGGCAGCAGGAAACCCTGGCAATTTTTGATCAGCAGGGTGGTAACAGTAGATAATAATAATAATAGCTCATACTTACTGAACATTTACTGTGCACAAAACCTGGGTCTAACTTATATGTTGTATCTCATTTATTCCACTTTGTGAGATAGATACCATCATTAGCGATATTTGAAAGATGAATGAAATAATGCTCTTTTAGTTTAGGTGAATTCCCCAAGCTCACAGAGCTCATAAGCAGTAAAGCTGAGATTTGAACCCAATAGTCTAGCTCCAAAGTTTAAGGCCTGAATGACTATACTAAACTGCCATCAAAATGATGCATTACAAAGTGGCAGTAGGGCAGAGGATGAGCAGGAATTTGAGAAAGAATAGAGATAGGAAGACCAGTTAGGAGACCATTGTAATAATCCAGGAAAGAGTTGGTTAGGCCCAAATAATAGGTGGGAGTTATGGGAGTGGAAGAGAGGGAGATATCCAAGAAGTTTTTTAAAAGGAGACCAGATAGATTGGATGAAATGTTGGGAAGGAGGAAAAAAGTGATTAGGAAACTCTGTGAGTTAAGAGTATGAGATGATTTCCAAAGGAAAGGAGTACAAGTTTAAAAATCATCAATGGAAGTATAATAGCTAGGGAAAGAAAAATAACAGTTTTGCCTTAACAGATATGGTTAAGCCAGACTTAAAGCAACCGGTTCTGAGATTTGAGGAGATTGATAAGCTGAAGCATGTTCAAAAAGGGATGACTAGGATGGTGAAGGGACTTGATGGCTAACAGCCACAGGAATACAGCCTGCTTAGCTTGAAGAGAAGGCACAGGGATGGTCATGATAACTGTCCTCAGAAATCTGAAAGACTGTCATACAGAGGTAAAAACAGTTCCTTTTTTGTAAGGTATCATGAGGCAGAACCAGGGCCAGTTGGTAGAAGGAATCAGCAGAAGAGATT
Source organism: Panthera pardus (assembly GCF_024362965.1). Classification (NCBI taxonomy): domain Eukaryota; kingdom Metazoa; phylum Chordata; class Mammalia; order Carnivora; family Felidae; genus Panthera; species Panthera pardus. The sequence goes on from NW_026526843.1 coordinate 21,174,961, forward strand.
TTGGGCACAATATGAAGAAGAAATATATATAAATGAGAACTGTGCTGATAGGGAAAGGCACAGTGCAAGGTGTTGGTGGAATGAATACCTTGGGAAATGGTGGTTAGCCTGGCTCTGGCTCTGTAATGGTCCAAGAATTGCCTAAGGACAACTTGTTGGAAATGCTGGAAAGCATATTCAAGTAACAGGTGGCTAGACAAAGTGAATTTGAAGGATTCTTCCAACACTGAGATTCTTTGGAATTGGTGTTGGAGAAAGTTTGAGAACTTGAAACTATAGCAGCCATTTGTTCTCAAGCATGGTGAACTAAAGCTTTTGGTGGAACTGTGGACCAAGTCTCTAGAAAGACATTAAATCTATTAAGTATGTGTAGTCCTGAAACTGAAAAGAGATAACTCAGGAAGATGTTTTCCAGTGACCAAAAGGTATACTAGAAAAGAATGGTGCTACTCTAGATTAGTCTCCGAGTCGGTCAAAATCATTTCTAAGGTATGGCAAAATGAGTTGAATCTTTTGGATCTTATTTTGGGGGGTGCCTCAGTGGCTGCTCATAGAAATAAGGAGCTGAAACTATTCAATGACTCACACAGCAAAAGGTAGAAAGAGGTGCAAGTATATCCAATTGGTGCAAAACCTTGTCACTTCCAACAGTATGCAAAGTTAGGACTAGGGCAGGTGGTCAGGAAATAACACTTTCCTGCCTTTTCCCCATCCCTTCTCAGACTGTGCCAACTCTTCACCTTTGAATCATGGGTGTGCTTGTATACATATTTTGATTTGCTTCAGGTCTTACCCATAAGTTGATTGTTCCCTACCTTTTTCTGACCCCCCAAAATGGTCTGAATCATAGCAATTTTCTTTCCAGGAGTAATCTGCTGCTTGCTTCATGGGCCTCTCTGGAGCAAAGATGATAAATAGATTTTATATATGGGGCCAATTCTGATTGAATAGTAATGGCTGCATAGGACACTACAAGAAGTCATTTGTGGCCTCATCTGAACACAGCAGGAAAGAAGGCCATGACTGATCAATGATGTCTGTTCTGTAGGTATGCGATGGAAGATTGACAGCACACACTTCAAAAATGTACTATCCTTGAAGTAGAAGAGAAAGTTATAGATTTCTGCCAAAAACTATCAGTATCTGCACCTTGCTAGGTCAACAGGTTAAAACACATGACTACTAATCCCTAATCTTCATGTATTTTCTGGATGTCAGCACCGGATATAAGTTGAGCCTTGATTCTGGCCACAATATCATTTCCTGACTGTAGTTAAAGCTGAGTCCTGGTCCTGGCCACAGATTGAGCCCCAATCTGGCCACAGTTCACACCTTAACTCCAGACCGCTCTTACACTAATGATCATTGTCAGATGGGTTAAGGCAAACCAATTCTCACCACTGGAGACACAGTTCAAGGCCTGTGCTTTACTAGAGGTGGGTCAGTAGCTGTGCCCTTTGTCTGTGAAGGGTAGTGCATTATTGATATAGCAATATGCCTATCAGTGTTTCTTCTCCAATTATCCAACTGCAGAGAGCACAAATATTTTATTGCCATGATAAGACAGTCTTTTATTTAAAAAAATGGAAAGAAAAAATGAAAGTCAAGTGAAAGAAGTAATTTCCTGTGACTGTGAAAACATAAGCAAATGACAGAACATGATTTTAAATGGGTCTGTGAATGTGGCTGCTGGAAGGAAGCTTTCTTGGAAAGGACATATACTGTGAGTGCTGCTGGGTACAGAGTACATTAGGGGGCAAGGAAGCCAAGAACCATGTGCTGGAAGTCAGTTTCTATTAAATTAGTAGACTTCATACAGCTACCAATTCTGGTTTGGATAAATGGGATTTTAGAATAATTTCTTAAAAATCATGAAGTGACTTGATAAGGTAGTAATAAAACTGTCAGAGTCTCCACTTTGAAGCGGAGGTATAATAGGGATTTAAAAAGATATCTAAATATTTCAGAATGTGGGCATGGGGGAAACTGAGGAATTAAAGTTCCATTTGATCCCTGTACAGGGGCAGGGAAGGTGTATAAGAATAGCTCTGTCCAATAGAATTTTCTGTAATGAAGGAAATGTTCTGTATCTGCATTGTTCAATATAGTAGCCCCTGGCAACTTATGGCTATTGAGCACTTGAAATGTGGAAAGTGTGACTGAGGAACTTGGTTTTAAATTTTATTTAATTGCAATTAATTTAAAATTAAATAGCTATAGTGGCTACCATATTGGACTGCATAACATAGAATTTAGGTCAGTTGCCAGGTCCAAGAGCAAGAAAAGTGTAAGGAAAAGAGAAAAACCAGAAAATCCATATGTGTAAACTCAGTTTATACCTCTATTGAGAAGAATAGGCTTTTGTTAGCTTTAGACAGACCCTTTACCTTGATTTTAGAGGATAGCATGCCAGTATTTGTGGAGCATGTATCTCTGTGGTCAGTCTAAGGATATGGAAAGTTCAAATTTATTTTTCTTTACTAATGGGCATTAATGACTTTAATGTAAGTAATGCATTGTGTTTGAAGCAGAGAAATTAATATTTCACAAAAGAAATGTAAATAATATTTTGATTAAAAAATTTTCTAATGTTTCTTCTGTGTTTTGGATATAATAACCAGAGTTCCATCTTTATATGGGACATTTATAATTAAGTGAAAGCCAAAAAACTTAATATCTATTTCAATATCATACTGTTGGAGACTTGGACTATAGAATGAAACAGGAAAAAAAATGATATGCCATTAACCAAATCAATGTCTTGGGTATAGTTTGAGTTATGAAGCAGATCTGAGGCTTGATTAGCTTCCATTTGTCCTACTGTTCCTTTAATTGTTATAATTTTGAGGTATAGCTCTTGAATTTGCAACTCATTTCCTATGTGCTACCATTATGCTTTTTAATCTTCCTCCACTTTATCATAGTGCATTCACTCAAATAACTTGAAGAAGTCTACTGTGGCAGGTGCATTGATTATAATGGGGTATGGTAAAAGATTAATAGCAGGGCGAGATTATTGAAGGGCTTTGAAGCCATGTTGAACTATTTAGAATTTATCCTAGGAACAGTGGGAGTGACATGAGGTTTTTAGAAAACTTAGTTACTGCAGCATGGGGAATGAACTGGAAGGCAAGGGAGGCAAAACCTTGATGAGTTAGAAGGTTAGTGCAATGGTTAAGGTGAAAAGTGATGATGATGACCTAAGGTGATAATTGCAATATAGATCAAAAGAAGTAGATAGATTAAAGAAATATTTAAGAGGTAGCATTGCTAGAACCTGGTGAGTGATTAGATGTAGAAGGATTCATTAGATGAAGAAGGACTCCCCCTGGTTAGCCTCTGCTTTTGCCCTATGCTTTTCCTGAGATAAAATTCATCACTCTGTCATTCATCCCACAAATAAATCCACTTCCATTAATGGACAATGTGCATTTTGCTGAATATTTCATGGGGAAATGGAAGACCTGGTTACACTGAACACCGTAGAGTGAAATTCAATCTGATTCCTTTATTGAACATATCTCTCCCAAAGTCTCTTTCCTATCTAACTCTCCCCAGGTCTTCCCCTCTTCCTTACTTTACTCTTCCTGTCTCAGCAACTCTGCTCTCTTGCATCCTCCTAGATTCTAGATTCTATTTTACTTCTATCTTCTTTCTTATAGAGAGCAACTTAACTTTCTCTGAGCTTCTTCAATTTATATCATCATATGGCAACCCAGGCTTCCATTTTGTTTGGGATCTTCATCTTTAGAAGGCAGAGGACATTCCATATAATGATCAATATTGCTGATTTTTTTCTTTTGCTTTTAGGCTCCAATATGGCTGGATAGTGCCATTTACTGATCCTGTGTTTATTTAAAATTTTGATATTTTGTTTATCATGTCTTTGCATTATTTTTTATTTAAAAAAAGTTTGCATTGAAGTATTTATCTTGATTCTGAGTCTTTTGCTGCCTTCTTACATTTTGCATCCAAGGGGAATGCCTCACTTGCCCTGGCCTTTGATAACCTGTAGGAATTTTAGACATACATTTTTATTCACTTTATGCAAGTTTAATTTTCCTGAAATACAGGCTTTCTTGAGCCACCCAGTCTGACCTTTTGTATATTAATGCTTCTTTCTGTCCATCAGAAGGTGGTATTAGAGCAAAAGTTAGGAATTGACTTTATTCCAGAATACATGAGGTAAATAGTTAGTCATATAAGTCAGGGTATGGTTAAGTGGTAAATGTGTGAAACAGTGTTAGACATGTTAGAAGGAAGCAAGATGGGCCAGGGTAAGAGACATCTGGAACTGGAAACTAAACCAGTATGTCAGGGAGATTCCCAACTCACTAATGGATTCAGCTCCACGTCTAGTACAGGCAACAGGAAGTGATTTAGGTAGACAGCCAGAGTCAGGAAATCCATCAAGGGCACACTTTTCCTGGAGAGGAGGAGGAGAGCAGCACTGCAGAGTTTAGAAGCAGAAAGAATGCAAAAACACAAGAAGATAGTTGATGAGATGGAAGCCTGGTGATAGCTGTATTGGGTGGCTTTAAAACTGAAGAAGGGGAAATGAAAGTTGAGGATAATTAACATTTTTTGCCCTGCATGGTTGGAGCAGGGAAGACCATCAGCTGAACCCCTGAACTGACGTTCTTGCAATTTCCTCCTTGATCAGGGACATGTTGGTCCCAAGCTTGTGGCTCATTCTGCAAATGGCTTTAGCGATAGGGAGTGGCACACAGAGAGGAGAGGACCCAGGCAAGACACTGGAGTTAGGAATGGGAGAATATGTATAATGCCTTCTCTATACTATGCATGTGTAGAAACAGAAAATTTTAAACAGCAATTCTTTGTTGTTGATGATGATGATGATGATAAGGTAATTTAAATGTAATATTACTTAGAGAAAAGCATCCAAAATATGCTTTGCTTTTATCACTAGAAAAATGGTTTTCTTCCAAAGTTTAACTCAATGTCTCACCTCTCCCAGTATGCCAGAACCTCAAAGTCTGCAGGGTGTTAGTTATGCATTCAATTCACCTTCTCATATTCATGATGGCTAAATCATTTTTACTTTTATATTGCCTTCTTACTGATAGTTTGCCAAATTCACATATGCACAGGAAGAAAGTTGATATTTTCTCTCTGTTAGCATGAGATGCTTTATTGCTGAACTCAATGGCACCACATTAATTCAAAGGGAGAGAGGCCAATGAGACTGGAAATCAAGCCCTTCAATTCTGAATTTCCACATTTATTGCATTTGAGGATGCCAAGGCGTAATGATAAAGCATTCCGGCACGCAGAACGCACGGTTTTAAACCTATTTACTCTGCTGTAGCTGAATGTCTCTGCATATGACAAATGTTGTGAATAAGTATGTTTCAAGGCCAAAGAGCTCTATGAGAAATCCCATCGTTCTAAAGATCACAAAATCACTTCAGAAATTGAACGATATTACAGAAGCTTAATAGCAGATTTGAATCTTATGTCTCCAACATATCAAGAGTCGTTTAAAGCATCCTGTGGGTGGTTTGTGCACAACAGCCAGTATTCCTGTGCTTTGGAGCTTCCAGGAACCAGAACTTAAATTCTCCCAAAAAGGAAATTGTCTCAGTACTTAGTTAGCAACAAACTATTTTAGGTTCTCATGGTGGATGAACTCAGGAAGTCAGCCTTTGTTGGTGCAAAAGAGTCATTTTGATGGAACAATGAACCCTTCATACAGCTTGAAATTAGGGAATTCACTTCTGGATTTTAGAACCTGAATCCTTTATGTAAACCAGTTACATTTATTACCTTAAAAGCATTTGTCCCTTTTCCAAAAAGGCTTATAACCAAAGCCTAATAAAATGAGTGCTAAGGAATCCCTGTTGTTTTATATTTGTACACCAGCTCTATGTTCTGAATTTTCTGGAAAAAGATCTTTTTAAAAACTGTCCTCTTAGACCCCTGAACTACTGACACTCCCAAAACATTCCAACATTTTCTCATGCAGACCTTATCTCCCTTACAACTGTTTCCATTCTGAGACAGAACAGAAATCTTTTGTAAGACAGCATGAGACAAAGCTGGTATCAGCCTTGTTTACCATAATTGGGATTTTCAGTTTCCGAACATAGAAGAAGATCATTGCTTTGGAGCTTCTTTATGTGAGGGGAGCATAGAGAGAAGGTTACCCCAAATTTACTTGGTCTGTCCAGACCTAGCTGTGACCAAAGCAGGTTCACGTTTGAGTATGCTTTTGGGAAGGGGGTAAAATAGGAGGGAAAAATAAAGACACTTGGGAAAAGATGTGGCCTTCTCTGTATGCTTTAGTGAAGAAATTTGATGCATATTCCTCACATGACTTGTTTCAACCTGAATCTAAATCCACTGATCTGTAAAGCACTCTTTGACTTTGCACTCCTGATTTTTAAATTTACTGATAATAAAGTCTCCCCTGGGCCTCATCAGCTCTTAATTGTTAAAGTATCTCACTGTTGCTGGTATGGTTTGTACAAACCCTAATTGAACTGCTAACATACCTTGAAATCTCAGCAGGATTAATTTTTTCACAGTTTGAGCGATTTTTATCAGATTAATTACTACCTCCTGCAGTCCAATCCCTGACTCTCTGCCAACCCACCTCAAGAACATATATCTATTTCTGGAGCTGTGAGAAATCTAACTGTCATGATGTATTTAGCTGAATTTTTTTTTTTTTTTTTTTTTTTTTTTTTTTTTTTTTTTTTTTTTTTACAAAACTAGGTTTTTCAAACAATCCTTGCTGGGCTAATGGTTGAAAATTGAGATGCTACATGTAAATAGGTACAGTGCTTTCAAGCAAATAGCAAAGTGCTTTTGTTTGGATTTCAAATTTATTACTATGAATAGCTGACTGCATTTAATGTGTGTTATATAAAATTTAACCCACTACTAGGACTTCCTATAGGTTTACTAGTTTTTTTTCCTTTTATCACCAGATGTGCATGCCTTCTTTCTCTCTTAAAGTGTCCAAACCCTTCCGTATATATTTGGAACCTCCACAGGCTTCTACCATAATATTTTAGCCAGCCCTTATTGTGAATGCCAGAGCCAGGTGTAGGAACCATTAAAGTGTGCATCTATTTATAATTAATAAATAGATAAAAAACAAATAAATTGGGGAGAAAGGGCTCCTTATGCCAATGATATATGCAGAAGGAGTGGTAGAGCTAGGAAGTCATCATTTTGCTGCCCTTATAGTATAGAATGGTTTCGGCAAGAATCATCAACAGATGCTAACTTTGGTGGGGAGGTTTGATGAAGAGCTAGATATATGCATAGTTTCAAAGTGCCTCTTCATAGATTGCTTTGTAGTTATGAAGCGAGAAAGAGTAACCATACAGTGGAAAAACTGGACAATTCCTTGACCAGACAATCAAAATCAAGATCACAGACAGCCTCCAAATGTGATGCTCTGAATAGGACACAATGCATATGTAGTTTTCTGGCTGAGAATGCATAAACCTGAATGTAATCATAAGGAAACATCAGGCAAACCAAAACTGTGGAACAGTCTATAAAATAATTGGCCTCTGCTCTTCAAAAATGTCAGTGTCATAAAGACAAAGAGAGCCTGAGGAACTGTTGGGGATTAAGAGAAACTAAAGAGATATGACAACAAAATGCAAACACGATGCTGGGTTGCTTCCTATGCTGGAGGAACCAAAATGCCATAAAGGACATTATTGGGACAATTGATAAAATAAGAAGATGGACAGCAGATAAAAATATTGTAACAATGTTAAATTTCCTGAATTTGACAACTATACTGTGATTATCTAAGAGAATATCTTTGTCCTTAGGAGAGATAAAAACTGGAGTATTAGGGGGCAAAGGGGATTGATGTATGTCATCTGCCTTCACATGGTTCTGAAAATAAATACATATATATTGAATATATATATATATATATATAGTTCTATATAAGATATATGAATTAATTATATTTAATAAATTATGTACACACACATGTATGTATGTATATATACATTCTATGCTTTTGGCCACTCTGCTATCTGCATCTCAAAGTTGTGTATATGGCAGGGAGAAAATGAGATTAACCTGGGTAAAAAGTATACAGGCATTCTCTGTACCATTCTTGCAACTTTTAAGTTTGAAATTATTTTCAAAGAATGATGACCTGTTTCCCTTATATGTATACCTTTTGGATTCCCATCTCCATTCCTTCACTCCTTCACTGACATCACTCCCACAACAATTCTCCCCAATGTGGCAAATCAATTTCTCCAATCCTACCTGGATCAACAGGTTCAGTTCGAACAGGCCCCTTCTCTACATTCCTCCGGCACTGCTGGTGGCAGTATCATTTGACCTGATCTTGTTGACTGGCTTTGTTTTGGGATGTAGACAGCATAATGGCTAAATGCACAGACTGTGGAATCAGACTGCCTGAGTTCAAGTCCCAGTTCTGCCACTTAAAAGCTGTGTGACCTTGAGCAAATTCCTTACTTTCTATCAATCTTGGTTCCTTTGACAGGAAGCAGCATTGCATGAGGGAGGAAAGAGAACTCACTGGGAGTTCAGAGGCTTGATTCTACTGTAGATTTGTCACAAATGTGTGACCTTGTGGGTCTCAGTTCTCACACATGTAAAATAAAGGCATTGGATGAATAAGTGGTTCTCCACCCAGGTTGACATTAGAATCATCTGGGGAGCTCTAAAATACATATAAAATATATCGGCATCCAACCTCCCCCTGCCCGACCAAAAACTCTGGTAAAAGGTGAATCTTAGGCATCGTAGTTTTTAGAAGGTCTTTGCAACTTTATGATTTCATGAAAAAAGGCTGCTGTGGATTCTTTGTTGTTGTTATTGAGGCCCCTTCTGTCTCACCCACAATGTGTGGCCTAGGGCTTGATCACATGGTAGGGACACACAATGCCAAAGTGTTAACTAAAATAATGATCAGCTAAGATTTTCCTTTTTTCCCCCAGCTAGAAAGAGAGATCTCTGACAATCTCAGCATCTTGACAGAGTGATTATTGTCTCCCAGAATCCCCTACCAGCCATAGGAAATTAACTGTAGGAGTGTATGCCCTTAATGGGAATCTAGCATGTCAATGGGCTATTTCTGTCATTGTGATTTAGTTTAATATTCCAATATGCCCCCGCTGATTTTCATGATACTTAGCAAAAAAAGAAGTGGTGGTTCTCCCTTGGTTCACATTTGACCAATTGCTATGCTTGAGGCAATCACAAAACACCATAGGTGTTGAAAATGATTAGGGACAATTAAGATAGTGCAGCCTCCAAGGAAGAAGCCAGTATCAAGTCTTCGATCTCCCAAATGCACAGGTTGTACGTTCCTGCAGCAGCAATTACCTAAAAATATCTAATACTTAATTACTTTCGAAGTGTCAGTCTTCATAACCGGGTATTAGAATGTTCTAATTGATAGAGCAGCTGCAAACTTCCCTGCCTGACACTGGCATATGGCTTGCAGTATTCTTCCACCTTGATCAGTTTTCTTCATAAAGCTTACTTAGAGATTGCAGATTGCAGGCATGGTCTACCTAGGATTGGAATTACTGGACCTTTTTTTTTCCTCCAATTTCCTGCTTTGAGCAAAAGGGGAAAACACACACACACACACACACACACACACACACACACACACACACATACACACACACAAGTAAAGGAAAAGAAAAATAAAAAATAGCTCAGCTCAGAGGCTTATGGCAACCAAATTGTGTTGGAAAACTTCCTAGTTCCTGTTGCTTTTGCCTTTCGTTTTAAGAAAACCCTATACACATGCAATATAGATATCAGCTAGAGTCACTCCTATCATCCTTAGAATCTAAAAAAGATTGGCTGGAACCTCTATCCCAGTGATTGTGAAAAGTCCAAAGCCCTCCACCAGCTGTGAATGCCATTGTAGCCACTTGTAGCTCTGAGCGCTTGCCACTTTGAGTCTGTTTTATTTCAGTCTGCTGTACGTGCAGTTTCTGTTCTACAGTATGTTGACTCAAACTCAGAACATAGCCCCTTTCCTTAATTTTCCAAAACCCCACTCACTCAAGGAAAGTGGATGTGGCAGATTTTAATGAAGCTTGGGTAATATGGAGGGATTTTTACCACAGGCATGCAAATGACTTCAAATGGAGTGGCAGCTATTCTTGTCCTTCAAAGTCCCTTAGCCCAAGCTCTAGCCTCCTACCACATTGCTTAGCCTCCTTGATCTTTCTTTATGGCTTCTTCCCTTTTCTTTACTTTTTGTTCCTGTCAATTCAGGAAGAATGTACAGGTATTGCAAGTTTTCTTGAGCAGAGCAATTGGGCTTTCTAGTGCAAATTCCAAAACTTAATTCTGGGCCTGCCTTTGTGTACCCACAGCTGTGAATTTACTGCCTAAAAGGGCCCATCTGATTGGGTTTGTTTTCTAGTATATACATAAAATGTGTGTATGTATGCATGTGTATGCATAGATACATATGCACACATATATATTTCTAAATTTATAAAACTTGTAGCATATATCAATTAAAACTTAATCTTTTATTTGGCAACAGTATTTCCTATAAAACAGCCTCTTAACTCATGTGCAGGGCTCTAGGGTCTTTCTAGTCCTAATTGAGTCTCTATACAGCTGTCAAATGAATCTTCCAGAAACTTTCTTCATCATGTTATTTCTCTGCATATCACCCTTCATTAATACGATGATCTAGTGAATATTTAGAGATTAGTGGTTAATAATGATTATTTATTTCTAGAAACTTATCCATTTTATCAGGAAGTTTTAATGTCTTGAATTAGAGGAATGAGTAAAAATCTACATGATGTGCTTAAACAGATTCTGGAATATAATAAGGGCTAGTAAAGGTTAGTGACTAATATTGTTGTTGTTGTTACATTATTATTGGGATTTTGGGTGTGGTGGTATAGAGGAGGGTATAGACAAGGTACGGGGACTTGTTGGTGCTGCTCAAATTCCTATAGTTAAACAGCTTATTTTACCTGTGAGTAATGTCAAAGCTAGGATTCACAAGTAGCTCCTTCTCTGTTGTGTTCATTATCGCCCACCAACTTCCCCCAGCCAAGTCAGGAATTACCATTAAGTGAATGTCCACATTCTTCAGCCTTCCATGCAACATCTGGCATGATCAGACTCCTGATCTTTATTTTTCCAAACTTTTATTCCTCTGCATACATATATAATTTTATGTTCTAGTTATACTTGTCTTTTTTTTTTGCTTGTCATATAACTTTACCCTAACATATTATACTTGTTAAGATAACGTTATTTAATTTTTTTTAAAGTTTATTTATTTATTTTGAGAGAGACAGAAAACATGAGTAGGGTAGGGGCAGAGAGAGAGAGATAGAGAGAGAGGGAGGGAGACGAGAGAGAGAGAGAGAGAGAGAGAGAGAGAGAGAGAGAAAGACAATTCCAATCAGGATCTGTGCTGTCAGCACAGAGCCTGATGTGGGGCTTGATCTCACGAACTGTGAGATCATGACTTGAGCCAAGGTCAAGGGGTTATCATCCCTGCTAAGATAACCTTAAGTGAGAGTTTTTATTTGGAACTGAGGAAACTATACTGGGATCTACCTAAGGGGTGGTGGGTGGTAGTTGGGGTTAGGAAATTGGGAATTAAGTTAAGCATTGTTGAAGTCTGCCATCATTATGCATTTCCTATTTTCTTTTTTTTTTTTTTTTAATTTTTTTTTCAACGTTTTTTATTTATTTTTGGGACAGAGAGAGACAGAGCATGAACGGGGGAGGGTCAGAGAGAGAGGGAGACACAGAATCGGAAACAGGCTCCAGGCTCCGAGCCATCAGCCCAGAGCCCGATGCGGGGCTCGAACTCATGGACCGCGAGATCGTGACCTGGCTGAAGTCGGACGCTTAACCGACTGCGCCACCCAGGCGCCCCTATGCATTTCCTATTTTCTAAACAGGGCCATATGGTGATCATCTGCATTACTCTTTACCTTTAATTAAGCATAGGTTCCCCAAACCTACGATTAAAATGTTTTCTGAATTACACTGATATCTTACTGTTTCGCTGAGCAGGACCGTTTCCCTCTTCTCTGAATTTAACCTCTTAAGTAAGAATAGACAAAGCCAGTGCGGGTGATCTTACCTAGAGTAAGGCAGGGTTCTTCAGAGGCCAGAATCAAGCACCAACTCTGTTAGCAGAACCAACAGAGGCAGGGCTCTCCATGAAGACTTCCAAGCACTGGCAGATGGGAGGTAGAGGATTTGGGCATGCTTCAGTAGGTTAGGTCTCTACCTAAGGTTTGTTCCAAGAACAGTTACATACTGCAGAAGTCTGGCTCATTTGTTGGTCCACACTTTAATGAATAGTATCTATCAAAAACCATGCTACTTGCCCATAACCGGGTTTATTGTTGTCTTCCTGAAACAATTTTTTGGCCATCAAGTCCCCCAACAAATACCATATTGATGACCATATTGTGAAAACACTGTTTTTTGTAAGATGGCAAAATTGGCCCATCTGTTTCTCTCTCTGCTTACTTGTGGACAGGGGAATGGTGAGACACACCCCTCACCATGGTCTGGACACATTTCAATGCATTATACCAGCCAGAGAATCTCACCTCATTTACTTCTGGATATTGTTTCCTTTCACAAGGAGGAGAACACAAACTGCTTTGGGAAAAGATCATAGTCCTGTCATGGATTTCTCTGACCAGATCCAGCTGAGTGGAGGAGTAGAGGATAGGGAAGTCTGGATGCTGAAGAAAAAAAAGATGGCTGGGGCTGGTATACAACACCAATATCAGTGTCTGAATGTCTTAAAGGGATTGGAGGGGGAAGGTATGGAACCTGAAGAGCTTAGATCATACTGTTTACATCTGTCCATGCACTAAAGTGTCAGTCAGTAATAGTGTTCTCAGTTTTTGCCTCTCCCTTATCCTCACCCAATGTATGAAGCAGTTTCTTCACTTGTATTAATACCTTGCCCTGGAAATCCCACAGGCTTCTTGTGAGACTCAAAGTGGTAATGATTGTGAAGATCTTTGCAAATGGAAAATTGTTGTACAAATGTAGGAACTTGGCTAGAAAACCAAAGAATCTTAAGATTTGATGAGACTTGAAAGGTTATATAGTCCAATCCCTGTCCTATGCTTGAAGAAACCACCATAATTATTATACTTACTTGAAGATTTACAAGTATAAGCATTACTTGGGGAGTGAGTTATCCAACAAGCATTTATTGAGCACCTATTATTTTTCAGATGCTGTTCTACGTGCTGTAAGATAAAACAGTGAATGAAGAAGATGAGGCCTCTGCCCTCAAATAGCTTAAACTTGAGTAGGGAGGGCTATTATCATGTAAATAAAATAATATAGATAATTTCTGATAGTAATACATGGCATTCAGGTAATTAAAATAGGAGTATGTGATAGAGCGACTGGGGGGAGCAACCTTAGATTATGTTTTCAGAGATGGATTCTCTGAGGAGGTAATACTTAAACTTAGTTTTTAATGAAAGAAGGAGCCAGACTGCAAAGACCAAATGGAAGAACATTCCAGGTAGAGGATATAGCCCTGGGGGAAGGTATATTTTAGGATCAGTGTGGCTAGTGCAGATTTTGTGAAGAGGAGAGTACTAAGAGAGGAGACCATAGAGGTAGGCAGAGGCCAGATCATGAAGGGAATTTTAAACAAACAAACAAATCATTTATATTTGATTCTAAATGAGATGGGAAGCCATTGGAAGGTTTTAAGCAAGGGAATCACATTATCAGTTTTGAATTTAATAAGAATCTTCTGGTTGCTGTGTTGAGAAAAAAAAGGCACCAAGGGTGGAAACTGTTTAGCCATTAGGGGACTGTGGTAATTGTATATTTGCTCATAAGTATTTGTTTCTTCCTTGCCATGATTTCCTGTAGGCTGAGATATTTTCCTTCTCCTTTAACTTTGGGCTTGGCCATGTGACTTGACTTGGTCAATTAAATTTGAGAAGATGTAACCTATATCCTGTCAGAGCAGAGCTTCAAGTATACTTGTGGTTTGGCTCTGCTGCCCATGATCTTCTGTTCTCCACTATGAGAATTGCATGGATCTTCAGGGTCCTTCTTAGACACATGGAACTAAGTTCATCCCGCTGAAACCTAGCAGAGTTCAGTTGAACTGCAGCCCTCATGTAACTTGAGCAAGAAATATTTATTTTCAAAAGTCTCAGAGATTCTGGGATTGTTTGAGGCTACCAAATACAAAAACAAAACCACAAACCCAAACCCCAAAATGAAAAAAACCCAAAACCAAAAAAACTGGTAGCAGTGGAAATGGTGAGATTTTACATATATATCTTTTATTTATTTTTGTTGTTCATTTATTTTTGAGAGAGGGGCAGAGAGAGAGAGGGAGACACAGAATCCGAAGCAGGCTCCAGGCTCTGAGCCGTCAGCACAGAGCCTGATGTGGGGCTCGAACTCACGGACTGTGAGATCATGACCTGAGCCAAAGTCGGATGTTTAATCGACTGAGCCACCCAGGTGCCCCAGATTTTACATATATTTTGAAGATATAACTAAAAAGACTTGCAAGATGTGGGATGAAAGAGAAGGAGAAGAGTCAAGGATGACTTTTGAGCAACCGAGCAAATAGGGCATCCTTTACTGAAATGGGGAAGAATTAGGGAAAAGCTAGTATGAGGGAAACCAGGAGTTCATTTTTGGCCATCTTATGTTTGAAGTGATTATTAGAGATCCATATGTTGATCTACTTTTTCCTCCCAACAAATTCTTACTTTATTTATTTGTTTGTTTTATTTTACCTACAAAAAGAATATTTGGTAGCTTAAAGTACTGGTAAAACCACTAACACAAGGGGATTCAGAGGGAAAATTATATTGAAAAAGTCTGGCAGAGGAAAACTGCAATTCAATGCAATTAGTTTTGAGCTTCTTAGTAACCAAAATGAAGAGGCAGAGGCAGTGAGTTATAAAACTCTCATTTTCTGGGGCAATGGTTCTCAATCTTGGCTGCAGAGTGTAATCCTGGAGCTTGGCCAAGCACATTGTAAATGGTGACCCCTGATGCTGCACAACTTAACAGTCCTGTCCAGCACCCGCTTCTAGAAATCCAAATTTAACTGGTCTAGGATGGAGCTGGCATGTAAATGTTTACTATTAGATGACTCTAATGTGCAGCCAGAGTTGAGAACTATTACTTTTATAGAAGAAAGAGTACCCATTGATATGGAAAGATAAACTTGTTCTTAAGCTCTGATTAAATTTGTCTCAGGCATCTTTGTGTTGGGGTATTGAGCTATGTAATGAATGATGCTATAGATTAGCAATTTCACATGAGATACAGAAGCTTTTCTCCTTTATTGCTTATTATATGTATCCTCAATGAAAGCTGAAGTTGTAAGGTTAAAATTATAGTTGTGTAAAATCAGAAGCAAGAGTGATAGGGTGCAGCTATGTGGCTTTCTAGTATTAGGTTTAGCAGAGTAATAAATCTTGGAAAATCATGAAGAAGAAAGAGTTAGTGGGATCCTCATGAACACCAGTAGATTCAAGAAGACTTTGCTCAGTTTGTCCATGAAGCCATTCTGGAGTATTTCTCAAGTGTCTGAGTCTTTCAGACGGCTCTTTCCCCCTTAACTGAGGCCTGCCTGTGGTTGGACAGGGAGTGGTTTGTGTTCTCCTTCCCTTTTAGTTTTGTCACTATTATGCTTTCCCATGCCAAACAGGTTTTTCCTTTGGGGGAAGACACTTAGGCAGAAATGAAATTAAGAAATAATGTAATGATGATGGCAGCAATTCTTTGCGCAGTCTAAGAGCAGTTGGCTGCTAATTGTGAAGCGGTAATAAGGGGGGCCCTGGGCCATAAGGTTTGCATTAGGAACACCTGTAGTTTTCATTTAACACCATGGATCATTAAACAGCTGCTCAAAATGGCCTTATTAAAACAAACACAGTTGCACTGTTTTATGTGCGTGTTATATTGCAGTGAGCAGATCAGATGAAAACAGAGAGGTCTTGTAAAAAAAAAAAAGACACCCTAAGCATATTTAAAGGTACTATCACATAAAGGCAATTATAGCTGGGTATTTTTCTGCTTTTGTGAAGTTGAAACTGACTGAACTTGTTGGATTTTGCCTTAAGCTTTTTCACTGGGGCTGAGTGGCATGGAAACTTGATGAGAGTCTTCTTTGGAGGAGGCCCTCGTTGAAGTCACTGGCATGCTCTGAAACTGGCCTGTCATGTGTGTTCCTTTCACTGAAGAAAGCAAATTGCACTATCCTCTGTAATGTGAAGATGACCTTCTAGGAAGAAGAGGAGCTCTGGAGTTTTTCTATCATTGAGGATGTGTTTGTTCTTATGTCACCTGTACTTTCACATTGATATCCCCTTACCTGTTTAATTACATGTTTGTAATATTGCTAGTTAAAATTAGATGTTGAGTTTGTGCCCAGAGTCAGGGTCCAGACTAAAGCTGGAATGTAGAAGTTTTTTGATTTAAAAATAATTGGTCTTTGGTGGAAATATTTTCTAATTATTTGTCAAAGATAAATTTTAGATGCTTCAGGATGCAAGAGCTTTGAGGATGTAGTCTGGACAGTGACATGCTGGTGTTTTTAGATATATTTTTATGAGAATGACTGTAGAGGATGTATGAGGTGTGTGTGTGTGTGTGTGTGTGTGTGAGAGAGAGAGAGAGAGAGAGAGAGAGAGAGAGATGGAGAGATTGAGAGTTTGTTCCATCAACATCAAGCTCCACATGTGGGTTAATCTCTTCTATAATTGCATAGATTTATGACAAGTGACACTTTATGTGTTACCCTAATTCTGTGCAGGAAGCCTTTCACAGACATTGTTTGTGGGCTTGATTTCATTAAAGGGCCCCATGTGCCTTCCTGTTTTATAATCACACAGTCAAGTAGTCTTCAGGCTAGAAAAGAGATCTTGGTGAGTCTGGGAACCTGTCCAGGAGTGTAGAGGAGTGGGACAGGGAGGAAGGACTTAGATCTCTCAGTGGTATGAATTACAGTTACCATAAAGAAAAGTAGGTGAATCCTGAGCATATGCATTTGGCTCACAGTTTCCTCCACATATGTGTCTGTCTCTTCTGCTCCTTTGCTGAGGTTCCCTACTTCCCTAATCCATTTCCTGGCTCTGGTATCTATTGCAAAGTTAATCTTTGGTAAAATTGTTAAAGCTAGCAGTTTGTTCATGGTGTTTTTTTGCCATTCCTGCTGACTTCATTCTTTTTGTTTTCCCCTGATGGGCCTGCCTTTCCTACACTCCTACCCTCCCTGACAGGTTCCCAGACACTTTCAACTTTCTTCTATCTCATCTTGTCAAAACCTTCTCTTGAAAAGGATGGAGAACTTCTACAACATGATGGGGAAATGGCCAATGCAGCACAAAGGGCCCATGAAGTAGGGAACCCAACCTTTAGCTGATGAGATGAAGTACTACCATTGGATATTTAGGCATCTTCTAGCTGGAAGTGAAGTTGGGGGCAGGGGTAGGGTGGGACATTTTAGTTCCTTCCTGTTATATTCTCAGATTAAATCACAAGTGAGTGGTAATTTTCTGTGTTCTTCTTTTGCTATACTCAGTTTTGTATCTCTCAGGTGAGAGCCTGGACAGTGATAACCCCTCAATAATTTTTTTTGAATGATTGAATGAATGAATGGGCAGGAGAACCTCCCCCATACCTCCTTACTTCACAGTAGTAGCTCTGCCTACTTACAAACTAGACCCTTGCCATAAACAGCAGTGCCTTCAAGCAGAAGAGTATTGTGCTGCCAAGAGTATGGAGTATTATGTTGTCAACATATTGTCCAAGGCTTCAGTGTGTTGTCAGGTTTCAGTGTAAGACACTTCTTTGCTGAACATTATGGCCCACAAGATGCATCTGATTCCTCTTTCACAGTTAAAGAAGAATGGGCAGAAACAAACGTTCCCTTTCCTTTAAGGAGAAGATGCTTCTCCTTAAGCCTACTTGCAGATATCCTTAATCTAGCCTTGTCAAATCCTTAATCTAGCCTCGTCAATAAAGAATATGATTGATATAACCCACATCATTTTCAACAGACCTGCTAGGATTCCAGAGACAATGGAAGGAAGAAATCATGTCTATTTCAGTTCTGTTTTATTTGCATGGAAACTAATTACTTTCAATTTTTGCCTGTTTCTTTCAGGCCCTGAACCTTTGGCTTCCAGCCAATTTGCATCATTTAAAAAATTTAAAACACACACACACACACACACACACACACACACACACACACACACCCCTCCCAGGCAGACCACACCTGGCTCCAAGAGTCTACTTTAGGTTTCTAATCTATGAAGCTTGATTTGGCTAGAGAGAGAAGTGTTCAAAAACTCAAACCATTGGCATTCCCTTCTCCATATGTTCCTCATCACTTTTGCTTAAAACTTCTAGGCCATTTGGGAAATCCTACGTTGACCACTGAGAGAATTCTTGATTCTAGGATTAGTAATTAACATCTAGAGAGACACGTAAATAAAGTGTGTGTGTCCCTGAAGAACTTCTTTGATCCTTAATGTATTACAAGCAGGATTGTTTTTAGACAATGCTCTAGAAAGAAATTTAGTTATTAGCTTATTCATTTTTTACTCATTTCATTCCTGCCATGACCTCAGATGAGCACCTAGGTTACAATGGAGAACCAAGAAGATGGGCTTTATGGCCTCAGGCCCCAGGAGTAAGTGTTCATTTTCTTCTGCCTTGGCAGAAGAACTTGAAAAGCATTGTTACTCAGTATATAAATTCTCTCTAAACAAGCATGTTTGCCTGAAGTTACTCACTTAAAAAAATAATGTTTGGGGAAGAAAAATAAACATGCAATACTCCTCATTTGAAATAAAGTGAGAGAAAGTTTCTACTGATAAAAAAACCTGATTTATAGCTTAACGTTTAGAAAACTATGTTTTGTTTAAGTGTATGTAGTGAATTAACTGTTAAAAATATGGGTAAAGAGATGTCCTGCTATCTCTGGGATGAATAGGTGTTTTATTAAGACACTTTTATAATCATAAAAATAATATATATACTATAGAAAATATTGAAAATACAGAAAACTTAAAAAAAACAAAGTATATGATTCCACTACTCAGAGACAACTGCTTTTAATACAGGTCTACAGGGGCGCCTGGGTGGCTCAGTCAGTTAAGTGTCCGACTTCGGCTCAGGTCATGATCTCACAGTCCGTGAGTTCGAGCCCCGTGTCGGGCTCTGTGCTGACAGCTCAGAGCCTGGAGCCTGCTTCGGATTCTGTGTCTCCCCCTCTCTCTGACCCTCCCCCGTTCATACTCTGTCTCTCTCTGTCTCAAAAATAAATAAATATTAAAAAAATTAAAAAAAAATACAGGTCTACAACCCTTATCTGATTCTTAGGACCAATTGTGATTTGAAATTCAGAATTCTTCAGATTTTAGTGAGGTAATCCAATATGTGTACCTAACATTCTATGATATCCTCAGTGGAGTGTGGTCAGTGCTCCACAATCAAACATAGTAATATTTCTGCAGCAAATTGTGTAAATATTCACTCTAAGAAGGATAGATATAGACTATAAATAATCTCATAATTGTTCATGTCAGATTTTGATGCCAAATGAGTTATGAATATCTTTCCATTTCAGAGCCCTTTGTATTTTGGAATTGGATACAAAGGACCATGGACTTGTATTTTATCACACTATTTAGATAATTTCTAAGCATTTATCACATGCTAGGTCTTATGGTAGTTTAATGTGCAGAGATTTGTGCTCTTCATACTGATAGAGGCTTATCTAAGGGATTGGGGTCCAATGCCTTCAAACGGTGCCTGATAACAAGGAAATGCTGTACATAGTATCTGTCTGTATCTACCCTAGTTGTCAGGCCTTTTAAAGCTTTGGCCTCAGTTTTGCCCAAGGATATTAACTCACATTCATCCACTTGGATCTGTCATTCCCTGCTGGGATGACCCTATATTTGATCCTAACTCTGCTCCCACTTCTCTTTGGCTCAAAGTCCAGATTGTGGCTGCCTGCCCATGTTTTCCAGGCCAACAGATCCCAGGCTATCCTTGGTTTTGCTTTTGCAAATCTATTTTGGCACTGACATTTCACCGTGACCCTGCCCTGCTCTACTTGGTCAAGTTAAGACAATCATGACCTGAAAAATGGTATAGAAAAAAAAGGTGAAGTTTAAGTGTATGCAGTATTCATTCAATTTGAAGAGATGGCTTGAAATGCAAGTGTCAGAAATTAAGCAAGTATTAACAGAACACCATGAGTCATTGGTTTGTAACTTGAGGGCTGCCTGTTTGTACCTCTTACTGTGTGCTCTAGATTTCAAAATTCTACCAGATAATGAGTATTTGCAGAAGCAAATGTAAGAGTTCTTTATTTCATGCAAATAAAGACAGGAAATTTGGTGAAATGATATCTAATAAATTAAAAAAATATTGAAAGCCTGCAATTATCTGTGGTAAACAATATGTTATGCTTTTGTTTCTCTGTTCTGAATCTGCCACTGTATTTTTTCTTGTCTAAGGCAGTATTTCAAGCCAGTATTGCTTTTCAATTATGTGTCTCAAGCTACAGTTCCTGCTGACAGTGAGAATGAAAGCACATTTTAGTTATTATGTTTTTCCTTCCCTTCCTCATGGACTCCAAGTGCCTATATGTTAATATACGCTCCAATGACAGGAAGTCCAAATGGAAATCTTATTAGAAAGCTGTGGATATGTAGTTAATGAAATATGTATGATTACAATATTGCAGGACATGTGTAATATTGATGGGGACTCAACTGATATCAATATTTAATAAAGGTTTAATTTAAAATATGGGTACTTGGGGGAGTGGTTGTTTTTTACTTTTTGCAAATGTAGCATATATTAATTTCTTGCTAAAAATTTGTGTAGTGGATTCAATTTCCTTCTATAATTTCTCATTTTGAATTTCCCATTTTTGAAAGCATACTTCTTTGTGCTGGTCTGGGCTTTGGTATTCCAGAATGCCTGAGGGTTAGAGAGAGACTAATAATATGTTTGGAAGTGTTCTGGAGAAACTAATTGGCTCATTAATGATTCCCCATGGTCTATTTTAATTAAAATTTGAACCCACTCTCTGGAAATTTGGGCCTATAATGTAGCTTTAGACGTTGGTCTTAACCTGAATGTTTAGGTGTTGGTTAAAATGATGGATGACACTAGGAAAGGAATTTATGAGGACTGAAATTGTTTGTGTATTTACTAGAGATTTTACTTAAAGATTGCTTGAGCTCTGGCCATTTTTGAATGCCAAGAAAATGACAGTCTATACAGATCATTAATACTGAGCATCGGAGGTTCATAGATAGACAATTGGAAACTGTAAAAATCCTGTCTCCTTGGACTTATAAGATTATTTTATAGTCACTTTTGATTTCAAATAGTTGTCCTTCTGATAATTTATGAAATTTAAAACAAAATGATAATATATTACTTTGTATCTTTTTTCCCAAATGTTTTCACACATACATGCATTTTCTCCTCACTAAATCCCTTGTGAAAAGAAATCTGTGTACCCATTTTAGAGCTGAGAAAATTAAATCAAAGAAAGGTTAAGTAACTTGCCCTAGATTTAACATGGAGCTAGAAAGTAGCAGAGTGGGAATTGTAAATTAGGTTTATCTGTATAAAAACAGAAATTAAAAACAATGGTTAGTTCATCAGGTGTGAAATATGAAATGATACAAAGTGGAAGAAATAGAAGAAACAGGTTTGAAAAATTGGTTAAAATTTATCTTTGAGAGGGGTGTCTGGGTGGCTCAGTCAGTTGAGTATCTGACCCTTGATTTCAGCTCAGGTAATGATCCCAGGGTCATGGGATCAAGCCCAGTGTCAGGTTGTGTGCTGAGCATGGAGCCTGCATAAGATTCTCTCTCTCTCCCTTTGCCCCCTTCCCTGGCTCTCTCTCTTTCTCAAATAAAAAAAAATATATGCAAGATTTATTTACCCTTATGGCCTATTTCTCTGTAAGACTGAACCTTGGACCATAGTAGAGAATATGGATGACATGGTAAGAGTCATCTCTATGTTGGATAACCAACTTAAAATGAGTCTCCAACTAATAGCTAGCCATGGGGATCATATCCAGATGTGGAATAGAGCAGTTTTGTCTTATGAGCCAGACTAAGTACCTTAAACTGGTTCTGGGAGGATAATTTTGCTACTAACCCATTTGCTTAGAGTGAAAGAGCATAGGTTTCCAGTCAAACAGCATACTTACTTGCCTGTAGAGAGAGTGGACTGAACAGAAAAGTTCATGAACAGGTACATTTTTGTTTAGCCTATTTTCTATGTTGTTTGAGGATTGCCCAGAAGGGTAGGCTGTGATGGAGTACCACTCTGGTGGACTCTGGGAAACTAGGGGTGGGATATAAGTATTAAGTATGCTCAGAAAGGATTCAAAGGTAAGAACTTTATCTTTGATATCAGACTTTGTGGGATGGAAAACTGGCTCTGCCACTCACTATGTAAACTTCCTGAGCCTTATTTTGCTCGGTTGAAAAACAGGGATAATGAGTGCTTGACTAATAGGAATTTTGGGAGGATTGGGTGTGGTTTTTACATATAAATACTTAGAGTAGTATCTGGCTCATAGTAAGACCAACAGGTAACTGTTGGCTATTATTCCTATTATTTCAAGAGCTGACCCAAAGTGGAATATATTATTCTGTAGAAAAGCTTTTTGGGAAGTGTTTTCCTATCTCCAAGAACCCAACAAATGAGATGACATTTCTTGTGATATTCCAACTGAGTTCTTATATTTATCTCATTTAAAAGAAAAAATTTTTAGAGGCGTCTGCGTGGCTCAGTCAGTTCAGCATCCAACTCTTGATTTGAGCTCAGCTCATGATCTCACAGTTCATGAGTATGAGCCTTGCATTGGGCTCTGTGCTGACAGTGTGAAGCCTGCTTGAGATTCTCTCTCTCTCCTCTCTGTCCCTCTCCTATTCTCTCTCTCAAAATAAACTTAAAAAATTTTTAAGACAAACATTCCAATTCTTTTTTTAATGTAGTGATTCAGTAATTCCATACATCACCCCGTTCTCATCACAAGCGCACTCCTTAATCCCCATCACCTATTTAATCCATCTCCTACTTCCTTCCCTTCTTATAACCATCAGTTTATTCTCTATAATTAAGAGCCTGTTTCTTGATTTGTCTCTTTTTTTCACGACTTTGCTCATTTGTTTTGTTTCTGAAGTTCCACATATGAGTGAAATCATATGGTGTTTGCCTTTCTTGGCCTGGTTTATTTCACTTAGCATTATTCTGTCTAGCTCCATCCATGCTATTGCAAATGGCAACATTTCATTCATTTTATAGTTGAATAATATTCCATCATATATACATGCCACATATTCTTTATCAGTTCCTCTATCAATGGACACTTGGGCTGCTTCCATATCTTGGATATTGTAAATAGTGCTGCTATAAACATAGGGGTGCATGTATCTTTTTGAATTAGTGTTTTTGTATTGTGTGGGTAAATACCCAGTAGTGTGATTGCTGGATTGTAGGGTAATTCTATTTTTAACTTCTTGAGGAACCTCCATACTGTTTTCCAGAGTGGATGTATTCCCACTTACAGCGAAAGAGCATTTCTTTTTCTCCACATCCTCACCAACACCTGTTGTTTCTTGTGTTTTTGATTTTAGTTGTCCTGATAACTCATTGTAGTTTTGATTTGCCTTTCCCTTATGATGAGTGATATTGAGCACCTTTTCATGTGTCTGTTGGCTATCTGGATGTCTTCTTTGGAGAAATTCTGTTCATGTTTTCTGCCCACTTTTAATTAGATTATTTGTTTTTTGGATATTGGGTTTTATAAGTTCTTTATATAATTTGTATATGAATTCTTTATTGGACATGTTACTTGCAAATATCTTCTCCCATTCAGTAGGTTGCCTTTTAGTTTTGCTGATTGTTTCCTTTGCTGTGCAGAAGATTTTTACTTTGATGTAATCTCAATAGTTTATTTTGCTTTTGTTTCCCTTGCCTAAGGAGACATATCTAGAAAAGAATTGCTATGGCTGATGTCAAAGAAGTTACTGCCTGTGTTCTTTTCTAGGATTTTTATGGCTTCAGGTCTCACATTTAGGTCTTTAATCCATTTTGAATTTATTTTTGTGTATGGTGTAAGAAAGTGGCCCAGTTCTTTCTTTTGCATGTTGCTATCAAGATTTCCCAACATCATTTGTTAGAAACTGTCTTTTTTCCATTGGATATTCTTTCCTGCTTTGTTGAAGATTAATTGACTGTATAGTTGTGGGTTTATTTCTGTGTTTTCTATTCTGTTCCATTGATCTATGTGTCTATTTTTATGCCACTGTCTTGATCACTACAGCTTTGTATCACAGCTTGAAGTCGGAATTGTGATGCCTCCAGTGTTGCTTTTCTTTTTCAAGATTGATTTGGTTAATTGGGGTGTTTTTGCAGTTCCATACAAAATTTAGAATTATTTATTCTAGTTCTGTGAAAAATGCTGTTGGTATTTTGATAGGGATTGTATTAACTGTGTAGATTTCCTTGGGTAATATAGACATTTTAACAATATTTGTTCTTCCAATCCGTGAGCATGGAATGTCTTTCCATTTCTTTGTGTCATCTTCAGTTTCTTTCATCAGTGTTTTATAGTTTTCAGAGTATAGGTCTTTCACCTCTTTGGTTAGGTTTATTGCTAGGTATCATTATTTTTGGTGAAGTTGTAAATGGAATTGTTTTCTTAATTTTTCTGCTGCTTCATTATTGGTGTATAGAAATACAACATATTTCTGTACACTGATTTTATATACTGTAACTTTACTGGATTTATCAGTTCTAGCAGTCTTTCAGGTTTTCTATGTATAGTGTCGTGTCATCTGCAAATAGTTTTACTTCTTCCTAATCTATTTGGATGCCTTTTCTTTCTGTCTATCTGATTGCTGTGGCTAGGACTTCTATTTATCTCATTTTTAAAGTTCCTTTCCCTGAGTTTGTATGTGGTTCTAGGACTCCTATTTTAAAATGTGTCATTTCTGTCCTGGAACTGATGATGAACATGTTCACTAAATATGCCCAAGTATAAGCAGGTTTTCTAGAAATGCAGTAACATACATTAAGAAGGAAACTGATTAACCAAAGCAGACTTTAATTGACTTGTCCATGTGAGTTTGTCATTTTAATTATTAGGTTTTTAATACCATCAAATCAGTTAATGGCACCGAGAAAACAACTGCTCTTGTCAGAGAGTAAATAATGTATAGTCATTCTAGTGTGAAGGTTATTTTTGTATCACGTTTCATTGTGCTAGCCTGTCTGATTTATGGCTGTAACCAGCCGACCCTGGCTCTGGCCCCTATCTACTCACACAGTAATTTTAAGCCTCTCCCTCTCAAAAAGACACTGCCAAAGTATTTATGGGAGTCCCCAGGGGTTATCTTACATGAGTTCTGAATTAGCCAGACCACCATCACTGCTCCTGATACTGTGCCCCATACTGTCAGTACTGCTGCCACTGCCTTGCCAGCCTGCTGTATCCTGCTGATTATTCTGGCTATAGATGCTCTCAATCCTCATAGAACAATGAGACCTAGGCAATCAACTGCAAAGTCAGAAGGGGCAAATCTTTCTCCTTCCTGCATTATGCTCCCTTCGGGGAATCTCATAGCATGGTTATTTGGGTCCTGAGGTGTTAAAAAGTTTAGTCAGCTCATTTGCCTTTTACTCACAATCCTAATACCCCAGAACACATATTTGCCCAGTCAGAATAGTTGGGTTGAGATGGATTTAGGCAACAACTATCCTATAACTGTAAACTCTGCTTACCCCTTATTCTCAGCCCCTGTTGCTAAATCTGACTCTCTGTGCCTTGACATCTTTTTGCTGGTTGGTGGATTCTTTCCCAGGAGCCCTACAGTCTTTTCAGAAACATATCTTCAGCTAGGTTCTCTTCTCATTCAATAGGAATCCAAGAAGAGATATGGTTGATGTCCTTTATCAGAAGATTTTGTACCAGTACAAATCAATTAATATAATTGGTTTGTGGGTGGAGAATGGTAAAGAAAGCATAACTTAACTCTACCTGCCTAGATATGAGACCAATTGAGACCATGCTGTTGAACTACGTTTACATTTCTAATCTGCATGCCTGTGAAATTGCCATGGTCTGGAATGTCTTATCCCCCATCTCTGCAAATCCACATCTGCCCATTTTCAAAACCTTTAACAAAGTTTACTTTTTAAAAGAAGACTTCCCCAGTTCACCCCAACTGATTCACAAATTTTTATGCTCCACATTCTATGCTTAAATTTTGTGCTGATATAATATGTACTTTCAATATGTTTTAAATTTTCCTGGTTTCCTCGCTCAGTAGATATTCATCAACATCTACTACATGCTGGGATATGGCAGTGAACAAAACAGACATGATCCCCTGCCTTCATGAAACTGACATCCTAGTGGAAGAGATGACAAAAAATAAACCAACAAGGAAGATAATTTCAGATAGTGATAAAGACTATGCATAAAAACAAGACAAAGGGATAGAGGGGAGAGGCAGGCTAATTACTTCACATAGACTGGCCACAGAAGGCTTCTCTGAGGAGGTGACATTTAAACTGAGCCCTAAAAGATGAGGAATCAGTCATGCAAATAGTGCTCCAGGCAGAGAGAACAGCAAGTACAGAATCCCTGAAGCAGAAATGATTTTAGTGTGTTCGAAAAACTGAAAGATGTCCTCAATGTGGTTGGAGCACCATGAATATGAGGTTCATTTATCATTTTCCCTGGTTCTGGTTTGCACTTCTCAATTAGACTGTGAATATTGAGGACTAGGATGCAGGGTCCAGGTTGTCTATTCTTTCCCTAGAGTCTATTGTTGTTCTGTTTTTTAACTGGCATGTTTAGACTATTTATATTTAATGTAATTGTTGATATGTTTAGATTTAGGTCTGCCATATTTGTGTTCTGTTTCTCCTGTGTTTTATTCCTCTATTTCTCTCATCCTGCCTTATTTTGAGTTAAACATTTTTAGTATTGTACTTTTTATTTTTATTTTTTTAAGTTTTATTTTTATTTATTTTGAGAGAGAGAGAAAGCACAAGTCGGGGAGAAGCAGAGAGAGGGAGACAGAAAGAATCCCAAGAAGGCTCGCACTGGCAGTATAGAGCCCAGTGGAGGGCTCGAACTCATGAATCATAAGATCATGACTTGAATCAAAGTCAGATGCTTAACAGACTGAGTGATCCAGGTATCCCATTTTTAGTATTCTATTTTAATCTACTATTGTATATAATATTTTTAGTATTTCTCTATATAGTACAAAATCCATCTTTAAATTTTAACATTTCTGGTAATTAATAAACTTTTTAAAGAACAGTTTTAGATTTACAGAAAAATTGAACAGATAGTACAGAGCATTCTCATATTACCACCCTCTAC
Source organism: Panthera pardus (assembly GCF_024362965.1). Lineage (NCBI taxonomy): Eukaryota > Metazoa > Chordata > Mammalia > Carnivora > Felidae > Panthera > Panthera pardus. Next base: position 21,202,418 of record NW_026526843.1, read on the forward strand.
TCCAACACCATTTCCCCTATTATTAACATCTTCTTTTAATGTGATACATTTGTTACAATTAACAAACCAATATTGATACATTATTATTAAGTAAAGTCCATAGTTTACATTAAAGTTTGCTCTTTGTGTTGCATAGTACTATGGGTTTTGACGAATACATAATGTCATGTATTCACCATTACAGTATCATACAGAATAGTTTCACCACCATAAAAATTTCTTATGCTCCATCCATTTGTATCACTGTACTCCCAAACCTCTGGCAACCACTGATGTTTTTACTGCCTCTATAGTTTTGCCTTTTCCATAATGTCATGCAGTTGGAATCCTATATAATATGTGGCCTTTCAGACTGGCTTCTTCCACTTAGCAATATGTATTTAAAGTTCTTCCATGTCTTTGTGTGGCTTGATAGCTTATTTATTTTCATGCTTGGGTAATATTACATTGTCTGGACGTAACAAAGTTTTTTGTTTATCTGTTCACCTATTGAAAGACATCTTGGTTCCTTCCACTTTTTGGTGATAAAGAATAAAGCTGCTACAGACATATGTGTGCTTTTTCGTGTGTGTGTGTGTGTGTGTGTGTGTTTGTGTGTGTGTGTGTGTTTGGACATAGTTTACACCCAATTGGGTAAATACCTAGGAGCACAATTGCCAATCATATGGTAAGAGTATGTTTAATTGTGTAAGAAACTGTTAAACTGTCCTCCAAAATAGATGTACGATTTTCTATTGCTGTTAGCAATGAGTGAGCATTCGTCTTGTTCTGCATCCTTGCCAGCATATAATATCATTGGTTTTTGGGTTTTAGATATTCTAGTGTGTAGTGGTATCTCATTGTTGTAATTTGTAATTCCCTTATGACTTATCATATTGAGAATTTTTTCATGTGCTTATTTGCCACCTGTATATCTTTTTTGATGAGATATCTCTTTAGATCTCTTGCCCATTTACTGGTTTATTTTCTTGTTGTTGAGTTTTAAAAGTTTTCTTTTTTTGTATGTTTTGGATATAACTATCTTTATCAGATATATGTTTTGTGAATATTTTATCCCAGTCTGTGCCTTGTTTTTTCATTATCTTAATAGTGCCTGTTGCAAAGAACACATTTTTAATTTTAATAAAGTTCCAACTTATCAATTTTTTTCATAGACATTGCTTTTTGGTGTTGTATCTAAAAAGTAATAATCAAACTCAAGGTCACCTAGATTTTTTTCTATCTTTTAGTATTGTTATAAGTTTTCGTTTTACACTTAGATCCATGTTGAGTTAATTTTTGTGAAAGATGTAAGGTCTGTGTCTAGATTAATTTTTTTGCATTTGAATATCTAATTGTTACATCACCATTTGTTGAAAAGACTATCTTTTCTCATTTGAATTGCATTTGCTCTTTAGTCAAAGATTAGTTTACTATGTTTGTGTGGGTCTGTTTCTGGTTTCTTCATTTTGTTCTATTGATCTATCTGTCTGTTTTTTTTTTTTTTCACCAATACTACACTGTCTTAATTACTGTAGCTTTATAGTAAGTCATGGAATTGAACACTGTCAGTCGTCCAACTTTGTTCTCCTTCATATTGTTGGTTATTCTGGATCTTCTACTTTTCCATATATACTCTCAAATCCATTTGTTGATAACCACAGAATAACGTGCTGTGATTTTGAATGGGATTGTGTTAAAGCTATAGATCAAGTTGGGAAGAATTGCCATCTTAAAAATATTGTCTCCTTATCCGTAACATGGAATGTCATAAATATTTGATATCTTTCATCAGAATTTTGTAGTTTTCCTCATATAGACCCATTACATATTTTGTTAGAATTGTAACTGAAGATTTAATTTTGGGGGATGGTAATGTAAACAGCATTGTGATTTTTATTTCAAATTCCAAATTGTCAGTGCTGGTATATAGGAAAGCAGTTGACTTTTGCATATTAACCACATAGCCAGCAACCTTGCTATAATCACTTGTTAGTTCCAGGAGGTATTTTATCTACTTGAGATTTTCTATATAGGCAATCATGTCATCCGTGAATGAAGATAGTTTTATTTCTTCCTTCCCAATTTGTAAACCTTTTGTTTCTTTTATTGTCTTATTACATTAGCTAGGACTTCCAGTATCTTCTAACGTAATGTTGAAAAGGAGTGGAAAAAAGGGACAATCTTGTCTTGTTCTCAGTCTTAGTGGGAAAACACCTAGTTTCTCATTATTAAGTATGATGTTATCCATAAATATTTTTTTGATAGATGTTCTTTACTAGGTTAAAGAATCTTCCTGTATTCCTAGTTTGCTGAGGGTTTTTTAAAATCATGAGTGAAATTTGGATTTTGTCAATTTCTTTTTGGATCTATTGATTATGAGAGTATGACTTTTCTCCTTTTCTGTTGATCACATTAATTGATTTTTGAATTTGAACATAATTGGAGTAAATTCTAATTGTTGACAGTGCATAATTTATTTTATACATTGTTGGATTCAATTTGCTATTATTTTGTTGAGTATTTTTGCCTGTATGTTCATTAGAGATGTTGGTCTATAGTTTTCCTTTCATGTACTATCTTTTTCTGGTTTTGGTATTGGGGTAATGCTGGCCTCATAGAAAGAATTAGGAAGTGTACTCTACTTCTATTTTCTGATGGAAAATTGTTATAATTTCTTCCTTAAATTTTGATAGAATTCACCTGTGAAAACATCTGGGCCTTGTGCTTTCTTTTTTGGAAGATTATTAATTTGACT